>NW_026947496.1:11200000-11875000 GCF_034190915.1 Cavia porcellus
TTAGGTGCCAGACATTGTACCACATTCTCTGCATGCTTTCCCATGCTGAACTGTCATTAAAACTGTGTGAGGCATTATTTTTATCTTAAGATTGAGACAGTGAGATGTTAATTTGTCCGAGGTCACTCGCCATAAGTGTTGGTGTTGGCACTTGGTCCTGATCTGCGAAGACTCTGTGGACGTGCTGCCCTGGCCTTCCTGGTCTCTGTGGCTGGGCTGGTGGAGTCTGGAGTGTGAGCCTTTGTCTGCGAGGCCTCTCCGTGTTCCCCGAAGGGATCAGCCTGTGTTGCCTGAAGGTTTCCTTTGAGTATGCCCTAAGGAGGAAGACTGAACCAGTGGGTCTGCACTGTGAATCATGTGACACTGGGATGCCCTAGGCTGTCTCCTTGACTGCTTCGTAAGTAGCACAGGAGTGTTACCCATCCTGGGGCTCTGACCCTGTACCTCATTATGGAATGGGTTGTACTTCACCTCCAACCTCTTTGCAAGGTAGAGGAACGGTGAGAACATCTCACTATCCAAGCCCTAATCCAAAGGTTTCTGTGGAGAGGGGTCCCAGGACAGGCACCTGCAGCAATGGGGCACACCGGTCTTCCGTGGCACAGGAGACTGGCTGCTATGGGGTCAGTGGCACATCGCCCGGCGGGTGGGGATCACTGGCCTTGTTCTCTCCTCCATAACTCAATCCATGTTTAGCACAGGGAGTCATTGAGGCAGCGACAGTACTGCCATCATCCCCTCTGTACTTAGGAACCCTCACACTGAGGGTTTTATTCCCTCTGCGAGAGGAAAGAGCATTGACTTGTGGTTCGGATGGCTTCATTCCACTTGGCAGCCTGCAGCACTGGACTTAGGGTACCTGGCTGTGTGTCGAGGTACTGGATATATACGAGGCACTGAAGAGTCACAGTGGTGGCGTTGCCAGGTTTGCAAAGCCCTAGGTGGGGACACAGTGGGAATTAGGAATGGCTTCATGCTGCTTGTAAGATGGGCCTTGGAAGCGGAGTAAGCGTTTACCATCATCCCATGGGGAGGTTTTATACCTTAAACATGCTTCCTCTTCCTCTTCACTGCCATCCACATAGTTGCAAGGTCCAAGAAACATTCTTTGCCCATGCTGGGGGAGACAACAGACCCAGGCAGGATAGACGGCAGCAGGTGAGGAAGGGAGCGAGTGCCCGGGCGCTCCTCCACGGGGACCACTCGGTGGCCGTGGGGGCTGCCCTGGGGTGAGTGATGGGCTCTCCCAAGCGCAGCTCTGGTTTTCCATCTGGGAGCTGAGCGCTGGTTTGGCTCTTTCACTAATTAGCTGTATACTGTGTCCTTGCCAGTGGTACTGAGCCCATGTTCGTTCAAAACGTTATGAATCCCCTATAGAGGCCCGCTGGCAATGTTCATTACAGTAGCAGAAGCATTTGCTCTTTAACCCAATGGGGTGTTTTGCTGCAGCACTGCTTTCAATAACAAAATGTTGGGCACGCTCCAAGTGCACCTCACTCGGTTCTACTACAGAAATATGGGCGCAGCACATGGTTTCGGGAGTGAGGAGAGGTGCGTGGAAGCCTCTGGTGCATGTGGAGAGGCCTTGGTGTGCAGGCAGGGAGGCCTCTCTGTGTAGGCAGAGAGGCCTCAGTGTGCTTTATGGGGAGGCCTCAGTGTGCAGGCAGGGAGGTCTCTGTGCGTGCCGGGAGGCCCCCAGACGCGCTGTTAAAGGAAGGACAGCAAGGTGGAGAGTGCTGTCCGTAGGGTTCTGTTTTGAAGGAAGAAAAGAGGGAAATAGAAGTGGGCATTCGTGTTTGCTTGCGTTGGCAATGGAAAGGGAAGCCCAGTAAATTTACACCAGGGCCCAGCAGAGTGGGCGGGGATAAGGACCGGGAGGTGAGCAGGGTTTCTCGCTGAGCCCCAGTTCCTAGCGAGATCTCTTCCGTTAGTGTTTGAGTTCGATCCCTGTGAACATGCCACTTACTCAGTTTTTCTTTTTGTAAAGAAAGCAAATAGAATTGAACAATATTCAGAAACTAGAAAAGGAGCGATCTGGCCAGTGTGGTATTTATCCCATGTTTAAAAGGTTGTAGGTTAAACAGAAGCAGAAGAGGTGAAATTTCAGGTCTCTGGGATTGTGGCAGCTGGGTAATTTCCCCGTTTAAATTGCGATCTTGATGTAGCTGTTTTCCCAGACATATTTCCAGCCGGAGACTGCCCTCCTCCCGTTTTCTTCCCTGGACACATACTGGCTGTCAGGAAAGCGTGGGAGCAACCCTGGCTTTCGGTTCCTGTAGTCTACTGTTCCTCTGGTACAGCTGTGCAAAGAAGAACTATTGAAAAATTAATGCTGAACAGCAGGGACTAACCGCATATTTGTGTGGTCACTTTTAAAAATCACTTGTTTCAGTGGAGGGTGGCCTTGGTAGGATACAGGAAATCATTGGGGTGTCCTCTAGTTTGGAGCCATGAACTGCTCTAAGACTGAGATACTACTGTCCGCGGAAGCTGATTCTGACCACAAAGTCCCATCTTTAGTAGAAGGGATTTGAGAAACACAGAATGGATCTCGTTGAGTCTTCAGTCAGGGAAATTAAGCGTTGTGCTGTGTGGGATTTTTTTATGGAGTTGGGAGTGAAGCGGGGTCTGGTTGGTGTTTCCGGGTGTCAGACGCTGCGCAGAGGCACTGTCGCATTGCACAGAAGGAAGAGTGATGGACGTGCCCAGGCTCTCCACCAGGCCTTTCCGAAGGTGCCCACGTTGGGAACTGCGTGGAGTGTGAGCTGTGACCCTCTCCCTTGGCCCTGGTCTCAGTGTCGGGGAGCGGCATGGAGCAGCCACTGGAGCTGAGAGGGAATTGGAGTTCTTGCTACGGACTTCCATTTGGGGTCACCTCACCATGGTGAAAGGAATCTCCACTTGCCATTTTGGAGGTCACCCCAGATTCCGGCCGCCTTCATCCTTGAACCAGCTCAGCACTGCAGTCAGCGTCCAGGTTTCCCCAGAAAGAAGCCTTCAGAGGGCAAAGCTGGCCGCCTGCGGGGGCCTTTCTAGACTGCCAGCGGGGTGGCTGTTGCCCTGCACTCCCTGGAAATCAGGCAGCTGGGGCCCGGGTGAAACAGGGAGGCACTAGAAAGCTGGGATTTGAACTCAAGTTTGATTTAGTCTATAGTGGCGTTCTGCTCGGCTCAAGGCTGACAACCGAGCTGTTTCTCTCTCAGCCATTGCTGTACTCTCCCAGAGTTCCGTTTTAAAAAGCTCTGAACTTTATGTATAAACATGGTTTAAGCAGATTATTATTCCCCAAAAAATAAGAAAAAGAAAAATGCTTTGACATTGGATTCTATTAGATTTCTAATGCATATGTTTTAAATTCCCTGAATAACCCCAGTCAGAGGTTAGTCTAATGAATATGGATCCATATATTTTAGACCTGGCTTTTAAAAATTGCCTTCTGTTAATATATAATACAAAATGCATAGTTTTTAGTGAATGTTTTTCTGAGTCCTGTTGATAGACATGAAATATGTCATACTTTTGAGCCAGTTATTTAGCATCATCTTTTTATTATACATAGCATGTCAAGGTGAGTTTTCAATGGGATATATAACAGTGTGGTAATTTTGAGGTCTTGGGGCAAAAAGCAAGAAATATATTTTCAGGTAATATCAAAAGAGTCAAATAATTATAATACTAGTGATTTAAAAGAAAGCACTGTTTCTTTGTCAGTGTAACTGAAATTTAAGTTATTAGAATATATAAAAATATATGGTATTTTTGCTAAAATTATACCTGAACTAATATACTTTAGTTTCAAAGAATTAGTGTTTACGTTTGAAGTAGAGCCATAGGCTGCTCAAAAATAGATATGATGGATCGGAATTTTTGTCTGTTTGTGTAAAGAAGGAAAACTGGTAATTGAAGGAAGTTGAACACGGACGATGAATGGTGCGTGGATTTGGCTTTCTTGACAGGGTCACACTGATTTTGCTTTTTCTTTGTTGTGTTTTGTTTTGAGACAGTTTCTAGCTACGTAGTTCAGACTGGTCTTGAACTCACTATGTAGCCCAGGCTGGCCTCGCAGCGACCCTCCTGTGTCAGCCTCCTGAGCGCTGGGATTACAGGCGTGTCCGCCACCACACCTGGTGGTCATGCTGATTTTTAAAATGAAACTTAGCAAAGGATCTGAGGGAGTGAAAGGATTGGCACATGTTTAGACACAAAATGTTTGCCAGTCTGCTTTCTGTTTTAGTTTTGCATTATCTGTGGGCTGTTTTATATCATCGAGTGTACAGGTTGTGAATATTTATCCCTTCATGGCTTCTTTGCTGTTCTTGCTCTCTGGGGTTGGTTTCCAGCAGGAGCGGTTCCTTTCGTTGCTACCCAGAGAGGCAGCTGTAGGGTGGTGGAGCCGGAAGGAACTGAGGACCAGGGTGGTCAAGGGCTTCCCCCGACACCCAAGGTCAGTGCACTGTGTGGATGTTTTATTTTAAGTGTTTATTCAGCATTTCAGAAAAAACCCAAAGTTAGGTATTTCTAACTATAGAAGCAATAAACCGGAAGCCTTTAGAAGGAGGAGGTTCCCGGAGGGAAGAGGCCTTACCCTGCTGTGTGGTTCCAGGCCTGTGCTGAGCTGGCGTCCTGGGCACAAACCCCCCAGGTGCCAGGAACCCAGGCTTCTGGCCCCTGCGGGGAGCATGGTCGGCGCTTACTCGAGTCAGGAACGGTGATCACAGGAAGACTGAAACCTCCAGATGATTAATCTGAGCGTTTACTGATGTCTTGAAAATTCTTTGTCTCACATTAGCGAAACCTAAGGTATTGTATTTGTGAGGTGTAACTATATAAACTCGAACCAAAAGGATTGTTTCAGAAGTTTCATTCAGGAAGTTAACTTGCGCCGACTTCACCAACTGTTCCTATAACCTGGGTAATATTTAATCGTATGAGATGAAATTGTGACATTCACCCTAACTCTGTTGCTGTTTTTGGTAAGATTCAAGCCAAAAATAAAACAGGTTTATTTTTTTAAACTGTTTGCATAAAATTTGTGCTTACTCAGTAGAAGTTAAAGAATGACAAAAGTGACTGTCTGTAAGTCTGCTGGCTTCAGGTTTATGTCCCAAGGCTCACACATTTCTGCTTGCCAGCAGGATTGTTTTTGGTGCTTTTTATAAAAATATTGATAGGTTTGTGCACATTGTTTGATCAGTTTCTCATGCCCATATCTATAATGTGAGCAGCTACTTTGAAGATAAGAACAATACACTAATCATGGTTACTTTCCTACAATCCTGTTTTGAAATTTTGTACCATTGTTTTTTTTTCTTTCTTTAAAATAAAAAAATTGAAAAAATATAAATTATAAAAAATAAAAACATTGATAGGGGATTGTAGGTCCCCAAAAGGGCAAGCTCACAAGTATATAGACACTTTCTTGTTAGACATGGTTGCAGATAAGCAACTACTCTGCACATGTGAGCTTCACACAGACAGGTCTGGACTCCTCAGGCAACCTGGGGACAGTTCCTAATGACCTGCAAGAGGAGCAGCTGCGCCTTCCCCACTCCATAGAGAAAAATGTAGGTGAGATCTGCCCGGCAGTAAAAGGCATTAAGCTATCGCTATGTGTAATAACACAGATGAATCTGTAATTATGCCGAGTGGTAGGAGCCAGAAACGAGTGTAATCTACATGATTCCATTTTATAAACTCCAGGAGGCTCTAACTCAGCTGTAGCATCAGATCCCTGGTGCCTGGGAAAGTGGAGGCCAGGAGGGAAGGGTGGGGCTCCAGGCAGAGGGGGAAGACTGCAGAGAGGTACCAGGAAGCTTTTGGGGTGATGGTACGCTTACTGTCTTGACCGCGGTCACATTTCAGGGGTACATTTGTCAACGTTTGTCAGATTGTGAGCTTTCCTCAGAGCAGCTTTGTGTCTCTTTGGTGCCATATATGACAGAGGGGGAAATACTGTATTACTGCAGTGCACAAAATTCACTTAACGCTTGCCACAGACAGCAGGTAACCAAGGAAATAGGTGCACCTAAAACAGAACAGAGAAGATCTGTGTTCTTTGCAATTTGTGGCATGGAGAGAGTCCTGTGTCTCATAATTTTGTTCTCATCTGAGTTTTTGATGGACAGCAAAGTGTTATTATTCCAGTCCTGGATATTGAACTCAGGGCCTTTGCATGGAGCAACTTGGATGCCCCTCTTTGTTTTGAAACAAAGATTCCCTAAGTTGTCATGTTGCCAGACTAGACTTGAACTTGTGATCCTTCTGCCTCAGCATCCCAGAGTGCTGGGATTACAAGTGTGTGCCACCTCCCCGGGCTTGTGAATTACTTTTTAGTTGGGAAGGTCAGAGGTTTAGAGGTGAGCAGACCAGGATTTCTTCTGCTGGCTGTGTGACTTTGGGCAAGAGCCTTGCCCTCTCTAATAAGTGTTTTTTATGTATCTGTGAATGAGGTTATAGAGACACAGTCAGTGCTTAAGTCATGAAAGCAACTTTGGTCTTTATTGTAATGTATTGTGTTTATTTATTTATTGGGGTACAGGGAATGGAACTCAGAACCCTGTGCTTGGCAGGCAGGCACTTATGGTGCTGAGCTATATCCCTGGCCACTTTATTTATTTATTTTTTAAATTAAAACTTTTGTGTGTGTGGTATCAGGAATGGAACGTAGGACCTCATGCTTGCCAGGCAGGGCTGCGTCACTGAGCTAAAAATCCTGGCCCAATATTTATTAGTACACCTTTGCAGTACGCAGTGTTTACTCTCCTCGGGTGGAGCTGGCACCTGCGTGGAACACATCTAGTTCCCTTTCCATCCCTCCCTCTTTCTCTTGATCTCCTTCCCATCTGAGGAAGATTTCTCACTTGCTCCCTACCATCTAGCTTTTGTTTTATTCTTTATTTGTAATTTGGGATTTTTATTATTTTTATTCATTTCACATTCTGATTTTCACAAGATAGTCTTGAGTGAGCACATCAAATACTTTAATTCACAGTGGGAGTGTTCCTGGGGAGAATGGGTTCCTGGAGCAGGGTAACCTTGTCTCCTGCTCCTCTGCCCCGTCCCTGCTCTGAAGGCCTTACTGCGAGGAGTTCTTTGTCTTTTCCTTTGTTATATTATAATATGATTGCCCCAAAGTGCCACCTTTCTGATTGCTTATTGAAAATTAATTCTGGTTTTAGTGTGACTTGTTTGTTTATTTAGCTTTAGTTTATTTGTCATTCATCTGTAGGAAAAATGTTTTATTTATTAAATGTTTTCTTTAAGTCTTATAAATAAATCTTATAAATAAATAAATCCTATTGTGTTAACAGTAGAATAATTTTTTTTGTCTCTTCTAAGCAGGTTTTAAAAGTTAAAACATTTCACCAAAGTGAAAGTTGATCAATTTTTCTAAAACTGCTCATGAGACCAGGGGATCTCTGAAATGAGAGTTTGTGGAGGCATTGTAGATGCTAACTAGAAAAGGACAAAGTCTTGGGACAAGTCCTCAAAAGTACGAGCAGCAGGGCCAGGTCGCAGTTGGAAGCAGGTCCACAGGACTAGAGCTAAGAGCGGTTTTTCAGTCATAAAGATTTGGGGAAGAAGGCATAGATCCCTTTAGGCTGTCACAAGAGAGGAAGGATTGTGTCAACTGGGGGGTACATTGGGACCGCTCCAGAAGGAGAAATACTGTACTTGTTGCCCTGGACAGGTTGGGGGATTACCATCCAGAAGGGTTGTAGGCTCATGGGGTGCAGTGGGAAACCCTGGTGGCAGGACATAGTGGGCCCTGAATGAAGGTTTTAACATACATTTAAGAAGGTGCAACTCTCTTTGTCCCCCTGTGTACCTCTTAATTGATTGACTTCTCTGATTGCTTCCCCTGTCCATCCTTTGACCCTTATATTTAGACACAAGGCCTCTCCGGAGAGTTTTTCTTTTATCAGCTGCTATGCAAATTTGGAAGACAATATAGAAAAATTTAATTATGTTAAAAACCGAAATGCTGCTATTTATAGAAACTAACAGAATTACCTCCCTTCTCCTGATCTTGGCCTAATTTTTTCCACTGTCGAGTGGTTCCTGGGAATTGACAGGTGATTGATTTGGTTTTAGAGGGTCCTGGAACGGCACAAAGTGTTTTTCATATTGGGAGAGACATGCCTAGTTTTTCACAAGTAAAATAAAAAAAAAAAAAAAAAAAAAAAAAAAAAAAGATTTATTGCCTTACCCTCAGGTGTTGCAGATTAGTTTGTTTGCTATTTATTTTACTCAGAATGCAGTAATTGGTGTCATTAGCCAAAGGGCAAACTAGCTCACACAGAAGGGTAGACTTGTGATGCTTTGTGTGTTTCTCTGACCCCTCTGCAGGGCTGGAGATTCGCTGGGTGGACTGCCACTTCCCCTTCACTCACCCTTCCTTCGAGCTGGAGATCAGCTTCCGTGGACAGTGGCTGGAGGTTCTGGGCTGTGGGGTGATGGAACAGCGACTGGTCGATTCAGGTAGACGGAGTGCTGTGTTTCATTCGCGGGCGTCTGGAGGGACCCTGCCTTGCCATGCAGCCCACTGACATGGCCCTCTACTGGCTGCACCTCCTGGGGCAGCAGCGCCGTCCCCCCCTCTGTGGCCTGCCAGATTCCTCTCTGGCCCTGGACTCCGGAAGGAAGGCCTTGCTCTCACAGCTCGTTTTGCTCAGGCACTTCCATTCAGTGCTGGCTGCTGCTGGCTGACATGTTGCTAACTGCCCCAGAGGCGTTTGGTACCCATCACATGAGTGCCATTTGTCTTCCAAACTCTTCAAGAGCAACACCACTAATCCTGTTTCTCTCTTACAGCGCAGTATCCCAGATGCAACAGATACTTCATAAAAACACAAAGCATAATGCAGAGACACTAAGGCCCAAAACACTCAGTCCTTTGCCACTTTCCATGTAGGCAGTGCCCTTATGTGAAGGAAAGAGGGGAGATAAGGTCACCCATTAAATTCTACTCTGCTCTGTATGTACCTGAGGAAGGGTTTCCCAGCTGTTTGCGGTAAGGCCATTGCTTTAGACAAATGATTGCTTCTCAACTTAATTTCAGAGCTGTGAGGGGTTTGTTTGCTTGGTTTTTTAAATGAAATATCTGAATTTAATTTAAAAATTTTTGGAGTAGAAATCCTTCAGGGAAAGCAAAGGGTGGAGCGTGTGTGTGCTCGGTGCATACACAGCAAGTGCCAAGTAGCCAGAAGCTGGCGGGTAGTGCGCCCTTCCAGCTGGCTCCTGGAGAAGACAGTCACTGCATGGCCCTGGAGGCCAGCTGTCTTTCCCGGTTGGTTATGGGACCTTCTGCAGCACAGTGGACAAGAGCTCCTTCTTGGTGACTAAGAACCTATGACTGTGGGTCTGCGATGTCAGCTCATGAGGCTGGAGAAGGAAGATGGAGTGGGACTGAAGGGACAGGGTGGCAGGAAGTGTGGGACTGTGTGTTGCTGGGAGACAGTGTGCCTGGCTTTCCCTTCACCCCCTTGTCATCAGCCGGGCCCATTCCGCTCAGCACTGCCTGTGAATTTTGCAAAAGAATTTATTCACAAGATATTGATAGTGAAGAAGTGGGACTCCCCCCAGCCCACTTTTAGGGTATGGTTTATGTTTATGGTTTATGGTTGAGAAAAAGAGACAGTGGTTTGAGGCATGGGGAAGGTTTGCTGGAGGCCAGGAAGAGTTAATGAACAGCTTACAGACACACAGTCACAACTTCAGGCCCCTTGCTGGATGCATAGTAGTCTGATTTGATGACAGAGTGTTTGACCCTTTGTGGTCAAGAGGTCACGCATCTGACCACTGCACAGATCCCAGACTGAAAGGTTGTTGGTTTTAACCAGCTTGAGATAGACAAAGGAAGCTCTCCATTCAAAAACTGTTAGAACAAATTTTGCCATAGTAACTTTACATGAGAAGCGTTACTGATAGCAGATCTGAGTGTACTGCTTAGGGATGTGACCTCTAAAACTGATGAGCCAAGCAAGTGGAACTGGAGAATGTATTCCACTTTTCCCTGGGTTTTACTTTTACGCCTCTCCATCTGTAGGGGTCTGGGTTTCATAGAGTCACAGACTCCGCTCCATTCTTCTGAGGAAAGTAGGTGCTCAGCAGAGTGCCAAATGCTGCATGGATGGTTTTCAGATATTTGAAAGGCTGCCCTAGTGGTGGGGCAGGACGTCTGAAACCCCAGGGATTGTGTTACAACTCTATCAATTAACAGCTGTGTGTCTTCAGGCAATTGCTTATTTCCGTGATCCTTGGTTTTCTCACAGTAGAATGGGCATGTTGATGCCATTCTCATCGTTTCAGTGTGAAGATTAATTGAGATGCTATGAATAAAGTGCTTGGCAAAGAGTTTGATCACAGTGAGAGTTCAGAGGAAATCAGTTGTTGATGTTGTAATATTTAAAGTTTTTCTGGTGATGAGACAAATTTATCAACTCCGGTCCTCTTTATAGGAAATACTTAAACAATGGCTCTTCTGCAAACCACAGTATCAATTTCTAAGTCAGGACAACCAGTTATTGCTTTGATCTGTAGCTGTCTTTGTGTCCATGATTCTAGAGTGAGTGATTAAATTCAGAGGTGAAACAGAAAGTAATCAGAAGCCCAAAGAAAAGAAAAATCAGCTGATACATATGTGTAGATTGAATAGAAAGAGATAAATTCAAAATAGTAGGGGCAAGTATGTCAGATTTAATATCCCCTTGGGTAGGAGCTAATTCTTTTCTTTTAAAGAAAAGAGTTAAATGAATTCTAAGTGTCATGTTTCCTAGGGGTCAAAGCAAATATGGGGTGATCAACTGACATTCTCTCTTGAAATTGTGTGTCAGGTATTCTTGAAGGGAATGGCAAAATAAAATACACACACGCACGTGGGTGTGCACACACGTGTTCGTGCACACCCACAGATACCCATACACACACAGATACACATCCACAGATACTCATACACACAAGGATACTCATACACATAAAGATACTCATACACACAGATACTCATATACACACGCATACAGTTTTTAGATGCAAATATGATTTGCTGATTCACAGTGATGATAGAATATACTTCAAATTGTTGGGAAATTGTCCTCATAAAATGTAAATTACATATCTTGCAAGAGAGAGGGATTAAAGAAATGGAAGATGAGACAGTTTTTAAAAGATTTCTGTGTAGATTTTGCTCTTTGAACCTGAAGTTATTATGACAAAGGTCTGCTTTGTGTTCTTGGAGATCAAGGTGTTTTGGCTCCTGCAGATAAAAAATTTAATTTCTGTGCCCGGCAGTCCCTCGCTGTACATTATTTGCAAGTGCAGCTGAATTTCTGTCTCCTGAGTTCCTGCAGTCTGGAGAGGGGGACAGGTGGCACCATCCTTTGAGCTCGGTTACTCCACTCCCGGCTTTCCCCTGCATGTTCTTCCTTCCCGCTTTCCTCTGCCTTTCTCTTCCCTTCCTCTTCCTTATTCCCTCTCTTTAGAGAGAACTGCTAGGACAAGCAGTGTAATGGATGGTTGAAGGGTCTCTGTTAAGCTTCTTGGATCGAATTGGAAAGTGCTGAAACAGCCAGAAAGCAGATGAGCTGCCGTCGGAGCAAGGGCAGCAGCTGAGCTCTGCCGTGCACCAGCTTCATGGAAGCTGCGCTCCTCACTGGCTTCCACTAATCTTAATCAGAAGGCTGTGAGGCGGATGTGTCAGCATCCCTGTTTTATGGAGCCCCAGAAAGTTGATCTGGACCAAGTAGCTAGATTGTGCTAGTAAACTGGTCCACGTCTTTCTAGAGCAGTTAACCACTCTGTGATGCTGCCTGAGTCGTAAATTGGATGACTTTAAAAGTGGCTAAACGTTCATTTCAAATAGATCGTTCTACCTAACATGAAATGAAGAACTGAAACAATTCTGGGCAAGTGGCTTGGGAGGCTAAGGCAGGAGAGTTCTAAGTTGAAGTTTACCCTGGACAACTTAGAGGCTTACTGAGACCTTGTCCCAAAAAAGAAGAAAGAAAATAAACAAATAAATAAATAAAGGTCCAAGAATGTAGCTCAGTGTGAAGGCCCTGGGTTCCATTTCTAGGACCAAATCAATGAATTGAATCCTTGAATAAAATAAACAACAAGCAAGGCTTCACTGTTCTGAAATTAGACACCTTTTAAGAAGGGCTGTGCCCTTTGTGCCTTAGCTTCTATGATACAGTGCATTTAGTCAAAGGACGAGATGGGATTTCTAATTTAAGCAGTTGATGGAAACATTTTACTCGCTGAAGTGAATTATGACATACAAAGGTTTTGGGACATGGAGTAAGGCCCCTCACGCGGCTTAGAGAGTTTTACTTCATTTCTTCTTTATTAGCCTGTAGCATCTTCACCAAGGCTTTTAAAGCGCCTCAGACTAAGTAACTACATTGTGATTGGTGACCATCTTCATGATGACTCCCCTGCTCCTCCTGAGAAAGTGCTGTGAGTACAGGACTGGGTCATTACACAGATGCTTCAGGCTTGCCTCTCTCTGGGCTGAGTCAGGCTGCTTATGCCTTTTCGTAGGGAACACGGAGCACAGACAGCAAGGGCATCGCCAGGGACCATGTGGCCTGCGATGGAGCCGGGAAGGGGTTTCCCCTTACCGAGCCCTGTGAAGTTTAGAAGATTGCACATAAGCCAAAGGGAAATGAGAGGCTCTCTAGTGCAAAGTAACTTCAAGAACAGGATCTGCTTCCCTGTTAAAACTTAAAAATTGACTCTTTTGGGAAACCCTTCTAAAGACATGCACGGACAGTTTCACTTTTAAACAATCACTGTTTACTGGTTTGTTTATCCAGTATTTCTTGAGGTTCTGCTAAGGTTATAGAAAATGGACTGAGTTTTGTGCCTGCCTTGGAGACTGTCACAATCCACACAGACATTAGGCAATGGTTACAGTATCATGTGTGCTCGAACAGAGGCACAGTGGGCAGCACGGTGAGAGAGGGGAGCGCTGGAGAAGATAGTATCAGGCTCCTGCTGATTACACCCACGATGGAACGTGGATGACGTAGGTGTGTGAACTGTGCATTTCCACATATGTTACCTGCATGTGTTTTCCAGGAGTTGTGGACTTTGTCTTTACTTAGTTGCCCTCTTGGCATGCTCAGTGGCTCTTTTTCAGTAGGAGTGTGAATCTGTTTCTAATCCGTTCCTCCTTTTGGTAGATGATCTCTGTACCACATGCAGTTACGTGGACTAGTGTTACTGATCTGAGTTGGACATTTAGCTGGTAAGGCCCAGCCGTGGTGTTAGACACAAGTAGACATGCTGCTTATATAGTCAGCATCTTTTGTGTGCAAAGCAATGTGCTAGACAAGGAGGAAGCTACAAAAATGGGTAAGATTTGCCTTCTGTATCTGAAAACTTAGCAGGGCAGTGCTATACCTAGAGCTAAATGACCCAGTGTTGGCTCATGACTTACAGGTGTGGTCCTCAGCTTGGTACTGTCAGAAAGTGGTGGAATCTCTGAGAGCTGGGGCCTAGTAGAAGGAAGTTAGGCCACTGAGGGTATGCCCTTAGGGTTACTGGGATGCCAGCCCTTTCCTGCCTCTCTTAGTTTTCTGGTCCTCAGCAGGTGAGGACTTTTCTTTGTCATGTACTGTTGTCATGATAATGCTACAGGCCTCCAATTTCTGGGCCAACTGTTCCTGGACCGAAACCTCCAAAACTGTGGGATAAAATAAATCTTTATTTTTTCTAAGTGGATTGTCTCAGGTGTTCTGTGATAGTGATGGAGAGCTGAGTAGCACAGGTGGACCTCACTGAAGCATGGTCCCACATACTGTGTAAGCAGCACTTTGGAAAGCCAGCTCTCTCAGAGGAAAAGAAGGAGCTGTGCTTGCCGGTTGGGCTGGTGAAGGTCCCACAGAGGAGGTGGCCCTTGAACGGGATCTTAAACAGTGATTCTTAGGTGTGTGATAGGCAGCCACTTGGACAGTAGAGTTAACACGCCTGCTACCCATCCGGCATCAGAGGCTGTCTGTGCCGGAGACTGGGAGGTGTGCTTTAAACAAATACCCTAGAAAATTTCGTGAGGGACTCACACTGGGAACATGCTTTCCAACATACTGAATATGTCCCCACTGTTATTAGGGTATAATTAAAGTATAATGAACTTTAAATAGTATTTGACGTGTATGACCTGTCAGCTTCTGACATTTCTATGCACTCAATCACTCCAATCAAAATGATAAGCATTTTCATCCCTGACCGAGTTCCTTGTGTGCTTTTTGCAGCCAGTCCCTCCCTTCAGGCTTGTCTTCAGGCCACACTGGTCTCCTGCTGTCATTTCCCTTGCTTTGCCTTTTTGTAGCATCTTAGATACACGGAATCATATTCTTTAGGCCTGGCCGCTTTCTCTAATGCTTTTGAGATCTTTTCTTACTGCTGTGCATATTGATCAGGGTCAAATCAGCTCTTTACTTTTTCTTTCTAGTACTGTTTCACTGTATAAACCCACCCCAACGTGTTTGTCCATGCATTCATTGAGGGACATTTGAGGTCTTTCCAGTTTTGGCTATTCAACATGAACCTGCTGAAAGTGTATAGAAGCCTCGCATAGCCATGTTCCATTTCTCTTGAGAAGAAATCTATGGTAGCGTGTTCTATAAATGTCAATTACATCAAAGCGATTGCCTAGGAGTGTTCAGCTCTTCTGTGCCTTGTGATTTTTTTAGTCTCTGGATTCTGTCAACTGCAGAAAGGTGTTTTTTCAATGATTATGGAGTTGTCTATTTTGGCCTTTTTTTCTGTCACTTTTTCTTCGTATTTTCTTGAGACTATGTTATTAGGTGCATACATTTTTATTGCTCCTACAGTTTCTCAAGGAACTGCTCCTTTTATCAGTATGAGTATCCATCTTTATGTCTGATAAGTTTTTTCTTGAAATCTGTTTTATTTGTATTAAAAAGTCCATTCCAGGAGTCTATCACTTTCTCTCTGTACTTTACAGTGTTATAGTTACATATATTATGTCTACATGTATTGAAAATCTCACCATTTAATGTTTCAATTTTCTATATGCATTTTAAATAACTTAAGACTAAAATAGTAGTCTCCTGTACTTAAGTGGCTACCTCTGCTTCTTCTGACTGCTCTTCACCTTTTTCCCCCTGATACCAGGTATTGAACTCACAATCTCACACTTGGCAGGCAGGCGTCTATGCCGCTGAGCTAAATCCTCAGCTGTTTCTTTGCTTTTAAAAATCCACATTTCCTTCTCAGATTTTTTTTCATTCAGCATGAATAATATCCTTTGGCATTTTTTGTAGGTCATGTGTGCTGGGGATATGTTCCTTTGTTTCCTCATTATTGTGAAGGGTATTTTATTGAATATAGTATTATGGATTGCTGGATCTTTCTTTCTTTCTTTGTTTCTTTGTTCCTTCCTTCCTTCCTTCCTTCCTTCCTTGCTCTAACTCACTGTTGATCCTTTTCACAAAAGCAGTCACCTGTACCGTCTCCCTCTGCAGTTTTTGCCTTATCATCCCTCCTTGTGCCTGCATTTACACTGTCAGAAGAGAGGTGTTTGTTCAAATGTTGACTCGTCTTTGTCCTTTTACCCCTTTCAAAGTGGATAAATGATAACACTTTTCTGTTACAAAAGTAATCTGTAAGAATTGAAAGTAAGAAAATAAAAAAAAAGCAAAGTAATTCTGTGGTCTTGTGTATTGAAGTTTAAAAATCTTAGGCATATGTATAATTCGTATATATACCTGTATGTGTCTTGAACATTTACGTTTGTTTAACCATTTTTGCCAGTTTTAGAATAGTAACACAATGTGCTTTTCATTTGTGTTTACCTGATTGCTACTAAGTTTGAACATACTTTTATATATATTTTGACATGTTTTTTGGTTCATTTTTGGACTGGGGCCAATTTTTCCATTTGTCTCTTTTTAACCAATTCTTAGAAATTCTGCATTTATGTTGGATGTTAATCATTTGTCATTTTTTAAAAAAAGTCTTTTTGAGAAAGGATCTTGCTATGCAGTGCAGGCTGGGCTTCAACCCACTTTGTAGCCCAGGCTGGCCTCAAATTTACAACAATCCTC
This sequence comes from Cavia porcellus, assembly GCF_034190915.1. Lineage (NCBI taxonomy): Eukaryota > Metazoa > Chordata > Mammalia > Rodentia > Caviidae > Cavia > Cavia porcellus. Next base: position 11,216,074 of record NW_026947496.1, read on the forward strand.
CTGCCTCAGCCTCCGGAGTTCATTTGGCATTTCTATATATTGTAGTTATAGTCTCCACATTTGTAGCTTTTCCTTTTTCTAAAACATTGCTTTTTTTTTTTTTTTAATAAAAGAGTGTAGGTGTACATCAATCTCTAAAAAAAGTGCGTTCTTCGGGAAGTGTGAGTGGGTGTGAGCTGACACTTTCTGTAGCGATAACCTTTCTACTTGTCATACTTGATTCTGTAGTTTAAGGCTCTGATGTTATTGCTGTATTATTCTTATTTTCAGCAGCGGGGTTCTCAATGTTTAAAGACTTTCAAGCATCTACCTTCTGTCACCGTGTGCGCTGTCAGGTTTGGTCCCGCCCTCTGTGACAGTTTCCCTGGCTGGGAAGGTGTGTTCTGGAGTGTGTTCCTTTGACTAGGAAATGTAGCTCAGAGCTTGCCTAGGGACCCCAATTATACCATTTGCACAGCATTGGATTTGTTTCCTAGTATATATTTTCATTCTTCCTAATCTTGCCTTGAATTCATGCTACTCCTATGTTTAGCAACAAGATTCAGGTTGTGGTAGGCGTCTCCTTTTCTGACAGTTTTGCAGCTGTTAAGGTATGTTGCATACTGTCAGCAGAGTAATTTCTGTATACAGGAAACTTTTGGAATGTAGGAAGATTCTGTCCTTTAAGAATGTTCTTGTAAAGCTTATAAAGCTTTGTGCATTTGGCCACTATATAATGTAATTGCCATTTAATTCCATAGGCCTTCCCCTCCACGTGGACTGCATTATATTTTTCTAGCTGCTTTTCTTTTTCTTATTTTCTCCCCTATGCCTGAAAATATAACGAAATGACACAATCTAACCACTGACTTTAATTTGGAAGTGGGTGTGGTAAATGGTGAGTGTTCTAATTAAAGGTATGCAAATTTGCCCAGTTTGGTTTGCTAAGAATGATCATTTTTCATCAGTAAACATTATTAATCCCAGTATTTTCCCCTTCTGTGTAGCTGTGCACTTTGCCCTGTGACACTGAAGCACTGTCACCTGAGGTGTGTCTACGTGTTACTCTGGGACTTGGCCCTGTAGTTGCATTGACTAAAGGGATCTTAGCAGATGTGATACGAAGGGAGGTTTGAAGGAGACTTGGCAGCTCATTTAGCTCCTTTCCCCTTTTCTTATGAGGTGAATATGCCTGTGTGTCCTGCTGATTCTCTAACAGTGAATCAGGTCAGGGAGTGAACTCGAGCTGACTCAAGGCTGCAAGCACAGCCATTCCTGGACCATCTGGTCCTAGCTCCATGAAGCCTGATGGTGGTGTTGTGGGAAAATTCACAAATCAAATGGAAGGGAAGCCTCTTCCCACAGAGGAGATAAGAAGGCAGCATTTAATCTTTAGTGTTTAATCTTTACCTGGTGGTTATAGGAAGACTGTTGAATCTTCATGCCAGAGGACTGTTGCAGGATAGTTCCCAAAAGCAGTTTAGTTTATATAGCACTTAGAAGTGGGAAGTACAAAGCAAGTGACAAAAATGTCATGTAATTGGTTACATGCATTGAGTCACATATTGACTGGCAGGCTAGTCTTGAACAAAGGAACTGTTTATCATAATGTAGAAACATTCTGGGAACATGGGGCCCTTATGGGCTGTGCAGAATTAAAGGTGCCCTTGACCAGCCCAGGGTGCCTTAAGGTAATGACAATTACTGTGACTCAGTGCTCACAGAGGTGTGCAGCAGGGCTTAGTCACTGTCAAGGTCAACTGAATCCAGGAGCAAAAACTTGGTCAGAGACTTCTCATTGCTCTCTGTGAAATACCTGTAGGTTTGCTATTTTATAAATGTATTCTTACATTATGACTGTGCCCCAACAGTGATGGCCCCTGGGATTTTGGGGTGATTTTTTGATCAGTTGTAGCCAACTGATAAAATGTCCCTTGTAGCTGTGTCTGTCACGGTGTCCTGGAGAGGCTCTGCAGTACCATTTTGCAGACAGTTCAGGTCTTTCAGCACTTCCTCTCCACCTCCCTGCTACGCTTAGCAGGAAAGCTGGTTGGAAAGAGCTTGACTTTTTTCCCTTTCCTCCTTCCACATGAAGCCATTGGCATTGCTTGTCAGTAGTTTAGTGTGGCACTGTGATAGTTCCATAAGCCAGTCAGAATGGAGGGTCGCAGTTTATATAGAAAGTCCTCTTGTGGGGATTTTCGAAGTGCTCCTGGCTTGTGGAAGATCCTGTGTGCCTGTTTGTGTTTACGTTGGTGCTTCGTCCCAGGAAGTGTGATGGATACCCAAAACGATGACACATACCAAACAAATTATATTGACTGAGAAAAGATAGCAAGACACGGAGAAGTCCATGCTGACCAGTTGTGGCTTGCTTGTGCATCGAATAATAAACACATAACAAGAACCCGAACAAAATTTTCACACTGAAATACATGGAGAACAAAACTCAATGAGTTTCAAAGCAGTCTAGTACCACGGTGTGATTGTAGGTGTAAGTGCATGCATGCGTGTGGTCTCAGCACACTCTTTTTAAAACAGGTACCCGAATTTAACAAGTCTCAGGAGACTGTAGAATCCCTGGGACATGAGCTTCAGGGGCTCAGGAATGATGAGGGTTTTGATCACCTTGTTTTTCCTGGTCCTAGAACAGCAGGTAGCACATTTGAGCATGGAACACACTTGTGTAAAGCTACTGCTTGGGTGTGTGGCTGGGCCCTCATGCTCTTTCCCATGTTTGTTGTTCTCTCCTCCGGGCTCGTAGCAACAGCGGAGGGTGGAGGGACGCTGAGCTAGCTTTCCAGGCTCCCCCTTGTGCTCTCTGCCCTCAGCTGTTCTGTGCCACACTTGGTTATCAAGGTTGGCACGGTGGGAGCACACGGTCTCCACGCTCAAATGCAGCTCCCATCAACCCGGCTGTTAGCTGCACTGCAGATCTCAGGCATGGCCTGTGGATCTGTTTCTTCACCTAGAATGGGTGGCCTGAAACATAATTTTCAGATTTCCTTTTAACTCTCAAATCCTGAGATTTTGCCTCTTAAACAATCCAGAGATCTTTAATATTAATCAGAACCCACAGGGGATTGCGTTTTGTTTTACAGCACCACATGGAAAATTGCGTCCCAGCAGGACTTGGGTGGATAGATGGTTGGTTAATCAGGTTTTTCCCCCTTAAAGAAATTCTTCCCCCTTTAAAGAAATTAGAGTGAAAAAGATGCTCATGTAATTGAATTTTATTTAAACTATTTATGAAACCATTGCTTTATGGGATCACTGTAGCTTTGCAGGCAGGTAGTGATGTGTTCCCAGTGGCTCAGTTTTATTTCCTTCCTTGCAAAAAGGCAATTTAAAAGTTTAGAAATTATTTATGGTACTGTGGGGATAAACACAATCTGCTACGTTATTTTTCTTGTGTCATGTTTTTCAAGGTTCATTTCTATCTTTTAGGCTGCAAGCAATGTCTTCATGAAATGGCCACAGTGTTAGGCTCATGAAAGACAATGAAATTACGCCATTGGGCACAATGTATATGGAGTTTTAAATTGTGACTTTGAGTTGATAGAATTCGGGAGTTAAATATTATTAGAGGTTTCATTAAAAAGAAAAGATTTGATGGTTAGCTAAGTGTGGAAATTGTGGGCAGCCCACTTCGCTGGGGATCTGTAAGTCAGAAAGAACTCCTCTACTTGAAGGATGGAGACTGCAGCATGCCTCAAACTTGGTTGACCACAGAGTGGTGTACAAAAACAAAACAAAACAACGAAAAAACCAGTCCTTTATGGGACATGTCCCAAGAAGGTAATACAGAGAAATATTCATCCTTTAGCTGAAGGGGTTGACAGTAAGGAAGAGGCCAATAGAAGCACATTTGGAGAAATACTGACAAACTGTAATGAGATATGCATTTACACTTTTGCCCTGGGTGAGGTCTGAAGGGAACCACATAACATCAGCATGGTAATTTCAAGCACCTTTGGTATTATAGATTATGTCTCTAGAGCTTGGATAATGGTGGGTTTGTGGGGTCTGAAGGCATTAAGAGGGAAAAGCTCCTAAAATCCGTTATGTCTGATTGGAACTTCTGTTAATGAGAATCAGCCTGCACCCTTGCCTTCCGCTCCTTCTGTGATTCTTTAAGGACACATCTGGGTGGTGGGGTCCATGGTAGGTCCTGTGGAAGTGGTTTCGGCCAGGAGGAACTTAGAGACCTGTGGTGGGGGTGGAAAGCCAGGCTGCTGTGTCCCGGGTCCTGTGTTAAGAGGTGATGGAGGGACAATTCCTCAGAGATCCTGCCAGGCCTCCTCTTTGGTAGAAGCCTGAGCTGAGCAATAAAGATTAAGAAGGTCATGTGACGGGTACAGGGGAGAGCCCTTCTGCCTGCTTAAGGAGAGCAGAACGTAGGAAGCAGTGCTCACGCTCAGGGAAGAAAGGGGGATGCGCCAGGCGGCATGGAACTTCTGAGGAGGTCTGCTTGTGAAGTGCTTGGCATGCATTTAAAAATCGCATTCTTTTTTTTTTTTTTTTTGGTACCAGGGATTGAACACACGATCTTATGCTTGCCAAGCAGGTGCTTACGCCACTGAGCTAAATCCCCAGCCCCCAAAATCGCATTCTTTAAAAGAGTCCATGAAGGAGAGAGATGTGATCAGAATGATAGAAGCATGGGAAAGTGGCATTACTGTGGAGCGAGTGGAGGGGCAGGTGGGCAGTCCGGATTCCACATCAGAGCGGGAGTGGAAGCGCTGGGGATGGGAGAGGTGACTCAGAGGCCAGCACCTCTCTAGGATTGCTCGCCAGGCTTCCTGTGTGAGGTGCCCACACCCTGGGCATGATGAAGATTGTGGACCAGGGCTCTCGTAGTTCTGGTTGGAACTTTCCCACATACAACCAACACGCAGAGCCTTTGGGCGGTGTTCTGCCCTCTGTAACAATGCACTGGAATTCCACGTCCCCTCTCCCTCATTCTGTCCTTTAAATGAGTAGTAGCACGACCTCCTTCTCATGATGGAAAGAAAACATTTGGGACCAAATCTCCTATGAAGTTAGTGAAAGAACATTTTAGTCTTGTTTTTAAAAGAAAGCCCCACAGAAGCTGGCTTCATTTCTGGATGAAATGCTTGTGGTGGAATTGGCTCTGCTCTCTCCCAGACAGTTGTCCCGGTCTTCACGAACAGGCTTTTCTTGGATCTTCTGAGTCCAAGTGTGCCTGCTTCTCAGCTGCCGGGTGAGCAATCGGTACCAGTTGGACGGCACTGAGAGACATGTCACTAACTGGGCCAGTGTGGGACGGTCTTTGTGTAGATTCTTTTCCTTGGGGATGGATTTTAATGAGTTAATTCAGTTGTAGCTGTTTTTCTTGCGCATGGCTGGTTTATTCTCTGCTAGTCATTGAAGGGCTGGTGTTGGGCTCCTCTTTAGCACTTACATTCTTTGTTGGTGCCTCACTGAGCCATGGAATAGCAGAAAGGGAGAGGCTAGGGAACAAGAGAGGAAACTTCTTACAGGGCTTGCTTATTTTGAACTGCCAACTATTCTCCTTGGCCATCAGAGAGAGTGTACTTATCCTGCAGAAAATATTGGGAGCTTAGCTGAAAGATGCACCATCTCTGGCACATATTTTTGGTGTTTAGTGTCCCTGAATTCTAATACCTTGTCTACAATGGGAATAATAACCTGCACCTCCTTGCTTTACATGAAGGTTAAATGAACTATTGCAGGTCAGTGCTCCTCAGCAGAGTGTTGGTGCATAGTAAATGAACATCAGTGTTAGATCCTTTCTCCCTTCATCCCCAGCTCTTATATGCTTTGGAGAATAGAAGTTAAAAATAATTTCAGATTTCATCCACTCTCTGAATCTCCTTAGATTACATGTCCACCTTTGTAGTTTTTGCTCAGGGATTTTTTTTTGAGGGTGGATGAAGAAGAAAGTAGTTATAATCTTCACTAGTTTCTTGAAGAGTCAACTGGTTTAAGAAAGCCAAGGAGCACCTCACTTCCTTACTTTGCATGTGGCAGCTTTAGGTTTCTTTCTTCTATAACCAAGTGAAGGTTTGGGAGTCAGTAATAACTCTGGCTCATTGGGCCATCTGCCATCAGAACCCCAGTTAGACTAGTACAATGTGCTAGGCGAATGTACTTATCACTAGGAGGACACAGTACTCACCAGTTTATTGAGAAAATGGTGGGGAGGGCAGGTAGCATTTGTTGGCAGCGTGCATGGTTGACAAATTTTATTTGTCTTTGTGTTGCAGCAGTAGAGTGTCTGACAAGGGGTCATGTATAAGAAAATAGACTTACTCGGCTTGCATTAGCAGAATGTCTAATCAGCATGGGACCATGGTGTCACTATGTCACAAGGTAAAGGGAAAGCAGAAGAGGAACTGGCTTAACACAGATCAGAGCTGGAGAGTGGAGAGAGGTCCATATCACTCTTTATAACCTGCTTTCCTGGGAACGAATCCAGCCCCACGAGACCAGACCCACTCCGGCCAGCATTGGTCTGCCTGGCAGGTTTGTAACTACTTTCCTTCCACTGGGTTCCTCCTGTTAAAGACTCTGTCACTTTAATACAACCACACTGGGGACCAAGGTTCTATCATGTGAGCCCTTGGGGGCAAATCATGTCCAGACCATAGCTGCCAGTCGAGAGAAGTCAGAGCCCTTACTCTTAGCGTGAATGATCTGGTGAAAGACATGGTCACATAAGCGGCCACATATGCTGATGAGTCACACCCCAGTTGGCAAGAGAGCAAACGCAGGTCAGGGGAATCACCCCGAGCTGCCCTGAAGAGGTGTCATTGTACCTTCATCTCAAACACTGTATCATCCCGGACTTTGCCAGGACTAGAAGAGGATGGGAACTCTGGGCCGAGAGTACAGCCCCATGAGAGATCTAGATTTGAAAGGCAGAAAACATGTTTGTGATTGAGGTAGTGGAGGTGGTAGTTAGACTGTTAGTGGGAGCCTTCCAGGGAGGCCGATGGAGCTTCGTGTGCAGACCTCTGGACTGGGGACTCAGTGCTCTGACTAGTGCGCTGGGAGGGCAAAGGGGTGACAGAAGCCCTTGTGTTTTTTTCTAGGTAATGTATCCATTTATATGTGTGTGTGTGTGTGTGTGTGTGTGTGTATGTGTGTGTGTATGTGTGTGTACACTCTCCCTTCCTTTTTTGCTTTATTTGGGGTTTTTAATTTTTTTATATCCTTCAAATTATTAATACAAACATAAATAGTATTCTTTTTTTCTTTAAAAAAAAAAACAAAGGTAGCATACTGTATTCTGTTACACTTTCCACTACTTAGCATGTATTTTAGAGAGGTTTGAATGTTAGAAGGCATAACATATTCATCCCTGTTCACTCTGCATCCTTCTGCATTGTATGAATTTTGTGTTGTTTCTAATATTTTGATATTAAAATGATGTTTCCATGATAACTTCTTTATGTGTAACATTTCACATGCATCCATTTCCTACAGCACGTACCTGGGTAAATTATTTGGTGTTATACCTATTAGGCGGATCTGAGATGAAGCAGCTGCAATCGACATGTGAGCTGATTGGGGTGAAGGCAAACCCAGGGGGAGATGCTGAAGAAGGACGCTGTTCCACGAGATCGAGCAGCGGAAATCTGCAGTCATACCTAGGCTTTGGGCTTCTGAAGTCTGAGCATTTATGACATCCTAGAGAGAAATGTCTAGATGATAGTCGCACCTGCTGAGATTGGGGTTATCAATAGATACGTATCAATCAAGAAGTTAACATAAGGATAAAGGGGTCACCGAGTGTCTTGTTTCAGAAAAAGGAACATTCTCTGGGTTCTTGTATCTATGGAAGTCACTGGAACTCACTGGCACAAGAGAGAGCTCTACAGGGTCAGGCCTTGCCCAGTCATTTAGTCTCTAGTGGACATTTTCGGAGCTCCCGATTCTGCTTCGCCATGGAAACAGCAGGCTGAGGCGGCCCGGCTCTCCGGGCGCATGCTGTCAGTGGGGCATGTTGGCAGCCAGGGCGTAGTGATCGTGTGGTGAGGTGCTTGCTGCGAGGAGGGCAGCACAGGGCAGCTGGAAGCTATAACGGCAGGAGGCGGCATCTGATGCGGAAGGCCCCCTGCTCTGTGGCCCTAGGAATGAATGTGGGTGGGTAGTAGACAAGGGAGGAGGAGGGTGTGTCCAGTTCAGCTCTCTGCAGACTCCTGTTTGGTGAGGGGCCATGGCAAGCACGGTGCCAGGCCAGCCTGGGACCTCTGCCCAGGGATTCTTTCTGCCTTGGAGCGTGGTAGCTGCTGTAGGCCAGGTGACCAGTGCACAGGACTGGTTTCCAGTAACTATTAGTGGACCTGAAAACTTCGTTCAGCTTCCATATGGCGTGAAATTCTGTTCTTTTGGTATTTTTCAACCGTTAATGAGTGGAAGATTCACCGTTAGCTTGTAGGCCATGCATAAACAGAGAAGGGTTAGGGACCAGATTTGGCCTATGGGCTGTGCTTGCTGGATCCTGGTCCAGGCAGGAGGAGCAGCAGGTCCAGCCAGGGAGGAGAGAGAAAGCGGCAGGTCCTATGGAACAGCCTTTTCTTCTGGGTCTTCTCACCTGTAGGCCTCCCTGCTCCAATCCACACGCAATCCCCCGAAACACCTTTCCCTGGACACTTCTGCCGTTATTTTTTGAAACTCTTTCATTGATCCCTGTGAAGATATTCAAGGTCATTCCCATTGGTTCCCCATGCCCTCAGCCTCCCCCCAGGAAAGATTTGGAACCGTTCTGCTCCCTGCAGAGGACACAGTGTTTCGGCTGGCTGCAGGAGGCATGAACACTTCAGGCTAGGCTGCTGCTCTTGCTCTGCATGTATATGCAGTTTGCTTCCATCCTGAGCTTTTTGTATATTTCCTGGAAGAGCTACTTCTGGATTAATTTGCATATAAAAGTCCTATATTTCCATCTCATTTTTATCCTGCCACTTTAGGTATAAGGGAAATAAATGAAAAAGTCGTCAAATGTTGACTTCCGAGGCTTTATTACCTCAGACAGCTTCATTATGTGTGTGGAAATCTAGTGTGCTTTGAAGGAATTAATCTAGCCTTACTGGCGATCTGTATATGTTTACATAGAATGAACAAACATTGCTTTATGCTTCATGAAAATTCAATTATTTCTGTCTCCAGGAAACATGTACTGCTTAGTGTTTAATTCTCACATAAGTCAGTGTGAGAGTTCTTGTAACATCATAGGAATTGGAGATTTTGAGCTCACTGCATACTTTTATAATGACCAGAGAAATGACTTGTGGGAGTTTTCATCACGACGGCCCTGACCCTGTGTTTGAAGTCATAGGGGACCTCTGTCTCAGTGGCATTGAGCTCATAGAGAATCCTCTACAGATTTCTTTTGGAATTACCGGACAAAATTAAAGATAATGTCCTGCATGGTTTATATTTTATTTTAAAATTTCTTGTGATGATACATGGTTTATTCAGCAGACATTGGTCAAATTTCTTCTATGAGCAAGGTACAATAAGAGACGGGAATGGTGACACTTGGGCTGGTATCTGTTATCCATTATAATTGGCTGGATCCTACCTAACCAGCAAGGGTTATTTAAATGCTTTCTTTGGAAACACTTTGCAGCTCTGCACCCAACTCTAACCATTGGTCTCCCACGTCCTTTGTTACTGCAGTTGAGTAATCATTTATAGAAATGCTCATCATGCATCACTACCATATCTTTTACAGTTATGTGATTGTTACCCAGCCTTAGCCCTTCATTTCCACAAGGCTCTAACCTCCTACAGTAGGAGCCACATTCAGTTCATCCTTAGTGGTTGTGATGTTGACATATATTGAAGCAGTAGGATTTAGCATTTAGAGTTCAGAATGTGAATGGGAGGGGAGGTATGGGATGGGGTGGGGTGGGGCCCCCAGTGGTCTAGAAACCACTTTGAATCAGGCTGAGGACACAAGTTGTGTGGAGTCTTGGAGAGTGAGGTACAGCTGGGTGTGGCACTGCACTAGCAGTTGAGGATGGATTGGAAAAGCAGATTCCGGCTGGATCAGGAGGTGCAGAAGCCACACTGAAGGCCTTGGAGGCGGGGTCACTGGAGGCTGAAATGGAAGTTAGGTGGTGGGATCAGTGTGGCCTGGCCTGGCCTGCTGCCCTGGCCTGTCCATCTCTCCCGCTTTCTTCTTTCTCAGCTGTAATACTTCATGCTCCAAGGAGCTGTGAAAGTGCCACACATACTCTGTTCAGCACTTCCCAGCGGGACTTCGTGTATTCCTAGTACTCATTTGTCAAACTGTACTGTAGTTTGGCGCTTTGCTTTTGCACTATTCACGAGCTATTTAAGGGAAGAGATGGGGTTTATTTCCTTGTCGCCAGCACTTCAAACACGCCTAACCCTTTCTTAAGTTCCTCAGGAGATATTTATTGAATGCATGGACGGGTGGATGCATTCTGACAGAAAGCCTCCACTTCTGTACCGAAAGACAGATTTGATGGGACAGAGCTAGGAGACAGCGAGATTAGCCAAGAGTGTCCTACAGCAGCGGAGGAGAGAAAGGACGAAAGCTTGAATTAGAGTTGTGGCAGTGGAAATTCAGAGGAGGAGACAGATTCTGGAGGGCTGGGAAAGTAGAACTGTCAGGACCCAGTGATTAGCAGGTAAAACGTTCCTGGCGAAGGGTTGAGGGGAACCGAAACATTGAATTCACCCAAGGTGTCACTCTCCTGACGCTTGGATGGGGCCAGGGGCAGCCACCCCATGCAGGTCTGCTTGAAAATCAGTTTAACTGATTGGTTTGAAAAACCCTGCTACCCAGGGCTGCACACCTGAGTAAACGCAGCCACTATGAAACAATCTTTGCTCAGTTGTTTAATTTATAGATTTATTTATAATGCATTTTGACAAAAGGTATGTGATAGTACATATATTAATAATAGATAAAATGAAGGGCAAAAGATAAAATGTAAAGATAAAATAAGAAGAAAATAATAAAGGTTGGATAAGGTTACAGCAAAGAAATATATATTTCTCTCATTTGCTACAAAATTTGACTCTCAGCCCCCTAATGTTAAAAGAAAAGAGGGAAAGATAATTAATATTCTGTACAGTGTCTGCAAAATGGAAACATGCTCATTTCTGTAAGGGAAAAGACAATATTGTTGACACAAATCAGAAAAAAATTCCTCCTCAACTATGAGGCAGAGCATCTTAAAAAAATTTATTTTAATTCTTTGGCAAATATGCCCAGGAGTAGGATAGCTGGATCAACCTGTATTTCAATTTTAATCTTTTAAGGAATTTCTATACTAATTTACGTAGCAAGTGTACTAGTTTGTATTATGAACAGTGTAGGAGGGTTTCTTTTCCCCACATTCTTGCCAGCATTGATTGTTTTCTTGTACTCTTAATGGTAACATATTACAGAGACACAGACATATTGATGTATGTGTGGCACAAAACCTGTCAGCAGACAAATGGCTAAACAATTGTACAGATACACAATGGAATATTACTCAGCCATAAACAAAATGAAATCATGACATTTACAGGAAAGTGGATGACACTGGAGATCCTCTGTTAAGTGAAGTAAGCCAGACTCAGGAGGTTCACGTCACTACCGTGTCTTCTTTTCCATGAGAAATCTAAAATATAGTGTAAGTGCATAAGTGAATAAAGAAAGCAGCAATGACGGGAACTCTGGGTTATAGGGAAGGAGATCAGTGACAGGGAGGAAGCAGAGAGTAAAGAGACGGAAAATGATGAGGATGTGTTATTACATGACCAGTTCCCCGAAGTGCCTGCCGCTATTCTGTACTAGTGAGCACCAGTTCTAAAAACATTGACATTTATTTTCTTTCTAGTGTTCTTTTGTCCTTCTTACTGGTTGCCCTGCTGATCGCCACATGACGAACCTAGTTGTGAGTCATGTCTGTGCCCAGATCTACAAATTATTCCTAAGGCCTGCTCATTTCTTACCACTTACTGCCTGTCTGCGTCTGCGCTCTGTGAGTGCTTGGTGCGTGCTGTGTGCACGGTGGGTTTGCGCCGCCCCAGCCGGTGAGGCATGTAAGGGTTTCCAGAGCACCTTGACCCGGGGGAGCAGTGTAGACTCAACACCTGGAAAGGTGTCAGTACCTGAGGCTGGGTGAGATAACCTCATGGGAAAGCTGGAGACGGGCCTGATTCGCTGTGCTTGCTCAGATGTTGGTAGTGTCTGTTTTTGGAAGATGGGGACACTGTCGTGGGGTGGCAGGGAGGGGCCAGGGAGGTTTTAGAAGGAGGGTGTCCTGCAGCCTCTGCCAAGGGCTGGAGTGTCACATAATCCTGAGTTGCTTCAAAACATAAATGCTTATTTTTCAAGGAAGGATCATTTAAGTGTCACCTATTAGGGAGAGTGCTGTGGACTCTGGCTTGTCACTGCGGGGGAGGAGGTCACAATCCCGACCTTCCGTGCCCGAAGCTGTGCCTGTTATGTCGGCCTGACCGCGCATGCAGCCACTGAAGTGAGCCACACCTCTCCCTGGCACTTGGTGTTTCTGATGTGCCAGTCTTTTCCTTCCTCCCGGACTGCTGGAGAGGGTCCCCCCACCCTGGGGACGCTTTCCTGGGCTTCGTCATTAGCATCACTGTGGTCAGTTTCTTTTTTTCTGTCTTTCTTCTTTCTTTCTGTCTGTCTGTCTGTCTGTCTTCTTTTTCACTCTTTTAAATAGCCTAAAACTAAGCAGAATAAGGCCCATCAAAACAAAACTGTGTAGGTGATACAGGACTTCAAAACAAGATAATTAGGAAATCAACAATTGTTACCATGATGCCTCTTGTTGTCTTCCAAATAGCTGCACATATTCAGACATAGTAAAAATCAAACAAAACAGAACAGAGTAGAACCCATAAAAACAAAACAATGAATGCAATAAAGGATTTCATAACAAGAGTAAATCCAAAATGTCTACCATAATATATCTTTATATCATGCCATTAGATAAAAAGATCAAACCAGCAAAATAGAATAGAACCAAACCCAGCAAAACAATGAAAATGATCCAGGACTTCAAAACAAGATAACAGAAACAAGGGAACTGACAGTGGCTGCCACCTTCAGAAGGAGATCCCTGTAGATGCTAAATTGTGTATTGTTATCCTCTGAATAGATGATCAGACTACTGGCTTTAGACCTGCAAAGTCAGTGAAACACTAAACGCTACAAGCATTAAATTGTATTTTTTACCTCAATAGCTCTCGTTGCAACCTGTATTTCTTAGGATCAGCTGGTCTCCTGTGGCAGTGCAGTGGCGGGGGTGATGGTGGTGCTGGGTCGGCTCTTCTTGTCTCCAGCCTGAGCATCAGAAGGGGCCGGTGTCAGGTTCTCCCTCCAGCAGCCCACACGTGGCCCTGACTCGCAGGGAGGGCTTCTCGTTGACTTCTTGTTCTCTTCCCCTGCAGTTGGAGAATGGCGCTAACTCATGGGACTGTGGTCAGTTTCTTGTGACCATGTCTTCTTTATTGAATGCTTCTGATTTTAGCCTTCCTTGCCAAAGACCGTGCTATGGTTTATAACTTTATGTTCCCCTAAAGTCTCAGGCCCTTGTAGGTAGGACTTCAGAAGGTGTCTGAGTCATGAGGCACTGATACTAATGTGATGTTAGGAGAAGCAGGTGGTTGGAAAAGGCTGGTCAGTGGGGTGTGAGCTGGGAGGGCGGATCTCTCTTCCCCATTCCACCCCTTGGCCTTCGCTTCCTGGTTACAGATGCAGTGTTTTTGCCATCCTCTGCCCTGCTGTTACTTCTATGGAGCTGACCAACCATGCCTGAAACTTTAGCTAAAATTACTTAATGAAGTGATATATTTTGTCTCAGTCAGGTGCATTTTGTCTCATGAGAAAATGACTAACACGGATTTTGGCACAGGAGAAGTGAGGGTATTTCTGTGATACTACCTGGTCATGCTTCAGAAGTCTCTGGAATTGTTTCATGGGAGGGGTTTGGAAAGGCTTTGGAGATATTGGCTGGAGAAGCAGCCCTTAAAATGCTATACGCCACACTTGCTGGGAGGTTCTGGTCAGAGCTCAGAAGACCAGAATGCTGATAAAGATGCAGCATGTAAAGACCAGGCTCAGGAGCTTTCAGTTGGGATAAGGAGTCTGGGCAGTTGAACTCGAGATCACGGGTGTTATGCTCTGGAGGCGCCTCTTGGACTGAAACAGGAGGCAGGAGGAAACCTTTCCTCCATGAGGCCATGGGTGTTGGGTTTTGTGTCTCAGCAACGGACCATAAATACCAGGAGCTCTTTGAGATCAGCAGAGTACATGCAAATGACTACGCTTGCCCTTCTAGCTGGTGTCCTTGGATCACCGGAAGGATTTAACAGTACTGGAGAGTACAGTTCAGTAAAGAACCCTGTTAGTCATTCACTGTGATCCCAGAAGCTCTCCTGGTAAAAGCACAGAGTCAGTGATCAGAAACCCTTGGTTTTGAACAGCAGCGTCATTAAGAGGAGTTTCCCTTTTCTGGTCTTCATTCAAACCTGCCTTGGTTGAGGCTTATTTGTTTCTAACCCTGTAGATGGTTACCAAGCAGCCTTTTGATTTGTAAATCTTTGCAGAAGATTCCGAAAAGCTACTCCAAAGATGACACAAACCTCTATTTATTGCCTTTCAACATACACACTTTTTGTGCCAAGGGAAGATTTTTGAAGCTGGGGTGTGTGTTAGTCTCCAGGGAGCCAGCAGCGAAGCTAGACTGAGTGTGTTAGTCGAGCAAGGTCTGATGCAGTTTATGGAGCAATTTCAAAGCAGAGTGAGGAGGTAATCGCGGAAATTCTAAGCAGCAGTGTTGTAAAAGCGCAGAGTGAGCGTAGCTTTCATTTCACTGACCTGAAATCAGCTTGTTTCCCTCATCCTCCTTCCACTTCGTTTTTATTACCCTAATATTCTATGTCATGTGGGTTCGAAACATTCTTAGAATAAAATTCTTTGGAGATCTATAAACTTCTGCTTTCTAATTTCATTGCTTTTAATTAAATGGCATTGAAAATGCAAAACAAAACAACTAAAACATCATCCAACTGAGCAGTTGAAGAGCTGTATGTGCAGCTGTATGTTCCCGAGACCTGGACAGCGTTAGTTTTTCAACTAACTGATGATCTCCCTGCCTACCTGTGAGAGCCTAGAGGAATCCATTGGTATCTCCAGCCTCCATGTCACAGGTAGACGAGAAAACAAAATTGGAGATGGTGTTTGAGGTTGTTCGTGGGCTCGGCTTCCACGTGCCAACCCCTGGGCCTGTCCTCGTCCTTGAGATGCAGCAGAGTACGCGCAAAGGGATGCTCTCGTCCTCAGCTTCCGCTCATGGATCACTGAAGGGCTTCGCAGTGCTACATAGGCAGTTTCAGTTTAGTAATGGCTCTGCTGATGAAAGGGGCTTGGCCAGAGATGGGGCCGAGCCCACAGATGGGCGGAGATGTTACCAGGCAGGACTGGAAGTGGCCTGTGGGAATTGCCCCGCTCCTGCCCCAGGGCATTTCTCATGGCTCCTGAAGGGCCAGCAAAGAGGGTAGCATGAGCCTCCTATTGCTGTTCTTTTCTGTCTCCACTTCCAGGTGGATTTGCTACGAAGTACAAAAACTGAGAACGGGAGGCCAGCGTGGCCCGTTTACTTAGAACAGTTTTCCCTGCTATTGTATGTAATGTCCGGCTGTGACACTGTAAAAGCTGCCGACCTCTCTGTCAAACCTCTGCTTTCCCAGTGAGTCTCTGAATCTCCTTCCCCTCCCTCTGTGTGCACAGGAGGCTGGCTGGGGCCTGAGTGTCCCCAGCACACAGGGCACATGCCCTCTGCCTCCTTCCCACTGCGTGTGTGCCTGTCTCGGGGCGGCTCCGCACCTGCCCGCATGTTGTGTGTGCCGGGAGTGTGTCGTGCACGCCAGTGCCACGGGGAACCATGCGCCTCTCGCCCTGCACCTGCCCACCAGGAAGAGGGTCTCTCCTCGCTGGCCTCCACGTTCCCTGCTGAGCTGTCCCCGTGTGGAGGGGAAGGGCTGACTGTGGCTGACCTTGTCTTTCATGCCCTGCCTGATGCTCTGCTGTGCCAGATCCACTGTGGTAGTCTGTTGGGCCAGCTGTCACCAGACTGTCCTGCAACACGGGCTGTATTTTATCTTGTGGTTAGGGCATTTGAGCATTTATGTTTTTTTCACTTTCTAGAGTAGAACTCCTTGACCACAGGCCCAAGTATTATTTATTTTCCAACTCCCTGCAGCATCTGGTTCCTGAATTTCTTCTGCTCCCAGAAGAAGAATCATGGATTTGAGTTGTTGAATTTGAGAGATGGCAATAAGCTTATGTTTTTAAGGGGAGGTGGTGGCTGAGTCAATGAAAAACCAAGAACTCGTGAACTGGTATCTCAGCCAAGGCTAAAAATCGAGCAGACAGCTGAGAGATCGGAGAGCACACCAGCAGTAAAAGAGCATCACAATTTCTAAAAGCTTCCAGATCTCTCCCTGCATTCAGAAATGTTTCCGACCTGTCACACGCAGATCTGTCACACAGAACTGGGCTTTGCTCTCCGAAGCCTCCCGAAGCTGAACAGGTTTCTCTGACGTGAGCGGAGCCGCTGCAGAAGGTGCAGGCGGTACGACGCGCACAGGTCTCGCTGGCTCCCCGTGGCTGCGGTGGTTCCTGTGCCCAGCCTGCTGCTGTGCAGCCTGCCCAGCTACGGGGCGCAGCCAGTGTGTCTGTTCCCAGGGTCCAGCCCTCTGGCTCCTTCTCCTTGGCCCTGATTGGCGGAATACCTCCTGCTCCCGGGATCTGTCTGGGTTTTGTCCTTTGTAAGAGCTTAGAATGCAGCCTGCCATGGCTGGTGGCAAATGGATTTGGGCAAGGACTGGCAGTGCGGAGGCCATGCCAGGTGGGGTTACCAGGAGTCATATTGGGTAAAGTTGGCCTTTATGCCCAGCGCTGTGGCCCAAGAGAGTGGTATTCTGCAGCTCTGTGGCCAGCCACACCAAGGGTCTCTGTAGTCTAAAGGAGAACATTAATTCCCCAATGGAAAGAACAGCAGGCAGCCTGGCCCAGTAACAGCTAGCGACAGTGAATTATCAAGAGTGCAGGAGCATAACCTGAGCCCCCGTGTAAAGATCAGATCCATCGGCCTGGGCAGTTACATAATCTACCTGTGCACACGGCTCTGGCCAGGTCAGCACTGTATGCTAAGTGAGGACATTTTTACGGTTTTTTCCTCTTGTCAAAATGTATGTTCTTTCTTCTTCCTGCGAATGGCAGGGAGTAGAGGATTATTTATTTTCTCTGATATTTTTCATTTTGGGAATTAACATGGGCAGATTTATAGTGTTCACAGAACATGCTGGTAGCAATTTGAGTGAGATCTTGCTCAGGCAAGTGCAGATCTACCTGTCCCAGCCAAAGGGGCCAGGCTTGTATAAACCGTACCATTCTCGCCTGCAGGGAAACTGTAACATGCTTGTGGCCATGGGGGCTTTTATTCATCTTTTGTTCTTGCAGATGCATTAGATTAAAAATGCAAATGAAAAATACTTTAATTTGCTAACAGGCAGTCGGAACATCTCCCTCAGTGTTTAGCAGAGCTGCTGACACTCGGGCCGTGGACAGTGAGGAAGGAAGCAGGATTCTCTGGGAGCAGTCGAGCAATCTGATTCTTTGACCTGAAGGGTTTCCAAGAAACAAATTAGTTTCATCTATTTCTGGAAATGGTGACTCTTAGAACTTCAGAAACAAATTTGAATTCAGGCGGTCTAACCTTTAGCTCAAATGTTGGTATTTTCACAACTCTTTTAGAAAGAGACAGCTGTTAGTAATTGCCTTACACTTTTTTCAAGTACTTTACCTTTGAAAACTAATTTATGATTTTTTTCCATGACCTCACCCTTCTAGGATGGTAGTGTGCGGCTTTTCTGTCTGATTTTCTTGGATCACTTGGATCACGGGCTTTGTTTGGTTGGAGATTGAACCCAGGGAGGGCTGAGCCGTACCCCAAGCCTTTTTCTTACTTTATTTTGAGCCATATCTTGGTAAATTCCCCAGGCTAGCCTTTGAGATCCTCCTGCCTCAGCCTCCTGCGGGGTTAGGCTTGCTGGTGGTGCCCAGCCTGTTTTCTGGAGCTGCTTTTCTCTGCTGCACTCCTGGCTGCTGCTGCAAGGGGAAGTGTGGGCTTGTGTGCCATGGCATTGTTGTTCCTAGAGCAGGAGGAGAGGCCCGCCTGAGTGCCCTGGCCTCAGAGTGGTCCAGAGGATTCATGGCACTGCCTTGTTGTCCAAAGACAGTTTTCATCTTGTTCAAGTTTACTTCCCCCTAAAGGGTTGGGTAGTTGGAGAGGGTCTAGCAGCAGCCTCAGCACCCGGTGTGCTGCTCCACCCTGCCTTCCCCGTGCATACCAACTTCGTAGCAGCCCCGGTTTCCGCTCTGCTGACTGCTGCTTCAGCCTCATCTCTGGGTGATGTGTTCGCATCGCTGCTTCCTGATTTCTCTCCATGTTAAATATTCCATTTAGAATGTGCGATATGAAATATGAAGATGGAGCCATTTTCCCTTCCTTAACACCCAAACCCCCAAGGGCTCTTTTGCATCCCGCTGACTTTGCAGGCTAATTTGGGATGGGTTAGAACCTTGTGCTTGACGGAGTGCTGTCAACAGGTAAAGGATCCGATGAACTCCATCCTTTGCCTCCTGTGTGTCTTTTTACTTCCGCTTGCTTTACTCTCTGTGTGCTTTTCACAACTCAGTACCATGCTCTTCACATTATCTGATCATGTTCTCAATACGTTCCTTGAACATCATTCTATCCCTTGGATATTTTTGGGAATGTCTCCCCAGAGTCTTCTGACCTGGTCCTGTCTGAGCGGGTTTATCCCTGCGCCCAGCACTCAGCTCTTTCCTTGGCGTCTCTCTCTGCTGCACTCTTAGAAATCTTCTTTTTGCTCTTCCCTGTGGGTTATCCTGCTTTTGCCTCTTCCTGTGTAGTAATTGTTCAGCTGGAGGAAATTGCCCTGGCTATTTTAGGTAGAAAGGGACTCAATGCACAGCTAAGCTGCCTTTTAGATAATTGGAAGGGCTACAGGAGTGGGCTTATGACTTGGTTTCCACCTCGGAGAACTGGAGGCTGCCCAACCTGCCAGGGCCACTGCTTCCTCTGCCTCCTGAGCACGAGAAGAAGTCAGGAGGTCACCCCGTGACTGCTGTAGCTTCAGCGTGAGAATCAGAATGAGTTGCTGCCATTGTGTTTTGATGCCCTTGAGTCTGGTGCCTGCACGCTGGAACAGCTGCAGGGAAGCCCTGTCTCTGCCGTGCAGACCAGTGCAGAGGCAAAGCTGCCGGGGGTGGCCTCCGTCAACGTGTCCCAAGTCTGCCTGGAGTGCATCTACTCAGGGGCCTGTCAGCCAGGCCAGGAAGTGGGGCGTTCAGCCTTCCAGGTGCTGTGGCTCGGAGAGGCAGGGGAGCTGACATGTATTACGCAGTGCCTCTCCACCATGCATGCTGTGCCCGGACTGCACGCATGCGTTCCTGGTTTTGAGGGAGCTTTCCCGCCAATGCCTCTCTGAGAACAGTTAAGCATCATTTTCCCTTGTGTGTAAGTGATTCACTCTGTCCTGCCATCTGCACAGTGATGTCAGAGCATAATTTTTTTGTGTGTGAAAATCCTTTTCTTTTAGGGTGTCAAACGTTGTTGTATAAAAGGCTATTTTCTTGTTGATAATTCTGAAGATGCCTTAATGTCTGATCATTTATTTGTGACAAGTTTTTCGCCTTGGAACTTAGATTTTTAAATAGCTGTATCGAGAAGTAATTTCCACAACATAGAATTTACCTACTGAAGTATACATTTCCAGAATTACTTGGTAATGATAGAGTTTTGCAGCCATCACTGTAAATCACATTTACAACCTTCTCATTGGCCCCAAGTTTCCTCATGCCCACTGACAGCCAGTGGTTTGTCTTTCCTGCCTCTAGGACCAGGAAGCACCATTTTACTTTCTGTCTATAATTTGTCATTTTGAGGCATCTTACACAAATGGCATCATTGGCACGTGAATTTTCTCACTCAGCTGTTTTGCAGTCCATCCTATTAGCATGTCTCGGCAGCTAGATACTGTCATATATGTTGATTTATCTTTTCACCAGTTGATAGGCATTTTGGTGACTCAGTTTTGATCTGATATGAATAATGCTATTACAGACATTCACATATGACTTCAGTTCTCTTGCATAGATACCTGGGAGTGGAAGGCTGAGTTGTATGTTAGGTGTATGATGAATTCTTAAGGAACCTGTGCACTGAAGATCTTGTGGATCCCATGACTGTCAAGGAACCGGGTTTTGTCCCTGAGTTCCTGAGACTTAACTTTATGTCTTGGTGTGAGTACTGTCAGTGATGGCAGTGGGCTGACTTTCTCATCAAGGGTACAAAAACTAACAGAAATTCCTTTCTTGGGATGCAGGGGTTGGTTTTTACAGGAGAAATTTATAACAAAAGTAAGTGTGGTAAAACTTTTTTTTATTTTAGAAACAAAACAAAATAAAGGATAGAAATGATACAAAATTTCAAAAAAATAGGAAATTAACAGTAGGTAATAAATTACATATTATTATCTTAGAAGCAGTTGCTCAGGTTATAAGATCTAGGCATGAAAACTGACCAAACAATGAGAGCACACACTGTTCTTTTTGATGAACTTGCGGAGATTGGTAGTACAGCTCTCTGTTAGGTATATACACCTCCACACACATGTGAATATTTATATACTTATGACCGTGTACTTTTTTCCATTTTTCTTTCCTCCTTTCCGCTAGGGTGGTAAAACTTTAATAACGAGTTATCTGGATTTCATTTCCTGTGCCTGTGGCATAAACATATAGAGGACATTTGTGGAGGTTCCCTAGTGTGTCCGAGTCAGGAGAGGATTCATTTCCTCAGGTCAGGTGACATAAGGCCCCGCGCACTGGCCATTTCTCTGCGGTACCTGCAAGAACTGCTCTTCTGAGTCTGTTCCTCAACAGTGTGCCTCTACCCTAGATTTCTTCCATTTTCCTTTTGGTTTGTGTTACTGAACTCCTGCCTTCCCTTCCCCCCATAATAGCAATTTGAGAAGGATGTTTTTAAAGGGAAGGGAGGGAAGAGCCTTCACAGTGTCACAGTCTGGTGTGAGGTTTTGCTGGTGTAGGGGACTCAAGCCGCCTGTGCAGCCTCTGACCTCAAGCTGGTTGCTGTTCCTCATCTCTGTAAAGAAGTGGGATACGCACTGGGGGGGTGGTGCCCGCCTGGCACCCCAGCACTCAGAGTCTGAGGCAGGTGTTTGAGTTAGAGGCCAGCCTGGGCCACACAGTGAGCCCGAGGCCAACTGAACTACCTTGGGAGATCCAAGCATGATAGTAAACCAGGCTGAACAGCTCTCTTGGAAGTTCAGTGATTGTTTTAATGCCTACTGTTCATTTCTTCATTCATTAACTTCTTAACGAGTTTATTCATTGCGTCAGCATCCTTTACCCAGCGCCTGCCGTGTGTGGTTTCTGAGAGTGCACAGGGAACTCAGGCCTGCTCTGGATAGATGGAAATCATTTTGTGCTGCTGCCCTTCTGAGATTAAGGTGCACAGTGTAATGCTCATAGCTGCAGGCCAGGGCAGCAGCTGGTTCCACTGCATTGACTGCACGGACAGTCAGGACCTTGACCTCAGCTCAGCCCGTGTCTTCATGTGCTGCAGGGCGGTCTGGGTGGAGTCGTGGGGAATTCTGAGCCATCTGGCAGCTGATTGCCTCCCTCTTTGGCACATCATGGGGAAGAAAAAGGCCTTGTCGGGGGCCAGGTTTGTAAGCCTACTGCGGCAGTTTGTCATTTTATCCCTCCTTGCTTTTGCACACCTTCCTGGTCTCTATTTAATTGCCATCCATGAGGACATTCCGTCACAGTGTTTAATAATATTTTTTCTTTTATTTAAAAGGAAAAAGAGAAAAAAAAAACAGAAAAACAAAACAAAACAGTGTAAGGGTACAAGTAATACAGAACTACAAAAAAAAAAAAAACAGTAAGATATCACCAGTTAATAGATTACACACTATCATTTTTGAAACAGTTATTCAGGTCACAGGATCAAAGCCTACAAACTGAACATTCAAACAGTGAGACTGCAAATAGTTGTGCTCAATGATCCACACAAAAATATTAATATGGTCATCTATTTAACACACCTAAACACACTTGCTGTTGTATCCTTTAGGGCACTTTTCTTTCCCTCTCTTTATTACAACAGAATTTACACATTTTGGGTTTTATTGCTCCCATATATCGTATTACTTTTTTTTGTAAAAGAATAAAATAAAAAATGATAAAACAAAGCTGAACAGTCAAAACCAAGGATAGACATAGCACAGATGTAAAGACATAGTACAAGATTATCAACAATGGTTACCATAATGCCTCTTGCTTCCTTAAGAAGAATTGTCTATCTCATTAGGTATTATAAAGTTGAACTAAACAGTAGAGAATAAGACCAATAAAACCTAAACATGTAAACCTTATCAAACTTCAAAAGAGGATAATAGCAAACCAGAATGGGCATCAATGTGAATCTTATTGCCTTCAAAGTAGTTGCCTATACTCTGATACTTGGTACTATCATACATAGCGGAACAGAGTCTAATCACTCAAAACAAGATAGTGGGAGTATTACAGGACAGGACTTCAAATCAAGTTAATAGGAAAACAAAAAAGTTACTATAATATATCCTGCTAGTTTTTTTTTTAATTTTTTCTCCTTAGTTTAAAAAAGAAAAAAATTAAATAATTTTTTAATGAATAAAAGAGAGGTTGAGATAAAAGAGGACATAACAGCATAACAATACAGGTCAAAACATGATAGTTTCAGCAACCTAGTGCTTCACCACCAAATAACCCGACTTAATAGTAGTTACCGTAGTGTCTGTCTTTTTCCTTGAAATATTTGAATATAACTTCATATGCTATAGCATCAAACATACCAAGACAGTGTAACACCATTCAAGTGGATGAAAAGCATTGTAGAGTATTTAGAACCAGCTAACAGAAAAATGAACAATGGTTTCTATATTGTCTCTTTGCCTATAACAATTTTTGTTTATACTACCACATATGATAAAATCCAGCAAGATACAACCTGATAAAACCAATGGAGACAGAAGAGCCATAGTTTGGTGGGGCTTTGAAACAAAATGGTATTAAATCAGCACTAGCTATTATGATGTCTTGTTTTCTTCAAAATAGCTGTTCATTGCATCACAGGCCATAATATCAAGCAGCCCAGAATAAAGCCATTCCAATTAATGAGTGAGAACTTTATAAGGCTTCAAGGCCACATACTGGGGAATCATGTTTACCACATACTTTTATATATTTGAATCATTTCCTACACTAGGGAAACTATTTGGTGTTTACAGATGCGAGTTTGATTTATTTCACTTATGAGTATGGTTTCAAGCTGCTCCCATTTATTGATAAATATCTCAATGTGATCCTTCTTTATAGCTGAGTAGTACTCCATTGTATAGAAATACCACAACTTTTTTATCCATTCCTCAGTTGATGGACACTTGGGTTGTTTCCAAGATCTGGTGATTACAAATTGTGCTGCTATAAACATAGGTGTGCATATATCACTGTGGTATGATGCTTTCAGTTCTTCTGGGAATATGCCCTAGAAGTGGAATACCTGGAATAAATGGGACTTCCAATCCAAATTTTTGGAGAAATCTCCACAAAGACTGACCTCCACAAAGGTTGTACCAGTCTATACTCCCACCAGCTGTGTAGGAGAGTTCCTTTTTCCCCACAGCCTCTCCAGCATTTGTTGTTGGTGGTTTTCTTGATCCTAGCCATTCTTTCAGGAGTGAGATGGAATCTCAGTGTGGTTTTAATTTGCATTTCTCTAATGACTAATGATGATGAACATTTTTTCATGTATTTATTTGCCATTTGTATTTCTTCATCTGAGAAGTGCATATTCATCTAGGATGCCCATTTTTGGATTGGGTCTTTGAATTTTGGGGGTCTGAGTTTTTTTTAATTCCTTATATGTTTTAGACAAAAGTCCCTTGTCTGAGGGGGAGTTCACTAAAATCTTTTCCCAGTTTGTGGGTTTTCTTTTCACTATGCTGGAGATTTCTTTTGACTTGCAGAAACTTTTTAATAAGAGGTGGTCCCAGTTATTGATTCTGGGAAGTATTTTCCGTGCAGTTTGAGTCCTGTTCATGAATTCTCTACCTACCCCTATGTCTTCAAGGTTTCTACCTAATTTGTCTTCCAATAGATTTAGTGTTTCTGTTTTAATATCCATATCTTTGATCCATTTAGATTTTAATTTAGTACATGGTGATAGGCTTGGGTCTAGTTTTAGTTTTTGGCAAATGGAGAGCCAGTTTTTCCAGCACCATTTATTAAAGAGACTGTCGTTCTTCCAGTGAACCTGCTTAGCTCCTTTGTCAAAGATAAGGTGGTTGAGTGTGTTTGTACTTGGGGTTGTTATCTTCTAATCTATTCCATTGATCTTCGGCTGTGTTTTGATTCCAGTACCATGTTGATTTTACTACAGTTGCTTTGTAGTATAACTTCAAGTCAGGGATTGTGATGCCTCCTGCCTTGCCTTTGCTGCTTAGAATTGCCTTTGCTATTCTAGGTCTCTTCTGCTTCCAGATGAATTTTAGGAGTGATTTCTCTTGATTTATAAGGTATGATATTTATTGGGATTGCATTGAATCTGTATAAGAGTTTTGGGAGGATGGCCATTTTCACAATGTTTGTTCTTCCTATCCATGAGCATGGGATGTCTTTCCATTTTCTGAGATCATCTTCAATTTCTTCTTTCAGTGTATCATAATTTTCCCTGTATAGGTCTTTCACTTCTTTCATAAGAGTAATTTCCTAAATATTTCATTTTTTTGCTTGCTAGTGTGAAGAGTGTGGCTTCTCTTATTTCTCTGTCAGTGATTTTGTTGTTAGTGTATAGGAATGCTATTGATTTCTGAGTATCCAGCTACATTACTGAATTTATGTATTATATCTAAGAGTCTTTCAATGGAGTTTAGGGGGTCTTCTATGTAGAGTATCATGTCATCTGCAAACAATGATAGTTTAACTTCTTCTTTTCCTATCTTTACCCATTTTATTTTTTTGTCTTGTCTAATTGCTCTGGCTAGTACTTCCAGTACTATGTTAAATAGGAGTGGTGATAAAGGACACCCTTGTCTTGTGCCTGATTTTAAAGTAAAGGCTTTCAATTTTTGGCCATTTAGTATGATACTGGCTGTTGGTTTGTCGTAGATGGCCTTTATTATATTGAGGTAAGGACCATCTATTCCAATTTCCTGTAAAGTTCTTATCATAAATGAATGTTGGACCTTATCGAAGGCTTTTTCTGCATCTATAGAAATGATCATGTGATTCTTATTTTTGGCTTTATTGATATGGTGGATTACATTTATTGATTTACGTATGTTGAACCATCCCTGCATGCCTGGGATGAATCCCACTTGGTCATGGTATATAATCTTTTTGATGATTTGCTGCATCCTATTTGCCAATATTTTATTGAGGATTTTTGCATCTGTGTTCAATTAGGGAGATTGGTCTGTGTTTTCTTTTTTTCAGTTGGGTCTTTCTCAGGTTTTGGTACTAGAGTAATATTTGCTTCCAGGAATGACTTGGGAAGGATTGCTTCCCTTTGAATTTCATTGAAGAGTTTGAGGAGTGTCGGCATTAGGTCTTCTTTGTATTTCTTGTAGAATTCTGCAGTGAATCCGTCTGGGCCTGGGCTCTTCTTTGTAGGTAAGGAATTAATTACTTGTTCAGTTGCATTGATGGAGATTGGGTTATTCATCAGTTTTACATCCTCTTGACCTAGCTTTGGTACTTCATATGTTTCTAAGAATCTGTCTATTTCTGTGTTATCAAATCTTTGAGAGTAGAGGCTTTCGAAATAGGTATTGATGATCTTTTGTATTTCTATAAAGTCTATAGTGACTTCACCTTTTTCATTTCTTATTGCATGAATTTGAGCTTTTTCTTCCCTTTTAAAAATAAGATTGGCTAGGGACTTATCGATTTTATTTATTCTTTCAAAGAACCAACTTTTTGATTCATTGATTCTTTGGATTGTTTTCTTAGTTTCTATTGAGTTGATTTCTGCTCTGATTTTTATAATTTCCTCTCTTTTGGCTTTGGGCTTGACTTGCTCTTCTTTTTCTAGCTGTTTGATGTGTAGCATCAGGTTGTTTATTTGTATTTGTTCTGTTTTCCTGATGTGGGAACTCAGTGCAATAAATTTTCCTCTGAGGACAGCTTTCATTGCATCCCACAGATTCTGGTAAGTTGTATCTGTATTTTCATTTTCTTGTAGGTATTGCTTAATTTTTTCTTTAATTTCCTCTGTGACCCACTGATTACTCAAGAGTGTGTTTTTCAGTTTCCATGTGTTTGTGGGATTTTTGCAGTATCTTTTATTGTTAATTTCTAATTTCATAGCACTACGGTCCTATAGCATGCAAGGGATAATTTCAACTCTTTTGCATTTATTTAAATATGTTCTGTGAGTTAATATATGGTCTATTTTAGAGAATGTCCCATGTACTGTTGAGAAGAATGTGTATTCTGTTGTTGTTGGGTGGAATACTCTGTATATGTCTATGAAGTCCATTTGTTCACAGGTGGGATCCAGTTCTTTTATTTCTTTGTTGATTTTCTGGCTGGTTGATCTGTCCATTGGTGTCAATGGTGTGTTAAGATCTCCTGTTAAAATTGTGTTACTGCTGATTTGGTTTTTCAGTTCTGTTAGTACTTGTTTTATAGAACTGGGTGCTCTGGAGTTTGGTGCATATATATTTAAGATAGTTATCTCTTCCTCTTGGAATTTTCCCCTAACCAGTATGTAGTGACCTTTTTTATCCCTTCTGATCATTATTGGCTTGAAGTTCACTTTGTCTGCAAACAGAATAGCTATCCCTGCTTTTTTCTGGGTTCCTGTTGCATGAAGTATTGTTTTCCCTCCTTTGACTTTCAGTCTGTGAGTATCCTTTTGGGTTAGATGGTTTTTTTGTAGACAGCATATATTTGGATTTTGTTTCTTGAGCCATTCTGCCAGTCTGTTTCTTTTAATTGGTGTATTGAGACCATTTACATTAATAGTTAGAACTGTTATATATTGGTTTATTGTTGACATGTTATCTTTCTGCTGTAGCATGTTTATCTTTCTGCTCTGTTTATTTGTCTGTTTTGTTTAGTGGTTTTTTCCTAAATGTATCTAGGCTGTCTTTCAGTATTCTTTACAGGGTTGGCTTGGTGATCATGAAGTTTTTCAGCTGATCTTTGTCATGGAAGTATCTTATTTCTCCATTGATTTTGAAAGACAGTTTTGCAGGGTACATCAGCCTAGGTTGGAAATCATTTTCCTTTAGGATATGAAATACTTCTCTCCATGCTCTTCTTGACTTTATTGTTTGTGCTGAGAAATCTGCTGTGATTCTGATAGGTTTTCCTTTATAGGTCATCTGTCTTTTCTCTCTGACAGCCTTTAATATTCTATTCTTTTGTTCAGTTTCTGGGATGGTCATTATTATATGTCTGGGTATAGGTTTATTTTGGTTATGGCTATTTGGAGTTCTATATGCTTCACTGATCTTGTTACCAGTTTCCAATCTCGTGTTTGGGAAATTTTCAGCTATTACTTCTCTAAATATCCTCTTGACATCCTTTATGTTGTCCCCTTCTTTTTCATTTATCCCTATCAACCTTGTGTTGTCCCTCTTTGCATCATCTTGCAGATGTTGAATTCTTATTTCCTGATTTCTTGTTATTTTGAAAGCTCTTTTCTTTCCTGTTCACTGGCTGCAATCTTGTCTTTGAGGTCTGAGATTCTATCTTCACATTCATTGAGGTGGTTTGTTCAACTTTCCATGGAGTTTTTGATTTCCTGTATATCTCTTTGCATCTGTTTTATATATTCTGTTTTTTTCTTATATTGTTCATCCAGGGATTCTATCTTTTTGTTTAGTTCCTCCAATTTTTTTAACTGCATCTTCTTTAGGTATGTTTAGCATCTGCTTCATTTCTTTTATCATTTCTTGTTTTACCTGAGAGATTATTTCTAGTTTTAATTCCTTTAAGGCTTCCCAGATTTGCTTCTTTATTTCAGTTACTGTTATTTCAGGTATTTCAGTTACGTGGCATGTGTTTTCTTCTATGCACATGGCTCCTAGGTTTTCTTTGGTTGGGCTGGATGTTTGAGATTGCATTTTGGTCTTTTGTTTTGTTATCTTCCTGTATTTGGGAGCTTCAAGTGTTGTTCCAGGTGTGGGAGAGAGTTCTGCTGGCCTGGGGTGGGGTTCCCTGTGGTGGCCCCACTCACTGGAACTGGCTGGGAATCTCGGCCTGGTCCCCAGGTCAGGAAGGAAGTTCCCCCAGCTGTTTAATAATATTTTTATGCTCTGTTACCGTCTTTCGTGTATAAGCTCTTAGATACCGAGGCTGTATGAATTCCATCATATAACTATGAGATCAGTACCAGGAGGAGTATCCCTTGCCTTTTCATAATGCTAGGAGAATTTCAAAATGCTCAGCAGCCCCTCCCTCACTGCCGTACTCCTCTGAGGCTAAAAAGTCAATAGCAATGACATTGTTCCCTAGAGATCTGCGACTTACTCATGTGTTTACATGACTTAGCCTGGACCAACTGAAGATAACAAAATGGCTATTTTTCTAGAAAGAGGCCATCTCCACTCGGGTGTCCTCGAACCTGCAGCTGGAAGCATCACGCTGGCTGTGCCGGGAAGGGTTAGCTTACATACGCGGAATTGCTGACCTGTGCAGACTGGGGACAGCTGAATTGAGGTCCTGCAATTGGGTTGAACTTTATACATTTAGTGACTATGTTTCCATTTCTTGTAGTAATTTCAAATCTAGTCCTCTCAAAAGGAGTAGATTGAGGGAACACTCTTAGACAAGTCCTTTTGAGTCCCAGAGTCTTCACTACCTTTTCCTTGCTGAGTATAAATGCCTGACACCCACAAGTTAAACAAAGAAGACTTGATTTTAGTTCACAGTCTGTAGAAGTTTGGTCTATTGTCAGCTGGTTCCAAGGCCGGACAGCATGGCAGAGGAGAAACAGTTCCTAGCGTGATAGGTAGGAAGCAATAATCAGTGAGCCTTTCTTCCCCCCAACCCCAACATTCAGGCTACAAGCCTGTTGATTGGTTCCACCCATCCGCAGGGTGTGACTTCCCATTATCCACACCCAGGCCAAACCAATCAGAGGACTAATCCAAGTATCACACATACCCTTAGCTCAGCATCACATACCTTGTGATTCAGCCACCTCCACAGAGTGACTGGGCCTTTAGGTGATATCTAGATATAAACCATTATTCCCAGATGCCTTACAAATCAATTTATTTAAAAGCAAAAGGAAAAAAATAGAGATCTTCACCACTTCATTTTTTGCAGTTATGAGAGGCTGCAGACTGAAGGTGTGATTTTCATCTCAAGTGACTATCACCATGAAGCCTCTGCCATTTGAAAAAGGCAGCAGCAAGGGAAAGACTCCTGAGAGCTAGCTGAGTGGTTGGCGATGCTTTCTGTGGGATTTGTTTGTTTTGTGTCAGCTGACATTCATGGAAATTTAACTTGGACAGCAACAGATCATAGTTCACCCATAATTTTGCTCATTGGCACCTGCCTCCCTACCAGGGCTCGGACTGTAGCTTTGGAAACTCCCCAGGTAAGAGTTTCCTCTCACGTGTTTTATTCCCACTAACTCTGAGTAGAGGGACCCAGGTCTAATTCTGCTGCAGTGTTCACTTCTCCAGCCAGGTCACTAAAAGTGCTCCTGGGAAACCAGCCCTGAGCCTTTTGCATTTTCAGTTGACAAACACTAGGAGATAGCTTCTGCTTCTCCTCAGAAGTCTAAAATGTCTATTTGCTGGAAGTTTTAAGGTAAGTTCCACTAGCTTTTTACTTCTTTTACTTTTAACTTGTCATGAGGACCTTTTTCATAGCCACATTGTTTTAAAAATTGACTCCTGTCCTAATTCTCCCCATTACAGTAGTAAATCTTATATTTAGCACATCTAAGTAGTAAATCTTATATTTAGCACATCTATGGGATTCTTAGATGTACCTCTCTGCAGGATGCCTCTCTTTTCTCAAATCCACCCATTTACATTGTTTTTTGTCCCCCCACAAAGAGACATGTTCTTGCTGGTTGCCCAGGCTGACCCCAAACTTTAGGCTCAGTCTCTCCCCTGCCTCAGCCTCCCAGGACTGAGACTAGGCGAGCCCCAGGGCGTGAGCTCTCACATACTTCTGCAGCCTCCTGGTTCACATCCGGCTCCTGTCCTGTGGCCCTGTCCTTTCAAGGATGGCACATAGTGGCTGGTTCCCTGAGCGCCCCTTTTCGCTCGCCTGTAGCGTCTTGCAGCCTTTCCTGCACTCTCCTTGCCCTTCCTCCTTCATTTCTACTCATCTTTGAAGAGTCCGCCTGCTCCTCACCTGCACACTCTTCACACAGTCTGTTTCTGTCCCTTCCTTCCCATTCCTGCCCTCACCGCAGGCCAACAGGGGGCCTTTCTTAGTATTTCTGCGAGGCTTTGCTGCATCTCTCCTGTGCGGCTGCTTCCTGTTCTCCCACCATTCCATTTGAACTCCTTAAAGACAAGAATTCTGTCTGATCTGTTCTAAAGCTTCACCCCCAAAACACTCAACATGTTTGGTAAAAGACATGGAAGTGATGTGTAACACTGCAGGGGAACTTTTGGATTTTGTCATTTCTCTGTGTTTCTTTCACTGGTGCCCGAACCCAGCACAGGTGTAGTTTCTAATGGGCCCAGGTGAGCACCCACCCTGTGACAGCTCTTTCTCAGGCCTGCTGCAGGGGACTCAGCCTTAGCGCAGTCATTCTGAGACCTGGGGAGTCTGGCAAGATTCAGTTTCCCTGAGATCCCACCAGACCGCGTGTGGCACGTGGCATCTGCACAGGGAAGCGGCACCCTGCTGGTTTTGGCCCAGGGGCTCCTTAGCCCTCCTGGGAAAGTGCAGGGTTTTGGAAGGGAGCCCGTTGGCATCAGCGCGTAGCCTGGCCCCTCTCTGGGTGCCCTGAGCCCTGAGCACAGGGACACTGTAGCCAGCACTGCCGCCACCTCTTTCTTCCCCAGTACACCCTGCGGCCTTTGTGGTAAGAGCGGTGGGAGGTGGTGCAGCCTGTCCCCCAGATTCTCTTGCAAGAGAACAGTGATGATGGGTAAGGCAAGGACAGGCCAATTGGGGTGACTTTTTTGATCTCAGATTTTCAAGGCTGACTTTTTTTCTGGTTAAGTCTTATTTGGGGGGAAAGAAAAACTTTCTGAAAAGTTGAATTCAAGTGAAAGTTTTACAAAGGGACGGTGAGAGAGTAGTCATGGATCCTTACGTAAATTGAATGTTTACTGCCTGTTTTATTGGTGAGAGTCTACATTTTTAAGCATTAGTGTGTTTAAATGTTTTTGTATGTGGTCTAAGTTTTTTTGTCATGCAAATGTTTTCTCCAGGTAGTCATGCATTATCAGTCAGTCTGTAAGGAGATTTTTAAGCTTCAGGTAACAATATTTTCCTTCCCTTGACAACTTATGAAGTTCTGGAAGCCCTGTGTACGCTATTCCATTTCAAAGTTCTTTATAATCATTACCAAGTAGTTTCTCATTGTATATCTGCAAGTCTTACATGCTTATAAGTTAGTATTTTCCCATGAAGGAGTTTTACATGCCGAAGTAAAACAAAGGAGTTAGAGATGTTAATAGTGAGATGTTAATAACGTATTCCCAGAATGTGCGTGGTGGCACACACATGCAATGCCAGTTACGCAAGCTGCCACAGAGGCTGAGGCGGGAGGATCACAAGTTGGAGGCAGGCTGAGTAGCAAATGTTAGTGATCACCTCTTCACTAGTTGTGTTTGCTACGCCTCTTCCTGCACCAATTCCTCAAGATGTGTGTTTGCTCACACGCTGCATCCTCTAGTTAAACACTATGATTTTTCCCCATAGCTCTCTCCCTCCCTTTTGGATGCATCTGGCAAATCTTTTCCTCTTTCCTAGCTGGATTTACCCTTGAAAAGGATAATAAAAATTGCCATATACTTTATTTTGGAGACTGAGAATACTGCCATGGTGTGCTGGACTCCATGAAGAGACGACAGGAAGCAACAGTGTCACCACTGTGTGTGAAATAGTGGGATTCCCACCTCCCACCCTCAGAGTGCCCGATCCCCGGGGGATGCCTCACTTGATTACTGTGCTGGCTCTAGCTTCCACCCAGTGTCAGGGTGTGCTTTTCCGCGTGGCATTGTGTCCGTACTCTGCAGAACTTCCTGTCCGTGCCTTCCTCTAGACTCAGGATCCTTGGATGCATTTCACCTGCTTGAGGCCAGTGTACCGTTTTTAACTTCTAGGTCCATCTTGGACCTGGCACAGAGAAGGTACAAACAATGGGGGGGGGGCGGCAACCTGAAATAAACAGACTTATATGCGGTAATAATATGAACTTAACTGCATTGACTTGCTTGGCTGTAGAAAGATACGGTTTCTTTCTTGTGGAGATGTGGGATTAAACTTCTGACTTTCCATGTTTGCTATCTGGATGAGGTTGATAAGCTGTTTCACCTTC
This sequence comes from Cavia porcellus, assembly GCF_034190915.1. Taxonomy (NCBI): domain Eukaryota; kingdom Metazoa; phylum Chordata; class Mammalia; order Rodentia; family Caviidae; genus Cavia; species Cavia porcellus. Next base: position 11,248,722 of record NW_026947496.1, read on the forward strand.
CTGTGGCCTCAGTTTCCTTATCACATGAATGGGAATGCTAATAAAATATTTTTTCTTGAGTTCCAGAGAAGATTAAAGATTATATATGTAAAATAGTTTTTGGCATGTAATTACTTTTTGGTAGATATCATTTCAATAATTGTAATTTCACTGTTCTTATTTTTCTCTGAATCTGTGTTTTCTGACCAGTAAAATGGATGGAAATTGGGCTTAAAGTTTGTTTTTAAGATACTTTACACCTTTGTTATTTTATGTTCCATGATTTTAGGTGTGTACTTTGATGACTGTATTGTTCATTGCCTTAAGAGCATGATCAGAAGGGAATGGTGAGCTGTGTTTTAAAGCATTTACTTTCATTTGGGAGAAATATGGATGGTAAAAAAAAAAAGCATTTACTTTCTTAATAATGTGATCATCTCTAGAATATTATAACCTGTATGGACACAATGTTATCATCCATTTTCCTGACTGAGAGACTGAGGAGAGTATTAGAAACGCTCAGCCACCAATGTCAGAGTAGAAAGGAACCTCGAAGCGCATGTTCTCTGTCCCAGCAGAAGGTCTGTGATATTCTCTCCCTGCTATCTCTGCTCCGTGTCGTGCTCATCCAGATGAACTCTTTGCAGCCCTTCAGTGTTGTGGAAAGCCTTTATGTCAGCAGTATCAGAGCTCCTGATTTTCTAAGTGACATTTCTCATATTGCAGTGCACTCAAAATAATATTCCCAAGCTATGAAAGAGGAGCATCTCTGTAGCACCAGGGTTGGCTGAAGATCGCAGAATATGTCTGTAAGAGTCTTTTCTTTTGACTGAGGACAGAGAAAAAGCTTGGTTGTACAGTGAAATCACAGGAGGATTTGTGTGATGGAGAAGTAATATTGTTGTTTTATTACAATGATTGAATTCCCTTTCATCAGGGCTTCATATATAATGAGAGAGCTGCTTAAAGGGAATCTATACTATTATAGAAAGATTACCTGTTTTGTAAAATACAGTTTCTCCAGATAGAAATCTTTAGAGCTGTTTCAAGGAGTCCCACTCATTCATGAAGTGTGATGGTGCTGTTATGAATGGTGATACGTGGACTGTCATCTTCTTCCTGGGGCTGTGGTCTGGATTAGAGATTCCTTGATATTCAGTAATCCATCTCATTTTGTAATGATCAGCCAATTATTCACTCTTTCGTGAGAATGGATCCCTAGGACGCTACAGTCAGCTCCCGATCTTCTGTAGGAAAATGATAGGAAGGATGAGAGTGGAAAGATAACTTCATCTTTCTTTCTAGGGTGACGTGTGGGAGATGTGCCTATCAGAATGATGAAAGTCAAGGTTTTCAGCGTCTTGAATTTGTGCCTGTAAAATGTAGATATGTGTGTAACTTGGCATCCCCAAAGCTCCTTCCCAGCTATTGTATGATCTGAAAAATCAGAGAATCTGCCTTCTTGACAATTTCAATTTACTGGATTCTGTTCATTTCAAGCCTGCTGATGTTCGAGTCCCGGAAAAGGGCCCCAGATGAACGTGAACCCTTTACACCAGTGCCTTGCCTCACACCCATCATGAACCATTGCCACTTCTGCTCTGACCATTCTTGGGCCAGCAGGTGCAGGTTCACAGTCAGTGGCCCAGGCGGCATCCTGGTGTTTTCGGTCACATGGTCACCACTGCCTGTTGCCTGCTGAGGCTCCTGTCCTATGCAGAGGGGTGCTGCCTTAGTCCACTCTGTCTCCCCCTGCTCATGGTCGACTGCTTCTCCTTCCATCGGGGGCCCTCTGTGTCTTGCAGACCCTGCCTGGCGTGGACGAGGAGACCCAGAGTAGGGAGGACAGTGGCTTTCTTGGCCTTGTCACCCAACAGCTGCTCAGAGTACAGCAAAGGCCTGCTCACTTCCCAAACAGGTCAGACCCAGCAGCTGGCTGCTGATGCCATCCGGGCAGCTCACAGACAGACCTCCAGCCAGGCCCTGGAATTCCATCTTGTTGGGTGCCCCCGCCCCAGGTCCCTGCGTGGAGCTGCGTTTCTGTCAGTGATGCTGATGATAACAGCGCCATGAAAAAATTAGTGATGATGGGAAAATACTTGATCTTTGTTGCCAAAAAGATCAGGTTTGGAGGAGGAGACAGGAAATAGGGCTTTCCCAATCTGTGTTTCTCCTTTAAAGGAACTGGACTATTTTTCCTTCAAAGGAATTGGATGACAAGATCTACTTCTTTGAGTCAGGGATCCTCAGGATTCGGTTCTTCTCCATGGAGCTCTAGGAGGCCTGCATTTGGTTCTGATTTTGTTGTAGGTCAGTTATGCGACCTGATGCCAGATATTTGCCTCTCTGAGTCTCATTCTTCTTAATCTAAAAAGTGGGGCCAATGTTATACTGAGCTTGAAGAGTTACACGAATTTAAGAACAATGCATGTCAGCAGGAAGATGGATGGAGCTGGAGATCATTACGTTAAGGGAAATAATCCAGGCTCAGACCACCCCGTGTCACATGTGTTCTCACATTTGTGAAGTCTTTTTCTATACAGGCAACATGAAGGTAGAAGGGAAATGCTAGGGAAGAGGAAAGGAGCGGGGCGGTCGCCTGCGTGGGAGTGGAAATGACCCCAGTATGTCGTGTACATGCAACTGTGTTCTCTAAAATGAACAAACACTCATTAGTGTTTGGGAAGGTGCAGACTGGGGCACAATTAAAGCACGGCACCCGGAATATCTGTCTTAGAACAGTTTCTGAGACAGAATAAGAGTTCAGTGTTAGACTTTGATATATTATTTAGAATATTACTATTATTAATGCCTTTCCAAAAGGAATTAATTTTTAGTGAAGCAGCAGCATTTCTTCAGTCTGCCTGCCCGCTTGCAGCTGTGAGCTGAACTTGAGTTTGCTGTTTGAATGCTTCCTATCGTCACTTCCACGATGGATGGGGAGAAAGATGAAAGTGAGGTTCAGATTGGGAATGAATAGCTGCTTGTTTACGAGGGAAACAAATAAAAATAAGTTAAAGGTGGACTTTTTTCAGGGAAGTTTGTTTTGCATGGAACATGGATCGGGGTTTATCCTAACTCAGCTGAAACCAATGGGGCACTCAGGGGTCCTGTGGTTGTTAATAGTGCTAAGGGAAGTACAGTGGTTTTAAAATACTCACATGACTTTTCTGGAAAGCAGAGTACTCAGGAAGATCCTGTGGGTGTCCTGTCCTGGAAGAGTATGTGTGGACATGCTTCGATTGTGTGTCCTGAAGCATGCTGAATTCCCCCTGACCTCTCCACTTTGCCATAAATAACCTCAGGTCCCTTTGAGTGGGCGATTCGATATCTGACACCAGCCTGTTTTTATCTGGTTCTGTCACTTGCTTGCTCCTTTCTTTCGGCTCTTTGTGAAAAGTAAACACTTCTAGGCTGGAGTATAAGGGCCCATGGTAACAATGAGTCCCAGCCAGGGGTTCCACTTAGAGAGAGATAGAGATGACCCACAAGCAGCAGTAGAGGGCGCTCGGCCCCTCATTTCACAAGAATGGAGTCTGCACCAAAGATCTTTCATTTGGGGAGCTAAAAATGAATTGCACATATTAATTAAGTCTTGCCAAGGCCTTGTTCAGTGATCCAGTGCTAAGTGTCTAAAATAAGTAGATCTTATTCTAATCTTGGGGAAACTGGGTATAAGAGGGAATTTCCCAAGACTCCATAGGCAAAGTCAGAATTTCTGTAAAGACCCAGGGATCTTTGTCTTTCCTTTTCATACTCCAGCTAATAGCACAGATGTCCTTTCACTTAGGAAGCACCAGAAGGAAACCCCAGGAGTTTTAATTTCCTTCTGCGTAGTTCCTTTAATGAAAGGTGTGCGAGATGTAGGCTTTCAATAGATTGGTTACTGGTGAGAATATGCCACCTCGTTTAAAATTAATCCTTTTTGTGAGACAGCTATTCTAGTGGTGCTTTGGTTTTAACCAACAAAGACCCTTCAGAAAGGATAATGAAAAATAAATAACATTCCTGGAATCTATTTCCTAGTGCCGGCAGATCATATTCCGTCTGATCTTGTTCGCTCGCATTATGTGGTGATTAGAGCCCAGCTCCAATCAGCCAGAGGATTCCCCAAGGCAGGGTCTTGTCCCACCGGTGCGCATGGCGCGCCCGCCTGACACTGGGGCAACTTGAGAATTGAGCCAGGGAAGCTGCAGTGTGGCGCAGCAGATGCGCACTGGTGGTTGCCATGGAGATTGCTAATACTGCTGAAAAGCAAAGAAAGGGCACTTGCCTTGCTCAGGAGCCTGCCTGAAAATGAGGGAGAAACAAGCAGAATTCACAATAGGCCCTCAGCTACTGGTCCCATGTGAAGTTTTAATTTCCTTTGCTTTCCCCCTCCTTCTTCTCCTTCCTCCTTTTTTTGAGGACTGGATGAAAAACAAGGCCGTGTGGTAGAGCGAGTGCAGAGCCCTCCGACCTCCCCATCACCTGCCACATCCCTGGGATAGATGTATATTAACGAGCATGCGTGACTAACAGGATTGGGGAGGAGGCTGGGGGAGGCATGTGGCGGCCCTTCTGGAGCTGTGGGCTGCTTGTCACTGGGGTTTAGTAGGCACCTTGGGATTTGTCTGCAGCATATGCGCTGCTGTTAATGATTGAAAAATTACCACAACAATTAGTCATGGATCGCTGAAGGCAGGGCCTGAAACGTGATGGACAATGTGATTAAATCCATGTATGTGACAATTAACTCTCCTGCAGGTTTATCCACCGAGGAGTGTGCCCCAGGGGTGAGAGCAGAGGGGAATGTGAAGGAGGAAACCAGCAGAACAAAAAGGAATGGGAGGGGAAAACGCTGAAGAATGGATCTCATACAGCTGGTGCTACTGGTTTTAATCTGATCCTGAATTAATCATGATTTGATGAATCCTGATTTTTGCACCTATTGCCCATTTATTTATATCCCCCTTAATTTTGTGGCAGCATGACTGATTAAATTCTGCCCATCCCATGTTTTCTTAAATTTTAAAATCAGGTTTCTGCATTTAATGCTATGTTCTAGGTTCAATTATCTCATAAAAGCTAAGCAGGCACCAGACATAGCATGTCATGAATCCCCTTATGTGTCACAGCTGAGCAACCCAGAATAAATATTTGTTTGCTCAATATTCTGCCTAACAGAAAGGATCCTCATGATGTCAATCTGCTTGTTTATTTGGGTGGAAGAAATAAGAATGCACACTTTGTTAAATAGAAGGGGCACAATTTCAGTTTATGTCACATAGAAAATTGGTAAAGGAGAAAAGTGTTAATCTTCAGATGAACTACGTGAAGATACACCATATATTCGTAGCACAAAAAGGGAATGTTTGTGGTCCAGGGATGTGTTCATCTTTGGAATTATTTTTAACCACTATGCCCTGTTCTTGTTCAGTTCTTGTTGTAGATGTTACTTTTGTGTTACCTACATTTGCATACAAAACATCGCATTTAAATAATACCAAGGAGGTTGTGACCCAAAACAGCAGAAGCAAAGCCTTCTGCATCTTGGATGCAATGTGTGAGCAAAGAAATCATTGCTCCTAATTCATTAGAGGGCATTGAGAGCTCCAGGTAACATGGGAGCACATAAGCACACATGCACACATACACACAGTTTTTCTTCTACCACCATTTCTTATAGTCATTCTATTGCACTTGTTTAAACTCAATTGGATTAAAGTCAGGTTTTTTTTTATTTGTAAACTAAATTGGATTTTTTTTTTACTTATATTTTGACTTACTGTACCCAGGCAGATAGTAATAGAGGATGTGTGTGTGTGTGTGTGTGTGTGTGTGTGTGTGCATCAGTGTTTTTCAACATGGTAGAAAAGCACAGAATCAGAGACCCCACTGCATAAATGGCACAGAATGATTGCTGCCTTGTTAGGGCTCTCTAGAGACCTGCATCCCTAATGAAACACATCTACTGTCTACCATGCCAATTTCTGCTGCAGGCTTAATGACCGGGACCAGCCAGCACTCTGTTCATTTGTGAATAAATTATTTAATCAATTTAGTATTTATTGACCAAGTGACATGTCAGATAGTGTGTTGGTACATGAAGTGAAGATGAAGGTAGGAGATGGAGACTCACAAAATTTTTTATTTTATGCTGAAGCCATATAGTAAGGATAAGATAAGGGTGAAAAGTACCTTATGTAAGGTAGAAGTTGGCAAGTACCACAAGAGAAAAGCTAGATGACAGGGTATGATTGTTTGCAGATAGGAAAGTGACATTTCTGTGGATATCAGGGGAGGTTTTTCATGGTGTTTGCCTGAGTCTTTGTAGAGATTCTTAGTTTGCTTATTACCTATTATTGAAAGACTATGATTTCTTGGCTTGGAAAGTATTGAGTTGGATACACAGGATGGAAGAGAAGTGTATTCTAGGCATGTGCGCGGGTGTGAGGGTACTGCTATTATAGATGTAACTAGGGAAAAGGATTTGACTTGAACGGTGTGATACAGCCGGATCATGGAGGATCTCCAATGCTTAGCCTGAGTTTGGACTTCATTTTTTAGTCTAGTAATTTGAGCAACATGATAAAAAGACAGAAGAGTGAGGCACCACGAAGCACGTGCTTTTCAGACCTGCTTATTCCCTCGACTCGACCTTCCCTGAAGCTTCAGTATGATACGACCTCCAGGCCAGGGCCTTAGGGACCCTGTGTGGCGTCCTCTGTTCCCTGCTCTTACAGCGTTGTCCACCTTCCCTCAGCTTCCTTCACCCCCAGAGGTCACACTGCTGTCTGTGTCCTGAGCAGGCTTACCTCGTTTGACATGAATCTCTGTTCTCTACTGATCTCTAGCTGGGACCTCCTTCCCCAGAGAGCCCTTTTCACCAACACTTCTTTCTCATTCCTCAAGGACAGCCCAGAGAGCTCCTCTTCCACTGATGCCTTATCTCTCAGCCTCCAGTTCACCCTGCAGACATCCCCCCGCAGACGTCCCGGCCTCAGTGTCAGTTGCTTGCTTGGTTTTGTTTTCCTCTCTCATACTGCTCAGATTGCCACTCTGACCCCTGGTAACTCAGGGGAAGATCTTCCATTCTTTGTCCAGGGGCGGAGCCCACGAGTCTAATCTAACATAGTCTCTTCTTATCAGTGATCGGTTCAGTCATGGGCATGTGATCCAGCACTTGACCGATGGGACACAGGAGGCCGTCCGTCAACCAGGGGCATCTGAGAGAAGTGTCCTCCTTTCTGGAAAGTGTCACAGGGTGAGGCGGTTAATGTTTGGGTCTACTCCCTGAGGATAAAGCCAGCACCTAGCAGAAGGGCACCCAGGAGAACTGCAGAGAGCCAGGGTCCTGATGGGACCTGCCCAGAGCCTCTTGTTTATAAGATAGGCTTTTATAAAGCATTCTAATAGACTTTTAACAAAAATCACCCTGCTTTCTTTTTTCTATTACAATTATCAATCTGAGTCATTGTGTTTATTTATATTCATAATTATTGTCTGCCTCACTTGCATGTAAGCCTTACCCAGATAACTCACAGCGTCTAGTACAGTGTGAACACGTCAGTGGGTGATGAATAGCTATTTGTTGAATGAATGGATCAAGAATGGAGTGTGGGAGGGAGGCTCATGTGACCTTTTAGGAAATGTCTGGGAGAGGGATGAGGGGAGGCCGCTGCTCCTGCGGAGCTCATAGACAGGCAGTGGCAGCTTGTCCCCTGGTGGTGACATCAGTTTGGGGGTCCGGCCAGATGAGAGGGATTGGACTTGGAAACTGTGAGAGGGAACTTCAGCCTTCAGGGAAACTAAGGCAATTGTCTGAGGTTATTGGGAGGGATGAGCGCTGTAGGAGAGAGAGCAGTTTTGATTCTGGAAGACAAGGAAGAGAATTTTTGAGATACAGGCTATAAAGGCATCTTTATAGTGTCAGGCATCTGCAAGGAGCTCTAGCTGTAGATGAAAACACAGGAGTGCAGAAAAACCACTTTCATAATCAGAAGAAAAGATAATCAGGCTGACAGCCCGTGCTTCTCTTTCCTTCTTATGATGCATGGCTCAAAAGCAGGGTTCATGTTCAGTTCGGCCCTACGTGTTCAAGTCTCTCTTCCATGTGCATTTGTTAATATTTTGTGTATATAATTTCTCACTGATGACTAAAAGAAAATATGAAGACCTTGACTGCCCTTGATCCTAACAGGGCTGAGCAGAACTTAAACAGGGCAAAGAATATCCACGTGGCCAGTGATTGCCGAGGAACTCACTAGTGTCTGAATAGGCTATCAGCCCATAACGGACCTCCGGCACACACTCCCTCTCTCATTACAGATTGGATTTTTTTCCTGACGCTTCTCGCTTGCTGGAAATACCCCTTGTGTTTGTTTGATCTGTGAAAACAGGTCACTTGTCTTTTCTTGCTGCAGCATTTCCCAGGCATACAACCTAGTGACTAAGACATGGCTGTGGAGGTAGACTGCTTGGATCTGAATCTTCTCTTACTAGCCCAACTTGCAAGTGGAAAACAATTGATGCCACTATTGTGTGGTTGGATTTGGTGGAGGGATAAAGATGGTCACCCAGGATTGCTTTCCCAGGGCCCCCAATATTGGTGTTGGCCTGGGCCATCTTGTGTCTTAGTCTGAGTAGCCAGGAATGGTGAGGTGCTCGTGGCTCGTGCCTTGCCTGTTGGTTGCCACATGACCGTCCTAGCCAGGACTGCTCCCCTTTCTTCTCTGACTGGGAAGAGGGTGCTCAGACCCATGAGTGTAAGACCGACCCCTAAATCCTTGGGCAAGTGCAAAGATTTTGAGAAGATTCCTATTGTCTTGACTATAAAAATGAACAATTATCAACTCCATCCTGCATTCATGTTTAATATGTAAGAGCACTTAAATTACTTGTCATATAGGAAAACCAGTAACTTTTAGGAATTCTGCATGCTACGTCGGCACACGCATTTGCTTCCTAGATGTGCCTAGATTTCACAGTCAGCCTGGAATGCCTCACCCTGGGTTAGGGACTGGTGCTCTGGTTGCGGGTCTTTTCATGTTCGAGCCTTTGTTTGGAAATCCTCATGGGGTCAGAGCATTTAGCAAGCCTACAGAGAGCATTAGTGTTGTCCACCCTGTCTTGATGACACATTTATATTCTATTAAAAATCTGCTAATGCTATTCCGGTGCCACCATGAGCAAGGCAGTGGATACGTTTAAGGAGTTGGATCAGGAATGGAATCCAGTTTTCCCTGGAGTCCTTGTGTGTGACAGGAGTAGTCTTCTCTTTGAAACCTAAGTAGTCATCTGGTTTTGTCACTTAGCACGGTAAAACCTTTTCTAATACATAGTTGTTTATCTTTGAAATTTTATCACCTTTCAGTATCCTAGTTTCTACTTGCGTACGATATATCTACGGAAGTTATGGTCAAATGGAACCTCAAGGTTTAGTTTTTGAGGAATTTCCGTTCTGATGTGATTTCTTCCATAGTCCACTGTGTCCACACTACATAGGCTACCAGCCTGTTAGTCATTTAGTAGCCATATCATCTGGCCGGTCTTTATACTGAGCTACATCCCAAACTCTGTTTTATTTTATTTTTTGAGATAGAGTCTCACTAAGTTGCTGAGTTGCTAGGCTGAGCTTTATTGTAATCCCAAATATTGAGTACAGTTATCCAAGTATCGCAATCCCTTTTCTAGTCCTCCTCAAAATCCAAAAAGTTATATTTGTAATCCCTCTGAGACTTTATTGGAATCCCAGCAAGTTAATTCCAATCTACCACCTCCAATGCAACCCACAGTGAGAGTAAAGACACCAAGACATATTCCAAGTTAAGGAGGGGGTCCTAAGCCGGATCCCAGTGAGGATGTGTGGACCGAGGCCCTGATCCAAGGCCTCTCCCAGAATTTATTCTCCTATGAAGAAGGGGGCGGCTCGAGGATGAGTGACAGTGAGGAGGGCAGAAACTACGTGAGTGCCTTGAGCTGGCTGGCCAGGTAGGGAGAAAAGTATCTCTTCAAAATGTAGAGATAAGGATATGAAAGAGGATCAATTTACATAATTCAATTAAGGTAGCCACTGAATTGTTTTAGAAGGCTGTTGCTTCGGTTTCTGATATGTAAACTTTTGTGCTCTGGGGAGTCATAGCCTCTTTACGGGGCTCATACCCAGATGACAATCTTGGAGCTGACTGGCTCTCCCATCCTGCTGTGCTTATATATTTTAGAGAAAGCACTACTGGAGGAGACAGGAGACTGTCTGATGGCTTTAGAGATTACATGCCAGTACTTCTGCCAGCCTTATTTGCAATGCTTAGATCCAATTGAAGAGAGAAGGAAATAGCACAGTCAGCTCTGCACGTATCAGTGTAAGGAAATCAGTCTCCATATAGTCAGAGTTGCAGCATTCTGCATTCAAGGGGAGTCACTGGAGTTCTCTCCCACGGAGCTTGAATTTACAATCTTCCTGCCTTAGTCTCCCAGAGTGCTAGAATAATAGGCTTGCACCACCACATCTGGCTTACAATGATTCTTTTTAGTTACTGTTATTAATTTCTTACTGTGCCTAATTTATAAATTAGATTTTATCATAGATATTAATGTGTTGTAAAATCTTGGAATGTAATAGGGTTCAGCACTGGCCATGGTTCCACTCTTCCTTTAGGAATGTGTCCCTTATAGACCAAGGGGAACCACTGTGCCTCCTTGGGACTGGGTTGTCATAGACATAGTACTCTCCCTCGCCATCCAGCAGAGGTCAGTATCTTAATTTATCTAAGAGCAGATCAGCCCACCATACATTGTCTGTGTGGACATCCATAGGGATCTGGCAGTGTCTACAGGGGCCCTAGTGAGTAGCAGCCCTAGTGAGTAGCACAGAGAAATGCAGGCTATGTAGAAAAGTCATGCATTCAGTTATATTTATCTTTATTTGAATAGATTATTGGCTTAATGCTATGCTGCAGGAGTACTTCTGGTGCAGTGATACAGAGCCCTGTCCTCGCACTGGTTGTTCACGATTTTTATCAATGAGTTTGACGAAAACACGTTCATCACGTTGGCAGTTGACACTAAACTAGGCGAGTTGACTAATATGATTAATGAGTATCCTGAGACAAGAAGATTTTGAAGTCTGAAATGATGTACCAGAAATAACCTGGTGACAAATAGTAAAGGTAAATATAAGGTCCGCAAATTAGGTTTAAAAATACTAATTGCCCAACTCCAGGGTGAGGAGAAGTAGAGGATGTAATTTGTCACAATGTCCATTTAAATTAACTTAACAAAAAGGGCACTGAAAAGGTAGGTAATACCAAAGAAATACACATACAGTTCAGGAAAAATAACAGTACAAAGCAGACCACATCTTTATTAATAGATTAAAAGTTTCTTTCTTTTTGTTATCTGAGATATCCCTAAAGTCCAAAGATCTCCAAACAGCATACTTATTTAATGAGTTAAGTGAAAATATCATAACTGCAACTTGAGATGTAGAATTTAAGGATAAATTCTTTGAAACAGAAACAACCATTTCAAGACATATGGGAAATGGCTAAAGGTCTAGAGCATGCCCTGCCCCTGTCTCTCTTGTGGCTCCGCTGCTCCAGCCTCTACCTCCCTCTGCTTAGAACAGAGCCACCAGATGGGCATTTTCTGTCTATGTTGCTTGGCACGTTTCTTTCCTCCTTCCTCCTAAGTCGAAATGCATGGCGTATTTAAACTGTTTTAATAGTTCAGGATGCCACACAATGTGCAAAAGACATTATCTATGAAAACAATGCCTTGTGCTTATGTGTGCATTAGTCGATTGGCCCAATCCATTTTGCAGCTTAGAAATGAAAGCACTCGTTAAGACTCTCTTTGCAGTTGGCCCACAGCAGCGTTTACTGGCAGCAGGAAGAGAAAGTCAGTCCTTTCTGTGTGTCTTCCACCTCCCTTCCAATTCCCCATCACTTTCCCCTGGAAAGAGAAATACTCTGACAACAGCATCTTGCTGTCTCAGTTCAGAAGGGATGCCACCTGTCTGGGTCGGGGGAGCCCTGCATGTGTTCCTCCCAGGCTCGCCACATGGCAGTGTGGCCACAGTGCCCGGCTGACTGCTGAGAGGCAGGGAGCCCGAGGGGCCTGCTGGCAGAGCCCCTTAGCCCAGCCACCTATTTGTTAGCTGGTTAAGGCTGCCCAGTATTGTGAGGGGGGAAGAGAAGGCACGGGGCCTGCTGCGAGGTGTTCACTGGACTCAGAGCAAGTTGTAATTACTAGTGCGGTCTCTCTTCCTCCTTTCTCTTACTTGGGGTTCCCTCAGGTTCATTACTCTTTGGCTTGGGAAGGGGAGATGGGGAGAGGCTGACTCCATAAAGGACTGCCTTTTCCTGCTGCCATTTGTCACAGCAGTCCAGCGTCCCTACCCATTAACTTGGCTCTTCCAAAGAAAATAAATGGGATGCAATCCCCCATTGCCCAATCCATTGTCTTTAAGAATGACAGTCTTACTTGTCTTGTTTCTGCTGTGCGCAGCATCAGGGGAACTTCCCTGTAGATTTCTCCCTGGCCTGTAAGTTTATCTAGGCATTCTTCCCTGGGAATTTGGATGTTGATTGCTTACCCATTCTGCAAGGGTGTTGAGGCAGGGCTGGAATGCAGCTCAGTTGGAAAGACTCCCCTGCTTCCCTCACCCTCATAGTCCCCTCAGTGATGCCTGCATTGTTTCTGCTCTGGACGCAGCCCTGGGTGGTAACCTCTAGGTCCTTTGTAGGCATCTGTGGATTCTGTGCAGGCTGTCCTTGGACGTTCCTTGTCAGCACTGAAGAATCTTTTAAGAGGCTTTCTTGAGGGGAGGTCCTGCTATCGTGGTCAGTGAGCCTCTTGAAATGAAGAGAGAGCGAAGCCAAGGACGAGTGGACGTCTCTTTCTCCAGTCTCCCTTATTGGAAAGTGAGGAGTCACGTCTGCTTCATAGACTGCCCCCAATAGGTGTTTTAGGGAGGGTTTTTTTTTTTTTTTTTCTAAACCAAATGGGAGAGATCACTTTCCAAAAATTCTAGGAAGTGCACTCCCTCATTTTTGTATTTCCAAAATTAGTATTTGTCTGATAATCCATCCCATCTTTTGATTGTTTTGGTAGAATTTTTACCTTTGTAATGGTAAATAAGATAATATAACCTCTTATAATCAATGATACATCAGATTTGATGGAATATGACTATTGACCAGGACCCAGGCTGGATTAATGAGATGAGATAAATCACACAAGGCTGTGCCATGCCCATTTGGTTTTGTTGAGACTGGATCTGTATCCCGTGAGCCATCACTGGAGGGCAGAGTTCTGGGCAGAGCCTGGGCCTCCTTCTGAGCGGATGTCCAGGGATGCTCGTGTTCTTCCCTTGCTTCCTTCACCTGCTGAGCAGGCGCTGAGTTTTGTTGTGCCCAGCAGTGTGTTCAGAGCAGGGTTCCGGGAGGGAAGGACAGTCCTCTCCCCCAGGGAGCTCAGTAGTCCGTGGGGAGAGACAGCAGAACGCACCTACATTTTCATCGCCGTGGGGAGTGTTGCAGGTATCCTGGGAGTGTGCCCTGCCTCTTTCCTTCTGCACCCACTTACTGCACACTGCAGAGGCTTTTTATCCCACAGAGAGAAAACTCCTGGCTTTAGCCTGAACCAGTCAAACTTCCTGGGTTCACCGTGTGACCCCAGTATCCTCAGACTGTTCTTCAGTTTAGGCAGAACTCTCATTTCGTGGCCCAGGAGTGAGCCTGGCTTGACCCTCCTTCAGTACTGCCCCGAGCATTGTACTGTGCTCTTCTCCTTTGTGAAGTGGGTCTTCTTGCTCACGAGTTTCTTTTAAATAAAACAGGAGATAATGAATGCAAAGCCAGTTTGTAATTGTGAAGTGTTATTTTAGTGGCTGGCTGCATAGAACTTAATCAGGGCACATCTTAGCGTGTTTTTTTTTTTGCCTGTGCTCAGGTTAAGATCATTTAAATACTGTAATGGAGAAGAGGGAAATGGTCACGTTACGTAGCTCTTGTCATCCTTCTATGCTTACAGACTGAAGGGGGATTGGATTTGAAGACTCTTCTATTGGGAGCCATCTTAATGGTCATTAAAACCTTAGCCCATAGGCAAGGTTGAGCAGATTTCCTCTGTACAGGACCTGGTGTAAATGTTTTTGATTTTGTGGGCTCTCTGCTGTCTGTCTTGCTTGGGTGCTGCAACAGTTGCTTCTGCTACTGTGGCTTCTTTCCTCTTATTCTCTGTCTTCTTTCTCCTCTTTTATAGTATAAAAACAGAATGGGTGTATAACTCAGCGATAGTTATGGGTTCCATCCCCAGCACCACAAAATAAATAAAATGTTGTTAGATAGATATATAAAATAATAACATTTTATTGATATCTCTTTCTATCTCTCTACTTACCTTTCTGTCTGTATAATTTTTAGCTTGTGACCATGTAAAAACAAGCCATCTAAAAGCTGGCCAGGTTTGGCTTGCATCCTCTGCTTTGCGAACAATTGCTTTACAGGGCTGCTCTGTCCAGCATGGTAGCCACTAGCCACATGTGGCTGTGGAGGTTTAAACTATTTGGAATGAAACAGAAACAAAAATTCATCTCTTTAGTCACATTCACCGGGTTTCAAGTGGCTATTAGCTGTATGTGGCTGGTGACCACCAAATGGCACAGAACAGGTATAGATTGCTTCGGGATCGCAGAGTTCTACTGCACACCGCCCTCTTCAGGACTGGGGGAGTCTTTTACTTTTTCCCAGTAACTGCCCTTGTGGATTTAGATGGTTATTTATTCTTTGTGAGCCTTTTGTTCCCTCAATTGTAAAGTGGAAATTAGTATGTTACCTCTCTTAAGGATGTGGTCAGGGTTTAAGGAGTATAAACTACTTAACACAAGCCCCTGTGCACTCAGTGGGAGATAGCTTATTAACATCACATAGGCTGATGCATTTTGGTTACTGTTAATTCTTTGAAAGCTTAACTTTTAAAAATGCTGTATTTGGATAAAGGGATCTTCATCCCTTTGCACAGCACATTTGTGAGTAAGAGTTTTCGCTTTGGCTTCTGCTTTTAGCAGTTGACTGGCGAGTGGGCTTCCCAACCCTCCCCTACACTAGCATGTGGCAAAGTTCACGTTCTTGTCGTCTGTCATTTCTCCAGCTTCTTTTCATTTTAACCTTCTATTCCGGTGAGTTCTTACCCATGGTAATTTTGTGAAAAATCCAGGATAAATATTTGTTCAGCTTAGTTGTGGAGTGGAGATAAAGGTTATCTCACGAGGGAGAGTGCTCTGCAATCAGAGTTTCAGAGTAAATTATTGTTTTACTTTTGCTTATGAAGGAATTACAGCCAATGCCGTATTGATTGATTTCGCCTTCAGTGCTCACGTATAACTCGTTGCTGAGCAACAAGACTTCTTTTCTGTGTATAATGAGTCACGTGACATGTTGTTTGGCGTCCAGTGGGGCCTCGGACTTAGCATCCCTTTCCTTCATTGCCCCGGGGGCAGCTGTCAGCGCATTTGCATATGTGAGTGTGTATGGGTGAGCAGGTCCCTCAGAACTAACCTTTTTGCCTTTCTGTGACAGGTGGCCTGTCTCCATCCTCACCAGTCTCTAGTGCTGATGCTGGCTCTGATAATGGGACTCTTTTTTTTTCAAATTGGTACTAGGGATCATACTCATGACTGCCTGCTTGAAGGCAGGCGCTTATGCTGCTGAGCTAAATCTCCAACCCCTTATGGGACTCTTATTAATAATCCCAAATGAACTTTGATTGCTGGATTTTATGATTTATGTACTCAAGTCACATGTTTCCTCGTGGCCTGTACATTAAACTTCAGAAGGTTCCCATCGTTGACAGAAAAGATATTGTTGGGTATTAGTGCTCGTGGCCAGAGTATTGGTGATTATTTCAAGGAAGCTACAAAGCAAGATGTATTCAACAGGACAAAGCCGTATTTAAACTTGAGTTGAAGTTCAGTGGCTGAATTCCTGCCTAGCATGTATGAGGCCCTGGATTTGATCCCCAGTACAGCCAAAACCAAAACCAAAATCAAAATCAACCAAAAGGCAATATTCAGTGCTGAGGATGTAGCCTAGTTGGTTGAATGCTGCTCCAGCATGCATGAGACCTCCGGTTTGATCTCCAGGACCACATTATCAAAACCCCAGTGTTGAGTTGAAATAACACTGCACTGGCAGACAAGATCTTCTGTCTGTGTGTTGTTCAGTTAGCACATGCAGCTGCTTTGCTGTTTCCCTGAGGTGTGCCTGCCTCTGGGGTCATCACAGTGGCGGTTCCTTGTCATCGTGAGCTGGTGGGACTGATGAGGTCCCACCGCAGACTTTCTGGCCTGAGGAGCAGCAGGTGGTGCGTCTGCCTGGGGCTGGGGTGGAGTAGCACCAGGGCTGGCAGGGGAGAGCAGGCAAACAGGCCATGGTGGGCACTGCATAGGGCCTGAAGCATTAGGATCAAGTCATCTGGATTGCAGGCTCATGAGCATGAGTTCAACATAAGAACCCAGTGACTCCATGTTCGGGAATGGAGTGGGGACCAGTCTCTAACAGCCATAGATAAAAGCAGAACCAGTGGTGGTAGTAACAGCTGACACTGTGATTCCCCAGCAGCCATGTGCCGAGTTCCAAGGCCAAATATGGACCTCTGTGACCTCCTTTAATGCTGACGACAGCCCCATGTATGCGTGCTTGATGCTGTGCCTGTTTCACTGATGATGCAGTGGAGGCCTGGAGAGGGTGACTGGCCTGCAGTCACATAGTCTAATTGCTGGCAGAGCTGGATTTCACTCCAGGAGGTCTGATGACAGGTCCAGCGGTCCGCTCACACATGGTTCTCTTCTGTCCCTGCCACTCACTCACTGGTGACACAGGCCCAGCTTTAACACTCAGAGCCCTGGGCGTGGGGTGGGGGGCGGTGATGAGTGGTTTGACTAGATTTTTCTGAAGTCCCGTTAGTAATTGACATGCTGTGATTTTGTTTAAAAATCCCTAGCATCATCAGCGTGTCCTCAGCACTGTTACTCAGTTCTAACAGCTGCGCTCCCTGGGGCCCATGCAGTGAGGTTAACACTCCGTAAATACCAAATGGGCGTGGGCGCTGACCTCTAGGTGCCATGCTCATTCTGCAGATTCTTCTCCCTAGAAGTGCCCTTTGTTTTGAGGATATTTTCTTTAGGATTTCATTCTTCAACAGAAAGGGCTTATGGTTAGCAATGTCCTTGTACAACCGTGTTTTTTCTATGTCCTGGAGTCAATCTTTTGCATTAACCTGAGCCATTCTTTATTTCTGTCCCTCAGAATTTTTTCTCCAAATTCCCTGAACATCAGTGATCCGAACACCCGAGCCTCCAGGAAGCAAGTGCAGACATGTGTCTGTGAGAATATTGCTCAGGCTCCCTGGTCAGGCCACCATTCTGTTCCTTCAGTCTAGATTAAGTCTCTAAGCTTCTACTAAGGCCATTGGGTTTGAGGACTTAATAGGGTCGATGTCTACTGTTGAACTGCCTGAATATTTCTAACCTGGTGCCTTGGACAGAACTATTTGTCCGGTAGTGAAGTTTGTCACTACACAAAATCATCATTATAGTCTGTTCCTATTCACCTGCTCCATGACGTACCATCCTGAGGAAAGTATTATCATAGATGTTTATTTGTTTATTCAAGATCCCTTTAATGAAAGAGAGCAGGTTTAATGGTCCTATAATAGTTCAGTTATGAACTTGTTGACTTGCAGGTGCTTCTTGGAGATCTTGTGCATTTCCAGCCATGCTCTTTGGGAATATCAGCAACCCAAGCTTCTGTTGGAAGTCTCTGAACTTTCTTTAGCTTTTAAATTCTTCACACTATGAAGCTCTTAATCAGAACCCACCATTTCTTTCTCTTCTCCTCACATCTATACACCCTTTCTTATTTTGATGTTGTGATTTCTTTTAATACTTCCATTACATTCATTTATTAAGCATCTTCCTATTTACCAGGTACTTTTCTAGGCACTAGGTGTTCAGCAATGCATAAAACTGGATAAAATTACACCTTTCTGGAATTTGTTTGATTAACAAGCTAAATAAGTGAGTTACAGTATCTAGTGTCACAAGATTGGAAGTGATGTGGGGAGTAGTGAAGGAGGGAAAGACCGTCTGAAGTTGTGAATGCAGAGCTGGTGATGGGCAGTCAGCAGATCCTCTCTGGGAAGGTGATACGTGATGTCTCAGTGTTACCGTGATGGTTGACTGTCTCCTTGGTTCTCTTCATCTGCAATCAGTTGGCAAACTCAGTCAACTCACCTGGGTGAAATGGCTTCCATCCATTCCCTGCTCTACTCGTGCTGCTATAGCATGTTGTCTGAGGCCTTATCAGTCCCCCTGATGCGGTGTATTAGTCTCCAGATGGGTCTGCAAGTCACTAGTTTTTTTAAAATTTGATTATTTTGATTATTCACTGCTATCCTTCAGAGCTGGTTCTACATTTTATATAAAGTGAATTTATATCTTAGTCAATGCATCATGAAAATTTTATGTACTTTAATAGGTTTCCCACGTTTTCTTTGAGGTTGAAAAACATACAATAATGTCATGCACATAATGTAACTTTTACATTAAGTTCTCTCTTACATAAAATAAAATTCCAAGGCAGGGGAATTTTAATGACACAGACCTATTGTCTCAGCACTTTGACAGGCTGAAGCAGAAGGATTGTAAGTTTGAGTCCTGCTTGGGAAACTTGATGAGTTGTGTCTCAAAATAAAAATATTACAAAGGGCAGGCAGTTCAGTGGTCAGACGTTTCTGGTTCAGTCTCCAATAGTATAAAAACTTTTCATTTTGCGTGTGCAACTTGGTGAATCTTTGTAAGTACATATAGTCACATAGCTGCAGTTGTCAGGAGATGGGAAATCCCCTCATATTAAAAAGCATTGTCCTCGCCCCTGAATTGTCTCCTCTCCCCACCCCAGCCCTGGCAGTCATTGGCTTGCTTTCACCATAGTTTATGTTTTCTGGAATAAAATATAAATGGACTCAAGACACATAGACTTTTGTGTTTCCTTTCTTTTACTTCAGAAGTATTTCTGAGATTTACTTGCAATGTGTTAATATTTTGTGCATTATAATTGCTGGTTGGTGTTTCATTATGTGAATGTGTCATAATTTGTTTATCTGTTCATCAGCTGAAGGGCATCTGGGTTACTCCAGATTGGGGATATTAGAGACATGCTGCTGTACACACTTAGGAGTGGAAGTGAAGGGACACTTTGGACTTGCTGTGGTTTGAAAATAGTTTGTCTTATTCAAAACTCATGTTGGAATTTAATTCCCATTGGAGCTGTTAAGAGGGTGGGAAATCATTTGAGCATGCTGTTTAGAGGGGGGACTTTGGAAGGAGGAAAAGAAGCTCCAGTCTTCATGAGTGAGGACGGTTGGCTGTCTGAAGACAGAGAGCAAGCAAGACAGTGAGAGAGCTCACACACTCAGAGGAGGCGGATGTGGGATGCACTGTCTCTCACCATGTGATGACCCATGGCATCTCAGGGCCTGCTGTGTTACCAAACGTGGTCCCTTGGGCTTGAGCCACAAATGTGAGCAAGAAAAATGAATTTCTTCATAAATTACCCAGTGCAATAGAAACTGGACTGAGGCATGGCTGTATGCTCAATTTTATACATTATTGTTGTGCTATTTTTCAAAGTAATCGCACCATTTTGCATTTCCACCAGCAGTGAGTGAGAGTGGTAGCCAACCCAAAGATGGAATCCTAGCTTTCTAGGATTCGTGTTTGTTGTAGTCAGGGGTTGTACACAGAGAACAAATAAGATTAGGACATGGGGTTTATAGTATTATTTTTATAATGGTCACTGGAAGTTAACACAGGAAAATGCAGGAAATCTATCTGCAACACTGAAGACATAGATTATTTAGCCCACAGCAATGTCCCACATGAGTCCAGATAAAAACCCAGAGCTCAGGACAATGCCTCCTGGGAGTCCAACTGGAGGTCCAGAGCCCACAAAAAGGACTCATGCCAGTCTCTTTTATGGATCCGTGCTGGGAAGACCCAAGGGTCAGTGCTGGAAGCCAGAAAGTCTATGCCAGCAGGATGAAGAAGCTGTGCTAGTGGGATGAGGGTTCTACCCTGGAGCCGAGAAGTCACACTCACAACAAAGACCAGGGCTATCCTGAAAGACACCACAGCCATCCTCAGCAACACGGAGGCCCCGAGCTCCTCTGATGACAAGCACAGTCGGGTACATGCCAGGAAGCAGAATGACAAGTTCATTCTGGAGACCAAGCAGCACACGTCTTCCCCTCCGGAGCCAGGAAGCAGTGCTCGATGTGAGGACCAAAGCTTCTCCAAGAGAACCAACAGCTCAGTCAGCAACTCGTAGGAGAACCCACAATGTCTCCATAACACCTCAACCCTCTACACCTCCCTTCTTCTCCACCTATTTATCCTGGCAACTTTCCTCAGGTGGAGCATCTTCACTCAATGCCATGCTGATGTAATCCAGCTGGCATTAAGTTGACCACCAGTTCTTAATCCATAACAGTGTGCATGCGTGTATGTGTGCGTAGTCTCCTACCATGTTGGGTTTAGATTGGTGTGTGTGCTCACTGGCCTCCAGCAGAAGCAGCAGTGGTTTACTTCCAGTTCACTGAAACTTTCCTCATGGTTGGTTGCTTACTCTTTCCTGAACCATTTGCTTTGGGAGAAGCAAGCTGCCATGTTGTGAGCAGCCTCATGCAGAGCGACCCACCTATTAAGAACTGAGGCCTCTGGCCAACAGCCAACAAGAAACCCATCTCTCCTCCTCGTGGCTTTGTGGGTGAGTGTGAACACGGACTGCCCTGTCCAGTTGCACGTCCAAGTGACTTGCCTGGTTTTGAGAGTCTTGCAACCGCCGTTCGTCCCCATGCTGTGTGGCGCTTCTCTGCTCTAGCTCTTTTTCTCCTAGCGGCTCCTTCACCCAGGCACACGGGCAACGTTCGTTTTCTCACTTGTTCCATACATTATCGTCATCTGTGATTTTTGTTTCCATCATAATCTTACTGTCTTCCCACTGATCCCTTTAACACCCATTGCTTTTTGTACTTACCGGATACCGTGGGACTAACATCCTTACAGCATCTCAAAATTGTAAGTCACAAAGATTTTTGTTGGAGTGATAATCAGATTAGCATCATTTTTATAAGCCACACCTCATAGGGGAAGTGGAAAGATTTAGTAAGGAAGTATGTGTTTTGACTTTGCTAGCTCTAGAGATTAAAGGACAGACTCTGAAAAAACAGACTGCATTATGTAAACATGAATATATTACTACTTGGTTGGTTTGGTTAAAATGGGTATTTCCATAGCTGTATTTTAAGCACAGATGTAAAATTCTACTAGCAATATAATCATATCAACAATTATTTATTGAGTGTCTGCTCTGTGCTAAGCATTACGTTAGGTCTGCAAACGCTGCTGTTGGCAGTTGGCATATTTTCTATGAATTGCAATTTATTTTCTATTTGACAAGTTTTCTTCAAGCTTCTACTGCAGTCTGAGTCTAGAAGCATGTAGATGATCTGGGAAAATGCGTAATTTAAGAGTCTGCCAGACCTGAGCCTCCATCAGGGAGGCAGATGTGCAGGCTGGCACCACTCACAGGGCAGCATTGGGTGCGGCAAGAGCTGTCAGTGCAGGCACACTGGAGGCCGTCCCGGTTCAGACGTGGTTCTGCCTGGGGGTGCTGGAGGAGCCAGCCTGGGAGAGCAGCACTGTGCAGTTTTAAGGGCCTACCATTTTACCAGATATCAAGAGTAAGGAGAGGACATGTCCAGGTAGGAAAGAGGAGGCGGTAATCAGGTGTCTTTGAGACCCCAACGGTTACGCTCTTGCATCCATACTGTGGAAGACAGCGTGCTGCTGAAACAAAGCCTGCCAGCTGTCTGAGCGCGGAGTATATCTGATATCATCCAGTTTTATTTCTGCACTTCCCCTTTCCTTTAGCTCAGCACTGACCTGGGTTATTGTGTTAACTTTATTAGTGCACTTGCTGCTTTTTTGGTGATTTTGAAGGTGTTTGTCACCCGATAATGTGATTATTTCAATCACTTTGTTATTTAATTGGAATTAATGTAGCCTAAAAAGACACTTTAATTTGATAAGTTGTGTTGCTAAGCCAATTTGTTCTTTTTCCTGCAACCTTTTGTGTAGGAATTTTGGGAAGCGACCATAGCCAAGTGTGCTGGCTCTTGTTTCTGCCTAGTGATTTATACTTGAAAATGTTCCATTCCAGAGTGTCCTGTTGTGGCATGCTTCCAAAGCCTGCCTTTCTCCTGCCATCATAGATCAAAGTGGTTCACAAAGGCTCCTACATGTTAGTTTTTGGCCTTTTGGCCTGTGGACCTATAACATTTATACTTCCTGTTTAGAAGTTAGCTGACCACTACACCACCACGGGCTTCCCCTTCTGTGGCTTTGCTGTCCATGTCAGTTACCCTCAGCCAACCATGGTGCAAACAGTTCCTCAATTATGCTCTGTTCTGAGTAGTGTGATAAAGTCTCTTATTGCAGCATAATGTTAGGAGGTTCTATTTTATTACTGGTTATTATTGTTAATCTCTTATTGTGCCTAGCTTATAAGTTAAAGTTTGTCATAGTTGCATATAGGAAAAGCAGCATATTTAGTTTGCAGTACTATGTGAAGCTTCAGACATCCACAGGGGCTCTTGGAATGCATCCCAAGAGAAAGGGATGGCTATTACATATTGCTCTCTGGTTGGTTAACTGTTGGGTGGTTGTTCGTAATTCTCATGTGTTTCTCATTTCTCCAGTTAGGTTTAACATTTCGAAAGTAGAGATTATTGTGTCTTTGCTTAGAGCAACACTTAAGACATTTTGTTTTAAGTGAAATAAAAATCTGACAAGATGTTGATAGAGCAAATTGCTTTTGTTGTGTGGCTGGGTGAGGACTGTATCAGACTGACCTTTGAAAGATCCCCAAGGTTGGAGTCTCCTTAGTGAACCCTATGTTTTGTCCAACCATCGAGCCAAGACTTGTCATTTGACTTCCAGCCTTACTGCCAACTAGCTCTGCAAGCTTGGATAGATCGCGACATTTAAAAATTTCCAACAATTTTATTATACAGCACTAAAGAGATAATGACAAATAACTTTATAAAGTACAAAGTGTTGCACAAATATTTGACTGTAATCTGCTGTTATTTTGTCTCTTCCAATAATGTCATCCTATTATATTGTGGCAGTGCTATTTCAGTTTGAACACAGGGCGACCATTGTCACCTGGCACCATGACAGTGGGAGGGCTGGAATGTGGCCCTGGCCAGTGATGATGAACCTGTGACTCGCGTGCCTCAGCGGGCATGCAGAGCCCTCTCTGTCTGTCAGCACTCGAGCCAAGTCACCCAGCATTGCCCCTGCAGTTGAGCATTTAGGTCTAATTGCAGTGTTGGCACTTTGTGATAAATGAGTGGGCTTGGGGTTGCAGTTTGGGTTCCCAGTCCCTGCCTTAGGCACAGGGAATGACTGGAAATGGAACTCTCATTTGTCTTCAGGGCGTCCTGATGCTCCTTTCATTGCTGGTCCCCAATTCTTGATGGCTGTTTCTCTTTTTTCTTTATCTGTGGTCTCAAGTAGCCTTTGTGGGATGGTTTAGTTTGGGAAATATACTTAAAGCTTAACAACATAATCTTATAATTTGAGGCATATTTTGATTTTGCAGAGTAAACCCTAAACTTTGATACTGTGACGTTTTCCAAAAAAGAAGTCTTGGTGACCATAGTGCTGAGGCACTGTGAATTTGACAGATGAGGCTCACACAGCTGCAGGCTGAGGCCTCGCCTGTGCTGTCCAGTGCTCCATGCAACCTCACCTCTAGAAGAGTCTCACAGATCACTGCCCCTCCTGAACCTAGATGTTGTTGGCCTAGCCTTTGTGCCTTCCCAGTGCCAAGATGACCAGTGGCCTCTGGTTTGCACCATTGAGACTTCACTTACTGTTCGGCGAGAGCGGTCCTCTAGAGGTTGACCAGGCCCCGCCATTAGGTCTGCGCCTGCTCATCCTCTTTTCCCCGACCCCTATCTATCAGTGGGGCTCAACTCTCTTCCTCAAGGAGCACCACACTCATCAGTGACTTAACCCACTCCAGTTCATAGCCAAATGTGCTGTGAGGAGCTGGGGCCCGGGAGGAGGATCCCTGGGGTCGTGCCTTGGGAGGATAAGTCTCTAACTGGCTCCTCCCCAGTGCTGTGCTTCCTGGTTGCCATGAACCAAGCACCTTGCTCTGCTGTGCTGTTCCTCCACGATGTTCTGTATGGAGGCAGCTGAGCATGGACTGAAACCTTGGAGCCATGAGCCACATTACCGACCATCTCCAGTGAGTTTTGGGTGTCAGGTATGTTTTCCATGCAGTGAGAGAGCTGACCAATACAGCATCCTTCCTACTGGATGTCTTCTCTTTTGTTTTCTGTTTTATATTTTACTCCTGTCTTTTCTGTGTCTCCATCTCCCTTTCCATATTACCTGCATGAGTCAGTGTGCTTGGTAAGTGGAATTTCACATGTAGTGTATACTAAGAGGCTTTATTATTTTCCTTTTTTCTCTTTCCTTTTCTCCTAGAGCTAGTTCAAGGTGTCCTATCAGTCTAGAAAGTCAGAGCAAAAGTAGATGAGGAACAAGCAATGGCAAATAACTTATTAAAAATTTCCTTGTAGTTTAGATTATTCTCTTTCTTTTTGACCCTTTTAAAACAAGTGCACATGTTGGCCTACCTCAGGGGTAATTGCTCTGGGACACACACTGTAGAATGACTGGCTGTCCAGGATTGTGTATTCTGGATGAGGAAGGTCGACAAGGGCAGAGAACTTGGTTGTTTTCCCTCCTTACCTCTCGTGGCTTTTATTTTCTACTCACTCACATAATAAAATTCTTTTACAACTATAGAAACTGTGGAGGTCAGGAGCATGACTCAGGTTAAACCTAGTGAAAGTGATGGCCCTCTTAAATTAGAATACATATTTTTTATTCTTGGATCAAGGTCCTCAGCCAGCTGGAAGACGTAAATTTGTCATTGTTTGCTGCCTGCGTTTCATCTTCTCTTTCTTTTCTCCATTGCCGTAGTTCTCAAACTTTATTTTCTCTGTTATTCTTTCCCCTTGGTAAGCCCCTGTTCTCCCAGTGGAACCAGAAGAAATTGTACAAAGGGCTTTGATATTTTGCCAAGTGTTCTCTATAATTAAAAGTGAATCGGAGATGGGAACACTGCCTCTACTCTGCTGATGCTTCTGGGGTTGAGTCTAATGGAAACAAAAAAGGTGCAGAAAAAGAACTGGGAGGTAAGCAGAGAAAACCGAAGCATGCTCTTCACAGTAAAGGGTTCCAAACGGAACATAAAGTCTTACACCTTTGTGCTGTCTCCTCCAAATTTGTTCTTTTGTTTAGGGCAGAATATTATCAGTTAACTTTAATCCAAAGTTAAACCAGTAATACTGAGGTGTAGTTCATGATTGGCTTGATCCTCACCAATTATCTTCCCAGCTCAAATAATCAAGAGCAGAGTCTGTGATAGAGCAATTCAGAATCCAAGAGAGATTTTTATTTAAGTTCTTATGCTCTAAGCAGGAATAGTAAATAGATTACAAGTGGTGGAACAGCCCTGATTGACTGTGCCCAGAGCACAGGACGGAGCCACGCAAGGACAACCTGGCAGTCCTGTTAAAGTACTGCAGCCCCGTGAGCCATCTGAGCGGCCAGCCAGCCCTTCACTGTCTGCTCCGGAAATCCTGCCTCCTTGGAAACCACACCTCCCCCAACTATCTCTGCTTTCTTTTTAATTGCTTTGTTCACATAAAACTTATTTCCTTTCCTTCTTATCTTTCTCCTCTTTGGGAGAGGAGCTAAGATCTCCTCTTCATATAAGAGCACCAGCCAGACTGAGTTAGGGCCCCAGCTAATGGCCTGTTTATCCGATCACTTCTTCAAGGGCTCCCACTCCAGACATTTGCATCCTGAGGTTCTGGTGGTCAGGCCTTCAATATATGAGTTTAGAGGGGGCACAGTTCGACTCATGACTGGAGGTGAATAAACTCTGATCCTATTCCTGTGAACAGAATTCAACTGAAAAATGAGACTAATAGAATGGAGCTAGGACTTGAATCTTGTGTGTAAGGATGTGGAAAATGCCAGAGTCCCTGAGAGCTTGTCCCCCAAGAGCAACATCAACGTTAGGGTCTGGCAGGTGGCCAGCGTCATTGCACCTGCGCTGAGGATGGAGTGGATCTAAAGGAATGGGTCTTTTTTGCCAGGCCTGTTAAGAAATAAATGTTCAATGTGGGATGGAGGACAAACTGAAGAGTATCTCAGATGATTGGCTGTCATGGTTTAAATGTCATGAAAATGAGTAAAAAGAACATTGTGTGTTCATTTCGTTCATAATAGAAATCAAAATGTTTCAAATATCATTTCACATCTTCAGCTAAAAGCCTGTGTTAACTATTATTTTGGAAAATGAATGCCAGTGGTATCATTCAAATGTCTTATAGTCCCCCAAATATATTTTAAATGTTTCCTCGATGTCATCAATGAGAGTTTGAAGTGTTGTTCATTTTATTAATCATGATTTCATTTTAAGTAGAGTTTTCTCTGTGTCTATTTTAAAAATGTAGTCCCTGAATTTATTCTCCTCTATCATAAATTAGTAATTCATTAACCTTTCTTGGTAACAGGAGCTGGAGCATCTGAAGGCAATTAAGTGTTTTATATTACCGTTCATCGTGGATAAACAAATAGTTTCCAGTCTTCTTTCCCCAGACTGCTATAATTTAGCAATTGTAGCTAATTATGCAGCTCTAGAGCCAGTTCTGAGAGGGATAAATATCACCTCCAAGTAGCTCTGCTGAACTCCCAGAGCTGTAGACTCCCGGGATGTGGGGCCTCTCTGGGGGTGTTTAGAGCTTACATGTTGGTTGAGTTAGGCAATTTGATGCTGCCTGCAGTTTCACTAAATGGAATCTAGGACAAATCCTTAGAAAATAGGAAATGATTAATTTTTTTGATATTTCAGAGTTTTAAATTGGAAACACAACTTCCTCTAATGTTTAAATAGTCTTTTCTAGATTATCTCAAAAGATACAATTATGTAGCAGATAGAATTTTTAGATTTTTTTTTTTCTCTTGTCTTTGTCACCTGGCCTTTGGCTGTTTCATTTTTTAGAGTCATTGTTCAAAAGTGGCAGCAGGAAGAAGAAATGCCACGGTGAATGAGATCAGCCAGGTTGGCTGTTTGGTGATGAGAGGTCTGATGGAGCTTGGGTTACTTACCATAGAGCTTTTATGTCTCTTCCCCAGATTCTGGGTTGCTTGTGGGCAGAATGCATTCACTGCTGTGTCTTAAACCCCAGTAGAGTGACCGCACACCACGCACTCAGTAGATGTTGGCTACACAGAATCACTGATTCTGATTTTATGATCCATCTTCTTTTTTCAGTTTAGTTCTACAAAAAGTAGAGTTGGCTTTATCTTGCATTTGACAAACTCCTCCTGGCCTCTGAACAGCAGCTCCCTTTTAGCATTTACTCACTTTGAGAGCCTAAGCCTGCCTCTCAAAGCAGGAGAGTATGGAGAGACGGAGGGCGAGACTGCCCAGTCAGAGGGGGGCCTCGGTGGCACTGAGCCGACTAAAACCCAAGTGAGCCAGGATGCTAGGAACCGTGATGTGGCGGTTGCCTTTCCTTTGAGGCAGGTTGTCCTTGTTCCCTAAGGAAAAAAACCTTGGGTGAGGCATGTGTAGACTACGGCTGCTCCCCTCTTTTCATTGGCAATTCTCTAATCTGGTTCTGCTGAAGTGTACCCCAAGGAACCCTAAGAGTCTGCAACAAATGCCTTTCATCAGAATGAAGTTCCTTGGGAGGTGAAACAAGGGAAGCAAGGCAGACAGCGTGCTGCCTCCCTGGTGCTTTCATTAGGGAGCCGTTCTCATCTTGACTTCATGAGATGAACCCTGCTCTTTGTGACCTGTGGTCCAGGAATGGGTCCATGTAGTAGAACATGGTGAAAAAGAGCGAGTGTGAGGATGGCGTCTTTCTAACCTTGGCTCTCCCGCTAATGGGTCTGTGGCTTTGGTGCCAGTCATTTAATCTCTCTGGGCTTCACTGTGCTCTTCCATGCAATAGTCAGTTAAATGGACTGATAGCTAGAGGTTGCCACTCTGCATTTAAAAAGGCAGAGTTCTCCCAAGTTTCCCGGAGAGCTCTCGGTGCTTGCTGTCCTTCAAACTTCGGGCTCATTTCCTCCCAGTTTGCTTCCCTTCAGCTTGTTGATGTCATTGCATGCAGAAATAGAAAACTGGTGCAAAGCCATTTATCCAGTTCTGAGTGCCAGAATATCTTTGATGAGATCATATGTTGCTCTTTTACTTTTTAAAACTAAATCTGACTCAAATAGTAGTCACTAACTACTTAAACTTTTTGTATAGCACTGGCCTACATTTTGTATTCCTTTTGAGTTGTTTTTCAACTTTCCCTGTATGCTCACTTCCTTTTCAGTGCCTACTCTTTATTCTCTGCATAAGTTAATAGAAGGGGCCTCCAAAGTTTGGCAAATGCCAGTGATGCAGGCTGAGGTAGCAGTTCTCGGAGCATTGTCCTTTGCAAATGTGTTGTTTTATGAAGATTTAACTTTTGCATTGTTCTTTGAATCAGCAGTTTGGCCACTTGACAGCATTTAAAAAGCTTGTTGAGTATCTGATCCAATTCTCTATTATTGTATTATGGTGCTCCTTCCCCAGGAATCTTTATATTCTCTAGCTTGGAAAAGTGTTGTGGTGCAGTGAGAAATGGTGGTAACTCCAGATCTGCATTTTTTCAACATCCCGAGAAAAAGGCTGATGGGAAAGCCAAGAACATATTCATAGAAATGCTGCTTTTCTCGAGACTGCTAATAGGTGTCTATGATTCTATAAAAGCAAAATGTAGATTAAGGAAGACTTCAGGAAGGAAATGTCTTGCTTGGGTAAAGCAAGGGAAATCAGGGCCAGAAGAACAAGAAGAAGATGGGGCAAAGGCAGGTCGCTCCCTGGACACTCATGTAGAAGTCTGTCCTGTGTCTTTCCACTATTTTCCCACCAGGACAAAGGAAAGTGCAGGGCTGCCTGGCAGTGGCGCTGCGCTAAGGAAGACACCAGCTGTCATGGTGAGGGGCACAGACTCTAGGATTCAGAGCCAGGTGGTACCTTGGTGGTAAGCCTTTGCAAACAATTCTGGCAAACTTAAATTGGGGGGAAAAAAACAGCGGAGTAGATTAAAAGGACACTGATTAATTTACAGAATCAGTGAAGGAGTTGAATCATTAGGTCTCAAAAAGAATGAGAACTGGGGCAGCTGTGCTCCTTCGGACAGCCACTTCAGTGTGACGTCCTTGGGATGACCTGAAACAGAATGTGTTCAGTACTGGTGACATTTCATTCAAGATCCAAAGCCCCAAGAGAGAAATGGTTGGTGTGGTCTTTGTCTTTTTGAGCAAGGAAGAGAGGAATATAATATGAGAACATAATGTTAATTCACCCAAAGAAAACTGGGCTCCCCTTATGAAAAGGAGTGAAGGTTGCTGGGTGGACCAAAGCAGCAGATGAATGTTGATATAAATGGATTTGGCCCCACGGCATTTTAGCATGTAAATCTCAAAGACTTTGAGTAATACTCCAAATACCTCTTCTTTGTACCAAGAAAGCCAAAGGAGTAGGTAAATCTGTTACAAGAATAATACCCATTTTATAGATCTACCCAGGAGATAGGGAAGCATTGAAAAAGATCAACCCTGCAGAGCTCTGAGCATATGCCTTATGGCTTGTAGGCACTCAGTGATTTTTAGCTGTGTTAGCTGCATTCTCTTCGTGGAGTCTTTGACAGGTAGAAGCACACATCTCCATTTGCCCAAGGCAGTCCCAGTTCATGCCTTTGTTCTTCCATCCCAGCATTGTCTTGCTGTTCTCATTTTTTAAAATAAGTTGTCATTGTTATGAGTGCATTAAAATAAGTCAAGACAGGCTGATTGGACTTTGCTTTGTGTGTCCAGCTCTGCTCTGTGTCTAGAAGCACATGGGATGGATGTGCCTAAAGATAAGTTCCTCTAGCAATAACCATCCTGTCTGTCCTCAGGGCTATTCAGTGCCCTTACACAGCAACCCCTTGCATGACACTGAGCAGCCACCCTTTCTAGAGCACACATGCTGAATCACAAAGGCTGGGCAGTTTCTGCCTGCCAAGTCCAGCCTGGAGTGGGAGAAGCCTTTAGTTCTTTCAGCCCTTCCAACTCCTTACTTCCAGAATGCTAAGCCACTGGCCTTCGGCCTTCGGGGACAGTGGAATTGTAACAAACTGCAGGTTGAAGTATGTGTGGGATAGAGGATGAGCAGTTCCATGATAGATCTGGAGTTCAGAGGACAATCTGTGTGCCCTTGTTGTGACGGTGTGTCACATCGTACAGGCCAGTTATGGCAGACCTTTCAGAGATGAGTGCCCAAACTGCAAACTAAAACCCACTTATTTATTGCAAAGTGCCCACACTGCAATTAAACTGAGATGCTCTACATTAACATTCTTTGTCTTAAAAGAAAAACACAATAACACTCCTGCCATGGGTTCACCACCACTGGTATGGGCTCTACTGAAGCTATTCATTTCTTCTGCTTTTTGGAAAATCTGTTTTCTTTCTCAGGAAATAATCATTTCTCCCAAGAGTATCTTTCTATGGAAAAATGAATGACTGGATTCTTCCAGAAAGTTGATGTTGAAAGGGTATCCTTTGCGTTACCACTCACACAGAGGCCATTGTGTCCAGCAATCACATTGCCAGAGGAAATAAATCTGCTGAAGGAATATTAATATCGATCTTAAAAATTATAAAGAGGATTCTTTCACCAGCGCATTTTAAAGTATTGCTCATTCAAGGATGGCTTTTCATTTAGATCAAATCACTGTCATTATAAACTAATTTCTTTTAGAAGTTGAGCTTTTCTGGTAGACATGTAAAAAGTGTAGTTGTAGATGTTAATATCTTGATTCCATTAACAAAGGAACTTTACAGTTAAGCCATCATGTGAATTTTCTATCAGAGTCGTCTCATCAGGTGCTTTTAAATAGAAAATTATTTAAATCAATTACAATATTTTCAAGGTTCCCCCCCCCCCCCATGGGGTCAAAGGCAAGCTGTTACAGTTTCCATGTAGAGGTTAGAGGCCGGACCAGTGGATTATAAGGGCAGCAGCTGATTGGCTGTTAGGAGGTGGGCCTGGCTGGAGATGGGGCCTTTTGGGTGTGGCCCGGAAGGGTGCCTCTCCTCCAAGGCTTTCTGCTTCCTCTGACTGCCCTGATGTGCGTAGCTTTGCTCTGTGCACTTTTCCTCTGTCATGCTACTTCTGTACTTAAGTCTGCTCAACGTAGACTGCAACTTCTGAACTGTGAGCCAAATGAACCTCTTTTTCTTTGTGTTTTAGATGTGGGGTATTTTGTCCCAGCAATGGAGAAAGTGACTCGTAATACAAGCTTTTAGAAGTCAATTCTGTCAAAAACAATGCACTCGACATTCTCATTTTCATGATTATAGATATAGTTAAGAAGATCAGCATTTCTGCTTAAACTATATTTTCAGTTATGTATTAGAAATATTTGTGGGCTTGTGGTTTATGAAAACAATATTCTTACTACATTAAAAAGTAATAGCAGAAATATACTTGGAATTGTTGGTTGTGACTTATAAACAGTATTTTAAAAAATACTTTAATAAAAGTTAAATAACAAAGTGATTAATCACACCAAATACATTGAAGAAACATATAAAGATTTGTTTTTATAATTCATGATATGTAATATACCCATAACTCATAAATGTATCCATACAAGCTGGGTGATATTCAGACTATAGAATCAGAAGCAGTCGTTGTGAGAATTTGCACATTTCCACTGAATAAATGAACTTCAGAAGTCTTGTGACAAGCCTGAAGTTAAATACGAAGAAAGACTTCAACGTGGATTTCCCAGCCACTGTCACCAGTGGAATTAGAGAACTGTGTCAGCATTTGAAAAGTACCTGTGTCTCACCCTAACTACGCTAATGTTCCCAAAGATACGAGCCCATTAAGTTGGGCTCTGGCGTTTCCCAGAGTCCGTTAGAAATCTCCCATCAACATATTCAGTTAACGAAACGGCACCCAGAGGTTCCACATACGAAGCTGGTGGAGAACTGCAGTGCTGAGACACGGGCCTGTAAACCAGAAGGTGTCTCATGTGTCCTCAGAAGCATCAGACGGAAAACAACACAGCATCAGATTGTACGACGGGGATCTCATGGAGGAGAAATCAGATTTGATATTAAAATTCGATCATTGGGCCTTGGAATAGTGGAGAAAGAAATGTGTGTTGGAACTTCTGTACTTAATTGGGAAAATTCTTATTCTGATGCACAGTGGAATGAAACTAGAAAGCTTAAGTTTTGTGCCATCCACATTTGATAAAACATGAAAAAGAATCACAAATAAAGCCAGTTTATGTGAAGATCTTAGTCTTGTTAAATTAGCTCAAAACCTAAACTCTGAGTGGAAGCAGAAAAGCAGTTCTTTAAAAAATATTGGGACCCAAATACTTAGGCATTTCAGTAGAATGTTGACTATTTCCCATGTGGTAGGATTTCTCTGAGCATATCAACAACCCTAGGTGTTTTCAAAAATCAGAATAATGTGGTCTTCACTGCAAAATCCATGAAAGGTATTAACAGTCTTAAGTTGTACAATATGCAAGTTCAATAAAGATTGGAGACAGTTTCACAACAAAAATAAAAAACACCAAGATCATATTAAACATATATACATTTAGGAAGATGCCAGAGACTGAACTAGAAGAACACAATTACAGAATTGATCAAAATAAATAAAAACATGCCAAGACTAATCATTCTTTATATTACTTTTAAGTGTGTATATAATTAACATTAAAAAGCTCTTTATTTTGTTTTAATGTAGGTGGACACTTTTTTGTTCTCCTTTTGGTAGGATTTGGGTTTTGAAAATATTTCCTTTTGGGCATGTGTGAATTTTCTTTTCTTAGATTTTCACTGTCATCTATTGTTTCAGAGTTAGTTAGTTCATATTAAATTCACTTAAATGACAGGCTTCCTTCAAGACTTGTATGTAGTTAATGGATGCGCAGAATGACTTGTAGATTTGAAAATGCTTTCTGAATAAAATGATTCTTTAGATTCATCAATATAAGAAAGAAGTTTCTGAGCCAATAAGTAAATGTCTTTTAAAAAACCAATATAATTTCTGTTATTTTTCAGCACCTACTTTCTCACTCCAGACAGCCTTGGTTTGAATGATAAATTATGTGGATATTCTAATCATTAATATTTTGAGGGAATCTTTAGGGTTGGAACATGGCAAAACTATGGTCACAGCCTGAGGTCAGGTTGTAAAGGGTTTGCCAGCCAGAAGTTCATTTGATCGGGAATTCATTCACTCATCCAGCTTGATGTTCAAATAAACCACATCTGTGTGACTCCATTGCCCTCCTGGATGTTTCTCTACAGGTGAAAACACAAGGCCAGCAGAAAAGAGGACATCCCTCCTCCTGCCCTGCCCCCTACCTAAACCTAGACTCTGAGGACTAAGAAATGACCGGAACGCTGCTCCAGTGCACGACATCCAGATGGCCAGCAGCAAGAGAGCGGGCTGGGGCTTCCGGGGCCACCAGTGCAGCCAGCTAGGGTGCATGTTTCTGGTGGGGGTCTGTCAGTAAGCTTCCCCGTTTTGTTGCTAGCGCCTCCCATCAGTGGCTCAGCTTCCAGTGTGCACGGCCTCCCCCAGACTGGCACATACCAGTCAGAAGCACACTACTGATGGCGCCTGGCGCCGGGCAGATGCGCTTGGGGAGGGCAGGCCGACTGAGCTCACGGCCCCAGGGACTGCTGAAAAGAGTCCTGTGCCTCAGTGGTTGATCATTTAGGCCATCCTGAAGACAACAAGATGGAAAGTCTCTCTGAAAGTTTGTGAACAATAAGATTGCGGGGGAAATCAGACTCTGCCATTAAATCTTCAGTGTTGTTCTTGGCAATCCAGAGTTTTCCACAGAGAGAGGCTAAAAGGCTAACTATATATTTAAAGACGGCCCCTGTCCTGGGTGTGTGTGTCTACTGTAAATGGCTTTGATTTCCAACACAGGCTGACTTTTTTTTTAATTCCAGTTTTGCACATTTGAGTATGTGCCCGCTGCTGTCTGTAGTTTCAGATCTTTCTAAAAACTGATTGATACAGACACCTAACCTTCCCAACCCCTTCTGCCACCTGCCTTCTCCATGAATGCAGCGCTCACAGCCTTTCTGTGCCAGAGCATTCAGAATCTGGATGCAGAAAGTGGAGAGTTGTGGTGCATTAACCCTGTGATTGCTGTCAGCAGCTACTTCCCTCTGCCGAGCCTCACCGTTGCCTGTGGTCGTGCAGGCTAACGTTTACTTAGGTAAGGGGCAGACAACTGAAATTTTTATGCTCCCAACCCTTTTGGGCTTTAAGCTATTATCGCTTACATATGTTGTACCTGTGCATAAAAAGGAAGCTGTATTTTTTTAGAAAGTCTGACATTTAACACCTCTTGGCTTATAATGGCTAAAAACGAGTTTGAAGCATATTCTTTTTTCATTTTCTTTCAGCCATTAATTTTCAGGACTGTAATTTATGTTTGAAAAAGCAGTTAAAAGTGAAGGCTCACAGATGAGAGTAATTGGCTCGGGTAGAAGGCGGGGCTACTCCGAAAGGGAGGCAGAGATGGTGATTCTCGATGATAACAGCTTTCAAGAGAGGCAGAGATCATAGTGAGCTTAGTGTCTAAATGGGGCTCCATTTTCAGCGGCCAGCCCAGCAGTCAGTGAGGTCATGCTCCGCGGGCGAGGTTGCCACATCATGGGGGCACAAAGGAAAAGTGGAAAGCGGGTCACCGTTCCCACCTCTTTCTTGGGGACGTTATAGCAGGGTTTTTAAAAAAAAAATTGTTAGAAGTACAGGAGTTTATTTTTAAATGTTCAGCCTGTACACCCACATGGGCATCTGGGGCCAGAGCATGTGCCCTGCTGGAAGACTTCTCTTTTTCTTCCTAAGTTTGGAGAGTCTGGTAATGAGGTGATTAGGAGTTCTGGGCTTCCACAGGCAGGGGTGCAAACTCAACAAGTGATTACCTTTTATTAAAGCAAGGTATTTCTTTGTCTTATAATCAGCTTTTTGTTTCCAGTCCCTCTAACTATCTGGCACTTAGTAAATTCACACATTCCAACAGATTTCTTAGCTCTTTGAGGAGATTCAGGGCAAAAATGGGAAATATTTTTGACATACTTGCATCTGTGATATAAACCATAAATGTGGTAGGTAATGAGACAGAAGTTTTGTCTGGAACATATGAGGTCCATGGGTTGTGATCCAATGTAGTTTTGGTTCCACACCTAAAAGGCATTGCCAAAGTGAATTCTTCTTAGCAGAATCTGTGTTGTGGTGTTGGTCTTAATTTTTTGTCACCATTGGAATCTGTTAGGTGAGCAGCTAATCTAGCAAGCAGTGACTGGTGAGTGGGTGGGTGTTTGGCAGCAAGGACTGAAGCAAAGGGCAGAATGTGGTTAGGCCATGTGGGGTCAGAGCCGTGGAGGACGTGGGAGCTGTGCTGGGGCCAGAAGGGAGGAGACGGCAGCATGGTGGTGTTGGAGATTGGGGTGTGAGTGGTGATGAGGGTGCCCGCTGGACGGTGGGGTGGGCAGGAGGGAGGCAGAAGGCTAGGTCTTAGTCCTGGAATCCGAAAATGTGTTTTGGTGCCTGCTAAGCATGTATATTCTCGGGTAAGGGATTAAGACTTGGTGAAGTCAGGAAGATAGGCAGGCAGTGAGATATGGGGTAAGCCTGGCTGGGAAGGTGTCCCATAGGGTCAGGTGGTGCTACCAATGGACATGGAGGAGTAGTGTCGAGCATTCCAGAAGCCCGTGGGAGGAATAAGTGATAGTGTTTAGTGATAGTGAGATAGGCGTCAGCACACATTTTTGTAAATTGCTAGCCAGTGAACATTTTCAACTTTGTGGGCTGGTACTTGTCATTACTTAGTTCCATCCCCACAGATAAAAGAATCCCCAGAGAATCCCATCACACAATTGGTCACACTTGACTCTGGGAGCCATCGTTTGCCAACCCCTGATAGAACAGCGGGTGTGTTGGTAACTTAATAACTGGACTCTCTTCCACCCAGTGGACACTACCATGAATATTCGAATATTCGAGTACTCAGTTCCTGAGGTGATGAACTCCCATCATTACCCAGTGCTGCCGGCCCTGGCCTTCCTCAGCGGGGAATGGGTGATGTTCCCTGGTGCCTGCAGCTGTGCCTCTACCTGATAACTGGCCTCACTGACATTATACACCTGAGACAGTGTCACAGTGAACTGTGGGCACGCTGAGGAATGTGCTGTCCGTGGCTGGACACGGGTCCAGGGTTTGCCATCCCACTGAATATCAGAAAAGGAGGACAGGATCTCAAGGATGTGGATGAGGAAGATGGGGCCTTGAGGGTAAGGATAATGTCCCTATTTCTTGTGATGGTTTTGTTTGTCAGATTGTGGACGGTGAGTGGGCAAAGAGTGTCACGAGATAAGTCAAGCTTGAGGCTCAATGGGGGACCCATGGGCTAACAGATACAAAATGTCAGGACTGTGGTCCCTCAGATGGGGTGATTCGTGCTGTGGGTACCTGATGGAGTATGCTGTCTTTACAAGATGGGCTGCTGGGGAGAGCATCTGTAAATACCAGCACTTAGCATATGTATATTCCTGTGAGTGTTTATATGTACACATCATTTCTGGTATGTTTTTCTTTGGCTCAAAATACATTATGTCACCCACTTTTGTTTTCTGATTCAGTGTGCTGTCCTCTATGGTGGTGGTAACTGTGATTCTGGCTTCATATTTAGTGAGGCCTACCAGCGTTGGGGACTGGAGGGTTAAACAGGTTGTCCTAGATAGACAGTAAGAGGAGCCGTAGTCACAAGATTTTTTATAGGGGAGGCAAAGGCCAGACGAGGTTTTTTAAAAAAAACTTGAGTTACTTTTGGCTTTGTTTTTTGCTCCTTTTTGTCTTTACCAAGTTATCACGTATGTTTTCAACATACTATATGAATAAATGATGTCATCAAAGAAAATCATGAGAAATAAGTAATTTGAATGTACATGTTCAGAAAATGACACTTAGGGAGTCTGTGCCCCAAGCTCCACACGGCCTCCTTCCCTTTCCTTGTTGGGGAGGTTCTGGATCCCTGAGCCCACCTTTTCTCTGGTAACCAGATCAAAGTCATCTGGGAATTTTTTCAGTGTTTATTTTTTTAAATCTAAATGGAAATCCTGGCCTATCAAAGTGACTGTGTGGTAACTTTGACTTCTTAAAGACATTGTTTGACAAGCTCAGAGTTTCCTCCTTGAAAAGAACTCATTTTACCAGAGAGGTCCAGAAGGGCTGCACCTGCCGTTCCCCACATGGGGCAGGCTGAGCCTTGTGAGCCTTGGCGCGGTCTCGGCCTTCGTTCCTGCTGTTCCTTCTCATTTGAAAGACTTTGCCGCATTTCTGAAATATTTCTAGAACTTGAGAAATCTTTGGCTTGGTTTGTCTAAGAGAGAATGAAACATTATCTTCTGCTTTCAAAGGTGGCAAGTGAGTTTGAGGTAGTCATCAGGTGGAGACTCCACGTGGTTCTTTGGCCTTCTTGCTGAAGGAAGCCATCTTGTCTAAGTCCCTTGGAGGAAATCCTGGCAGAGCTGCGGAGCTGAAGCAGTGCTCCCCTTCCCTACCTCAAAGAACACTTGCTTTGAGTCTGCCTTGTGCCACACCGTGGCCTTTCCTCCTAATCTTTGAGTTTGTTAGGGCCTCCAAAGCAACGTGAGTGGGGTCTTGCACACTATGGACCCATCATACACTGTAGGAAGACGGAGGAGATTTCAGCCTCCATGGAGATCCTGTGTCTCGTTTCTGTTTGAAATCTTTGTACCTAGCAGCGGGGCTGGCACACTGATCAGGACTTGCTGAATGAACAAATGTATGTGTGAATCATGAAACAGGTTGAGGAGCTTGACCACATCTATAGAACAGTGGTTCCGATAATTGTCCCCAGGCTCCACCACCATCCTCTTCACCTGTGAGGATTTACTGCCTTTGGAGCCGAACTTATAAAAATAGCAATCAAGTGAGAAGTAAGCTACTGTTTATGAATGGCTGGGCATTCTGTCAGTGCAGGGCTTTTCTGATACGTAGAGTAGGACCCACTCTTGAGGCTATACTCTGAAATTAATTTTCTTCTTCTTTTCCCTCCTCAGACCTTCTGGGGAAATAAAAATCAGAACCAGTTACTCCACACAGAGGGACCCAAGAGCCCCTGCAATCTAGGGACACTGCAGAAAAATGAGCAGCCAGGTGGTGCAGGGGACTCACAAGCTGCCTGGCCTTCTGGTGACACCACCAACGACAGGGGCGGTAAAGAGCTGAAGCAATTACAAGAAAGAACACCCAGTGCTAAGGAGAGGACTTTGCACAGGAGAAAGGATTTGAGAACTGTAGAAATTTCCCTGCAAGTGATGAGGACAGTGGATGCAGTTGTGCTGCTGGAAAAGAATCTATAAATTATACTTAAATAGCTATCCAAATAAATATAAATCATGCAGCTACATAAAATCATTTTGATTTCATTATGTCAATGTTAATAAATTTTAATTTCCAGGTGTACATGCCTAAAGGCCTCAAGGCTCTTGAACATACAGTAATCAAAAAGCTAATTAATCACAAATGGGCTACTTTCCCAAATAACTATAGGAATAGTTACAACCAAGAAACAATAGAATAAAAATACAACTGTAGGCAAGAAACTGCATTAGCGGCCATAAAAACAAAGAGGAAAACAGAAAAGTCTCCTTTCCTAAGGTATATAATGTTTCCAGATGTGTTGGCAGAAGCGACCTGTGCCTCTCCTCGGGCCCCTTATCAAGCTGTCCTCTTCTGTCTCGTTGGACGTTGAGTCTTGACTCACACATTGGTCCTATCAACTTGTTCTTCAGCTCTCTGATAGGAACACATTTATTTCTTCCTTCACATGCCTGCTGAGAAGCGAAGTGGATTAGGGGCAGGATGAGGGACACACAGGGTGACACTGTGTCACTGCACGCCTGATCATTAATCAGACCTTGTGCGTACACTGGCTCAGGTTCCAGATCCGTCCAAGTGAACAGCTGAGTCCTTTCCCCCTTGTAAAAGTATCCTAAGAGACTTTAGCCAGGTTCTTTGCTGTGACTGAAACAATGCTCGATGGCACCTTTTGGTCTCCCCAGATGATGGCGGGCAGAGAGACAGCGAGAACAGGATGTTAGCACTCTTAGTTTCAAGAGTCAGAAAGCCAACTAAAGCAAAAAACAGAAAGGTGCCCTTCAGTTGCTCACGTAAGTGAGGGTCTGTGGAGCAGGCTGGCTTCCGATACAGCAAGGTCCAGGTCACACTGCTAAGGAGAGATGAGCCAGTGCTGGAGTTCACTTCAGGCCCGCGGATTCCCAGGGAAGTTCTGTTTCCATTATGTTGTGCTACCTTTATGCTTCCTCAATCAATGTTAGCTGAATTAAAGCAAAATGAAACAAGAAGGGCGTGTCTCCTCCTCGAGTTCACGGTGGTAATTTACTCTGATTTTATCTCTCAAGACTTTGTGGTCCCTGTTCCTGAAAGAAACTAGCACATGCTTCTGGGCTTCTTTATGAAGAAGCAAACTGTTGCTTTCTCCCACTTGTACCCTTCTCTGTGTCCTCCACCAAGGCTGGAGTTTTGTTTGTCAGTCACTTGTCCATTCATTCTGAAAGCATCATTTAGCATTTGGGTTACATACGCTATGCTAGCATTCGAGATGTGAATGAAAAGAAGACGCTGACAGCTGCAGTAAAGGTCAGTTCAAGCAGAAGGCTGGGAAATGCAAACACGCCTGGTACCTCGCCTCATCCTTTTAAGCAGTGTGTGGATATGAAGCACATGGTGGGTGTTAGACACCTTGGTGGTGGCCACTGTGGGGCCTGGGAAAGCGGGATGCATATGGGCTAGGCATAGTTCAGTACGGCCCAAGCCCAGGGTGTACATGGGTGGATGGGGAGGCGATGGGAAACTCTCGGCCAGTGTCTCCGCGTCAGACATGGTGAGGACAGACCCCGATTAGAGGCTGCAGGGTTCTGAGTTTTACTCTCAGAGCCGTGGGTGTAGTGGTACGTGGGTCAGGCTGTCAAAGGTGGGGACCGGGGACTGGAGAATCAGACTGAGATTATGGGACTCTTTGCTGGGGAAAGATGGGCAGTACTAAGAAGGGAGCTGTGAGCAGCTCTACCTAGCGCTGTTGGTGCCTTTGTAAAATTGGCACCAACTGAAACCCTTCTGAAATGTCCTATTGCACTCTCTCCTGACTTTCCTTAGCGTACACTCATGTGATTCCCACCCTGCCTTAATGACATCAGTGAGTTTTAATTAAGGACATATTCTAATATATGTACAGTGGAAAAATAACTTGCAAATTGAGCAGTTTAAAGTACTTCTGACAGTGAAGATGGAGACTTTTTTAGCAGCAGAAACAAAGCATTGCAGCGGTGCTATGCATCGCGAGGAACGAGCCTGCTTGAAGTCCCCAACACCTCTACAGTGGAGACTCTCGTGCCGTAGAATCTTCATGTGGAAAGAAAACGCTAGGTCCTCACTCACACAGTGATGGCAGTGAGTTCTCATTGTTTGCAGACACTTCCAGTTTTACAGAAGGTAACGGATGCCAGAACCTGACTCAGCTTTTGACTTCATATGATTTCTTCACTTACAATGTTACGACTTTAGTTTTTACACCTGGACCATCTTAAATGTGATGTGTAGGTGAGCATACCATTGAAAAATAAAAACAGCAGCAGTGAAATATTTTAAAGTGGATTTGTATTTAGTAACACAAGTCACATTAATTGCACTTGACACACTGCTCAACTTGGAGGTGCAAAGGCTTTAGGTGTGTAATTTAGTGTGCTGCCTGCGTTAGGCTGAGTCATTAAGCATGAGCTGCTGCAACGGTTTAAAAAAAAAAACTCAAAGTCTCAGTTTCTTACCACAACAGAAGTTTATGTTCTGCTCTTTTAGATGCTAGACGAGGCAGTGGGACTTGGCCCCTGCTTTATGACAGCATCACAAGCTGCTTCCGTCCTGTGCCATGCAGTCCTGGCCCTGGAGTCAGGGAAGAGGAGCATAGAGGTGCACACCTGATCCTCAGGGTCTCGTCCCAGAAGCAGCAGATGTCACCTTTGCATGTTGCCTTGGCTAGAACTAGTCACATGGTAGGATACGCTAAGAATCCAAAAGTTAGGCTCGGAACTCTGACCTCAGAGGTGCTCATTCTACTCTGAACCTATTAAATTTCATAAAGATGTATTTGTTTTCTGCTACTCAAAAGATTTTGCAGGATGCTTGGGACACAAAACCAGGTCGCTCCGGTATGACTTTCCTTCTGGGAAGACTAGAATTCTATCAGTGAAGATTGAGATGTGGATGGGCAAATGCACTGTGTTCTGGGAGGCACTACAAAGGGGATGCATGGAGACCATACTTAGTTTAAAAGAAGTGTGGGGTAACCTGCATGTCTTGTGCATGCGAGCCACGTAATCTCTTAAATGTGAAATTTCTCATCAAGCCTTTATTTCGGCCTAAAAATCTTACTCTCACTTCTGTGACCTAAAGGATTTCTACCACCTTTAAGCCTCTTTAACCTTTGTTTTGTACAAATGTATCTCAAGTCAGAGACTAATTTTTTTTTACTCAATTTAGATCTTATTGATAATTTAACCAGTTTATGAGTATAATTCACCTTTATCTTGGTCAGTACCTTTTATGTCAATTTTAACAGTCCCTTGGTATTTTTCATTTGCTACTTTTTCTTGGAGTTTCGATTGTTTTCCATTTCTGCAACTTGAAATGTAAATAATTTATTTTTGTCCACAGCTTAATGACAAATTGACTGATACTATCTGCCATCTGATGTCGTAATTATTGGTTTTCCTGATCAGTATTTCAAACATATCCACCCTCTGTAAGCAGTCGGTGCTTTGGAAATTTTCTTCCTACCTTATTGTTATTAATATTAGGAACTTTTTAGTTTTTTTTTTTTAATGAAATGGAACTGTACCATTTTTGCAGTTTTGTTAGATGAACATTTAGAATGTCTGTCCTGTACCTGACTTGTCCACAGTGACAAGGCACTTTTATTTGACATATATTTGGTTTCACAACATCCATCTTTATATTATGTGGCAAAAATAAAATACTT
The DNA here is from genome assembly GCF_034190915.1 of Cavia porcellus. Lineage (NCBI taxonomy): Eukaryota > Metazoa > Chordata > Mammalia > Rodentia > Caviidae > Cavia > Cavia porcellus. The sequence continues at coordinate 11,291,061 of NW_026947496.1, forward strand.
GCTTACATTGAATATTTGGTATGTACTTCGACAGTTTAAAATGATGTAAAGTGAAAATTTAGACTCAAGTTAAAAGTCCACCTTGCATTTACATTTACTATGCTGTATTAACAATTTTAGACTTCATGTTTTTAGCCATCACATCTTCCATACCACTATCTTTCTCCTCTAATTTTTGGTGGCCACAGTAAATCATTTAGTAAAATTTTCAGAGAAAGTTCTTGGTCAATATAGAATACTGTCTTGACTCCTTGCTGAAAATGTCTTCCAGTTACCTTCATACACAAATACTAACTTGTCAGGGTATTTCTTGGTTCAAATTATTTTTCGTGAGTGTGTTACATTCTCCATCAGTCTCATACTTCCAAGAAGGTAGAGGACCCATATGTATCTTGTAAAAGAGCAGGACTGTATGCCAAGTACCCGCTTTCCCCCACTGTACTCGTAAAGACAGTGTGAGTCTCAGAGCTCAGTAGCTCAGATGTCAGGCGATTGTTTCTTACTGGATAGCTCCAGGTGTGGTCTCCCTATTGAGAAAGGATGTAACTCTTCCTAACTTACTTTGAATAGGCGAATGAAATTAGAAGAAGTAACTAAAACTCTGCAGTGAGCCATGACCCTGGGTATCTTCTTTAAAGTTGCTGACTGATGTTCGGTTCCCACAATGCCAGACTGTTCATAGCTTTGAGGAGAGGGAGACCACGGTGCTCCCTCTTCCACCAAAGCAATGCAGTACTGAAGTCCCTGCTGCACTCCAGCCAGAAGAACTTCACCATCACAACGTAGGTCCAAGGCAGACTGTCATCCTGAGTTACTTCTGTGTTAATTTTAATTTTTGTTCTTTTGGACACTGGGAATTGACCCCAGGGTCTTTGCAGTGAGCTACATCTCCAGCCTTTTCTTATTTTGAGACAGTCTGTGTCTTTTCTTTTCTTTTCTTTTGAGACGGGGTCTTGCTATGCAGTCCAAGCTGGACTTGAATTCACTTTGTAGCCCAGGATGGTCTCAAACTTACACCACTCCTCCTGCCTCAGCCTCCTGAGTGCTGGGATTGCAGGCATGCTCCATCAAGCCCAGTTTAGCAGTCTGGGTTTGAACTTATATTCTTCTGGTGCCGAGTTCTCAGACGTGTACTACCTTACGTGGTTGTTTTTAATTTTTTATGAAAAGTTGTTAATTCTAGGTTCATTTAAACTAGACTGCGGTTATAACTGGGTTAGACAGTCATATTTGCTGTCTTCTGGTGCTTGCTGGAGATAGCCACGTATACCTTAAAGCTTCCCTGTTGGGCAACCGCTGAGGTCCTCCTGTCTTAGCCTGAACTTGTACAGTTATTTCTTTGTATTTGGCAGTGTGTGAAGGAAGTGACCTGTCCAGCTCCTGGCCTTGCAGGACTCATTTAAAAAATTACCGTTTAGAAAAATGTCAAGCATTCTACTAAGTGCAGAGAATAATATAATAGAGGAAAACATCAAGCATTCCACCAAGTACAGAGAATAATATGAAAGACATTCAGCCCACACCACCCACTTTCAAAAGAAGACATAGGCAGCTGGGCGTGGTGGCACACAGGCCTGTAATCTGAGCAGTCTAGGAGACTGAGGCTGGAGGATTGCAAGCTCTGACCCACTCTGGGTCAGGTAGCAAGCTCCTGTCTCCAAATAAAAAATTAACAAATGGTTGAGAATTTGGTTCATTGTGAAGGCCCTGGGTTCCTCGCCAGTGCTGAAAAAATGAAAGTTACAGAAAAGCCGCAGCCTGCTGCGCACCCCAGCAGTGCCCCGTAGCAGTTTATACAGATGTCCTGTTTGTCTGCCCAGCTGCCGGCATTTTTCATTGTCAGAGTGAAACATTTGCCCATCTTGTGATTGAAAAACGATGCAGCTCTATTTTATCAAATTACCCTTGGATTTTCTGAGAACAGATAGCATGTGGAGCATAAGTTCTCAGAGAACGACAGCCCCAAAATGAAGTACAATATTGATTAAAATTTGCAGTAAATTTATTAAAATGGAAAATGACAGGATATTGGCATGTTTGTCAGTGAGTCAGAGTCCCTTGGATGGCCTGTGGATTTGGAGTGGTTACTGAGTGATGGACTTGGTGGCTCCCCCGCAAGAATCAGGTAGGCTTCTTGTGACAGGCGTTATTCAACCACGAAAGCAATGGCCCTGCACCTGCTGCTTCTCGCTAATAAAAGCCACTCCGATGCTTGAGCTCAGGTTTTCAGAAGCTCTGCAATGTGCTAGTAAGAATTCCCAGAAATCTTTCCTTTCCCTTGGTAATTACTTGTGTTTTTCTTTTTCTTTTTTTTTTTTTTTTTTTTTTTTTTTTTTTTGTGTGTGTGTGTGTGTGTGTGTGTGTGTGTGTGTGTGTGTGTGTGCCAGGGATCAAACTCATGACCTCGCACTTGCCAGGCAGGTGCTTAAGCCACTGAGCTAAATCCCCAGCCCCTACTTGTGTTTTTCTATCGTATTTCTCTCTCTTGGTTCTGTAAGATATTAATTTCTGAAATGACTGCTTTAGAGCTTCTTTCAAGCTTTTATCTAAGATCTGGACGTCGGTGGTGACAGGCAGTGGGACGCTCTCCATGCACTTATGTTGCGTAACATTTGGTGTTCAGAGGAGGAGTAACAGTTGGCAGTTGACGTCGGGCAGCTGTGTTCAATGCATCGGTTTTCTCTACTGAAAAAAAAGTGGGACTATCTTTTGAAGTCATTGGAGTATGAATTTATGAATGTGAGGCAGGGCGGTGTTAGCCCTGTCTTACCCCTGCCCCTTGGGCAGCACTGATGCAGGTGGCGCTCACGGAGGAGCTGCACGATGAATGCACACAGAGCTCCCTTTATTTTTTCCCTACTGCTTGATCAAAGAATTACTAAGGCAGAAAAGCTCACATGGGCATTCAGATCAAGACCCAGAGCTGAAAGTAAGGAAGCCAGTAAAACTGTGATACAGGCAAGGCTGGCTGATGGTCAGTCTGCATTTCAGAGCCTTCCAGAGCTCCTGTTTGCATGGCCTTCGTGGGTACCCTTAGACCTCCAGGAATTTCTTTTCTTATACTTTGCTTATTGAACCTCACTGAGGGACATCATTTTGCTAACTATAACTGAGTCTCTAACAGTCTTCTTTAGAATGTGAGAAGTTTGTTTTGGGTTAGTAAAATTATTTTATAGGACAAGGGTAAAGTTGCATTGGCCTTAAGAGTTCAGTGCCGTTTAGAGGTTATGCTGTTCTCCTGTACTCCGGATTCCCCTAGTATACACAGCACATGAAGGCCAGTTAATAGGATAGGTTAGGCCACTGCCGTGTTGACAGATAAATCCTTTAAAATCTAAGTGATGTAATTCATTCAAAATTCATTTGTAGATCAAGAAGAGACCTTTGAGTTCTTCATCCGTGCCTCTAACGTCTGTAGCATGTGACCGCCAAGGTCTATCAGCTCAGAGAAAGCTTGGAGGGATTCCAAGGGCCAGGCCAGGGAAGGGCTCTGCTTAGCTGTCAATAAGAAGAGCACATTCCCGTGACCTCAGTGCACGGCTGCCTTTGTGACCTGAAGGAGAGAATCAGGCTGGGCATGGGTTTCCACAGAGCATGGATGCTCACTAGGTTATTCTTACTGGCCTGGGAGTGACTTGACAGTGCTGATAAAAGGGACAATCTGCATCATTGCTTCACAGATTAAATTCTACCAGTGTGGTCTGCCTGATTAACACATTTTGTCAGAGAAGTTTCATGCACTTAGACTGGCGGAAGTATGTTTTTGCCTTTGCCAACTGATACATTATTTTTATCCAACTTCATTCCAGTGTCCTTTTACATTTCCCCCTCCATCTGTTTTCCTTCTTATATTCTATATCTGTGGCTAAAAGATGCACTGAACTTATTTGGGAAGAATGGACTATTTTCTTGACTAAATGGTGTAATTTTTGGCAAGAATAAAGACTGAAAAAAAATAAGAAAGAAAGCCTGAACTGAATGAGGCCATCTGAGATGAACCATGGGGAGAAGGAAGGTTAAAATGAAACAGATTTATAGCCATTGCACTCAGTGAGCTGGACTGAGGAGAGATAAACTGCTACACTACCTTTATTTTTTACACCATTGTCTTCAAAAAGGCCCATCAAATTCCTTCTTGTCCAGAATGAAATTTTAAGAGATCTCATAGTTTCTTCCTGGTCATTTTCCAGTGTAGCCCAGCAAGGTCATCATCTTCTGTTTAATGTAAAGCATTTGGCTGCCCCAGCTCAGGCCGGGGACACAGGGCTGGCAGCTGAATTACAGCGATGAAGGAGCCGGGAGCAAGGGCTGAAGCGGCTGAGCCAGGAGAGAGAAGGGAGGTGGGGGCAGCCCACGACCTGTTTCCCTGATAATGTTAGAGCCTGGCTTTGATGACTTCTATGTATGGCCAGCATCCAGGGCCCAGTTGATTTCTCTCAAGAGGGTGGTTTTGGCAGATTTCTGGTGGTTTCCCACTAGTGACTTTTCAAGACTGAGCAATGCTGATGTCATAGCTGTTGGTGTTTGGGTCCTACCCAGGGTGTCTGTGTGCATTCTGTGTCAGGCTTGTGTGTGGTAGGGTTCCTCTTGAATGGGGTATTTTTCATGGCAGTTCACAGAGCTCTTTCTCTGCAGGTGCCCATCCAGGTTACAACAAACTCACAATTCTTCCTGTTATATAGTGCAGGACACTCCCCCTGCCCCCAGCTCTGCTGTGACCTTGTACTGTTGGCTCCACCATGACCTTGTACTGTTGGATCCACTATGACCTTGTACTGTTCGATCCACTATGACCTTGTACTGTTGGCTCCACTATGACTGTGTAGTGTTGGATCTCCTAGGACTTTGTAGTGTTAGATCCACTATGGCCTTGTACTATTGGCTCCACTATGACCTTGTAGTGTTGGATACACTATGACCTTGTAGTGTTGGATCTACTAGGACCTTGTACTGTTGGCTCCACTATGACCTTGTACTGTTAGATCCACTACGACCTTGTACTGTTGGCTCCACTATGACCGTGTAGTGTTGGATCTCCTAGGACTTTGTAGTGTTAAATCCACTATGACCTTGTACTGTTGGCTCCACTATGACCTTGTAGTGTTGGATACACTATGACCTTGTAGTGTTGGATCTACTAGGACCTTGTACTGTTGGCTCCACTATGACCTTGTACTGTTAGATCCACTACGACCTTGTACTGTTGGCTCCACTATGACCGTGTAGTGTTGGATCTCCTAGGACCTTGTAGTGTTGGATCCACTATGACCTTGTACTATTGGATCCACTATGACCTTGTAGTGTTGGATCTACTAGAACCTTGTACTGTTGTCTCCACTGTGACCTTGTACTGTTGTCTCCACTGTGACCTTATAGTGTTGGATCCACTATGACCTTGTACTGTTGTCTCCACTGTGACCTTGTACTGTTGGCTCCACTATGACCTTGTACTGTTGGATCCACTATGACCTTGTAGTGTTGGATCCACTATGACCTTGTACTGTTGGATCCACTATGACCTTGTACTGTTAGTTATCTCAGGTATTCTGCTTTGGTGATGGAAAGCTAATTTGTGTATCTAGCAGTTTCCCCCACTACGGGGCCCCTCAGAGCAATAGAACGTATTCTAAGGATACTTCACTTCATACTCCATAATAAGTAACAATAACTACATTACTAACAGAAGAAAAATACTCATGTAGGCTTCGCACAAGATACAGAGGAGTGAGACCCAAAGGAGAGAAGGACATTGGAAGGAGGTGTGCAGCAGATTTCGAGGAGGAAGTGCTGGGGAGAGGCACTGGGAGGGCACTGTATGCAGGGCCACAGAGCGAGCTGGTAGTGGGGGCCCTTTGCTTTATGGGGAGAGGGAGCCACAGAGAAGCCCAGATCCTGAGGCTGAATACAGGCGTACATTGTGAGTGTAGAAGCATTTATTAATACATGATATAAACTGTTCTCGTGAAGAGTTAGGGACAAATTGAGGTTAAAAGTGGAGCATGTTCATTTCTATCTACCCAGAGTCGTACAAGCTAATTATCAGCACCTCTGGAGTCTTTCCTTTGTTCAGGGCTTCCCCTGAGCTCTTCTTCTATAATGACTCATTTAAGCTAAATAATCTCTCTACGAAATAGGCCCTGAGAATTAAGCTCATTTTATAGCTAGGGAAGTTGAGTCACGGAGAATCTGAACCACTTGTCCAACCAAAGTTACCAGCCGGTAAATGATGCAGTCAGGGCTGGTCTGACTCCAGGTCAGTGTTTTCTGACCACTCTTTAGCCAGGTTGATAGCTTGTGATGAAACTAACTGTGTGCTTACACCTAGTGTGGAGAAAAGGGTCTAAGTCCCTTAGACCTGACGTTCCATCTTGCTGTGGCGCGCTCTTCCTGGGGATTTCTGGTGGCAATTGTGCTAACCTCTCACCACTGCTTGCCAAGAGCTCTGGCTGTGCTCTTTGCAAGTTCTTCCCAGGAGCAGCGCCCCCACAGAGGAGCTCTTGGGCCTTCACTGGGACCCAGATGCTGCCCCCATCTGGAAAGTGGGTGTGCTCCCTGGGGCACCCTCTTCGTAGCCCACTGCTGAGAACCCAAGAATGTCTGGAAAAGGAATGGACAGGAGTGGAGGAGCTTTGATTTACACTGGCAAAAATGAGTGAAAATCTCTTCATTCAGACAGGCAGTCAATACCATGTATCAAATTAAAAACCACCCATTTGTTACTAATGCCTCCTCCTGCTGTAGAAGTAGCTCAGTGCCGTCTGAGTGCTGTTCAGAAGGAGAGGGCTTGGATAAAGGATGAGAGAAGGAAAGGAAGTTACCACTGACATTGAGCTGCAAAACAGTTCCATCTCTCCAAGGATCCCCTGTCCCTTTACACCCATGCTGCCCTCATCGCCACCTGTTCCATTTGACCTCTAACAGTTGCCAATCTGTGACCCATTTCTACAGTTGTGTAATGTCATCAGAATAAAGCCATACAATACGGGGATCGGCTTTTCCACTCGGCATCGTGCCCTGGAGATTCACCTAAGTGTCAGCCAGGGGTGCATGTGTCTCGCAGTTTTTGCCACTCTTGTCTTGTTGTAAACTGTTAATATACTGGCTTTTGACTCACTGGGTCATAGACGGATTGGCTTTCTCATGGCTAACTTTATCTCATCTTCTACCAAAACCATGAACTCAAATATCCAGATTGATATGGACAAAATGTAGATATAAAATAGCTCATCTGGCATACTTTAATATTATTAGTTAGTTGTTATTACAGTTAAATTTCTATTAAATCTTTGGCTGTCCCTTTGTCGGAAATCAGAACAGTAGCTGATATTTCATAATGTAGCCATCTTTGTGCATACACATTTCGTGACAGTGTTGGGAAAATGCTGCTTGGGGACCATTAGGCCGTGGTCCTTGTATTTTCAGATTTTGTTGTAAATAGTTGTGCACAGCTGATCAGTGGACGCTCTGTAGAGTTACAGGTGTGGTTCCCTCCATGCGCCCTGTGTTCCTCTGACTTGGGAAGGGATGCATCTCTACTAGCAAACACTGTGGTGGAGAGTTAAGTTCTGTACAGGAAACTGGGTGAGTGTTGATGAGGGGAACAGAAGCCAGCAGGTTAAGGGGAAACTAGGGTCACAGTTTTCCAAGAAAGTTTTGGTTACCTATGCTCAAGATAATTTGAAAATAGATTGTATTGAGCTGTTTAGTTTTTGCACAGAAGTTGTGTGTATTGATAATTAACTTCGCTTTGGCCAAGGGGTGATTGAGACCCCTGAATTTTGTGTTGGTGCTCACATGAAAGGATGCCTTTCTTCTTGTTGTAGGTAGTTGCAGAAGCAGATGGCCTAACAAGTAGGGCCACAAATAGGTAACTCAGTAAAGTGTAGAATACTGGAGCAAACCAAGGGAGGAAACAGCAGTCTTTACAAGATACTCATATTGATTTGTTTTCTGTTTGGAAAGGTCAGAAAATATTTCTACAACAGTGAAACAACACAATTAGCGTCTATTCAATAACATTCAGTGATGGTGTGATCCAGCTTTTCCAGTATTGACAGGCGAGATTGATGCTCCGGGCTGACAGCTGCAGCCCAGGAGTTAGGAGTCAGGGAGGAGATTTTCTCTGAAACTCCGCTCTGCAGCCAAGTGGAAGGCAATTGTTGTTTCTGTTACATTTCCTGTGGGAGTGGGTTGCAGCTTGATTTCTTTTAGGTTTGTTTTGAAATGTCATCTTTTAATTATATTTTGGATAATGATGAAGAGAGCTGCAATTTGGTTATGAGAATAAATCTTAAAAGGCTCAGCGACTCCTTTATCTACTGCTTACAACTCCCACTAGTGAAGAGTATTTCATTAATTGTCATTACTTGGGAATTACAGAATTAGAATAGCTGACATTCCTTTTATCATTCATATATTTAAGCGACAGTAAATTACTTATTCTAAGTTAAGTTCCTTTCTTGGTTAAAAAATTATAACAGTGTAGCAAGAAATAGAGCACTATTAACTTTTATTTTTGGAAAGCAATTTTTCTTATGGAAATATGTAAGCAACTATTATTCTTGGTTTCTTGGCAGAAAGAAAACAGATTAAGTAGATCAAACTTAGTATTTCAAGAATTTTAATGAGTTACCTTTTTTTTTTTTTTTTTTTGATACTGGGAATTGAACATACGACCTTGCAATTGCCAGGGAGGCACTGTATGCTGAGCTATATCCCTGGCAAGTTACAGTTTTTAAAAGGCACATTAGCAGGTTATAATGTACTGTACGCTCAGGAATAAGGCATTTTTCCTAACATATACAGCTACACACACACACACACACACACACACACACACACACACACACATATCCCTTAGTCAAGTACATCAGCCACCATGCTTTTCTTCTGATAGGTCTTGGGTTTTGTTTTCATTGATCACCAAAGCACTGGACCAAGTTACTCTCTCAAGCCCAAGCTGCCCCTGTAAATCTGTTTTGTGCTTCTTGGGCTCAGAGCAGTGGAGCTGTGTATCTGAGAAGGACAGTGGTGGTTCCCCTGCTATGCAAAGGCGTGTCTCCCAGGGTCACAGTGTTCCTGGAGGGAGGCACTGGGGGCTTAGTGATTCTCTGCTCTTCCGGAAAGACTTATTTTCACCAGCGTAAACTCAGTGAATTCTAGGCAGCCGCTTGTGACCCAGTTTTGATAACTCCTGGTAATAAGGAAAGCTAGTGATACACATGCAGTCAGTGAAAACACACTCTGGCACTGTCAGCCATGTACAGTTTTGGACAGTGCTTCTTCAGACACTGATTATGGAAAGGACTCACCTCATGGAACTGGTTTATGAAGAGGGCACATTTAGTTGGTCATGATTATTTAATTAGTAATCTTAGCTCACTTAAAATACAATTCCCTTTTAAAAAAATCTTCCCTATAATTTTTGGGAGTGTATTAATACTCAGAGTTCTGTATGCAGTTACAGTAATGAAAAAAAATGCAATCAAACCAGAATAACTGTCTCAAAAATGGACACTGTCCAAAACTATTGGAGTATTAGAACCTCTTTTTCTGAATCAAAACTGTTATTTACAATGTGTTTCTTTCTTTCTTTTTTTCTTAATCAGTACCGGGGATCAATCTCATGACTGCCTGCTTGCAAGGCAGGTGCTTATGCCGCTGAGCTAAATCCCCAGCCCTTACAATGTGTTTCTTAACATAGTAATTTTTCTTGAGTTTGAGGATCTTCAAGCTTGAAACGTGAAAAATATTAATACTATATTTGAAGGCTAAATGGAGATAAGACATAGATATGTGTTCTTGACTGATTTTGTGCATGCATATATATATATTATATACATATTATGTATATATTATATATACATAATATATATTACCCTTTATTTTTTAATAAATGCTAAGTATTGTGTACTGTTCCTTTTATATTTGTCAAAGATTCTGTATTATCCAATACAAAAGTCAATTTGGTCAGCTCAGCTTCTTGTTTCTGTCTCTGTGTTTACTTTTACTGCTCCCTCCTGTGGGAAGATCTTTACCTACATATCACTTACCTAACTTTCCTCAAACATCCTTGTCAACTTTGAAGTGAGCCCTTCTTCTTTGCAGCCTCACCACACCTCATTTCTAGCGCTCACTTAGCACAAGCACATTTACAGGTCTTGGTTGAAAGTGTGTACATCCTTGAGGGTGAGAACTATGCAGAGCCCCATGCCTGGGATCTCAGCCTGCATCTATCCCTTATTAGCAGGTGGTCATTGGCTAACCCCACCTCAGCCTTTTGTGTTTTATCCCTTTAGTAGTTGTGAAACCAGGTACCCTTGTTCCTCACATCCCTTTAATCTGGGGTGACCAAGCAATTCAATTCTGGGCAATGAAATGTAAGAGGTTTGGGGACCTTTAGGAAACCCGCCGCGTCCTTAAATGAAACAGGTATGAAAATAATGCTCGCTGGAACCTTCGCTGCTTTCCTTCTGCCGTGTCTGTGATGACCAGACACAGCCAGCCGCTTTGCAGTTCTGAGATCACTGAAATAATAAGGATGGGAAGTCATCTGATAATGAGGGTGGTGTGCGGAGTGAAAAGAACCAGGGGCCTTGATGGCACCCTTGAGCTCTTGTAGGGAACCTAAGGACGCCTACTTCTGGAATTCTTGTTATGGAAATTTTATGACTGTTATTTAGGCCCAATTTAATAGGACTTTCTACCATACGCAGCCAAAGGCGTTTCTAGACCGTTGTGTGACCTTGGCCAAATCAGTTAAATTCCTGAAGTTTGGTTTATGATCTGTAAAATGGAGCTGGTAATAGTGACTAAACTGTATTGATGCAAGGATTAATGCATTCATTTTGTGATTCATCGTAAGCAAGTAACTGTTCCTTCTGTTCTCTTTATATGATATTGTTAGTCTGAAGCATCTGCCACATTGTTTTGTACAGAAATAGGTCCTGATAAATAGCTATTAATGAATGAGCCAATATTAGAATAAAGGAATTGAGAAGACTTCATAAGATGAGCTACTAGCTTCCCACAGACTTGTTAACGGCTGGGTTGTTAGTCTTTCTCCACCTCTTAAATCTGACTGGCCCTTTGACCTGCTTGGCCAATCAGGGAAGCAACAAAGAGGAGCAGACACTTGAAAAATGTTTGTGTACTGGGACTTAGCCTCTTACTGCCCTTGGAAGTCTCTCACCACCATGTAAATGAGCTCAGGGCTTGCGTGGTGTGACAGAACCAGAAGCCAGCAGTACACATGTGAATGAGGCCAGCTGTCACATATACGTGAGTAAACCCAGTTAGGAACTGAGGTACCTTCTCCTTGAGCCCCAAGTGTCTACCAGGATTGAGCCACATGAGTAGTTATTTCACAGCATTAAGTTTTAAGGTGATGTTTTTTGCAGTAAAAAATGAATGATAGAAGTAATGGTCTAGCAGGACCTTGAAACAGTGGTAAGTGAGCATGAGGATTCCTAGTTGTGGTAACTGCGGAGGACACCACATCATCCTTGTGGACTTGTAGCTGAGTTCTGGAAATCAAATCTAATCATAAAGAATACCAGTCAGTCTCAAATTGAGGAGCATTCTGCCAAATAACTGGTTTGGAGTCTCTGTCATGTCAGTGTCATGTAAGACAAAGGGAGGCTGAGGAGAGGTTCATTGTTAATAGAGGCTAAAGAGATATTATCCAAGTGCAATATGTATTTTCACCTGGACCCTGAACTGGAAGGAAAAAAAATACTACCAAGACATGTCTGGCACAATTGACAGAATCTGGGTATGGATTACAGATAATGTGATTATGTTGCTTCAGTGTGAAATTCTTCAGTTTGTTAACTGTGTTGTGCATACATTGGAGGTTATCTTTGCTCTGGGAAGACCCTTGGGTACTACTTCGTATACTGTAAACTAACATCTGGCTCCAAAACTGCTGTCTCCTTGAACTGCAGAAGCCCAGACTGCAGCACACAGCGAGGAAGGGGATAGGCCAAAGTGTGCTTTTCAAGATGGGTGGTAAAGTGGCTCCCCCATGGTAGATTAGAATACAGTCTGGCTCAGCTTGTATGAAGGATCACTGCTGTGACAGCCTATATAATCTAATCTGCAGTCAGCTCCGTACCATAGAAAACTGCTTTTAAAAGATCAGTCTGCCTCTGGATCCTGTGAAGGACTTATTGTTAGAGTGTACGGGGCCAAAGATATATACGGCTTGAGAAATTTTTCAGGCAGGAGATCAATCTCCAGGCTCACCTCATAAACTCAGTCATCTGGTGGCAAGCCTCAGAGGGAAGGCGCAAGAGCTGCAGCTGAAAAGTAGAGAATCCAGACTACATCCATAGTAAATAGGAAATCAGAATTCAGGTTGCCGTGCTGGCCTCGGGAGGCCTGATCTGGATGCTCAGCATTGCACTGGGTTACTATGCTTTTACTACTGTGTGGTTGTCATCACAGCAAGAGAAGAGGAGGCTTTTGTCCAGTTCTGTGGTTAAATTCCAGTCCTGTCTGTCCCCTCAGTTGGTCTGGGTACCTATTATTGTCAAGTGTGAAAGGTACTTTTCACCTTTGAATGTTGAAAGCCAACATTCAGAAAAGACTCCTGATACACGTGGGGACCTCTTTTTGTAAGCTGGTTTTCATGAATATGGCAAGCCAATCTGGAAATTAGCAATTATGTAGTAGAACATAGATAAAAGTGAAGCTCCCCGATGTTTTGAAATTCCTCAGACCTTGCCCCTATAAGTTGTTGCTTCAGCATGCATCTGGGGAGACAGTCCCTGGATATGTACTCGAAACCAAATGACATGGATTTGATTTCTAAAGTCTGTCAGACATAGATGATCCCAGTGACATTCCCTGCAGGGTTGTGAGGATCAAAATCTGGATAATACAGTAGATAAAAAGTAGTAAAGTATTGCAACTTTTTTCTTCTATACTGTTCAGTTGTTTCTTTGCAAATGCCTGCTGATCACTTTTGATACTGGGGCTGCATCGGGGTTAAGACAAAAGACCCTGCCCTCAGGACTCCAGGCTGGCAGGGAAGTGCGAAGGTAACAGTGAGTAAGTGTGGACCTTTGTCTAAGTGGATGTGTTTCTAAAGAGGGCAGAATGAGGGGAGTATGGCTGATGGATAGGTTTATAGGTAGAGGAGTGGGGTCTAGGGCACCTCCCTGAGAAGGGACAGAGACTGGGAACAGCAACCATCAGATGCCACTGACGAAGCAGGGGTGTGAAGGTGGGTGCACCACTTGATTCAGGGTCCCTGAGACCAGGCGGCCATGGCACAGAGAGCACCTGGCAGGTGTCTTTCATTGTTCTGTTCAATATTAAAATTCCTCCACAGCAGTCCATAGTCCACTGAGGCCTTTGGAGAGCAGAACCTCTCAGGTAACTCCTTTTTTATGCAGGAAGTGTAGACCACGAGCTGGGAGGCGCTGGAGAACATTTATTCTCACTGTTCTCTCCTGTTTTGGGGAAGAAGCTGAGGCCGGCTGGGGCAGTTGCAAGGGCCATGGCTCGACTAGGAGATCGCAGTGTTTTCAGAGATGGTTGTGATATGGAAGAAAAATACTCATTGTTTTCCTGTCAGAAATGAAGAACACGCAGACTATTTCATGAATTCTTGTAAATGTGTAGCCCCTGTGAAATTTTTATGTGATAAAATATATATAAAAATACAAATTTTAAAATCATATGGAAATTTTTATGAAATTTATGTTAAGTTTATTAATATAAAATTTATTTGTGCATAAAAAGCTATATATTATAAAATTTCCAATTGTAGTTACTGTAAGTACACAATGTAGTGGCAGTAATCATTACCGCTGTCAGTTTCCAAAACCACAGACTCTGAACTGGAGAAACAGGAATCCCATTCTTTCCCCATCAGCTCTTGATAACTTCTATTTGTTTTTATGAATTTGTCTTTTGTAGCTATATGACGGGATCTATATGTTTTGTGCTTTATTTATTTCACTTAGCATACTGTTTTCCAAGGTTCTTTCATGCAGTTTGATGTATCAGAACTTCCTGCTGTATTAGGGCTGAATAGATTTCTATTTATGTAAATGATACACTTTGTGCATCTACTTATCTGTTGACACACATTTGAGATGCTTCCATTACTTGCCTATTGTGAATAATACTATTATGAACATTGGTGTACATTTGTTAGCAGGTGTGTGTGGGGGGGGGCTAGGAATGGAATTATTGATTTGTGTATGTTGAACTACTTGATCATGGTGTATAATATTCTTAATGATTTGCTAAATTATGTTTGCCAGTATCTTACTGAGGATTTTTGCATCTGGGTTCATTAGGGAAATTAGTCTGAAGTTGTCTTTCTTACTTGGGTCCTTCTTTGGTTTTGATGTCAGTGTAATGCTTGCTTCCAGGAATGGGTTTTTCTTTGTTGATATGCTTTTAATTACATCTTCGATTTCATTGATTGATAATGCTTTATTTAGGATTTGTATATCTTCTTGATTTGTATTTGGTAATTTATATGTATCTAGGAATCTGTGCATGTATTTTCCGTTTTATTGGAATACAAGTTTTCAAAGTAGGGATAGACAATCTGGATTTCTGTTGTGATTTTACCTTTTTCATTCCTAATTGCATAGATTTAAGCTTTTCTTTCCTTTTTTTTTTTGATAAGGTTGGATAAGGGTCTGTCAATTTTATTTAATCTTCCAAAGAACCAACTCTTCTATTCATTGATTCTTTGTATTGTTTTTTAGTATCCAGTGTGTTAATTTCTGCTCTGCTCTTTATAATTTTCTCTCTCATATGAGATTTTGGCTTAGCCTGCTCTTTTTCAAAGTTTGAGGTTCACCATTAAGTGGTTTACATGTGCTTGCTCTGTTTTCCTGATACAGGTATTTACTGCTGTAAATTTCCCTCTTAACACTGCTTTCATTGTGTTCCATAAGTTCTGATGTGTTGTTCTGTTAATTCAGCAGTAAAAGCTCTAATTTCATCTTTAATTTCATATGTAACTCATTGGTTGTTCAGTAGGGTGCTATTTAATTTCCTTATGTTTATGAAGTTCTTGTGGTTTCTTGGGCATGGATTTATTATTTCATTGCACTGTGGTCTGATAGTGTGCATGGGATAATTTCAGTTCCTTCATATTTACTTAAGCATATTCTGTGAGCTAGTACATGGTCTATTTTGGAGAATGTCTCGTGTGCAGCTGAGAAGTATGAGTATTTTGATGTTGTGGATGGAATGCTCTATATACATCAATTAAGTCCATTTGTTCAAAAGTTGGGTTCAGTTCTAGTATTTCATTATTGACTTTTTGTCTAGTTGATCTGTCTTTTTGTGATAGTCGGATATTGAGGTCTTCTAATACAATCGTTTTAGGGCTTGTTTGATTTTTCATGTCCATTAGTATTTGTTATTTGTTTTATATAGTTGGGTGCACTGGTATTTGTGATATATATATTATTGTTATCTCTTCCTCTTTGATTGTTCCCTTTAAGATGATGTAGTGACTATCTTTATCTCTGTTATTCAGTTTTGGCTTGAAATTCACACTGCAAATAGAATAGTTACCCCTAAGGCTAGAGATATAGCTCAGTGGCAAAGCACCTGCCTGGCAAATGCAAGCTTGTGGGTGCAATCTGTGGTTCCCCCACTGCCCAAATAGCTATCCCTCCTTTTTTCTGGGTTCCTGTCAAATGGAATATTGTTTTCAATCCTTTGACTTTGTCTATGAATTTCTTTTGGAAGTAAATGTGTTTCTTGTATGCAGCATATTGTTGGATCTTGCTTCTTGATCCATTCTTCCAGTATGTGTTTTTGATTGGTGAATTGAGATCATTAACATTGATAATTATAACTGATATGTGTTGTCTTACCCTAGTCATGTTATTTTCCTGTTGTTGGCTCCCATTTTCCCTCATCCTTAATTGTTTGTCTTCCCTGGTGGATTCCTTCTTTTGGGGTTCATGGAGCTGTAGTCCTTATCGCTTTCTAGAATGTCCTTCAGAACAATTTGGAGTGCTGGTTTGGTGTTCATAAATTTCCTCAGATGTTCTTTGTCATGGAAGTATCTTACTTCTCATTCAGTTTTGAAAGATAGTCTTACAAGGTACATCAATCTGGGTTGAAAGTTGTTTTCCTTTAGAACTTGGACTGCTTCACTCCAAACTCTCTCTTCTCATATTTTGAACCAGTTTTGCTTGTTGTCATAGTTACTTCCCCATCACTGCAAGAAAATAGCCAGCACCTTTAACTTAAAGAAAGAGGTTTACTTCCTCTGATTGTTTTTTGAGGTCTCCCTCTGGTAGAATGGTGTGGCAGAGCACAGCTGCTCAAGAAGCCAAAAGAGAAGGGAGGAAAGAGTGGGGAAGAGGGGAGTATACTCAGTGAGCCTCCCTCCCCACACGGCATTTACTGTGGATTCTTCAGTGGGTGACTCTGCTCATGAGTACACTACCAGGTGATCCAATTACTGTCCAGAAGCCCAGCCTATGAGTCCATGAGGCTTTGGGGGGAGGCGGACATTTTACATCTAAACTATGATGTTTGTATTTCTGGAATAACTCCCATTTGCTCGTGGTATGTAGCCCTTTCAACATACTGCTGAATCTGGTTTACTAGTCATTTGTTTAGAATGTTTGCATCTGTGCACACAAGGGATCTCAGCCTGTGGTTTCCCTCTGTGAAGTTCATCTGAAATTATGTTTTAATGTGCTTTGAACTATTAGTTTTAATTCATCTTTCTTTGTTGTCATGTTAAGAGTCTCTGGAAAAAAAACACAGAAGCCTGTACTGGGAATTCCCTTTCTTTTTAATAACTGAGCTAAGAATAACTCTGCTGTTGATTAGCACCGCGTGGGCGAGAAGGGCAGAACTCTCTATGAAGGAGACGAGAAGGCCGTGCAGCCGTGTTGCTGGTATTCTAACACCTTCACCCGCTCATCCGTAGCAACAGATGCAGCAGAATCAAATGAAAGGCTGTTTGTCATCTCTAACAAATTAATGTGAGCTCCTACATGTAGTGTGGTTTAAATTATGTTCTGAACTAAGATTTCACCCAGTCTAAAAGGTTAATAGGTCACTGGTCAAAACTTGCAGATAAAAGAGTAGATTCTCTTCCTGGCCGCTCAGAAAGGCTGGGGGTGACCATTCCCCGCTATAGTGGTGCTGTTGAAAAGGCTCTGCAAGTTACTTCTGATTTCTTTTAAGACACCGCTCACTTTCCATTTTCTTATTCTCAGCCTTCCGAATGAGTTGATCTGAAAGGCTTTATTTTCTTATAAGCTGAGGGATAATCACTTAAACGAAGACATTATTTGAAATTGAATTTTTTCCCTTAAAATACTCTCCTTCTAGCGTTAAAAATAAAGCACTCTTTGAAATTTTATTCTTTTCCCTCAGGTACTCTCCTCCTGAAGGATGCCTGGCAAAAGCAGAGTGGTGGAAAGCACCCTTGTTTCTGTGCCTCGCAATCCCTGTGCACCTGGAGGAAGGCACGCAGGGCCACTTGCCTGGGTGGGAGGCTGTTTCTGTGCGGCCGATCCGCGTGCCTGTTTCACGCTCATTACCTGGCCATGCTTAGCCCTTTCTCAAGTTGGTGATGTGCCCAGGTTGGTGGACCCAGGGGCACAGTGCAGGAGTGTGCGTCAGACAGGCAGGTCTCCATGGGACCAATACAAAATGTTTCAAAGGTGAAATCCGGTAAAAGTCCAGGATCTCTGCCATGCCCTTTCTTGGAATCCTCCATTGTTATTGATTGATTACCATAAGCCATCTTTTTGGCCAGCCTATGTCATGGTTTATCTTGGTGGCCCCCAGGCCTCATGTGTTTGCATTACGCATTTGTGATTGGTTCATTGTCTAGCGCTTGGAGTGATGGTGCCAGTGCTACACCCACCTAGGAGTGAAGCCAGCATACAGTGTAATGGCAGGAAGAAGGCGTGTCTCTCTCTTGCCAGTTTCCGCCTTGCTGTTTGCAGCTGCCATGAACTGTGTCCCACCATGCCACCCTGACTTAGAGCCAACTGAGTATGGACTGAAGCCTCCAAAAAAACCCTAAGAAATAAACCTTTCCTTTCCTACTTTGCACATCAGGTATTTTGTCTCAGCAACGAGTAAGAGTAACTAAGACAGCTTTGTGGGAATAAAAGGTGTCCGCGGTGGCAGTGGCTGTGGCAGAACGCTCACCCCCAGGTGCTCCCTGTTCTGAATGAAGGTCTGGTGCTTTGCAGGTGGGTGGGATTTTAAGGCTTGAAGGGCTGGACTCCTCCTTCACTTTAGCACCGGCCCTCGCAGTAGGGCCAAGATTCTTTCTGCAGAAGAGCGACTCAGCTGATCCCTGCTAGGCCCAGCTGAGCCCGCGGCCTGAGCTCTGCATACTCCTGCTACCACCTTAAGTATTTCCGAGTGGTCCTGCCAGGTATGAATGGAAACCACTGGACTTTTCCAGTAAAACACACCGAGAGTGTCTCACTTTCAGCAGGATAGCTTCCTACTGAGCCTTCTTTTTAATTTGAATTTTGTTAATATATGTTTGCAGTGCATACTGATGACATTCACTGAGGAGTTGGTGCATGTAGATAACACATTTTAATTCTCGTTAGACTCCCTTCCTACCCTCCTTTCCTTTCCCTCCATCTCTTGGTCCCTTTCCCTCCTGAGAAAAGTAATTGGAAATTGTATGTGCAGGTAACTAGGGGGCTTTTTGTTGTTGAATTGTTGATTTTCAGCCAATCTGAATAATGACTTTAATTTGAGACTAACTGACATTAAGTCATTGTAGCTATCCACATGCAAGAAATTAAAATCGAATCCCAGGCATGGTTCCTGGCGTGAACCTTCTCTCAGCTTGGCCTTCCTCTCTTTGAGACTTGCTGCAGGCTCGGTCCCCAGCTGCAGGCATGGTCCCCAGTAGCAGACGCAATCCCCAGTTGCTGAGGCTTCTCTGTGGTGCCTGGCCCTGGTTGTTAAAGCAGTCTCCTTTAGGCGCAGAAGGAAGCCGACCCCACACAGCCAGCTCTAGAGAAGCTGTGGTGGCCCTGTGTGCGGCTGGCTTCTGGAGGACAGCACTTGTCTGGCTCCTGATGCCACTGTGCCTCATAGCTCCCGGCTCAGCTGGGTGGGTGATGCCAGAATTGGACTGGTTTCACTCACACACACACACACACACACACACACACACACACACAACTTTGGATTACTGAGTTAAACTCACCTTTTTAATTACCTTTTTCCTAGCATTTCTTCTGTTGTATTTAGACTTAATTTTTTTATTTCTTTATTTCTGTATTTGGTCCTGGGAACTGAACTCACAACCTCGCACTTGCCAGGCAGGCTCTGTGCCACTGAGCTATATCTGCAGACCTTAGACTTAATTTTTAAGTATTTTCCTTTTAATTGTATTGCGGTTAAGTTTTTGTGATCAGCCCCTTGCATTTCCTACCAGTGAAATTGATATGAGATATCCAGCAAGAAATAAGTATCTTTTAGCTCCTTTTTCACTTTAGCTTCTGAAGCCCTACGCATGAAACATTGTTCAAACTGCTCTTCCGAACTTGGGCTCCCCGCTTTGTTCTTAACGTCATGATCCTCAGCTCTGTGCTTGAGACTGAGTCACAAAATTCGCGGGAGGCATCTCTTCTTCTCAAGGTGAGGCCTGTGAGGAGCTTTTACCATGCAGTTAGCAAGTGCCTGGCACTGCATTGGGACTGCTTCTAAGAACTCTCAGGTTAGGTGGGAGAGTGGTGGGAGCTGCTACTCCAGTGAGCGCAGTGTGTTTGCGAGGAGAAAGATGAAGATGAGCCTAATCCATCCTTGGCGGCCAGAGGAGGAAGCTCACAGTGGGAATATTTTTATCAAGCTTTACAGCATGATGGGAAGACAGACAAGAATGGGCTTTAGGAAGCAGGATGATGGATTGTGAAGAAAGATAAAACAAAGGGCTGGGGATTTAGCTCAGCAGCATAAGCGCCTGCCTTGCAAGTGTGTGGTCGTGAGTTTGATCCCTGGTACTGATAAAAAAGAAAAAGACCAAAAAAAAAAAAAAAAGAAAGAAAGAAAGAAAGATAAAACACATCAAGCATATATTATGTTCCAAGGACCAGGAATAATCCAAGGTGAACAGGCCGAGAGGGGTTGGTACTGTGTTGCGGGTTATGTTTGTTCTCTAGGCTCAAGATTCTCAGCCTGTGGTCTGCAGACTCCCAGGCCCCCACATCTAAACTCTCAGAGTCTCTCAGAGTTTGCAGTGAAATTTCTTTAGTTTGAATGCTTCACGTTGTAAGCACATTCCGTGTCATTTGTATCCCTGCCACTCACAGCGTCCTCAGAAAGGTGCGGATCCGCAGCTATTTGTTTTCAGTTCATGATGAAACAACCATAGAAGTTGACAGTAAGCACTGAACAGTTGACTTAGTATCTGAGTGAGGGGTTTCCATGGATCAGTCTATGGAAGCAGCATTTATGCACAGCAAATTCACAAGTTTAAAGAAGAGCTACGTGAGTTTTGCGGGATACAGGAACATATAACTACCCTGTAGCCAAGCATTAGAAAATTCCCATCATCTCAAAACATCCCTCTTTCCGTGCCCACCCTAACCACTGATTTGTTATCTGTTTCATAGTTTCACATTTTCTAGAATATTGTGTAAGTAAAGTAATATTGGATATCCTTTGTTACCAGAATGTTTCCTCTCACTAAGCATAATGCTTTTGGCAATTTATCTGTGTTATTGTATATACTAGTCATGTGTTTTTATTGTTAGGTAATATTCCATTACATGGATACACCAGTTTCTCTCATCCACTAGTTAACAGAAGTAGAGTTGTTTCTGCATTGAGGCTTTTATGAACAAAACTATTGAGAGTGTTCCCTTTTTTTGTTTTGTCATTTTGAGACAGGGTTTCACTATGTAGTTCTGGCTGTTCTTAAACTCACTTTAGAGTCCAGGCTGGCCTTGAACTCTCATCGATCCCTCCCAAGGGCTGGATTACAGACAAAAGCCACCATGCCTGGCTTATTTGCATATTGATGCTTTACTGCATATGTATTTCCTCATTTCACGTATCCGGTACCCTGGGATTAGGACTCTTGTTTCTAAGAGGAGCAATGTTGTGAATAATATTGGGTGGCATGGGTTTTAGGAGAGGAATGGATGTTGTGGCATAAATGGTACTGCAATATAGTAGATTCATCTTATTTTCACCTTGGAACTCCTGATTTCTCCTATTTGAAACTTAACCTAGTTTTATTAACATCATTTGTATCCAGAAAACCAGAACATGAGGCAGCAGTTTAGTTAGCATTATCCTGATGGGAAATATTTGCAAGGAAGAACAAAATTTCTAATTTTCCATGAGTAGGATACTTTCTAAAAGTTTAAGGAGCAGATGGTGAACGCATTTCTAATTTTGGATATGCACTGTCATATTCCTTAGTTTGTCAAAAGGTTCGGAGCTCACGTGCACGCTTGCAGCAGTGTGAGAATGTTTGCTTCCCCTCCGCTTCGCAACCAAGTGTGCGATCAGATGTTTTTATTTTTGCCATTCTGGTAAATAAAAGATGGTAACCTGATTTGTTTTGCATTTTTCTTAAGTAAGCTTTTCATTTGCTTAGCGACCATTTTTCTTTCCTTATATGTGGCTCTTTTTTGCCTATTTTAAAGATTAAGTTATTGCTCTTTTTCTCACCTACTTTTAGAGTCTCTTTCTTTCATTTTTGCCTCAGAAAATGTTTTGTGGAGTGGGAAAATGAGGTGATGGATGAAAGAACAAAATAAAAATGAGCAAACATTAAATAAAATCAAATACCCTAAATCTGGCTGGCAACACATATTTGTTCCTGTATAATGGGTTTTATACTTCATAAAAACATGTGTAAGATTTAATGATGAAGGAAAAGCCTGAGACATGAAACAACAATTACACTCCTATGTACCTTTATACACATTGTTTTTACTTGAGAAATCTCTTATCAAGAGAGATCATTATATTGGTTTAATAAAGTTGAGCTCCTTAAAGGCAGACACAAGCTTCCTGTATTTTAACAGTCCACTGTGGCCCTTTATGAGCATAGGTCCCTACCCAGCAAGCTGCCCAGGCACAGAGCTTGCCTTTCCTTTGTCTTGGCTACCTACACAAAGTAGGACAAATATTTTTAATCAGGGTAAAAAAAAGAATCCAAAAAGAAAGAAAAGCAGAGGCTCAGAGAAAGAGTATGTGGACACCCTCAGAGTGCTGCCCTGGGCATCGCTGCCCTAGGCCCTCGGTGGCCCTGGTGCTCACCTTGGAGTGGTTTGCACCCATCTCGTCCTTACAGTCATTATCATTTGCCTCACAATTGTTTTGTTTTCTGTTTGTAGCTGGAGCACAGGATCGAATTGGCTGGGCCTTTGGCCTAGGGTTAGAGAGACTGGCCATGATACTTTATGACATCCCGGACATCCGCCTCTTCTGGAGTGAAGACGACCGCTTCCTGAAACAGTTCCGCCTGTCGGACATTAATCAGAAGGTGAAGTTTCAGGTAGGATGACTTTCCACGAATTAATAGATAATCATAGAAAGTGGCCATCAAAGACTTAGAGGACCGCATAGCATACTCAAAAATCATTGAATTTTAAAATAATGTAAACTGAAAAGAAGCTTTTACATGGAGGTTCATAAACCCTCAGAAGTGGCATGCAGGAGAGATTCAGCACTTAGGAGAAGCAGAGAACCGAGCCTGGGCTTTGTTAAGTGGAAACTCATCTCGATAACTGGTGATATTTTTCTCTTAAAGTTTATCTTTTCTGAAAACAGTATAAACATACTGGCTTATGATTAGTGTTTGCAAAGTAATAAATACCTTTTTAAAATCAATTTACTTTCAGTATCTTTTTGAGAAAAATAGATCGTGGATAAAAAGCATAGTCTTGGATCTGTGTTTTTTAACGAAGATTTAAGATCTCTATTTTCTAATTAGTGTTACATTCACTTTCAGTTAGTATAATTATCTATATGATTGGGAGTAATGCTGACATCTTTTATTTATTCCCTGATTTTACCATCTATTTTTTGTTCTATTGTTTTGAAAGTGAGATTTATTGTTTTTGTTTTTCTCTTCCATTCTATTTCCTCCATTGCTGTTTAGTTTCACTTTAGAAGAGTTTTAAGTGGCTGCCCTCGATTATAATATGCATAGTTAATCTTACCCCCTAGATTATAATATGCATAATTCATTATCACACATCATCATGAAAAATATCGTATGCAATTCTGTGAAATATTTAACAGCCTTATATTAGTATAATTCTATTTGCCTCTCCTATTCTTTGTATTACTATATTTTATTTTCCCCTATAATTCTATAATATATCGCAATATTTGCTTTCGATATTCAGTTATCTTTTTAAAAAATGAAAAGTAGATTGCTCCCTGTTTCTCTTGGTGTTTCCCTGCCGATAGTGATCCCTTGCTGGAGGAGTGCTTTGTGCCTGTCTAATCTTTACAGTCTTTGTAGTTTCTTGCACAATTGTTTTATTCTGTCCCTTCGGTCTAAAGAAATTTTGCTATAGTGCAAGATGCATGCTCCATCCTTGTTTGTGTGGAAATGAAGGAGTTTCCCCCTTAGTTTTTAGGAATGTTTTCCAGAAGTGCAGGTTTCTTGTTGCCAGATTGTCTTGCAGCTTTCTAACCATACTTTCATTTTCAGGAACTTAATTAACCTGGCTGTAATTTTCGGTCTGCTGTCCTGTTTGGGGTTCACTGTGTTGGGTTAAAATTCTCACACAATTTCTAACAACTCTGTATCATGTGACACAGACCTTCTCCCCAGTTTCCATTGTGGTCCTCATTCCTTTAAAGCTTTCCTGAGCAGGGCTTTTAACACCCATATTTCTACCATCGGTTTGTTTATGATGAATTAGATTTTTTATGGCATATCCTTGCTTCCTCCTTGAAGCCTTGGAGTTTCTAGCATCTATATCCATAATGTTCTAGGCAGCTAGCATCTCTGTATTACCGTGTTCAAAATTCCCTACGCATTGACCACTTCCACATGCTTAGGCAACAGGCAGCACAAAGATACGTGTTAGTTTCCTATGGCTGCTAGGACAAATTACCAGATTCACTGGCTTAAAATGACATAGATTTATTATGTCATAGAAGGCGAAACCCACATCAGTCTTCCTGAAAATGGAAGTGAAAGTGTCCTGGGGTCTGTTGCTTGCTTGTCTTGGGCTCCAGACGCTCCTGACTACACGTCCCTTGCCCCCCCCCCCTCTGCTTTCCTCTGGGTCTAGTCACCCTCTCTCTACATTTGTGCCTCCTCTTCTGAGGAATTTCTGGAGTACATGGCACCCGGCAGGATAAGTGAGGATAGTCTCCCTGTCTCAAACCCGGTCTCCGACACTTCTGTAAGCAGGTAAGTTGGTGTGCTCCTGGGTTAGGTTTCGGACATCTCTGCAGAGGAGGAGCATTCCGTGGCCTATCTCTTCCACATTTTTATATTCAGTTTCATTGGGGAAATTGCCTACCTTCAGGTGTAATAGTGTTACTATTTGGGACGAGTGAGATTATTAGTGTGAAAGTGTCAGTGATTTTTTTTTGTTATTTGTATAGACTGGCTATTTTTATATAGATATGAGTGTCAGTGCCGTTAGCCTGTCTTGAAGAAGAGTACCCGACGTGATTACAGCCCTTGTCAGGAGTCGCCCCCTCGGAGGACGGGAGACTCTGGGAAAGGCCTGCTGGCCCTCTGAGTTGGTGGCGTCCCTAGCCAGGACTTGTTGTGTGGGAAGCAGAGGTCTCTTCTGCCGTTCCCTCTAGGCTTCCTCTGTTACACTTCGGGCTTCTCTGGCCTCTGTGGTATTGTCCAGTCTCCACATCTTTTCTGGTCACCTGTCCTGCTGTGAGGGAGCTGTCTCACTTTAGAGCACCCTGAGGCCTCACCCTTGTAGCTCTTTTATTGAATTCCTCAAAAGCCATTGTTCAGGTCTAATAGTAGGAAACAATTTCTGTGATTCTAATTCTTGGTTTTCATGTCACACTTTTTAAGTTGCAAACTTTGCCTGTCCCGGCTCTCCCTGACTCCCTGCTCACGGCAGGGATGACCACACGGTGTGCCATCACACCAGAGTCACCTCACAGTGCTCTCCCTGTCCCCCACTCCCAGTTCCTGTACCGCATTCACCCCGGCGTTCGGGCTCCTCCTGTGTGCGTCTGGCCTGCCCTGAGGTACCAGCTCTTGTTTCGGTGCCTTCAACTGAATATTCAGTAATCCAACTTTTATTCATTCTTTGAAAGTTTTATAAACATTCCAGCTTTACATATTTAGTACTTGGTTGTACATGGAATGATGCTTATCAGTGAAAATTACTCAACACTACCTTTTATTTACACAGTCTACTTGCAAGTCATTGACCATGGAGGCTTACTAGTAATTCAGAGATATTGGCTGTTACCTTTTCCCCTCGTGAGAGGTTTCCCTGGCTCTCCTCTGCGGCCAGGGGTCAGATACTCGGTATTGTAGTGGGTGGTGGAGGATGCGTGGGCGCTGCGTGGCAACCCGGCTCACCACCGTTGGTCACACTGGGCAGTGGACACTGGCATCGCTCCCCAGGAAACACTGTCCTCCAGGTGCTGCCTTTCTTATTCCACCTTCCCAGAATGCCCTGTATTCAGGTGTTGCAGAGGTTAAGCTTACTGCCTCTGTTACTGTCCTCTTATTTAGGGTCAGTATAGCTGTTCCATTAGCAGAGCTATAGTTTATGGTCGCTTTTGCACTTAATCTTGCAAGTCTTTGCTTTATTCTTGCTTTAAATCTTTTTACCGTAAATATCAGTGCTGTGAGATTTTTAAAGTTTTAATGAGTGACCTAAGATTTCCTGCCATCCTCTTTTCTACCTCCTTTGTTCTTGCCTGATTTCTATTTGTCCAGACAAGGAGACTGTGTGAACCAAATCATACAGTTTAGAATGACATTAAAAAATTATACTTAAGTCAGAGATTTCGTGTGTACTTTCCTTTGTGAAAGTGTTACTATTTAAATCAGAAAAAAAAAAGTTGAGCTTGGTTTGATGAAGTAAGAAACCGAAAGGGAAAGGAATCTGGCAGACTTCTGCCACACGGTGACCATGATTGCCCTCATATCAGCTCTCTCTGAGAGCAGTGGTGCCCAGATGTGAGGGAACCGCACCTGAGCTCATCTGTACCCTGGCTATGGCCCAGACAGCAGCACTCAGGGCTGGGTTGAGGACAGGGGTTCCTGAAGGGCACCACCGGCTCCTTTCCCTTTTTATGCTTTCGGCGATCACAGCTGTCTTCGTTACTTTATGATCCTTGCTGAGACAAAATACCTGATGCCCAAGTTGGGAAAGGAAAGGTTTATTTCTTACAGTTTTTGGAGGTTTCAGTCCACACTCAGTTGGCTCCCAGGCAGGTGGGCATGGCTGGGCTGCAGTTCATGGCGGCCGCCCACAGCGAGCTAGAACCAGCAAAGAGCAAGACACACCTTCTTCCTGCCATTACATTACACCCTGGCTCCACCCCTATGTGGGTGGAGCACTGACACAATCAATCCAAGCACTAGACAATGAACCATCACATATGAACAATGCAAACTCATGAGTCCTGGGGGACACAAACACAAACTATGACAACGGCTCAACACACCCATCATCTGTGTCAGTCTACGGAGACATCATAATCCTCGCCACTTGTTGAATGCTCTGTGCAAGCCATTGAACTAAGTCCTTTGCCTATTGTAACAGGTTTTAGGCACCGCAGTGGAGGAGGAGACACTGTAAATCCATTTTATCGGAAATGAGACCAAGGCTTGCAGTCCCAGGTGACTCAGCATAGTGATTCTATGAGCAAGCAGCGGAGCCAAGACTTTAGCAAAGGCGACTCCAGAGAGCGCTCATATAGAGCTAGTGATCCCTGCTACCCCTCCACCAGGGTGCTGCACTCCATGCTGAGTAAGGAAGGGAAATTGGTAGTTCCTGACCTCCGGTTATTTCCAAATAGGAGGAAGACAGACCTATGAACAGATGTAAAAATAATTTGGGATGGTGGTGAAGCTATTCATAGGTGAATGTAGAATTCCACGCATACTGACCAGTGAATGTGGAGGTCAATATTTTCTTTAATCTTTTTTTTTTCTTTTTGTTGGTTAATTCTCTAAACCCTTCCTTCCATGACTTGCCAGAATGATATGAAGGTTTTTGCCAGTGATTGCTTGCTAATCTCAGTAGCTCCTAAGTCTGGATTGATTGTCATTATCATAAACAGTGTCTGACAGACTTTTGCAATGTTTCCTCATTCTATTCCTACGTAAATCCAGCTGTGAGAATCCCACGAGTTTCACTGTGCTGCAATGAAATTAGTGGATCTGCATTTTTTTTTATCATTTTTATGTGCATTTCTCACTAAAATTCAAAGTATTTTGAGTGTATTCTTTTGCTGCAGGAGGTGTTTAGCCCAAAAGAAGCTAGTAGAGCGGGACAAAGGCTCAATGGGAAGATGACCAACAATAGCACCTTTTGTGTCCTGGGCAAGCCCTGTTGACTTAGAAATGGGCAGAGGTGCAGAGATAAAGGGATGGACACAGGGGTGTGGGGATCGCTACAGGGCTTGAATGTAAAGCACTGGCGGCAGCAGCTGTCACACTGTGCTTCAGGTCCGCATGAACTGCCACTGCTGGGACTTTGCCCAGCACCATTAATCCAGCATCACTGCTTTCATCACCACAACTGCTAAAAAGCACACCTCGTTCTGAGGACAGCAGCCGGGATCACGGGATTCTTGGTCCTTCGTGCCTTCGGTTTCTATCTTCAGAGCACTCTGTTCGCATAGGTATGAAACAACCCCAGCCTAGTGACACTAGGACGTTTCACTGACCCGTAGCTTATCAAGTCCGATAGACTGAAGCTCCGTGTTTAATTGAAGCTGCTGTCCTCCGAGGCTTGAGGATTTACGACTGCTTTTTATTTTCGTGAGAGTGGATCTTATTATATGTTTTATATATATATAGATCTTAGCAACCACCAGTACTTTCTTATTTATTAAGGTATTTTCAAAAATACCTGCTTGTGCAATTTCTTTGTATTATAGTTCACAAAAATGTGGCTATTGTGAGCTTGATCTGTACACATTTAATATCCTATTATATTTTCTTACTATTAACCTAATGTAAATATGAGAGTTTTCTGTCGATAGATAACACATTGTAAATCTTGCCAACATTTACAACATTGATAAATTATGAGTAATATGTTTTAAGAGTCACCTAACTAGAAGAAATTGTGGAATTTTGGTCACTGGAATCAGAGGATACATCTCAATTGATTTACTAGAGGTTGCTAGGACATAAAATTACAGGGTTTTAGAAAGAGATCATCAGAATATGAGCTGGAAGAAGTACAGGTTTACAGGAACTGGCATAGAAAGCAAGAATCCCTCATTGAGTGGTGAAGGGCAAGTCGGTGTTGTTAGGTGTGAATACGGGGAGAATTTGTTACCGGGCAGTGGTGAGGATGTATTGGCTTCAGCTAAGAGACAATACGGTGATACCAGGGCTCTCGGGCCCCAGTGGTGTTTTCCCCAGCTCTTTCCCCTTAGGAGGCGCCAAGATTACTTCATACAACAAGGTCCAGAGGCAGGAAATCACGTGAGGAAGCATGGGAGGACATTTCCAGATGCCCCTGCGACCTCCGCACGTCTCCTCTTCAGGGTGGTTGGGTGTCCTGTAAAGTTCGCCTGCTATTTTCTGATATTTTGGAAACTATCAGGCTAAGCTCGTGTCAATGAGCTTTCCACTTTTGCATTGTTCTGTAAGCAACCCTCACCACCAGATGTGTATGATCAAGTCCTTATTACTGCAGGGACTTGTAAAATAAATTGACACTTATGGAGTGGAATGATAAGGGCCACTGGGAAATGATTCCAGCCTGAAAACCTTTATCTTCTGCTGGCGAATGCTTGAAGCCCTTTAGTTTCATACTCCGATCTCTAGTCCAACATAAAATCTCCCTTTTGCCCAGAAATGTCTATGCCTGCTTTCATAAAACCACTGGATAAGACTCATTGGCAGGATGTGACCGTGAAACACTTTTTCTTTCCATTTAAAAGCTACTGTGAATGCAAGCTGAAAGGATGCCTGTGATCCCAGCTACTCAGGAGATTGAGAAAAATCCTAAGATTGAGTCCAGAGTGGTCAGTTTAGAGACCCCTGCCTCAAAATGAAAAATTCAAGAGGGCTGGGGATGTGACTCAGTGGTAGTGCTCCTGTGGATTCATCCTCAGTACAAAAACCAACAAAAATCTAGTAGGGAAAGCAGGGTCACCAGGAGCACTGTCCTAAACTAAATCTGTTGGCCAAAGGGGAAAGAGTTGAAATATTAACTTCAAGGCCACTCAGCCTTGGAATGAGACCTCACAGTTATCAAGGACTAATACATGTTAATCAGAGTCAATTCAAGTGGAAAACTCAAAATTCATATTAATATTCTGGGACCAAATGAATTCAAAGTAAATTGTCTCACTAAGAGTAATTAGTCAAGAAAGGTAGGTGTAGTTATTAAGTGTCTTCACTTCTTCCTGTGCAGAAGAACAAACAGATCTCTTCACTGTTTCAAACAGAGCCGTGCCGTGCCTACCTCTTTACTTAGAGGATGAGAGGAACATTTGGGTTTGTCTGAGACATTAGGATTAAAGATTGCCTCTTTCGACAGAGAAATAAAGATTGTCTTATGTTACTGTGGCCCAGCCTTTCAGCTTCTGTGCATTTATAATGGCATTTTTTGTGTGTAATCTTGTGGTTTCAAAAATGAAGAAGGGTTA
Organism: Cavia porcellus; assembly: GCF_034190915.1. Lineage (NCBI taxonomy): Eukaryota > Metazoa > Chordata > Mammalia > Rodentia > Caviidae > Cavia > Cavia porcellus. Next base: position 11,320,857 of record NW_026947496.1, read on the forward strand.
AAGAAAGCAGTAATTGATATAGCGGGTAGCTTAATTATGTCTATCCCTTGGCTAAGTAATGAATCAAATGTTTTCTTTTAGGGTGAGAGAATAATTTATTTCTAAAGGGCCTCCCTATGAGATGTATAAATTATAATCACAGGATGTAACTCACTGCCAAGGATATTGAATTATAAGTAGGTGACCCTTGTACGAGTCCACTTAGCAGGGTTTAAACTGTGGGTTAACTGCTGATTGAAAAGCAATTTTATATTCCTTTTCATTCATTTTTAAAATGATAAAAGATCCTAAATATATGTCTATGGGTTTGCTTGCAAGCAGCAATGTAGAGTGAGGAGTCCGCAGCCCCGCTGTCTACCTCTGTCAAGCCCTTGGATTTGAGCCACAGATTCTTTTGAAGAGTGAAAACTTTAGAAATGCAGTTGAAACCCCTCGGTTTCCGTGGGGTGTCGTCCGCCTCCCACTGCGTCCTCTGGAGGTCACCACTGCAATTCTGTGTCTGCCTTTCTTCCTTTACCACTGCATTTGCATATTCCAAAAGCAGTTTGTGAGATTGCTTCAAAATTAATATCATATGGCCAGAGTTGTTGAAAGTAGAAATCCAGGGAGCTTTTGTGAGGAATTTTATAAGCAAGCTCTAAGTTTGTATGGAAATGTTATGGGCCAGTAATACTCAAATGACTGAGTTAAAGGATTCACTTTATCTGATATCAAGCCTCTGGGAAAATCTGCAATAAGTGTAAGAACATGACATGGATAGAAGGATAAACGCATAAGCCCGAGGAGTGCACTACAGAGACCAGAAACACACTGTAAACATGAGGCTAGATTTGACAACTCTGAGCAGTGGCCAGAGAAAACCTCTCCATGCAAAGGGAGCAGGGGTGATTGGGAATCTATACAGTAAGAATGGAACTTGACCCCAGAGTCCTAATTATTCAGAAATGAATTCCAAGAGGTTTGTAGCTTTAAATGCAAAAAGGAATTTATTAGCTTACTGCCTTTGAAAAACTCATTTTAGCATGAGTGACTCTTTGATTCTTATTGAAGTAAATTGAATTGAGAAGATTGAACTAAATGAACTATGGTAATATAAAATTAAAGCCTAATTAAATGTCTGATCTTGAAAGTTTTGAAATGAGTGTTTACTTAAAGTGTTTGGTATAATTTTTTGTAAAGCATTTTAGCAAATTAGTGGTGTTTCCTTTCTATTTCTAGTTTGCTAAGAGTTTTTATCATTAATAACAGACGTTAAAACTTATAAACCTTTCTGTATATTTTGGGGTGATCTCATGAATTGGGAGCATTATTGTGTAACTGTAGTGACATTTAATGATTGTGTTCTGAATGCTAAACCAGTAGTCTGTTCCTGAACTGTGTATAGCTTGGTTATATTTTTTTATATAGTTGATTTTGGGTTTTTTAAAAAAGCATTTCTAATTGTGTGTTTAAAGGTGAGATTAGCCTATAGTTTTTTTGTTTGTGGTATTCTGCTCAGTTTTTGTGTTAAGATTATGCTACCCTCATAACTCTCATTTGGAAGTATTTTCCTTTTTGTACTTTTTGGAAGAATATTTTGAAAGTTGATGTTTTTCTTTCTTGAATGTTCAATCACATTTAACCAGTGAAATCATCATCTGGGAGTATAATTTTCTTTGTGAGAAGTTTTAATCAAAAAGTGTATTTTATAATAGTTTTTAGGCTATTCAATGTTTCCATTTTATTTTGGGGCAGTTTTGATAAATTATACTTTTCTAGGAATTTTTTATTTCAGCCAGATTTTCATATCTATTGTCATAAACGTTCTTAGGAACATTCTCTTGTTTGCTGACATTAAAAAACACAACTGACTTTTAATTCATCATTAGTTAAGCATCTTCTCTAGCATTTATCAGATATTGTACCTGTTGCTTTTGAGGACTAAACTTTCTCTTACAGCTTGCATTCGCCTCAATGCAGTAGGTAACTGAGATTTTGTTTTCTGTGAGTGATTATAAGTGGTAAACTCTTGGGTTGGTTTGTTTGTTTTGTTTTTTGTTTTATTTTGTTTGTGGTGGTTTGTTGATTATGTTTTTCAGTTCTGGTCATTGAACTGGGCTTTCCATGCTGCCGAGGACTTGCTACTAGCTACGCACCCATCCCTGTTTCCCATATTCTTGAATAATAACTTAACTTCAAGTATAAATTGCTTGAAAGAACAGCCCTTCTTTAGCATGCTTTAGCATTTAGGCTTTTGTTCTAGAGACATCTTCTGATCTCAGTCAAGTTGTCATTTCTTTGTGGCTAATAATGCCTTCTGTCCTCACTAATATTTAAGACATTCTCTTTAACATTTAATGTCCTCTAATTTTAATACGGTGTATCTTAGTGTAGACTTCTGTTTTTATCCCACTGAGTACTTGAAGAGGACCTTTGTTCTATGAATTAAAAAACCGGCTCATGTTTTTGGTTGTTTATTTAGTTGGTTGTGTTTTTCGTGTGATTTTCCTGGGCTTTGTAACTTTGTTTCCCAAGATGGTTTGAACTCACTTCACGTGGCCTCATGTTTGTTCACCAGCCCTGTGGTCTTGGCATCCAGCTTTGGGTGCCCTCCGCTTTCCCGAGAGCGCACTCCTGAGAACTGTCTCCTGACGTTTCGTAGTGCCCACCGCCTCATCACAGTCACCAATGGGTAGAGTTTTGGGTTCGTACCCAGGGTGCTGAGTATTCCTTTTCCCTGGGCTCACAGACTCCTCTAAGGAAGGGAAGGCTGACTCAAAGCATGAACTCCTAGCAGCACCGTGGCAGGAGGTGATGGAATTTGCTTCACACTCGGGTTTGGGCTGAGTCTCGCTGTTCATCAGAACTCAGGTGTATGGCACATGTCTGTGTTTGTCACTGTCATCCCTTTACTTGCCCTGCAGCTGGGCACATCCTGTTCCCACTTATGCATCCACACGTAGGAACTGTGAGCAACTCCAGTCTTTCTCCTCCAAACACAGAAGCAGGCTTCGATATGTGAGTCACATCAACGTTCTTCAAATCATAATCTTGAGTCCATGTATTTCAATTGTGTTCACTGTACAAATATAAAATGTATCACATAACTGTTTTAAATATACAGTTGGGCATTAAGTACATTTATTGTATTGTATAACCACCTTCCAGAGCCAGCAGTGGCAAACCTATGGAATGCATGCCGCAGCCAGCTGTGTGTTACCACTGAAAGCTCCAAAGGTTTACCACCAGTGCCCAAAGCCAACTCCTGGACTCCTTATCTTGCAAAACTGACACTATGTGTTTATTATATAATTACTCCCCATCCCACCCTGGCCCCTGGAATCTACCTGTCTACATTGTGTCTCCATGAGCTTTACTCCTCTGGAAATCTCATGTAAGTGAAATACTGCAGTGTTTGACTTTTTGTGACTAGTTCAGCCATGTTGCCGTATGTGTCAGGATTTCCTTCCTTTTTAAAGACTGAACGTATTCCATTTTATACCACATTTTGTTTACTTGTCTGTCAATAATTACTATAAACACATGCACACACATATCTCCTTTCCATTCTTAATTGATATATAATAATTTCACATACTTATGAGGCACTATGTGATAGTTATACATGTATGAGTTGTATTATATTTGAATATAATTGAATATCATTTATCAAGAAACATCATTTCATAGTAGTAAAATACAGGTATCTATTTGAGCCTCTACTTTCTGTTCTTTTAGGTATATATTTAGAAGTACAATTGCCAGGGCATGTGGAAATTCTAATTTTAATTCTTTTTGAGCCACTACCATACTATTTTTCATAGTGACTACTGTTTTATATTCTTGCCAGCAATGCACAAGAGCTTCTGCACATGATTGCCAGAATTTATTTTCTGGTTGTTTTTTTTGTGTGTGTGTGTGTGTACTTGTGTGCATATGTGTGTGTGTGTGAATGGCCATTCTAGTGGGTGTGAATTAAAATCTCATCATACTTTGGATTTTCCGTTCTCTAATGATTAGTGATAACCATCTTTTCATCTATTCATTGGCCATTCGTATATATCTCTGGAGAAATGTCTGCTTAAATCCTTTGCCCATTTTTAATTGAGTTATTTTTCATTCTTTTTTATGTACTTATTAAGGAAATCATTTGAAACTCTTGCCATTTCATTGCTAGACACAAATCACTGACAATACAGATCACAGTGTCGAGCATTAGAGTTGGAAGCTCAGTATATCACGCATCTAGACCATTACAAAGCAGTTACTGTTACTTTACGTAATGTTTGAAGGCTGTTTCTTGTTACCTCTATTATCTGGACAAACGTGTACTTGTAGACTTTCACCCGGCATCATCACCTTACAGTTTCTGAAGCCCAGGTGCAGACGAAGGAGAAAATATCTTTCACGGTGATGTATGTGTGTGCATACATGTGACACACCTATCAGGTCCAGCCCTGGCGTCACCCTGGAACATGTGGTGGGAACAAATTGATCGGGGATTTAGAAGCTTGGTACAAAGGCCTAGTGAACTAGCCGGTCACTGCTGCTTTATCCCAGGCCATCACCTAACCACCCTGTCACTGGTACACTAAATTCAGCCAGATTCTCCCAAAGGCCGTTTGATATTCAGTGGTGGAAAGGAGCGGGATTTCCTCATCTTCTGCACACTGCCTCAAATTTCAGTTATTGCTGACATTCATTTTGATTTCATCTCTCCAGCTTAAAACAAAATCGTTGCTTAGGAAAATAATTTCTGCTGTTTCTGGATCTTACCATTCAGGAAAATCCCTACCAGAGGGTAGGAGCACCTCCAAACAGATTTTAGATTTCAGGTCAAGAAGACCACAAAGGGAACAGTAGGGTATCATCAGCGAAGGGAGACCAAAGACTTTTCAGTCCCTCCCTTGGGCCCTGCCATGTGTCACAGGAGCCTCCGAGGCTTCCGCAGCAGTGTGCTCTCCTTCCTTGCAGCTACCCCTGCCGCAGGGTAGGAAATGGATCATTTTTCACCAGGGTTTTGCATGGGCTGCTTTCTCTGCAGTGGTGTTGCTGGGTGGCCATAAGGACAGGGATGTTAAGAATTCCTCCTCTACCGGCTTATGATTACCTGTGCCAGCTGTGCACAGCGCTGGCCTCTCTGTCTGCTTCTTTCCGTGCCTGTCCATGCCTTCCATCTCTCTCTCCCTGACCAGTTTTTTCTCTGTGTGACAGTTTCCTCTCTGTCTTTTTTCTCTGTGACAGTTTTTGCCACTCTGTCTCTGTCACACTTTTAATATGTGGTTCAGATTCAAGTTAGAATGTCAGCATAGTGAGGAAGAAATGGTCCCAGGCTGCATGAATTCCTCAAAGGGAGTTATTTTTCTGCTGTTTATCGAGACCCTGGTTGATGTATGTGAAATTTGACAGGCTTCATCCTAAATGCAGGGCATTATCAATTATTCATTCAGAAAATATTTCTTAGCATCTACTCTTGTGCCAGACATTGTGTTTGACACTGGGAATACAGAGAATACAGCTCCCTGCCCTGGGCTTGAGCATGCCTGGGGCTGGGTGCAGGAGGGAGGTGACGGAGCAGTAATGGGAAGGGCCAGGAAGAGAAGCAGGACAGAAGCCCAGGGGATAGCCATGGTCCCTGTTCCGTACAGGGTCTGCAGCCAGCGCTTTGAGATAGTGAGGAAAATGTGGTCCAGGGCAAACTTTGCACATGCAGCCCAGGCTTCGAATTTTCTACTAATAAGGCATCAGATTTCATCGTCATTTTATTTATCCATATTATTTATCCATGTTGGAGCCCAGTGCCAGTAGCGTGGTGGGTGGATCAGGGCCCAGAGGCTAGGCTAGGAGTCCACTCATGATCTCACACACAGGAAGTAACATGAAGTCACAGAGGACAGACATAGTGACAAGGGAGAAGCGGGGCTCAGAAACTTAGGAAAGGCTCTGGAGCCCAGTGTGCAGTGGATGCGCCATGACTGTCTTGGTGTCATCTAAATTGAAACCTGGCTTTGCCTTAACGAGGCAAAGTTGGTGATTATGCTGCTTCTGCAGGGCCAAAGTAGGACTGACCTGGGCAAAATGGGTGTTTCATTCCTGATAAATAAAGAGAAGCAGGAAACAGGTGCTTCCCAGGTTTCTGTGATGAGGCAAGTGACAGACGGGGGAAAATCTAGATTAGGAGAAGACAGTGAGTCCAGTTTTACTCGAGGGAGCGCTTGGGTGTAAACATTTGCACTCTGCTCTTGCTGTCATCGTCTGTGTTTTAAGCGGCACAGTCAGATCATTGGTTGAGCGTATGATGGCGATGAGGCTGGGCCAAAGTGGCCGCTCCTGCCAGGGCAGAGTAGGACACTGGAGCAGGGCGCTTCTCATGGAGAATGAGTCCTGGCCGAACCCTGCAGGATGGTACCGGCTGGAGCAGATCTGGGATCTATTTATTTTGGTAGGAATACGAGGAAATGAGAGGAGAGGGTGGTAGTGAGACTTGCCTTGTGTTATTTAAAGTTTTGACAGTCTTGAATATTGTGGTGTGCCCTTTGCATTCTACTGCAGTGATAAAAACCACTACGTCTTCTGTTTCACTCTTCTGGACTTAAAATTTGCATCTTTAACATTGTATTACCATAACATTTGCATCTTCTAAAGGTAATTCAGTTGCGCTCTTGCCACAGTTCTGATTTCTAGTTTTGTGAGGGCTTTTTTTTCCTTCTCAATCTCCCAATTAGCACCTTGTTAACTACACATCTGCTGAACAGAAATTGTATTATGCTATTTAGCCTTTTTAAAAAATCGAGAGAGAATGGAAAACACATTCTTCTCAGTGGATTAACTCATGCTCAAACAGTGAGGCTTGGACACCACAGGGAAAACCTGGTTGCATAAGAGATTTCATGAATGAGCATGATCCTGGCTGGCCCCTGCAGGCAGGGGTACAGCTGTCCTGTCACCACAGCTGTTCAGCGTTTCTGGCTCCAAAGCCCACAGGCCCAGCCTGATGTGTGAACTGTTCTTTCCGCCACCTTCTACCCATTTCTTCATGGTGGAGCATGGAGCCACTTTCTTGCTGTCCTACCCCAAAATCATTGTCATTTATCTTCCCATCCTGGGATTTGCTTTATGGCCTAGTGTAAAAGAAATAACCAGACTTGCTGGCTCTTCCATTTTCAGATTTTCATAAAAGGCATGTAACTTTATACACAAATGGTTATCCATTTATTTTACTTACTTTCTTATACTGCGTCTATTCAAGGCAAATATGCAACTGTTAGTCCGTGAGTTGAACTTTAGTGCAGAAAAAATGAGGGACACTTCAAATGCGATTTATTGATTAATTAGTCTTTTTGTGGTCAGAGGAGGGCTTATAGAAAGTGTAAGACTGCACAGCAAGCCTGCATGGCTGTAAGCAAGTATCAGTTTCATCTTGGTCTGATTTAATCCTTGTCGTCTTAGTGACTCATGGGCAGAATACCTTTATTTCAAACTGATGTAGATGTGTACTTATCCATTAAATAATAACAGAGAATTTAAGGGAAAAGATTGTTGAATCATATGGAAGAGCAAATCTCGCAGAAGCATGTGTAGAAGCCTGCCCTCATGGTGTACACACACGCATATGTCAGAATGCCACAGCTGGCCTCAGCGCCTACGGGCTTTATGCACCAGCTGAAAAGAGAAGGGGCGGGGGTGTAACTCCGTGTTAGAGCACATGCTCAGCATGCACAGGCCCTAGTGTCAATCCTTAACATGAATTAATTAATTGAAGTTAAAAATAATTAGCAAAAGAAACAGAAAAGTCTCTACAGCAACAGAACCTTGGCTGGGTGTGTAGCTCACTGGTAGAGCACTTGCTTACTTAGCAGATGTGGGGCTCTGAGTTGTTTCCCCAGCCCCACAAATGAATAATAATAATTGTAAATAAAATGGAAGTGGAAGCTGGAAAAGGCACAGGGAGGCCCTTAATGGGGCTCTCCAAGTTTGGCATCCTCAGAGGTGGCACTCTTCCTCACCAGCCTTCTGGTGACACCTGCTGCTGCTCTCCCCGCCTTCATCTGCTCCCACCTGTGTGCCTGCTGGCTCTGCTCCCTGGGTGGGGTGGGGGAGCCTTTCTCCCCGCAGCCTCCGGGCAGTGCCAGGGGCCTCAGTTCCATGAGCAAGCACAGCAGCACTCTCACTTGCTTCACAGCCTCCCTCTCCCGTTCTTTGGTCACAGATCCCTTCTTGTACCGCGATCCTCCATGCCGCCTCCCAAACCATTTCCACCCAGTCCTTTGGCCTCCTCCCGGCCCTCTGTCTCTTGACTCAATCTGCCTCCTCTCCCTGTGCCTCAGCTCTTATTCTATCTACCCCAGATGGACCCCATCCCTAGCTGCTCCTACCTTTCTGTCCATCAGCACTCTCAGCTCCTCATCCTTTCTCTTATTATTAGTTCCCCAAAACTTTATAAAATACTGGATTTCAATACATAAATCTCGATCATCTCAATCCCCCTGTTATGGCTCATGTCTAGATGTCTGCCCAAAGCCTCATGCGCTCACAGGTGGGGATTTGGGGAGTGACCAGATGGGTATGATACTGGATTAATCTGCTGATGATTTGGTGTAATTCTGGATGTGCGTGATGGACGTACTGAAGAGGAAAGACCCACCACAGGTGTGGGGAGCGCCCACCAACAGGCTGAGTATGTGTGGAATAAAAAGGGAAAAAAGAAGGAGGCTCCTGGCCTCGTGGCCGCTGTGCTGGACTTTTCTCCTCTGTGATGGCCCTGGGCCTTGGAAGCAGCCAGCTATGGACTGAAACCTCTGCACACTGTGAGCTACAATAAGTCTTTTCTCCTTTAACTTGTGGGTGCTGGGTATTTTGTCCCAACAATGAGAAAGTAACTGAGGCAGCCCCATCACCCTACCTTATAATCCTCTCTCTTCATTGCTTTCCTTTTAATAAAAGTCTACTTGTATTTTCAGGTCATCTTTTTTAGATTTCACATAGTAGGAAGAATGTGTGTATTTGTCTTCCTGAAGCTTGCTCATTTTACTCAATGTGATAATTTCCACTTTCAGCCATTTTCCTACCAATGACAAATGTTCTTTATGGCCAAATAATTTTTATATGATATATACCACGGTTTCTTATTCATTAGTCTGTTGATGGGCACCTAGGCTGGCTGGTTTCATAGCATGGCTGTTGTGAGTTGTGGCCCAATAAACACAAACATGTAGGTATCCCTGTAGTGTATTGACTTTCGTGTCTTTAGGTGTACACGAAGAAGTGGTATTGGTATTGTTGGGTCAAAGGGTAGCTCTAGTTGTACTTTTTAAGGAACTTCCATCCTGATTTCCGTAGTGGCTATACTAACTTACATTCCTACCCAAGTAAAGGATCCCCCTCCCTATCCTCACTATTACAGCGGTACCTTGTATCCATCGTTAACTGGTTCTGGGAGGTGCAATGAATACTAAAGCATGGGTACCAAGCAAGATGTGTTTAGTGGAAAGAGTACCAAGTTTTGAGCCAAGCTATGAGTTGATACCATAGTTCAAGCTTATGAATCAAGTACCAAAGAAACAATGAGAACCAGGGGGAAAAGTTTATGTTAGAATTCATCAGGTACCAAATGCAATGAGTTTCAAAGGAGTTGGGTATCAAAGTATGACTATGTTTATTGTTTTTTATGTTCTGACTGGCGTGAGGTAGAATCTCAGTGCAGTGCTGATTTTCATTTCCTTAATACCTGAAGATGTAATATTGCCGGCTGCTTGGAGAGTGGATCTTCAGCTCCTCCGCGTTTTATCCAAGCTATTTATTCACCATGTTCTGCCCTCCCCAGTCCCTCTTGTTCTTGCTCCCCTTCTGCCCACTTTTGCAGCCACGTAGGACCTCTGTTGATTCACTGATTACCATCTCTCTGTCTAAAGGGACTGTTAGGATCCCATCTGTGCTCAGCTTTCCCCTCTTTCTGACATGTTTCCATGGTTCTCAGACAGGTTTCTGTGACTCTGAGGTCATCAGTAACGCTCTGCATCTTGTCAGGGGCCTGGGTTCTAAGTGTACCGATGTGTGCAGAAACCATGGAACTATCTGATTTTTATCCCCCTTAAAAAATATCTGTAAAAGATTATAAAAAGTACATTGAACTGCAATCACAAGGGTCTTTATATTTTTACAATGGTCTGTGTGTAGCACTGAAGACCTATTTTTTGTAGTTTGGGCAAAGTCATAAATACATTGAGAATAATGGAGTGAGGTTTGTCACTGTTTGAAAAAGGAATTGTACAGATAAAAAAGATAAAGGCAAGAATAAGTCCTGGCTGTTAGATTAGAGTCAGAGGTGTTGAGAAAAACTCGTGGCTTGTGTTGTTGTTTAGGTGGAAAATGTAAATGTATGTGTGTGTTTTCCCTGTCCTTAGTTCCACCACTTCAAGGGCCTGCAGGCCGCAGTAGCAGTGCGTGACCCTGGTGCCACCTCTTGACTTCTAAACACCATTTTCCATTAAGAAGGAAGTATGGCTGAACCTGATGCATGGGCAGGAAGAATACGAAACAGTCGGCCTGGAATATCCTGTTGAATTTGATATGATTTTATGATCTTTTTCAATTTCTCAGTTTACAGTCATTTCTGAAGAATTCATTGTACTCACTTTTCCTTTAAACTGTTTATGAGAATTATGATGGAGTAAGAACCCAGTGGCCCTGGTAAGCATGGATCCAGAAAGTAGGGTATATTAGTACCTGGCAGTAGCTTGGCTCACAAAGCTTCATTGCCATTTACTTTTCATAATGTCCGCTTGCAGCATTACCTTAGTTGGTGTTTCCTGAAAGTCTGGAGTATTTCCACTCCGATTGGGTGGGGATGAACAGCAGCTGAATCCTCCGCTGTTTGCCCCAGCAGCTCTCCCTCCCACCTGTTTGGTCCTAGTGTCACAGAGCAGCGCTTGAGTGGCTCATTCCCTATGAGCAGAAAGGGAGCTCTGGAGTGAGATGAAGTTGTGCTTAACTAAAGCCACTTTCAGGGATGCAACCTTAGTGTTGCCCTTTAAATAGCCATAAAGAAGCCTGGCTGTGTGAGGGTGGACACACTGTAGCCTCTTAGGTTGGAAATCCTCAGATATGTAAAAGTGAAACGCAAGGATAAGTAAGCCAAAACACAACTGTGGTGAGACACGGATCTGAATTCAAGACCCAACTCTATCACCTTAGTAAGTTTATGATTCCTTGGTGTCTGTTTTCTTATCTACAAAATGGGAATAATATTAATTCCTGCATGTAGGACAGGATTGTTGTGAGAATTAAGGAATTTAAATCCTTAGCACATGTAAATAGAAAATGTAAATTAACTCTTGAATATTGCAACTATCCATGTTAGCGTATTAAATCACATTTATTTCATTTATTTTTATTTTAAAGACAACAAAACTAACTAAAGCCAATCAAAACACAGCAGTCAAAGTGGTACAGAACTTTAGAACAAGACAATAGGAAAGCAATAATGGCTGTCATAGTTCACTTATATTTAAATCAATATATTAAGAACTCTTCTTGCCCTGTAAGAGTTTCTATTTAACTATAACATTATCAAAACACTGTTTTTCACAAAAATGACTTTGCCTACAGGATAAGATTTTTATGCCTCTTCTTGGGCTTAGCAGAAAAGCCAAGTTATTTTTCCACAAACCAATGTTTTTCTTTTGAACATTAGAAGACACTTGACATTATATGTGGATTGTGTATACCTGACAGTGTACTATGAGCACCTTCTATCTTGTTGACTCACTGATGATCTCTGTTTATTTCTTCTCTTAAACACCTAAGTAATCACCATGGCAACATTGTCGCTTATTGAGGCTATAAATTAGATACACATCCCTGAAATCCACTTAAAAATAGCTTTTCTTCCCGCCTAATGTTGCCTTCCCATTCTGAAACAGTACTCATCCTATCTTGTTGATGTTGATTTTTTTTCTGTTAGTTTCATCTGCACTTTTTTGTCAGACCATAGGTCCCAGAAAAAACCAGAGAGTTTAGGATGATTTGGCTCTCTGGATGGTGTTACCATCTTTCATCTAAAGAAATCAAAGTTTCATAGTGGGCTTATTGTATTGTAGCGTAGTCAACCAAAAGAACAGCCTCCCTGAAACAAAGCATCCCCCATGAATGCCCCACAGCATTGTGTGCTGTGTTGCTCTGCAGTTATATGAGCCTTGGTTTCTCTGCTAAATGAGCACAGTTCCTTCCCTGGTTACATCACAGGAGTGAGGTCACTATATACATAGGAGAAATCTGAATGATGCTCTCAAAGCGTGAGTGTCATTATATGTTATGGCTTCTGTTTAGATGTCTCCCCAAAGCCCATGTAGTTACAGATGGGGCTTTTTTGAAAGTGATTGGATCTAGAGTGTGTGACACTGGAACTGATTCTTGGTGCAGTGCTCAACTCAAGGGCAGTAGGATTAAGGGTGTGAGTGCTATCCACCCTAAGAAGTCTGGATAGAATAAAAGGAGTAGAAAGATATTGGTAAGGTCTCTTGTTACTTTTGCTCTCATGAATGCCATGAACTGTTCTCTGCTTTGCCCCTCTGTCAAGCCAGCCTGCCTTGGAGCCAGCCAATTAGGGACTGGAACCTCTACAAACTGTGACCTAAGTAAACCATTCCCTTCTTAATGTGTGAATGTTGACTGTTTTGTCTCAGCAATAAGAAAAGTAGGGGGAGAATTTGGTACCAGAAGTGGGGCTGTTGCTGTGATTTAGGAGTGTTTGGGCTGGCTGGTGGGAGGAGGAAGAGTTAGGAAAGGATTTGAGGTACTGGCTGAAAAAGTAGAGCTGGAATGCCTTAGGCAATACTTGTTTGGAGATTTTGGCCAGAACTCAGAAGACCAGAATGTTGACAGAAATTATGCTGATAAAGCCAGGCCCAGAAGTTTTCCATTGGCAATAAGGACTACATTGACTGTTAGACACCAGGTGATATGTATTATGCCTTGTCAAAAAGTTTGCATTTTGCCCATATCCAGAGATTTTGCCTGAGATTAAGATTAAAGGCAGCAGATTAATTAATCTTGCAGAAGAAATTTTAAGGCAGTCTAATGTTGAGGCCTATTATTGAGAGCTTTTAGCCAGATTTATGTTGAGGATCAAGAGCAAAGAGCCTAGCAGAATGATACAGAATGTTGTGAATTGGTAGGAAAGAAAACGCCAGTAAAACTGTGGACTGTGAAAATAAAGCAGAAGATATCTTGATTGCTAGGAAGGAACAGAAGAATAGAAAAGATTGCCTGCAGACCTCACAAGAAACAGCAGAGCCCTACCCCTTGCAGCTTCAAAATTGCACAAGTGAAAGACTTTGCTTTGAGACGAGGGCCTCAGCATCCCATTATTTCAAAATGATGGTAGCCTAGGGAATTTTTTCCTTTGGGATTTGGTTCACAGGCATTTGACCCACACAGCCAAGAGAAAAGGAAGCCTGGCTACTACTCCAGACCTTGACGTCACCCACATGGTGCTGGTTTCTTCCACCCAGATTTCAGAAAACCACCTGGGAGGCCAAGTGGTGTGCCCTGGAGGCAGTCTGTGAAGCTTTGAGTGTGAAGCTGAAGGTGCAATAGAGACTCCAGAAGTTTTGAGAAGCCAGGAAGATGAATTGTCTGAGGAAAACTGTAAGAAGGGAGCAGAACTGACCCAAGAGAGAAGCCATGGGAGCTACAACCACCCACAGTGCCATAGGGCAGAGCCACCCAAGAATTTTGGAGCTATGTCTTGTTACAGATTGCCTTGGATGCTGCACTTGGAACTACAAAACTTAGTGTTTGCCTTGCTGGACTTTGCACTTGCTTTGATCCCATTCTTTTATATCCTCCTGTTTGTAACTCTGGAATAGAAATGTCTATCTTATTGTCACTGATTTTTGGAAGTGTTTAACTTTCTTGTCATTTGTATAGAGGCTTATAGGTAAGAGTTTGCCTCAAATCTCTGAGGAGACTTTGGATTTGACTTTTCAACATTGCTGAAACTGTTAGGACTTTGACAATTCTTGGAGATGGACTAAATGCTTTTTTGTGTAAAAAGATATGCATGAGTCTTTGGGGGATCAGAGATAGAATGTTATGCCTTATATTTAGATGTTTCCCCAAAGTCTCACGCTGTCATAGGTAGGGTTTTTTCTTGGGTGACTGAATCTACACTGAGTAACACTGGAATGCAAGGCTCAAGGGAATTTAGGAATCAGGCTGAATACTACCCTCCCTACATGGTCTAGATAAAATAAAAGGGCAGAAAGATGCTGCTAAGGTCCATTTTTGCTATTGCTACCTTGTGGGTGCCATGAACTGTTCTCTTCGATGTCCCTCTGCAATGCAGCCTGCCTGAGAGCCAGCCTAAGTTATCTTCTGGTGTATAAAATTAAGGATTTGAATTCACAGAGCATGGCAGATCTCACAGGAAGCCAGAGGACCACAGTTGTTTGGTAGGCTTGCAATATGATGGGTGTTCAGAAACTCAAAGAGTAGTGAGCCACGTGGCAGCCAGGTTTGCTGCATTGACTATTCAGTCTGTATCCCAGGAGCCCTGGTCTGGATGTGCCCAATACTGGGGCTTAGCACAGAAAACCAAGCCACACAAAGCAGCTTCAGAACATTTGGTACTTTTTTGGCTAGGGTTGCAAAAGGAATGAAAACCAAACTGCACACAAGGAGAAATGAGAGGAGACCATGATGGGCAGAAAGTAGTTTTAAAAGGCCTGTAAATAGTTATATTTTGCTTTTTGTTAAAGACTCCAGTGAGCTGTAAATCCAGGTTGCAAGTGCTGCTGCTGCTTCAGAAGCCAATGGGCATGGCCGCAGGCACCATGGGTCTCCATACCAATCACAGGCCGTTCCCAGACAGGTGTTTGCAGAGTGTTAGGCAGGCTTCTTATTTGTGTGGAGCTCTGATACTGTCTTCCAACTACTGACTGCTAGTCATGATAAAGAGGGAGAGAAGAAAGAGCCCAGTGCAGGGCCCATCACATGGGGCACAGAATGGTGTCTCCAGAAGGAACCAGGCTATTTCCTCCCAGGTGCTTTTAAAAATGATCACAGTGAGATATTTTTGGCTCCTATTGATTTCAACAAGTGAGCCTCAGAACCAGATGCTAATATTCCTGCTGTGAATACTGAGTAACCCTCATTAAGCACTTATGTAGCCATCTTGACTGTGCTAAGTACTTTTCATTTATTTGCTGTGATCTATACAATTACACCATAAGTAAAGTACTAAGAGCATCCCATTTGGCACACGAGGAAACAGATTATCAGTTTGTCCTAAGTTATGCCACTAGCAGGTAAAACCATATGAAATAGTTTTTTGGAGGAACAACACTTCCTAGGAATTTCATATGGTTCAATCTGACCACTTGCAAGAGACTTTGGCCTCTAAGTTTTTTTGTATACTGAAATAAAACCCCACAACTGGGCTAACATTTAATGATACTTCACCAGACGGAAAAAATGTTATCTTTTTACAAAATAAAAATATATTTTTGCCCTATCTTGCAGCAAAGTAGTATGGCCTTTTCCCTTGGTTAAAAGCATAAATAAGTTGTTTCTGGTGTCACTGAAGACACAACACTGTTCATCTTTTCGGATACTTGATGTACTGTGCTGGCTCATTTTTGACAACTTGAGCATTTTCAAAGCATGGTAAGCTAGGGCGCTCATGTAGAGACGTTTGAGGCGAATTAAATGAGGGTTCAGTCAGGACCCCTGGAATAATTGTACTGCAGTGTGTGGGGATTTCCAGCCCTTTGCATTCATCATTAGCCCAGCAAGACTGTTTAAAAATACATCTCACGGATGGAGGAGCCTTCTCATGCTTTTCAGAAAAGTCATGGCCAAAGCAAAATGGTTCAGTATAAAACATTTTTGTCCTTAAAAATGTGTCTGTAAAATGAATGAACTTAGAATAAAGAAGAGCACTTCTACCTCAGTTGCATTCACAGGTAGATCTCAGAGCATCAGGGTTGGTGGAGCCACTATTGTGGGTACAACCAGGGGACTGGCATTTTGCAGAACTTACAGAAAAATGATACATGCTTGACTCTGACCTCTTACTGCTTCAATTTTACCTCTTTGTAAAGTGAATAAAGGTAGCTCTACTTCCAAGTAATTTCATTTATACAACAGCTTAAATTCTTCCAGAAAAATATAGGTGCCTGTTTAAATCAGTAATGAATCAGATTGTTCAGTACCAGAAACCGCGTCACCCACTGTCTCTGTGTGTATACTCACAGATAGTGTGGTTTGTTTAGCAGAAGTTTGTATCTTGCTTCCAGGCACTGTTCTAAGTACTTTCCCTGACAGTCTTGTTACCTAGAAACTGTGCTATTAATATGCCCACTTTACAGATGAGGTAACTGAGCAGTAAAGTTGTGTCACAGCCTGTGGCTATGAGACTGTGACAGCAGGTGGTCTTATTCCTGCTTTTCACCCAGCACATGCCAGCCCTGCAGTCCTTTGGTCCTGGCTAAGGCTGATTCCACTAGGATGGCGGCCTGTGCTGAAAGTTCCCCTTAATGCCCTGCAAGCGGAGATGCTTTGCAGTTTTGGGGAAAAGGCTGCTACTGCATTAAATAGCTTTTTTGCCACTTCATACTGGAATTCAAACACAAAGGGATTTTTCCAGGAGATATTTTTGTAAGTTCTGGAACCGCCCCAGCTCTGATTTTCAATCTCTCTTTTTTGTGTGCATACACACATACACACACACACACACACACACTCACTCACATTGGCCTTGAATGTACAGGCAAAATTCCCGCCGACCCTGAGTTGCCTTTGACCAGATGAGAAGTGAGGAAAGCAGCAGACCCTCCCCTCTGGCTGTGGACCCTACTCCCTTATCAGAGCCCTGCTTCCCGTCTTGCTTCACTCATGCGTCCACATCCACAAGCTGCAAGGGGTGGGCAGAGCTGCCCAGGCTCTGAAGGAACTCAGTTATAGTTCACAGCACATCCTCTGGTCACCTCCCCACTGCATCAAAACAAACAAGCAAACAAGCAAACCTCTCGTCTGACTTTTCAGCAAACCTCAGCCATTCATTTTCTAAGTGATGGTAACTCACCTAGGAATCAGGCACTTCAGAAGGGGTTTAAAGGCCTTTCTGCAATAAGCCCCACATCTCCCAACACTTGCCTTCCTCCCCAGCCCACCCTCCCAGTGTGTCCGTTCACGTGTGTGTGTGTGTGTGTGTGTGTGTGTGTGTGTGTGTATTTTAGACACACATACCGGAGAAAGACTAGGTTACGGCCCATCACAGGTGTATTTCCTTGATGGCTATGTTATCATCATTGTCTTTTCTTTTTTTAACCTTCATGGATGCATATCTGCCCACAACTAGCATTTAATGAAGAGGTCTTTGACATAAATCTCTGAAAACAAAAGCTACTTTTCCGTCGTGTGCGTGGAGAGCAGCCAGAGGCGCTCATCTGTGAAATGCATAATTAGAAACCGGAGCGCCGTGTTTGTGCCCGGGCCTGCGAGTGGGGAGGTGGCGGGGGTGCTAATAAAATCCCGATTTTCAGTTCCTTCCTCTCTGATCAGAATAAGAATTAGGTTATGTGGAAACCAAATGACAAGAGCAGCCCCGGAAAGAAAAATGCCTTATTTTTATTACTGTAATATCCTTCCTATATTATTTTTCATTCCAAAATACAGTGCTAGAAATATTTAGGAATAACTATATACAAAAAGAAAGCAGAATTATGTGAGGCAAATAAATATTTACACTTTATAGACTGAAAATCGAAACCTTCTATATTTCTGTTTTATACTAGTTTTATTGTAAAATATTTAATTGAAATTAGAATGTATGTATTCAAGGTATAGAGTGATAATTTGATGCATGTACACATTGTATGCTTATTAGTACAATCAAATTAATGAACACATCTGCCTCCATTCATGGTTACCATTTAATGGGGAGCAGTGATGATCCTTGGAGTCTGCTTTTTTCCAAATCAAATTTCAGGTAAACAATAAAATGTTATCAGTAATGTTCACCATGCTACACATTAGATCATCTTCTAAGTGAGTGTTTGTAGCCTTTGGCTAACATCTTCCCCAGTTCTTCCTCACCTGGTTCATATCCTGGCGAGTACCTTTCTCCTTTCTGCCTTTACAAGTGCAGCTATTTTCAGGTTCCACATGGAAGTGAGATCTTGCAGTATTTGTCTTTCTGTACCTGGCTTACTCATTTACCGTAATGTTATTGAGATTCATTCATGTTAACCACAGATAGCAGGGTCTGGATTTCCATCTTCTGTGGCTAAAGAATACTTGATATTATATAAATTCCATATTATTTAGGCGTGCTCGTGCACACATGCACGACCTTAATTTAGTCATTCATCCACCGATGATAGCTAGGTTGTTTGCATAGTGTGGACACTGTGGATCATAATGTGGTTCTTCTTTTAATTTTTTTAAATTTGGTCCTGCGAATCGAATTCAGGACCTTACGCTGTGAGGCAGGTGCTTATGCCACTGAGCTATATCTCTGGCCCATCTTTTAAAATTTTTTTGAGGAGCCTCTATACTGTTTTCTGTAAACTTACAGGTCTACTAACAGTGAATGAGGCTTCCCCTTTTCTACACTTCCACCAATACTTATTACCTTGTCGTGTGTGTGTGTGTGTGTGTGTGTGTGTGTGTGTGTGTATGTGTGTGTGTGTGTGTGTGTGTGTGTGTGTGTGTGTGTTTTAATCTTTGGTGCACACATAATGCTGGCCTTTTGGAAGTATTCCTTCCTCTTCAATTATTTTTGGAAGAGCTTGAGTTAGTTCTTCCTTAATAAAGACTTGGTAGCTGTATTTTATGTATTAAAAATGACTGATTCTTAGGATTTAAAGCCTTGTTTTAATGTATATTAAAGTACCATTAATTAAGTCCTATTAATTTCTAATATATTATTTTAAAGCTTGTTTTAATGTATTTGCTATAAACTATCATGGTTAAGAAATGGGATTACTCAAAATGTGTGGCTACTTGGTACCTGTGTGATTAGCCACATAAATGATCTTCAAATGATTAATGAGTAGAAAGCAAAATGCTTTTAATACAAAAAAATACATGAAACTGATATTCAGTCAGTCATGAAACTGATATTAATGTTTGGCAACATCTTCAGGATGTGTTCCAGTGGAAAAAGTGGATTAATGCACCACCGGTTACTTGGTAGTTTTTGTTTGTTTGTTTGTTTTGTTTTGTTTTTATCTTTACAAATTCATTTCATCTTTTTGAACCTAATTTTCTTCATTTGGAAAATGGATACACAGTGATTCCTATCCCCAAAGGTTGCATTGCAGAATATGTAAAATAGTAATGTGTTGTTTCTGTAAGATTATTTTTATAACTTGCTATTATAGGAGTATTAGAATACTTAATATATTTCAGATTAAGAGGATCATAACGCAGGATTTGTTGTCATTGAGGATATTTCAGGTTAGTGCAGAAAAGGTGGGATCATAAGATTTCAGTGAGTGCAATATGGTTTGCAACCATTTGATTTATCTTAGAAAATCTGCATTCCTCACTCATAATTAGAAATATTCATTCTTATTGTACTGAATCTTGCCCTTTCTACCATAATAGATTCTATGCAGAAGATGTACTGACTGAATTTGGGGACATGGCTATATTTACTTGGAGACTGACGAAGCTCATTAGTATTTTAAAGGTTTGAGAGACTTACAGTAAGAAACCTGAAACCAATGTTTTCCAGACTTCCTTGCCTATGAAAACCGATTTACAAAAGATTAGCTACTATTTAGCTGTTCCTTACTTCCTCAGGTCCGTTGGCTCCAGTGGTGGGCTGGTCCACGGTATGACCTTGGGCTGATTACTCTCTCAGCCTCAGGATTCTCACTTAGAAAAAGAAGAGAGAGATCTTTACGGGCATGTTGTTAAATGATGTATTGCATGTAAATCATGAGGTTACTTGTGAAACTGATTTGGTGGGCAGGAGGGGACGAGAGGGCAGCAGGAAATGCTTGCGGACAGTGGGTGACACTGGCCTTTTGCTCCCTCTTCAGGATAGGCCCTCCCCTTGTTGTGAAGCTGGTCCCTGGATTCTTCCCCACAGTGGCCTCACTCCCTGCTGCTCTTAGGACCTGGGCTCAGGGCCACCAATCTAATGCGTTCATGGCCAGGGAATGTGGGGCTCAGTGTAAAGGGCCTGGGGTGCTACGGGAACATCATCAATGGGGTGTCAGCACCTTTTTTAGATGGAGCCACCACAATAGGCTGTGGAGTCCAAGTCCAGTGGTAACCCTTCTTCTGCTTCCAAAAGACAAATTAGAAATTAAGATTATGTTGAATTTCCTGATTTCAAGTGTAATCGAATCACTCTTATTAAAACACAGAATTACACACTGCCTCGTGAGCTGTCAGTTTTGAAACTTCAGCTTTAAAAGCAAGTTACAAGCACATCTGCCAGTGAAAGTGTGGGCATCACCTCCTCCCTCCCTGCCATCTTGCCCACTTTTTGACTTTGCTGTGACGTCTGAACTTTTCCCTGGCAAAGAAGAAAGACAGCTCATATCTCCTGTTGAACGAATGCTTTCTACAGGTTCTACCTAGTGAATCTCTCCTCTCACCACAGGAGTCTTTCCTCGGAGCACTCCCTGTGGTCACCCCTTATTTCATTCCTCAGACATGTAGTTCCTTGTGGGGAGCAGCTGTGGTCATGGGCACCCTGCCTGGTCCTCGGAGGTCACTGAGTGATGGCTCAGTCAGTAGATGACCACTCTTACCTTTTCAACACCTTTCTGTGTGCACCCTCAGCACAGGAGCCATCTCTGCAGGAAACTCACTCCCTGAATCTCCGTTCAGGTGAAAGCTTTCTGCGTAGCATGACAGCTTTGCACTGGGCTTTACTGTGCTGCTCTTTCAGACTTACACAGAAACACTCAAGCTCACTGTTCAGTCTCTGATTTCTCTTTTGGTGCTAGGAATCGAACTCAGTACCTTGCACTTGCCAGGAAGGTGCTGTACTGCTGAGCCATATCCTCAGCCTCTATCAATCTCTGTTGTGAAGGGTATTTCTTAGCCACTCAAAGGCTGTCTTATCCGTCTAATTACTGTACCTGAAACTGTTCCTAACCCATGACCTTTGGGCTTTACTATGATGCAATAGTAATATATGTTCAGTGGAAACAGTGCTGAGAGTGTGTGTGCGTGCGTGTCCATGCTGCGAGCATGCACTTTATTTTTTTCAGGGCTTTGCACATGCTAGCCAAGTCCTCTAGCACTGGGCCACCCTCTCTGCCTGGGAATTTCTAATCTGGATCAATTTCCAGGCTGTTGATATGCAGTCTAATCCTATCTCCTGATGCTAAGCCATGGAGTGACCCGGAGCTCCTTGGTCATGAAGGGAATTCCACAACCTTTAAGGTAGAGCAGACTGTGGCAAACATTTTTTGAACCATATTTTGTGTTTCTATAACCCATTTTGGGTACAAAATACCTATCTCTCTGTGTGTGAGAAATATGCAACTCTTTATTATAAAATGGTCTACCTTAGATGCATCTGGCCCATGGCAGGCCTGAACACATTTCAGCTGGGCAAGGCCTCTGTGCGATGCCCCTTGGGCTGCTGTCACAGTGCATTTTCAGTTCACAGTAGTCTCAGCTCTGATGAGTTTACCAGGACTTGAACCCACTGTAAGCTAAGCTTCAGTAAATAGTAAAGGGGAGGAACAGAAGACCCAGGAATGGAGCGAATCTGCCCAGGGCCCACCCAGCTCTGCTGCCACCAACTGCAACCTCTGCAGGTTTTGTAGCCCCTCTGTGCCTGCATCTGTAATGAGGAGTTGGCCTGAGGATTATAGAAAAGCACTCAGACAGCTTTGGCACATAGTGAGAGCTCCGTAAATATTAACTCTTATTAGCTGCAGGATTAGTACCGGTTCGGCAGGAACACAGTGCTTATTTAGCAGAGGGCTGAGCTCAGAAAATGAATTTGTCTTTGACAGTACTCTCTAAATGACAAGACAAGAGTTAGCTTTTTATTTAGAAAACAAAAACTCCTATCGCTTTGCCCAGCAGTGTCTGGTTGTTCGAAGCCTGCTCAGTTTGTAGGCTGCCTGCGGTCACCTCTGCAGATGTGCTGGTCTGCAGCAGTCACCTTGTGGCGATGCTGTGTTAGCTGAGAGCTCTCACTGTGTCTCGGAACGCCGTGGGATCTGGGTTAACAGTCTAGATGCTGAGATTGGACACTCACAACCAGGAAAATGTTTTATGAAAATAAATGCTGAATATATACTCTTTTGGCAGATCACATCCAAGCAGGTTTTTATTTTTCTCCATTTCTGAATAAATATGTATCAAATGGCTTTCTGTGCACAGATGCAGAACACATTTGAAAAACTGAATATTCTGTACATGCCAATGAGCTGGTGAATCTTAGCAATTAGAAGCACAAACTCTGAAGCCAAGCAGGCAGTGTTTGAATCTCAGCTCCAGCCTGGGGCCATGTAGGTCACTTAAATTCTCCAACTGTGATTTCTCCTCTGTGACCTGGGAGAGCAGCCGAACTTACTCTGAGGTTGTTTTTGGAGATCATTTGTCACATGTGTGTACGCCGGCTTGCTACTGGCACCCTGTAAGAGCACCATAAGTGACAGCTGAAGTATCCAAAGCTGTCAGCGCTGCTGCGCTGGACCTCACAGCAGGCACTTGCGGCCGTGAAGAGGGACGTGCGGCACCAGTGGCCTTTCACAGTGGCACAAACATGCCATGTCGGGCCTGAGCTGTGGTTCTCAGTGGCTCCCAGTGTGTCAGATTCCCTGAGGAGCTTTCAGAAAAGACCTTTCCTGCTGATGTGGGGTCAAGTGGTTGGGCATTCAGGCTCCCAGATGACTCAGATGAGAACCCCCAGCTCCAGTGTGTTCTCTATAGCTCACGGGGCCCTGTGAACCTTGCTGTCATCCAGCAGAGATCAGTGACACTGATGGGGAGGGACAGGAAAGAGTGCAAGTGTTCACTGAGATCTGTCCCGACCTCCAAGAAAAGTATCCCTGGCATATAATCTGCTTATGAGAGATGGGACTAATACTCTCTCCACGTTCATCTGGTTTTTTGTTGTTGTTGTTCTCAGAATTGAACTCATGACATTGTGTTTGCCAGGCAGGCACTTCCACTGCCGAGCTAAATCCCTGGCCCCTCCACAATTCATCTTTTACCTCTAAGCAGCAGTTATGTAGTAATCATGCGGTGGGATTTTGTATTTACGTATAGTCGGTCATATTTTATGAGAATTTCTAGGATGAGCCTCTGTTTCACTGAGTTTTAAGGTCTTATCATACTCATTTTAAATTTCTTAACACCTAACGTAACATCTAACAGCTTGTACATTTTAAGCACAGAGTGAAATTTGGGGGGAATTAGATTAATTGTCGGAAGTTACTAACCCAATCATCAAATCAGCTGTGAGGACTTATTCTAATGTTATTAAATTATGTATGTCAGCTCCATACTTTGAAAAAACCTATATGTAAGAGAACGAGTACAGATACAGTGATTCACTTTGACAATACAGCCAAGCTGTGACCAGAACTTTGGGAAAGGGTAAGGTAACTCTTTGGTGTTAGTGCCACTGAAGCGTGGATGGGAACGTTCCATCCTTTCTGCTCTTTCCATAGAATTAAAATTAATTTTTAGGGACCTGGAAATAAGAATACCATGCCTAATGCTTGGATTCCTGGAGGCTTCATTGAGAGACCCAAGACCTACCGGCAGTGGGAAGGAAAAACTCAGGAGCTGACTGATCCTAAACTGTGTGGTCTGTGTCTTGTGATTTAGGAGTTGATTGACTATGACCAGAAACCTTATGTTATATCTACATGTTAACTAACTGCTCTGGAAGACCATAAGACTTTTTCTCTGGTAGCCACCAGCTGCATCCACTTGGTTGTTTAAATTGTGTTTTAAATTCAGCATGGTAAACATTGCTCATCTGTGCTATAACTCATGGAGCTTGAAGGAACCTCACAGAGGATTTCCAGGTTTGCCCAATAAAATGTCTTTGGTGGCTGCATTTTTTACTTGCACAAAAAAACTCTCTCCTCGCTCCCACTCTCACCATTGTACAACCATCAGATTCACAGGGACCCTTCCTCCCAGCATCCCAGCTGATTATGTTGCTCTTTGAATTCTCCTGGTACTGTGTTTGTGCTTCATTCCTGGAATTACTTGAGCTCATGTTTCTGTATTTATTTTAGCCACTTCTTAACTTCTCCAATGAGCATGTAAATTTCTCATGGAGAAGAACTCTCATCTCAGTGTCTCTCCTGAGCCTTTCATGTTACACTGCACATATTGCCCAATAGCCAGTCACTGAATGAATGAAGAGACAAAGACTAAGGTGGGCTGGCTGGTGCGAATGTGTTTGGAGACAATACGTTTTGTAGATGATTATATACTATGTCTCTGCTCAAGCCTTTTACAGTGTGGCTTTTCTCTCTCTCTCTCTCTCTCTCTCTCTCTCTCTCTCTCTCTCTCTCTCTTTGATTGGCTCAAATCAGGGATTGACCAGCCCTATCCGGACCCCTTTCTATTCCTTGGCTGTATCTAGAGCCTTTTCTCTAGAGCCAAAAGCACTGGCCAGATGCCTAAGGGAACCTGTATCTCAGCCACTCCTGTTTAACAGCCCTGAGGGACACGGAGGCTGTGAGCAGGCAGTGTCTGATGCTCATGTGCCCTTCTGCACGTTTCTTTGTCCCTCCCCATTGGGAAGGAAAGGCCTCCTGTTCACAGCACCATCAGCCTAGCCAGGCCCAGCAAGCCTTGGGCAAAAAGAGGCCCAGAAGGATGTGCGCAAGTGGTCAGGGGCCACCCACCACGCTGGCCCGTGCAGCCCCTGCACCTGCTGCTCAGCCCAGCCCCTTTGTGCATTCTGTGGCCCATCTTCATCCTCTCCCTTGGCTCTCACATGTGCCACCAGGCCCTTTCCCACCTCCCATCTGTGTTTCCTCCTCCCATTTCTGTCATAGTCCAAGAAGAGCTGAGCTGACCAAAGCTTTCCTGAGCATAGTGGTGGTTTCGGTTCATTAGCAACACATGGAACAGGCAAGGTGGGGCGGACAGTGCAGAGGGGACCCTGGCCGCCCCTGAGTGGGTGGGTGACAAGCTCAGCAGCTGGAGGGATGCTCAAGGCTCTGCAGCTCACTCGAAGGCCATGCTTTGCCAGCGAGGTGCCTCTACATGGACAGACAGACAGATCTGCCCCACCCCCACCTGTGCTCCAAACACCTTCCTCTCCTAATTCAGGGGCCAGGAAGTAACAGGTATGAGAACAGAGGCAGCAAGGAAAGCTGGATAAAACAGTGCCGCCAGCCCTGCAGCTGGAGTGAGGAGGCCTTTCTCTTCCTTCCCCCACCCTTTGCAGCCTCTGTCTCAAAAAAGAAAGAAAAAAAGGAGGGAAGGAAGGAAAAAATAAAAGACATTTAGAACATTGGAAAGCTCTGCCAAGAGAAGCTGCATCCTCTCCGGCTTGTCAAATTCAGGTCTCCCGCTTTCCTAGGAACAAGTTCTGGCTGCGTGTTGCCTGTCAAGTGAGGATAACAGCGAGGCGTTGCACGCCTGTTTGAATCCTCGGGTTATTTGGGAGGAAGCCATGGAAAAATAGCCAATAGGAAAATGTTCGATTCCATTTTATTCAGACCCAGGCTAAGTCTCTCAGGACATTCATGGGTAGAAGAGTGCAGTGGTCACAGGAGATGATGGAGGATACCACAGTGGTGATGGTGCTGCTGGTCACAGTCATGACAGCCCCACGGGGCACAGGTGTATCGACTATACTCCTGAAGGGGCTGTATCGCTGTTGCAAGGCAGGTGGGAGTACTACACCCCTTTGGCACCCAGAAAGCCCCACCTTTGTGGTGCTCAACCCTGTGCCCCCTCGTCTTACATCTCTGAGTTCCCCTGTGACAGAGATGGCAGGAATGTCCAAGGCCCTGGGCCTGACATCTCGTCCTCTGCAGGGCTGGGGATCCTTCCATGCAGGGCTGTGCTTGCAAACTGTTGAGTGCTGCAGAGGAATGCGACACAGTAGCTGCAGTTTCCCTAAAGCAGCAGAGGCTCTGTAACCGAGGCAGCAACGTGGTTACCCCCCAACAGTGTGCCAACACCACCCTTCTTTCCTTGTTTAGCTTTGAGCTGTGAGTTGGTTTTGCTGCATCTTATTTCTAAGGTTAATTAGAAGCTGGTGTAGTAACAGGGGTAGAGACACAGACCTTTCCTGGTCAGTCTTTTTCTCCCTTCCTTCCTCAGGTGTCAGTTGGGCTACAGGCAAGAGAGAGGAACCACATGTGTGTGTGCACGCACGCGTGCATGTGTGTACTAAAATATAGAGGACTGAATCTAAAGAAACAGCCTTTAAGAGAGAGAACTACAGTCAGAAAGACAGCACAATGGAATCATAAAGGTTTCAGCTACAAAAAGCAGCTCCCCCTCCAGGGCTGGGCTGGAATTAAAGCCCCTGAACATTGGCAGGTGTCTCTGATTTCAGATGAGGGACCCGTGGGTACTGGGACCATCTTGGAGGAGCCCTCTGACATTTCTGGGGAGGGATATGATAAGCCTGTGACACAGGTGTCCATGAAAGTGCGTCATAGAGCCGGCTGCTGTCCAGGCGGATATGGTGCTTCCTGGATGCTGAAGCACAGGGCCTCCTCTGGGGCCAATGAGCAGAGCCCAGCAGGAAGCCTCAAGTGAAGCAGAATTGTGGTTCACAGAGCCCAAGGCAGCAGAGCGGAGAAGGTTTGGAGCTGAGCTCAGAGGCGTGGTAACTTGCCAGTGAGGTGAGCCACTTCCTCAGCCTCAGAGTGCATCCCACACGGGTCCCTCAGTGCTGTGGCCCTGCAGCCTTCTGCCTGGTCTCTTCCTCTCCGGCTCCATGTCTCACTCTAAGTCTCTCCAGAGCAAGCTGAGAAGTCCCTCTGCAACTCCAGGTTTCTGTTTCATACTCCCTTCATCCCTCCTGCCAGAAGAGATCTACTGCGCCGTCCTGTGATGTGTGGGCCTAAGGCGCCAGCTCTGCTCATGGTCCCGGGCTCCTCCCTGGTTTTCTCTGCTGGCCTCCTCTCTATGACGGCCTTCTCATGTCTCTGGCTTCCTTGGTACAGTAGCCAAATCATGGCCAGCAGAGAGTCAAGAAGAGTGCCCGGGGCCTTCTGCCTGTCACCTTTCCTAGGAGAAAGAGGCTCTCAAAACATAGAAGCAGATATGCAAACGCTTTGTAGATCACAGCCCATCATGTGAGGGGGCGAGGGGGCACAGCGGGAGGCGGGAGGAGCAGCTGGCTGTGAGGCCAGGTGTAGCTCAGCCATGCATGAGTGAGAAAAACAGTAGGAAAATGACAGGCATCTGCAGCAGGCTCCTGGTTCATGGCTCCTGGCAACCCCTGGGAGGGGTCCTGGGGTGAACCCCTGTTGGAGATGGGGCCCAAGCCATTATGGAACTGCCAAGGTCGCAAAAATACAAGTTGCAGTAGCTGCGTGTGAAGATGGACGAGGCAGGCTTTTCAGGTGTGGGGAAGCAGGACGTGACACTGTGACCCTGACGAATTCCTTCTCAAGCTCATGAAGCAAAGCGACAGGGATGATTACCCTACCTTACCTTACCTTACTTTACCGTGTATGGTGTTTCTCAGTTTGCAAGAAGCTGTAA
Organism: Cavia porcellus; assembly: GCF_034190915.1. Taxonomy (NCBI): domain Eukaryota; kingdom Metazoa; phylum Chordata; class Mammalia; order Rodentia; family Caviidae; genus Cavia; species Cavia porcellus. The sequence continues at coordinate 11,348,526 of NW_026947496.1, forward strand.
TACATACTGTCCCCATCTTACATGATTTCATTTACAACTGGGTCGGGGGGAGACTTTAGTAGACACTTGCCTGTAGTTTCTTTGTGTCTTCCCAGGCTGTGACAACGCACCGTCCTCCCAGCCATGCCCCTGATCCCTAGGAAAGGTATGGATGCTCTGCAGGGTGCTGCGCTGCTGAGCTGGGTGCTCCGTAGGTCAGGTGCCCTGAACGCACTCTCTGCTTATGATATATATTTTTTTCTGGTCCTGGAAATCTAACTCAGGGCCTTGTACTTTAGAGGCAGCCACTGGGCCGCTGCTTGATACTTTCAGTGTGCATTCAGTTTGCCAGCTCAGAGCCCCATCACAAGGAGGGCAGCATGTGCACATAGTGTCAGTTTACTGCTCCCACTAATTCAGGGAAGTAAGGATATCGTTGCTAATGGAGGAGTTCCCGAGTCTAAGGAATTGTTGTCCACAGCCAGCCCAGATGACCACACAAACAAACCTGAAGACAGCTGTGACATATGAGGTTTATTAACATATTAATGGAGAAGTATAGGTTAATCGAGAGTTGAAAAGGTGAGCGAGTGCTCAGTGGCATCAGGGGGACAGGAAGTTCCCATAGAGCCCTGCCCCATACTTGGCCTTCACAGGAAGGGTGTTTCCCTGCGTAAGGAGTAGCCGTGGCGCTGGTAGCTTTCTCGATCCTGTGTGTGATCAGCACTCCAAGGAGTCATGGGCTCAGCACCTGGCAGGAAGGCAGCTCCTAGGATGGCACCAGTGTGCCTGGTCGCAGCGTCCCTTGGTCCACACTGCCCAGATGTTCTGTTCTGGTTGTCTGTTTGACCGCCCCCTGGATCTGCAGGCACCTTGGGAATACACAAGGGGTCTTTCTGGGACACCATGCCAAGTGCTTTAGATCTTCTTGGGGACAATACAGGAACAGAATAGTCTTAGGAGACACAGAAGTGACACAGCTGTCATGATTTGGCTATTCAGGGAGGCTGTCAGGAAGAGCACTTGGAGGGCTGCGCTGTGATCATGGATGCAGGACCGGGGAGCCGCATGCATCTGTGTGCCCGCCCGCTCCTCCTCATGGTTCCCCTGCACCCCGGAGCAGAGCAGCTTCCGAGCTTCCTTCCTGCATCCTCAGGATCTGGGCATACCATCTGCCTCACTGCCTGAGTGGATGGGAAGCGGGAGCTGAGAAACCTCGTGGTACGCACGTAACCAGCAAACACGGCAGATTTTGGAGAAAGGAGGAAACATGAAAATCAGGCTTCCTGCGTGGTCATGTACACGGAACAGCGCAGGTAGGGCCTTGCGTGCAGGCATTACTACTCACTTTGCAGAAGAGAAATTCACTATTCTAACCGTCCACCGTGCTACTCCTGACGGAGTAGCTTCCTGATAGCCTCGGTGACCATCCCAAGGGTTTATCTGGTGGATCTCTATCTCCTAATGGTTGAGATTCTTCAATTGATAAGAAGCCCAGGGCTGTTTGGAGAGGGAGTTTCTGTGGTGTTGTTGAAGAAGAGGCCCAGACACCTGGCAAGGCAGGCCATGAACGTGATCTTCAATTGCCTCTGTGGGAGTTTCCTCTGATCTGGTAGAGCCTGGACTGGGAGATCCAAACTGTGGGCTCCTCCTGGCCTTGGGAAAGATGACCCCAGCTCATCACCTCCATGAAACAATGCCTGCCTAACTGGTGCTTCTCAGACAGATCTGAGGGGGGCTTGGGCACTCAGGGACACCTGTAAGACCATGGGGAGGTGCCGAGCCCACACCTTTGCAGATGGGGAGTCCTGGGCACAGGGACTGGTGGTCAGTGCCCGGCCAAGGGTGCCAGTGGCCCCCAGGAAACACGCCCAGCTCCCTCCTCCCAGGGCAGCGTGCTTTCCACCAGACCAAGGGCCAGGCACCTTTTCCTTCAGCACGTGGACTGAATGCAGGGCCTTCACACTCAACCGCATCCCCAGCCCTTTGTGTTTTATTTGTTTGTTTTGATTTTGAAGCAGGGCCTCGTTCAGTTTCTGAGTTGCCCAGGCTGGACTCAAACTTGCAATCTTACCTGCCTCAGCCTCTCCAAGTGCAGGGGTTACAGGCCCACCATGCCTGGCCCCCAAACCCTGAGTACGGTTTTGTGTTTTGCTGTTTGAGCTCTCTCTGGGGCCGGGAAGCAGAATGTTCTCCTAACGAAACAGGGGTTTTGCTGCCCTGGAGTGTGGGCTGAGGTTTGCACTGTTCACACGTTGCACCCCATTTCTTCTGGCCCCCTTTGCTCTGCTCTGGGTTCTGGGGAGCAGGGGTGAAGTCTGCACTGTAAGAGAAGCTGTCACTGGCCAGGCATGGCAGTTATGTCACTCAGGCTGGGGTGGGCGCAGGTCCCTCTGTGGGCTGTACCCCGTGTCCTGGGGTGGCTTCTCCCCCTCAGAGCCGTATTCAGTGTTCACTTTCCTTTTACTCAACTGAACCATCACATCTCCCTGCGAACTCTGTGGTAGATTTTCTTACACTTGATTGAATTTGGGGCAAATAATAATAATGCTTCACATTTCTTTCTAAAGTGAGGATGTTGGACTTATTTTTGTTGAAGTATATTCTACTATTTAGAGCTAGAAGTTTATTTTAAACAGAGAAAAATAATTTAAAGAAACACAATTGCAAAGACCGTAGGTAATCTTTTCTGCCATTACATAATTTCTCTAGGCAATGACTAAACACTGATATTCTTTTTCCATTAGTTTTCTTATTTATATAATAATGACAGCTAGGAAATAAGTAATAGCTGGTTGAGGAGGTACATGTGTATAAAGCCAGCACCCCAGGATGAAGTGGGGATACCGCTGGAACATTGCCTGTTTTGAGTCCAACCTGGACAACTTAGCAAGTTGGCAAAACCCTGTCTTAAAAAAAATAAAAGTCTGGTGATTTAGCTCAGTGTGAAGGTCCTGGGTTCAAACATCAGTCCTGGGTGGGGCAGGGAATAATGTTTCGGTTATAGTATGGGCACAAAAGTACAATGGACACCAGCAAAGCCACCAGCCAGCCTAAGGTGGATGTCACCGGTTCCTTGCATCTGTCTGCTTTTCTCACAGCCCAGCCCCTTTCCATCCTCCTGAACCTCTTTCCTTGCCCAAAGCACTTAAGACTTTCCTTCTAAAAGTGTGGGCAGTCACGCTTTGCGTCTTATTCACTGTGTCTCTGCACTGCGTACTTTCAATGGGAGTGAATATTACTTCACAGAAGTAGCACCTCAGTGAATGTTTTCAGAAGTAATGACTTCAGCCTCGCCTACTTTTGTGGGTATTTCTGTCACCCAGTAGGACAGAGAACAGAGCTCCCACATAGGCACAGAGTGCCTGTGTGTCCACTGCAGGAAGGTAGTCTCAGCGAGGCTGTGTTTATTCTGCACACGTGATGCAATAAGTAGACACATACAGAAGGGGCTAACTAAACCCAGGGTGGCCTTGCGTTTTGATAACCCTCTCTCATCATGACTAATCCAGGCCACGGGACCTGGCCCACTCCCACGAGATAGCCATTAATTTCTTTTGAGGATGCTGTCTCTGTGACGTGATCATCTACCCCTGAGCCCGAGTTCATGCTGGTCCTATTGCCTCTCGTTACTGTTACTTCAGAGAATGAAGCTCATGAGTTTTAATAAAAACAAATCACAGCCAAACCATAGCACGGGTTCACAGCGTTAGCTTCCTGTTATGGTTGGTTGGTTTGCTTATTTGTTAGTTAATTGGTTAGTTAGGTTTTTACCCAGGATTTACAATCAGCTTAAATAAAGCAAATAGAAGGGTCATATATGTCTCATAGGAAGCGTGATTACCCAGGGAAAATTACAGTCATAAAGCCATAGACAAGTTCACCCAAAAGTGTAAGGATGGCATGAGACCGTGAAGATACATACAACAAATTCAGTGGAAGACGTAATCAGCTGGGAAGACCTTCTCAAATATTCTACCTCTGTGTGTGTGTGGGGGGGCAGAATGCAAAAATAATATAATCTCTGGAAAGACTAAATTATTTAACCTAAAAGAGATGGAGAGATGAAGTCTTTGATAAGTGCTGAAGGTGAGATACAGATACAGAACAGAAAAGAAGAACTCTCCACTGCGGGGGCACCAAGCTTTTCCATTAATATTATCCATTTATTGCTTTTCTAAGAATTCTATTGATATATAGGCCTTATGCTATACAATCCACCCACTTAAAGTCTGCAAGTCGGTGGGTTTTTAATATATTCATAGGGCTGTGCAACCATCTCCACAAAGAATTTTTAAAACATTTCTGTCACTTCAGAAGATACTAATATAACTTTCTGTGTTTTCATTCTGTCTGAGCTCCTTGGCCAGATGCCATGAAGCAGTGCAAAGAACCCAGGGTTCAACTCCCTCCATCCCTCCTCGCCTCCCTCCTTTCATCCTTCAGCTAGTCTCTCTTTATCCACAGGCGCACTTGATACTTCAAAGATGTCCGAGGCTTCTTTTTTTTTTGTTTCCTATTTTTTTTCCTTAAGTTAAAATGTACTACATTCATCCAGCTCTGGCATCCTCCAGAGAAGGGGGCCACCCCACCCCATTTAACAGGATGGCACAATATGTCTTCATTTCTCCAGTGTGTGGTGGCACATGATCTGTTCTAGACGCAAAGCTTTAATGTAGTTTTGAGAAAACTCAGATTCAAAATTCCTCAGGGACCGTGTTAGACATTTTGAGACCTGATATGGTAACATTAGCAGTTAACTGAATACAAGGTTCCAAAATGATTATTCCACACAATTCCATTATGAAAATATCTTGAGTTTCTTATGTGTGTGTGTGACTCTTTAAAAAGAACTGAAATTCTTGTTTAAAACTCCGTGAGCCTCGTGTTATTTCTTGGTGAAGAAATCAGATATATGTTGCCTGGTAGGAACTCTGCCCACCCCTGACCCATACGAGATGTGCCGGGCACTCAGTGAAATTAAGAATAAAAACAAAATATTGGGACAAAGTGAGAAAATCTGTAGAGATCAAGGCAACATGGAATCATGAGCTAAAACAACTCAAATTCATAATGTACCTAATTTACCAGCCAAGTTTGATAAGTAGGTTTTTCTTACCAAATAAGTGAATAAATAAAGGCTGTCAAACATGGATATAAAACCAAGTAATTGATAGTGCATTCTATTTTTGTAGGTAAAAGTGATCCCCAAACTAACATAGATGAGAACACAACTGTATAGAGCTAAATAGTCTGGAAATGCTTATGTACTGAGATAATTAGTGTTTAAGAGTTCCATGAATCATTTGAAAAGGAAATGTCATGGAAAGAGCCACAGGGATGTCAGGCGTGATCTTATGACATAGTTGTTAATTGGGATGAATAGAAGACTTCTGGAAATAATAGCAGAGAGGAGCCTGTTATGGACTAAAAGTCTAGGTGCTCCCAAATTCATGTGCTGAAATTCCACCCCAGTAATGTGGTCCTCGGAAGAGGGGTTTTTGAGAGGTGATTCTGCCAGGGAATGGTGACTTTCCTCAGGGACAAGGTGGGAACAGCGTGGTGACTGTCTTTCAGGACTGCAGCTTGGCTCAGGGATACTGCTTGTCTCAGAGTGCTTGGCTTGGTTCCTGGCACAGAGCACCTGCAACTGTTCATAGTATGATCAGAGCAAAAATCAAGGGCCTGTGTGTTCTGAGCCAGGAAAAGTAGCAGTGCCTATATGAGCCGCAAAGTCAGTTTTTGGGGAAACTTGGCCAAGATCAGAAGCTGACTGAAAGTCACCTTGACAACTTCAGATCTCTGTGGAGAACTTGTGGGAAAAACAGAGCCCTCCCCCATTTGAAACAGACCCCTTGCCAAAAACCAAACACAAGCACAGTAGCTCAGCCTGAACTGAAGAAAACCATGAGACTTACCAGTAATTGACTAACACAAACATGTGCATATTGGAGGATGCTAATCTATTATCCCATCTCACAACATCAAAAGGAGAAGGGGGTCACTTCTCAGCCTTTTGGCTAAGAGAAAGTGTAGTGTGTGTTCTTATCAGTTTGAAACAGAGGAGTTAGGGGAAGATTTTGAGACTATGCTGGGCTGTGCTACCCGCTGACCATGTCCGGTGATCTTTTCTTGGGAATATTTATGGCAGATCGTGGGTGCTTGGAAATTTGTTTTCTCATGGAATGATAGGAAGAGATTCTGAGGATTTGGGCCTCCAAATGTCCAGGAGACACTTGCACTGCAAATATGGGGTGGTCAGGCTGGAGCAGGAGCCAGTCAGCCTGGAACAGAGTTATGAAACCCACATCCCATTGTTAAATCTTCTCTCCAGTCCCCAGGGCAGGCTTGTAATTCATACTGGGTCACAGACAACTGTCAGACTTGGGTGTCTGCTAGTCTGAATCCACATTTTCGCAGAAAACTACCGCACATTTGTGTCCCTGTGCATCACAGCATGCCACGATGTGCTGAAGTAGGCATTAGCTCCATTGCATGCCTGCAGAAGCTCGGGCAGGGTGGCCTCATTCTTTGTGCAGTCCTGGGAATGCCAGGCAAGATCAAGGCCTGACTGATTTGACTGCTAAAGATACAATGCATCACGTTTAGATTTAGATAGTTCATTATTTACATAGATTCAAAAGAAAGAGACCTGAAGGTTGCAGCTCCCCAGACTGAAAATGGTTAACATGGAAACAAAAGGTGTTGGTGTGTTGGGGCTACCACACCCAAGTGCCACTGGCAGGATAGCTCACACCTCTGACCCGTACTGTCGCCTAGCTCTGAAGGCCAGGGTATTGGCAGGGTTGCTGACTTCTGGGGATCTGTTCCATGCCTCTCTTGCAGTTTCCAGTGGTATCTTGGAAGACATCGGTGTTCCTTTGCTTGTAGATACGTCACCCCAATCTCCAACTTCACCTCCATATCCTCCCTGGCTGTCTCCCTCAGTGCACGGCTGAGTGCATCTCCCCTTCTTGTGAGAACACCAGTGATATTGGGCTAGGGCCCACCCCAGTGGTTTCATTTTAACTTGATCATCTCTGTAAAAGAGCTTGTCTTCCAGTGAGGTCACCTTCTGGTGTATCAGGGTTAGGGCTCTCATGGGTCTTTTCTGCACTTTAGTCTATACTGTGGTGGGGACCCTATGGAGTGCATGCTGCAGCCAGCTGTTTATCATTGAAAGCTCTAAAAATGTTCACCATCTATACCTGCACTCTGTACACTCTGTAATACCCTGTTGCCTTGAGGTCCAGTGTTCTGAAGCTAGATTCTGACAAGTGTGGGGTCACCTATCTCTGCAGACCCACAGGGATGAGAAGCGGTCCCCTCACAACATCCCAGGGAAACAGGAGATAAGTTGGAGGTGGCCTGTAGTAGGTCCTCAAAGCTCAGAATACAGGAAGATCCCAGGCATCAGGTCCAGCTGCAGCTGAGCTGAGTGGCCTGCAAGGACACCATGGAGAATCCATTGCTCTCTGTCACACAGCTGGTGGCATGGGCCACAGATTCCAGTCCAGGTCTTTCCCACTCTAGTGTTTGTCTTTGTGTGCATATATACACACGCACGGATATGTCATAGGTTAGTATAGTCTGAGTTTCATCGGTTCTGCTCTAGCTCCAGTCACAGCAACTCTGATTTTGCTCTGTATGACAGAACTTTAAGTATGGCTGGTAGTTGGAATCTTTATCCTGACTCCATGTGTGACTTAGTGGGTCTGCAAATCTCAGAACAAAAATCTGTACAAAAATCTGTAGTTTTGAAAATCTACTTTTCTGGAAAATCTTTTATCATATTCTCAGAGAGGTCTGGATCTTCCTCCCCCACAATGGTTCAGAGCCATTGTGTAAATGAAGTTGATATTGCCTTGCAAGCTGGACTTTGCCTCCTCCAAAGGCACAGGTATGATATGTAAAAATCTAAAAGAACAAAATGAAAATATTGTAATCAAAGTAACCTCCTCTGCTAAAATTCATGCAATTCTATGGGTGGCTGACAAACACAAAGCAGAGCTGAAAACCTTGTGGGCTGAGGACTATGGGAAAGGGAGAGAGGGCAGTGCTCTGGGCCAAAGCCTGTGCTGTGCTGGAAACTGGGGTACTGTGGTGGTCACGTCCCCTAATCTAGGGAAGCCCAGACCACCACCTGCTGCAGCCTCCAGCTTGGCTGACGCTGTGATCCTGGGGAGAGAGCTAGACAGAAACAAGGCCCCCTCCTAGATTAGAGGATGTGAATCTAATTGAGCTCAGGGAATTGGATGAGCCATAACCCCAGTTCCAACATCAGCAGCCAGCTGGCAGGAAATGGGACCTGTGGTCACCTTCATTAGGGCTGAGGAACCACGGAGCCTCTAGGCAAGGGACGGTGAGAGCGTTCTCAGAATCTGCCTTTCAGGGAGAGCTTGTGTGCGCAGCTTCCAAACCACGGCAGCAAGAACCGTGGCCTTTGAGCTCCAGTCATCCCAACCAAGGCAGAACCGGAATGCTTGAGGGTCAAGTAAGATAAAAAATGCCCTATGTCCTGCAAGAGATCAACGAGAGCATAAAAACTTCAACACAAATGCACGGGAAATTCCAAGTAGAACCAAAACATGTGAAATGATGTAGATATGAGTAGATATGGAAAGAAAACAGTGGAATCTCAAGAGATGAGAATCAAGAAGGAAAAATTCAGTGAGTGAATCTCAGCTGAGGGAGAACTATTAGAGGAGAAGCTGTTCCCAGGGAATTTACCTGCATGCAACAGAAACACCAAAACAAAACCCTAAACTAGGTCAGTTAACACAAGTGGAAGACAGACTCAGAAGCGCCAGATATGTACCCTTGCACTGCCAGAAGGTGACAGGGGGAGTGGCTGGAATTTTTCGGAACTGGAACAGCCTGGAGCCCTCTATTGAGAGCACACTCTGCAGACTGAGCAGAATAAATAAACGCACACCCAGCCTTGTCGGAGTCTGACCGCAGAGCCTTGCGGATTAAGACACAAGGCTTCCAAGCTGCCTAGAGGAGCCGGATCACCTGTGAAGAGCGGCCCTGACTGACAGTGGCCTTGTCATCATTACTAATAGGTTCCCAGCACAGACTTTCAAAGTGCTGAGGCGAAACAGCCGTAAATCCTCAGTTTTGTGCACTGCCAAACCATTCAGATGTGAGGGGTTTAGACTTGGAAATGACAAGAGCTTGCCTCCCACGGAATTTTACTAGGAACAAAACTATTAAGGATTCATCGCAGAAAGCAAAAGCCAAAGGAAGGTGCTGTGATTTGCAGCCTGAGGATCCCCAAGGCCCGTGTGATGAAAGTGTAGTCCCCAGCTGGGCCCTGTTAGGAGGTGCATGACCTCCAGGAGCAGCCCAGCGGAAGGAGGTTGGGTCCTGGGGCCTGCTTGTATAGGGAGGTTGGGACCCCCTCTCCTTCCTCTTTGCTTGTGGCCACCATGAAGTGAAGAGGTCTCCTCCACCACGACAAACTGCATCACCACGGACCCAGAGATGATGGGCCAAAGGATGAGCGACATAGCTCAGAAACTGAGCCAAAATGAATGCCCCCCCCACAGTCGTTGGGCACGAACCCAGGGCTGTCACACTGGCCTACATCCTCAGGTCTTTTTGATTTTTATTTTTAGACAGGGTCTATCTGAGTTGCTAAGTTGCAAGGGCATTGCTCAAACTTGTGATCATCTTGCCCAGCCTCCCAGAGTGCTGGGTTTACCGATGCACACCACCCTGGCCAGCTGCCTTTCCTCTTAAGTTTATTATCTCAGGCATTTCTTCACAGTAAGAGAAAGGTAACACAGGAAGGAGGGTTTCTGGGGCTGAGAAAGGTTTAAGATTCTACCTAACCTTCAGGTTACCCAAGTCATCTCTTATACCCTCCTGGATGTGGGCAAAATGACAAGAGACTCCTGATCAATCCAACAGAAGGCAGAGAAGAAGAATAGGGAAAGAAAAAGCGTAGTTCCTAGCAATACAAATGAGAGTGGTAGAAAAAATATTTATCATGTACATTTATTTTGTATATAACATGTATACAATCACAGTAAAAGTAAGTAGATTAATGTGACCTACTAAACACATGGGGCTCACTCTGTACCTTAAGTAGAAAAAAAGGGTCAAAAACAGAATGCTACTCTCACTGAGCACTAACTTCTTAATCCTAGCAGAGTCAGGACTGCATTTCACTGATGAGACATAGGCCTCCCACACCTGCACTGGCTCTGGGCATAAATAACCACATCTCTTAGAGTAGTGTTTAATTTTTAATTGTCACATAATAGCAATGCATATTTATGAGGCACAGAGTGGTATTCAGTTGGTGACTTTTTTGCCAGTCTTGATTAGCCCATCGAGACCTCCACTGTCTGAAACCGAGATGCCAACAGTGCCTGTGATGAAGATCTACACCTGCTTCCTCAACCAAACCCAGGGCTCTTTTAACCAGGAAAAGCAGGTGTGAGGTGAGCAAAAACCAGTATCTACTATAGTATCCCTCTTCTGTCAGCCTGAACACAGTGTTTACACTGAATCTGTGAATTTACCTAATCTATAGATCTAAAGTCTAGAAAAGTAGTAGACTTCACTCAAGGTTTTCAACATGAAATGTCTGAAAGATTGTATTACTCCTTTCCTGAATGTCTTGCTAGAACTAATCTTATTTCTTGGGATATCCTTTTTTCCCTATTTGAGTTCTTCAAGTTCCATTTGACATATGGACACACATAACCATGTGCCTTATTTAGAAGTTTTTTGACACACACACACACACATATATAGTTTTGGGTTTTTTAAAGAAAATATCATCAGGGGCCAGAGGAAAGAGATTGGAGTGGTGTAGTTCAGCGTCAGAGCGTGCTTAGCACACATGAGGCTGAGTTCAAACTCCAGCAAAACATACACACACATGTGATTAAATAAATGTTGCATTGGTTGCGCTACACAAACAATATAAGAAAAACAAAGAGTATTGGTATTTAAGTGAAATTCATCTTATTAAAAAATCTTTATTCTGTTCTGTATGATAGTATCAAGTTTGAGGGTATAGGCAACTACTTTGAAGGCAATGAGATTCACTAAGATGCCCAATCTGGTTTGACTGTTGTTATCTCCTTTGGAAATCCTGTAATGTTTACAATGTTTAGGTTTTATTGGTCTTGTTCTCTACTGTTTTGTTTAACTTTATAATACCTAATGAGATAGACAATTCTTTTTAAGGAAGCAAGAGGCATTATGGTAACCATTGTTGATAACCTTGTACTCTGTTTTTACATCATGTACTATGTCTATCCTTGGTTTTGACTGACAGCTTTGTTTTGCCATATTTGACTTTATTCTCTTCCAAAAAAAAAAAAAAGAAGTAATAAGAACTAAGGAGTAATAAAACCCAAAATGTGTAAATTTTGTTGTAAAAAAGAGAGGAAAAAAGTGCTCTAAAGGATACAACTGCAAGTGTGTTTAGGGATGTTAAATAGATGACCATATTAATGTTTTTGGTTGGATCATTGAACACAACTGTTTACAGTCTCACTGTTTGAATGTCCACTTTGTATGCTTTGATACTGTGACTTGAGCAACTATCTCTAAGATGATAATGTGTAATCTATTAACTGGTGATTTCTTACTTTTTTTTTTTTTTGGTAGTTCTGTATTACTTGTACCCTTACACTGCTTTGTTTTGTTTTGTTTTTTTCTCTTTTTCCTTTTAAATAAAATTTTTAAAAAATCTTTAATAAAAACATAGAAAGTTTGAAATAAAAAAAAATTGAAAAGAATGTACCAAGCAAGTACTCAAGAAAAAGGGAAGTAAGAATTCTAATTTTAGGTAAAAACTGTTAAACATAAATTCTGCTAAGAGGTAAAAATCCACCAAAAACATGTAATAAACCTTTGTTTAGCTTCAAAATAGGTGACTCTAACTTAGAGTTAGTAGGTGACAGTTATGAAATGATGGGAGGATTTCTATTATCTTTGATTGGAAACTGATGGGTCAGGGAGATCAAGCAAATTGACTATCAGAAGAGATAAAGAGGATTTGAGCAGGGCAGTGAAGAAACGTGTGTGTGTGCACACGTGCATGTGGGTGTGCAAGACTGCACACCGAAGTAAGTGCACACACTTTCCAAGCATGCTGAAAGAATTTGCAAAAGCGACCATATTCTATGTGACAAAGCAAGTTTCAACAAAGCCGGGAATGACTGTCATACTATTTTCTGATGTCACCACAATTAACTTTGAAACCAGCAATAAAAACATTTTTAAAGCCACAAAACTTGTGTATTTCAAAACTAAAAATATTCACTGCCAGATCAAGAAAAAGTAGCAAAAAGTATTATAAATTAAACAATGAAGTTCTGCATGGTAAAGCTGTGAGACAGGGTGTTTGCAGAGACATCTGTAGCCGTCCACACTTTTATTTAAAAGCCTGCAAAGACCTGCATTAATCTTCCGTATAAATAAGAGAAGAACACAGATAAATGAAGCAGGAAGGGAGGCAGTCACAGACGCTGACTACGGGGTGCTGTAGTCACTGTCTCTGCTGCTTCAGCCCCTTTGCCCACCTCGGGGCACCCGGTGCAAGAAGGGAGCTCTTTACAGGGTGGGTAGGAGGATGGTGAGGGACCTAAGGGACAAGGGAACAAAACTGAGGAAGAAGCAAGTTTTGAAAAAGCTTTATTCCTTCAACAGAAGGAAAAAGAGAGAAATAACATCTGTAAAAACCAAATCATAAGGCCCCCATGACATGGAGAATTGCCCTCTAGGAGAAAACAAGGATTATTGCACCTTAATAACCCAGACTCTGTTGGAAATTTTGGATCCTGTGGTCAGTGAACTGAGCGTTTCCTAGAGGTTTCTCTGAGCTGGTGCTCAGAGGACTGCACCTCCCCCTAGCATGTCGCCTGAGTCCTCAGACCAAGAGTGGCAATGACCGCGTTGCACACAACTCCATCATCTTCTCGCCCCAAACCACACAGGGAAGAAGAGAGTTCTCAGGGAGATAGAGGTGCTAATAATTTGCACAGATAGGACTTCCTGAAGGGCACACTGGAAAAATGTCACAAGCCTCCAGGATCAGCCCCACCTAGTGAAAGGAGGACTCCCTTTCACATTAGAAGTACTTACAGCCTCAGTGTGACAGATGTAAGGATTAGGCGAGACTGTTACAGCGGTGTTTAGGATCGGGCTGCGTGTCTAAGACATTCTAAACAGTCAAATTTCAAGCCATAAATTTTTGCCCATTTCATTGCAGTCATTTAATTCATAGCTTTTCCTTTTCTGCTTCCATAGTTAGATCTGTCTCATGACAGGGCAGTGGTGAGCATAGATATCTTTGTCTTACGTTTTAAGTTTAAATTTTATTAGTCCATGTTTGCAGTTTATGATATTTACACTTATCTTGGGTAGTGGGTGCACGTACATAATAGAGTTTGTTCCTTTTTAAATTCCCATTCCTTGCTGCCTGCCTCCTTCTGTCTAAATCCCCTTTCTCATTTTCATTCTTGTTGTTTTATTATTCTTACCTTGTGATGTGTGATGTGTACATTCATTGTGGGTGTTTGGTACCTGTACGTGGCATATCTTAAATCCTCGTTCTTCTCCTCCCTTCTCCCCCAGCCCTCAGTCTCCTGGACCCTTCTCCTCTTGCAAGAAGTCTATTACCTTGTATCCTTCTATCCATCTTTTATGTTACTTTTTGTTTGTCCTTTGCTTTACTCAGATGGTAGATATCATATAGTACTTAAGCTTACATGGCCTGTGTATTTCACTCAAGATTTTATTTTCCCAGGAGCATCATTTTCCTACAAATGCCTTAAATTTGTCTTTCTTACGGCCAAGTACTATTCCATTATGTATAGATACCACATTTTCTTTATCTGTTTGTTGAAGGGTGTACAGGCTGCTAACCAGATTTAGCTATTAGGAATTCTGCTCCTATAAACATTGGTATTCATATATTGCTGTAACATGGCATCTTAAGCTCTTTGGTGATAATAGGTAGAAGGAGGAATTACTAATTGTAGTCCTTTGAGAAATCTCCATACTGACTTCCATATGGCTGTACTGGTTTACAGTCCTACAAGATCGTATCAATGGGTGCAAAAGAGTGTTTGGCAAAATCCAACACCTCTTCTGAAGAAAACAGGTATAGAAGGACAATACCTGAATTAAATAAAAATTATTTATGATAAACCAACTGCCACCATATTAAAAGGAGAAAAACTGAAAGCTTTGCCCCCCAAATCAGGAACAAGACAAGAATGCCCAGTGTCACTGCTTTCATTCAGTATAGTACTTGAAACATTAGCTAGAGCAGTCAGGCGGGAGAAAGGAATAAATGGGGTGCATATAGCAAAGGAAGAACCCAAGTTATCATTATTTGCAGAAGAGACGATATTCTACATGGAAGGCCCAAAGAACTGCACCAGTAAACTCTTAGAATTAATAACCAATTTCAGCCATGTGGCAGGATATAAAATCAGCATGCACAAATCAATAGCATTTGTGTACACCAACAATAAACTCAATGAGAAAGACATTGTGAAAAAATACCATTCAGATTAGTATCAAGAAAAATTGAATACCTAGGAATTAACCTGACCAAGGAAGTGAAAGATCTCTATAACAAAAACTACAATATGCTGAAGAGGACATCAGAAAATAGAAAAACATCCCCTGTTCCTCAATAAGCAGCACCAATATTGTCAAAATGGTTATACTCCTATAATTGCTCTATAGATCAAATGTAATCCCAATCAGAACACCAACAGCATTCTTTACAGAACTAGAGAAAACAATCATAATGTTCATATGGAGCCAGAAGACACGTAGATTAACAAAAGCAATCTTGGGAGACGAGCAAAGCAGGAGGTCTGAGAATACCCAACTTCCAAGTTATACAACAAAGCAACAGTGAGAAAAATGACATGACACAAAAATAGATATATGAATCAATGGAACAGAACAGGATGCAGAAAGACTTCCCATATTTCACAGTTGTATAACAGCAGATTTTTTCTTGTGGTAATGACCTGTAAACCAAAGTTTTTTGCATATTTTTTAAAGAAAAAAGAAAAAACAGAAAAAAAGGGTAGAAATAATATAGAATTTCAAAAAAATATTAACTCTAAGAAATCACTAGTTGATAAATTACATATTGTACTCTTAGAAATAGTTGTTCAAGTTACAAAATCAAAGCATAAACAGGGGATAGACACTCAAACATTTTACAATACAAACCATTCTGTTCAATGATCCAATGAAAACTTAGTAATATGGTCATCTATCTTACACACTTAAACATCCATACAGTTATATCCTTTAGAGCACTTTCCTTCTCTTTCATTTTTATAA
The DNA here is from genome assembly GCF_034190915.1 of Cavia porcellus. Taxonomy (NCBI): domain Eukaryota; kingdom Metazoa; phylum Chordata; class Mammalia; order Rodentia; family Caviidae; genus Cavia; species Cavia porcellus. The sequence continues at coordinate 11,363,844 of NW_026947496.1, forward strand.
TATCTGCTGTACATTTTAGTTTTGGCAAAATCCAACACCTCTTCTGTTCTTATTATTCTTTCAGTTTTTATTATTTTTTACACTAGAGAGACAATGTGATATTTACAAATGTGAGTCTTGTTTATTTCCCTAATGAGGATAGTCTCAAGTTGCCTCCATTTACCCATAAAGGCCTCAAGTTTACCCTTTTTATAGCTGCGTAATATTCCATTGTATAAAAATACCACATCTTTTTCATCCACTCTGTGGTTGATGGGCATTTTGCTTGTTTTTAAGATTTAGCTATTATAAATCGTGCTGCTATAAACATGGGTGCACATATATCATTGTGACATGGTCTTTTCAATTTTTTTGGGAAAATATCCAGGAGGAGAATAGCTGGGTTGAATGGAACTTCCAATCCTGGTTTGTTGAGGAATCTCCGTACTGGTTTCCACAGTGGCTGCACCAGTCCACACTGCTGCACCAGCAGTGGAGAAGTGCCCCCCAGCCTTGCCAATGTTTGTTATCATTTGATTTCATGATGACAGCCATTGTTTCTGGAGTGAGATGATATTTCAGTGCTGTTTTAATTTTCTTTTCTCAAATGACCAGTGATAGTGAACATGTCTTCATATATGTATTTGCCATTTGGATATCTTCATCTGAGAACTGTGTTTGTCTCAGATGCCCATTTTTGGACAGCGTCTTTGAATTTGGGAGGCTTGATGTTTTTTAATTCTTTATATATTCTGGATACAAGTCCTTTGAGAGATTGTTAGCTAAAATTCTTTCCCATTTTGTGGGTCTTCTTTTCACTTTGTTGGTGATTTCTTTTGAAGTGCAAAAACTGTTTAACAAGATGAGATCCCAATTGTTGATTTTTTGAAGTATTTTCCTTGCAGTTTGCGTTTTGTTCATGAATTCTCAAATCACCTATCAAAAGAAATACATGCCTACCCCTATGTCTCTAAGATTTCTACCTACTTTGTCTGCCAATAGATTTAGTGTTTCTATTTTAATATTTAGGTCTTTGGTCCAGTTTGGCTTTAGTTTAGTGTATGGTGTAGGCATGGATCTAGTTTCAGTATTCGGCATGTGGAAAGCCAATTTTTCCAACACCGTTTATTAAAGGGGCTATCCTTATTCCAGTGAACATGTTTAGCCTCTTTGCCAAATATAAGGTGACTGAGTGTCTTTGTAGTTGTGTTTGCATCTTCTAAATCTGTTCCATTGATCCTCAGGTCTATTTCTTTGCTAGTACCATGCTGATTTTATCACTGTGGCTTTGTGATATAATTTCAAATCAGGAATTGAGATGCTTCATGCCTTGCCTTTGTTTCCCAGAATTGCCTTTGCTATTCTAGGTTTCTTCTGTTTCCAAATGAATTTTAGGAGTGTTTTCTCTAGATCTGTGAGGTATGTTAATGGTATTTTGATTGGGATTGCATTAAATCTGTGTAACAGTTTTGGGAGTATGGCCATTTTCACAATGTTGGTTCCTCCTAGCCAAGAGCAAGAATATCCTTCCATTTTCTAATATCCTCTTCAGTCTCCTTTTTTAGAATAGTATAATTTTCAGCATATAGATTTTTTACATTCTTAGGTTTATTCATAAGTATTTCATTTTCTTAGGTGCTCTTATGAAAGGCTATATTTCCATAATTTCTCTCTCAGTGAGTTTTTTGTTTGTGTACAGAAATTGTCTTGATTTTTGAGTGCTGACTTTGTATCCAGCTACACTGCTGAATTTGTTACCTCTAGTCTTTTAATGGAGTTTTTTGGGTCTTCTATATAAGTTATCATGTCATCTGCAAATAGTGATACTTTAACTTCTTCCTTTCCTATCTTTCTTTCTTTTCTTTCTTTTATCTGATTGCCCTGGCTAGTATTTCCAGAACTCCTAGTATTGAATAGGAGTGATGATAGTGGACATCCCTTGTCTTGTTCCTGATTTTAGTGTGAAAGCTTTCAGTTTTTGTCCGTGTAGTATAATGTTGGCTATTGGTTTCTCATAGATGACCTTTATGAGATTGAGGTAGGTACCGTGTATCTCAAGTTTCTGTTGAGTTGTTATCATGACAAGTGTTGGACTTTATCCAAAGCTTTTTCTGCATCTATTGAGATCATCATGTGATTTTTGTTTTTGGCTTTGTTGATGTGATGGTTTAATACATTTGTTGATTTGCTTATGTTAAACCATTCCTGCATTCTTGAAATAAATCCCATTTGGTCATGGTGTATAATCTTCTGAATGATTTGCTGCATTCTATTTTCCAGTATTTTTTGAGTATCTTTGCATCAATGTACATTAGTGAGATTGGCCTATAGTTCTCCTTTTTGGTTGGGTCTTTTTCTGGTTTTGGTATCAGCGTGATACTTGCCCCCAGGAATGAGTAAGGGAGGATTGCTTCTCTTTCAATTTCATTGAAGAGTTTAAGGAGTATTGCCGTCAGATCTTCTCTAAATTTCTTGTAAAATTCAGCCGTAAATCTATCAAGACCTGGGCTTTTCTTTTTTGTTAAGTTTTTAATCATGTTTTCAATTTCAGTGGCTGATCCTGGATTGTTCAAAATTGTTATATCTTCTTGATTTAGCTTTGGTAGTTCATATGTTTCTAGAAATCCGTCCATTTCCTCTGTGAGTAGAGAGTTTCCTATGTGAGTAGAGATTTTCAAAGTAGGTATTCCTGATCTTTTGAATTTCCTGGAATCTGTAATAATTTCTCTCTTTTCAGTTCTTATTGCATGAATGTTTTTCTTTCTTTTTCTTGATAAGATTGGCTAGAGGTTTATCAATTTTGTTTATTCTCTCAAAAAATAAATTTTTGATTCATTGATTCTTTGTAATTTTTTAGATTTAATTGCATTAATTTCTGCTCTGATTTTTACAATTTCCTCTCTTCTATGAGTTTTGGATTAGACGTGCTCTTCTTAAAGCTTGAGATGTAGCATCAGGTTGTTTATTTGTGCTCGTTCTGTTTCCTTGATGTGACCATTTATTTCTATATATTTTCCTCTTAGAACTGCTTCTATTGTGTCCCACACGTTACAGTATGTTTTATCTGCATTTTCATTGAATTATTGGTATTGCTTTATTTCTTTCTTAATTTCACCTTTAACCCACTGTGCAGCAGGGTTTTTTTTATTTAATTTCCATGGATTCATGCAGGTTTTGCAATTTTTTTTGCCATTAAATTCCAATTTCAGTGCACTATGGCCCAGATATTATTAATGGGATAATTTAAATCCCTTTGCATTTACTTAAGAATGTTTTAACAGCTAATATATGGTCTTTTTTGGAAAATCTTCCATGTGCAGCTGAGAAGAATGTATATTCTACTGTGGTTGGGTGGATCACTCTGTAAACATCTACTAAGTCCATTTGCTCACAGGTATGATTTAGTTCTATTGTTTCTTTGCTGACTTTTTGTCTAGTTGATCTATCTCTTTGGTCCCCTATTACAATCTGTTCTTGTGTATTTGGTTTTTCATGTCTATTAGTATTTGTCTTATCTAGTCGGATATTCCTGTATTTGATATATATATATATATATATATATATATATATATATACTTATAATTGTTAATTCTTCTTCTTGAAGTTTTACACTAACAAGTATAGGTCTACAAGACCTTTATCTCTTTTAATCATTTTAGGTTTGAAGTTCCCATTGTATGCAAACAGAATAGCTATCCCTGCTATTTTCTGGGTTCTTATTGCATGGGATACTGTTTTCTATCCTTTGACCTTTAGAGTCAGGTGTGTTTCTTGTGTACAGCATAGTGTGGGATCCTGTTTCTTGATCCATTCTGTCAACTTATTTCTTTTGATAGGTGATTTGAGGCCATTTACATTTATGGATATAACTGATATGTACTGGATCGACTTTGCCATGTTATGTTCCAGTTGTTTGTTTTCTGCCCCCCCCCCTGTTTAATTGCTTGTCCTACCTGGTGGTTTCTTTCTGTTGTTGTTCGGGAGATTGTGGTTATTTTTATGTTTACCTAGTATGTCTTTCAATACTCTTTCTAGGGTTTGGTTTGGTGGGCCTGAGTTTCTTCAGTTGTTCTTTGTGATGAAAGTATCTTGTTTCTCCATTAAAATTGAAAAACAGTTTTTCTGGGTACATCAATTTGGGTTGAAAGTTGTTTTCTTTCAAAGCTTGAAATGCTTCACTCCAAGCTTGTTTTAACTTGAGAGTTTGCAGTGAAAAATCTACCATCATTCTGATGGGCCTTCCTTGGTAGGTGAGTTGTGTCTTTTCTCTAACACCTTTAGTATTCTGTTTTTATGTTGTATGTCTGGGATCCTAATTATTATACATCTAGGTGTAGATCTATGTTGGTTGTGACTGTTTGGCGTTCTATATGACTCACTTATCTGCATGTCAGATTTTTCCCCATGTTTGGGAAATTTTCTTCTGTTACTTCTGTAGATAGTTTACCTATGTCATTTGCATTGACTCCTGCATCTTCTTTGAAGCCTATTAGTCTTATATTTTTTCTCGTGGTGTCATCTCGAAGCTGCTGGATTGTCATTTCATGCTGCTTTATTGTTTTTAAAAGTTCTAGTCTTTCATGATCGCTAACTGTGTACCTGTTCTTGGTCCGAAATTCTATCCTCAGGTTCATTTAAATGGTTTTGCCAGCTTTTAATAGAATTTTTTTTTTGGTCCTTGGAATCGAACTCAGGACCTTGTGCTTGCGAGGCAGGCACTTATGCCACTGAGCTATTTCCTGAGCCCCACTATAGAATTTTTTGTTTCTTGGATATCTCTTTGAATTTTTTCATGGGTTGTGCTTGTTTTCTATATTGTTCATTCAAGGTTTCAATTAATTTCCCATGTTCCTGTATTTTGTAAATCTATTTCTTCTCTGGCTATGCTGACCAACTTCTTTACTAAAGTTGTTATTTCTGTCTTTACGTGGGAAACTATTTCTAATTTGATTTCCTCTATAGCCTCATGAATTTGTTTCTTTATTTCATTTGCTATCTTTTCAGAGATTTCTGGTGTATGACTATTAATGTCTCTATTTCAATGTTGCCTGTTCTTGCTCCTGATGGAGTGATGTTTGAGATTGCATTTTGCTTTTTCGTTTTGTCATTTTTACTTTTTGGGTTAATTTTTGGTCTTTCAATCCCAATAGTCTCAACTGTCGGTTTGTGTATCTTAGGGTCCTACTATGTGGTTGATGTTTGTTTGATTATTGAATACCACAGTGAAGAGGAGAGCCAGTCACCTGTATTTCTCCTGCAGGGGCAGTTGGGTGAATCCTATATTCTTCCTGGGCTGACTGGCCTAGGAGTATTGATGTAATTCCCGATGTTACTATGTCTTCAGGTTGTTGCAGATCACCAGATCTCCCTGTCTATAGTATTTGTGTCGGCTGAGGCCCTGCTGTGTCACTGGGGGTCTCATAAGCTCTTTAGATTTTCTCCATGTTGGGGGAGGCCTCTCCATGTTGGCACTCCCCTCAACCCACCCGTTGTTCTCTATGTGGAGGAGGGAATCACCCACACTCTTGCCAACCTTGCCCAGGTCTTACAGTTGGAGGGAACTTCCCTACTGCTCCTGTTTACCCACTAAAGACCTCTGTTTTAGGGGCAAACTCACCACACTGAATGGAGCCTGCTGATGTCTCCTGTTTGGGTGAAGGGTTCCTGAGTCTCTCATCAACCCAGCATGGTTAATCCACTGCAGTCCAAGGTTCTGAGAGAAGGGGAGGGAGCTGAACATCAACAGCAGTACTTGGTCCAAGAGATGGGGAGGATCGCCCAGGGCAGTGGTCTGGCGGTGGCCTGTATGGTGGGGCTCGTGGGAAGCGCACGGGCATAGGCAGGTGCAGTGGGCCAAAGGGCGTTCTGTGCAGCGGCCTTTTTTGCATATTTAGTGGTCAGCTTTTTCATCACAAGGACAAAATATCTGACATACACAATTTAAAGGAGCAGAGGTTTATTTTGGTTCACAGTTTCAAGAGGGTTCAGGCCATTGTCAGCTGGCTCCAAGTCAAATATAGGATGGCAGAGGGGCCTGGCATAGGACAGCTGTTCAATCGATGACTGTCAGGAAACAGCACAAGGAGAGCTGGGGATGGTGGGGGCAGGTGGTGATGCCAGTGCCTACCTCTTCTTTCATTCGAGCCCCACCTCCACATTCACCAAATTCAGTAACTTCTCAGCAAATGGTTAATGCACTAATAATATAGTACCTGTCCCCCTGACCTGGTCACCTTCCTAAACTCCCACCTCTGAACATAGGAGACTTTTAGGAACCTTTTATATGTAAACCATAATATAAATGTATATGCATAATCACAGTATATATGATGTAATACAGTCAAGATATATTATATATAGTCATGATATGCCTATGATAGGGTTTTATACAAATTCAGTAACTTCTAAACATACCTGATTTTAAATATCTACCCCATATGATGATGAACTAATGAACTAACAAACAAGGAAAAAGTGGAATAAAATAGGGAAGTGGTACTGTGTGTGTTTATCACAACCTTAAGGCACAATTAGAAAAGTAAATGCCTGCTTCTCCACCTAGCCCTTTATTTTAATAATTGGAAATACCAGCAAATAATGGCTTTACTAATTGAAATACCAGTTTTGACAAGCCCTTACTTATTTCTCTATTAAGATCACTTCCTGAAAGTATCTCAAGAAGTTAATGAATCGCATGTTAATTAAATCTGAACTTTCCTCCTGTCGTATTCAAATGGGAAAAATCAAAATATGATGTATTCAAGGTGCTGAATACTAGATTGGACATTAATTGCAATATAAATATAATATATGGTAATGTCACACATGAATGTTACAAGAAATAGGTAGCATTTGGAGTGGAATTTGCTAATTTTAACATTAATTTATCTTTTAAGTTCATTTTGTCCCTAAAAATTCAAATGCTAAAATAATGTTTTACCGGCATTTCCTAATTAACCAAGTTAAATTTTCTATGAAAAATTCATTCTGGTCCAACTAACAAAGGCATCCTTTCTCTTGTCTTGTGTCGTTAGCCTCTTAGCAAATATCCTGCGCTGACAAATGACATTTCCTTCTGGTTACCCACCGAGAACTACGCTGAGAACGATTTCTATGACTTGGTCCGCACCGTGGGAGGAGACCTGGTGGAGAAGGTTGATCTCATAGACAAGTTTGAACACCCAAAGTAAGTGAAGAGCTCTCAGTGTTGTCCCCTCCACTCTTACTGTGTGACAGATAGCACGTGGAATCAGCCACGAGAACTGTGCTGCAACCCAGGGCGCCGGAGACAATGTCTTCTAAATTTATAAAGGAATGGTCGGCTTGTGAGGAAACCCTTAACCAGTGCTCTCTGAAACTCTTTCTCCTAGCATGTGTTTTATTCTTTCCTGCCTTCTTAGTAAAGGAAGCATATAAACCAGGGTGTTTTAAAGATCCTGCCATTTCTCATTATTGCCTGGGGAAGTGATTTCTTACCTATTGCATTGTGAGTACAGAGGAGATGAGGCAGAGGAAGGGTGGTGGATGAGGAAAGGCAGTTTTGTTAGTCTCTCAATGCACATTTATTAAGCACTTCCCACATGCCAAGACCTGTTAGGTCTTAGAACTTCAGTGAGTTAGAACTTCTTCTTGGAGCTCACAGTCTCATGGGAGAGGCAGATATTAAATAAATCATTACACAGATGTGCAGTGTGCATTATGAGGGGGAGTACATTGGCTGTAGCCAAGAACTGATTTCCACTGGGAGTTGGGGCAGCCTCTTTGGAGTGGAGGGCAGAGGCAGGGCGGGCTGTGAAGAGGCACTGCGGAAAGCAGATATGAATCTTGAGGGGACCATCACACATGCACAATGTGGGCATGGGTGACAGTGATGCGACTCAGTGAGTGTGGGGAGGTGGGCAAAAAGAGAAGACCATGGGAGAGAGATTGGCCTGCAGGGTCAGGCAGGGCCAGCGCGTGCACGACCTGGGATTTGGGATTCATCCGGACTGTACTTGGCCGGTCCAGGAGTGGTCCAGTTACCTCTGTGACTGTCCCCCTTAACGGAGCCCTGTGGCCCACTGTTAAGAGAAGGACGGTCACACATCTCATCTCTGCTGTCCCCTGGCCTCCTGGCTTTGTGTCCTGTCTCCATGGCCAGGGCATCTACAATTCTGGCCTCCGCTTGAGATCCTGTCATGCTGCTTTCTTTGTTTCATGAACTCTTCTTTCCCTAGATAAAGATGTTTAGTGCTCACTGCCGGGGCTGTGACTGTTTTTTTCACTTACATAGGTGACGGGATGTCATCTAGAAAGTTGCTCAAAGACTTGTGGAAACAATACCCCCGTGCTAGTCACTTTATCTTCGCTAGGATGAAAGTATCCAACACTCACAGAGAAGGAAAGGTTTGTTTTGACCCCCAGGCAGAAAGCAGGGCAGAGGAGAGCTGCTCAGGGCAGCTGGGATGCAGAGAGAGTTCAGGGGAGGTCACAGGGAGCAGGGAGAGGAAAGGGAGGAGCCGGGGGAAGGTAAACCCTCCCGGGGCCTGGCCACAGTGGACCCACCTCTTCCTTCCTATGAGGCCACCTCCTAGCAGCACGTCCTCTGATGCCCCTAATCCAGTCGCTTCCCAAACACATTTCACAGGCTTGATCTTTTTGCTTTTCATGCTAAAGACTCCTTCCTTGTGTTGAAAGTTGGATAATTTTATCCAGATATTCCCCGGCGTTGACCTGTGCCCCGTGCTATATTGCTGTGTCTCACAAATCAGATTTGACTCTGCTTTTGTTTTGGGGACGTTTTTCTTGATTCCTATTTTAAGAGTGTGTCCTGGTCCAGTTCATCCTTTGGGGATCCCAGCATTCTCTGTCTGACTCTGATGGCTGCTCTCATATGTTTGAAATCTCTTTACTTCCACCCCAGCTGGGGCACTGTCCTCCCTGCTTCTCTGTCCCTTCCTGTGTTTCCCTCCTGGTTCTGCATTCTGCCCCATTCACTGTATTTTCCTGCTTTTCTAAGCTCTGCAAGCTCACGTTTCAGTTCCTCCTATTTTCTTGCCATCTTTTCTGGGAGTTATTTCTGTTTTGTGATGTTCCTTCGTCAAGAAATTGCTTCTCTTAGCTTTACATTTTATTGTAAAATATTTAGCCAAAATTTCACATGCTCCAAGGGCAGTATTTTTCTGACTTTCATGGCCGTCAGCTTTTCCATCCCTCTCCTCACTTTCTCCTTATCTCCTGACTGACAGATAAGCCCTAGACTGTCACTGCCTATCTGATACCCGTGCTGGATGCCCTGGGTCTCCTCAGCCCACTCTGGGCACAGGGTTGGGGTGGGGCTGGGGTTGGTGGGGCAGGACCCAGTAACGGCCAGCTTACTTTTGTAGCATTGTGGCTCTCTTGTCCTCTACTGCCAGGAAACCTAGTCTTAAAATTAGGCGCATCTTTCTGGCTGTTTGTGCGGGTCTGCCCCCGACCCACACCTGCATTCACCGAGGATAGAGATTTGCCCCTGATCTCCCGGTGTCCACACTCAGCGGTGGGCTGCCCTCCTGCGGCAGGCTGTCGCCTCCGCTCTGGATGCCGGGTATCAGGCTGAGTGTGCGCCAGTCTGGTTCTCCCCACTGGAGATCGCAGTTGAAGCGGAAGTTTAGGTTTTATTTTCATAGCTGAGGAAAATACTGAAACAAAACTGATCGCTGTCCGTGTAGAATCAAGGACTCAGACCGCGGTCCTGGTCCCAGCCTGCGCAGTCCCTGGCTCCTGCAGTGGTCTTTTAGGCTGGAAATGAGGAGCCTGCCAGGTCCCAGAACGATGTACACCGGGGCATGGGGAAAATTCCCTGTGGGGCTGTTGGGGTCTCTGCGGCTGGGGGCGGGCGAACCCCCAGACCTTCCGCCGCGGGTGATGTGTCACTGTGGAGGTAAATGCTGGGTGTGTTGGTCATTGCAGGTCGCATTGAAGTGGTGTTGGGGGCCTGTGGACCCAGGCAGAGAAAATGGAGACAGTCCATCAGATTACAAAATAGGATGACAAGTGGACTGCATTAGGAGGACTCCATGTATGCAGGCCTAGCACACAGCTCCGTGCTCAGGGCTGAACAGTGAATGTGTCTCCTTCCTTCTGGAGATTGTGCTTTCAAATGAAATTTGGAAGTAACCAAAAGTCACTCCTTGGTGGCGTTGTTCTCACCACCTCCGAGTCATTTCACAGGTGTCAAAGGCTGTCATTTTCGAGCTGTGCCAGGTGATTATACTGCAGCCACCTTAATAAGGGGCTTGGTGCCTGAGTAAGGTTCCTGTGGGAGAGATTGCTTCTGGTCTTCAGTAACATACACCACCAGCTCTCACTTGTGAAATAAAATGACCCTTTATTTTTTAGCTGAGCAACTTTCTACCCAAATAAAGACTATTCTTCTGAACCTCCACGACAGCGTGGTGACCAGTGTGACCAGTGATTACTAAGGAGACATGTGTAGTGGTATTTCTAGAAGTTTCCCGAAAAGTTGAGTTGAAGCATTCTCTTTTCCTTCTTGCTCCCTGGATGTCAGTGTAATAGCTGGTACTCAGGCAGCCATTTTGGACTGCTGCATAACCTTGGCAGTGTAGAAGTGTGAAAAGCAGTTACGTGAAAGTAGCCTTACTCCCGAGCTCTGGGCAGTGTTCATTCAACCCTAGACAGTCTTATTTTTTTTAATCTTTTATCTTTTGACACAGGGCCTTGCCTGATGGTTCAGGCTGGCCTTGAACTTACTATGTTGCCCAGGTTGGCCCGAACTCCTCCTGATAAGTTTCTGGCCTAAGACTCCTGGAATGCTGGGATTACAAATGTGAGCCACCACTCCCGGCCTTCAGTTCAAGACTTGTAAGTGACACAGAGATGGCCTGTGTAGGCCACTGTTTTCCAGATCTTCCTGATTGATAACCAAAACTTTACCTCCCTGTCACAGGTCTGAGGAAAAGGACCTGTTATTTAGTCCTGTGGTGGCTCACTCTGTACTGAGTCCCAAGAAGTGTGGAGGGCGAGCTGTGGTGGGCTCTTTCTGTCCAGGGCCGCCCTGTTAATGGGCTCTGCTCTGCGGGGCACCCGCTGTCTCTCAGCTCCTCTCAGCTCTGACCCTGAAAAGCAGCCACACCCAGCCAGGCTGCTTCAGGCAAAGCCTGTGGGCTACAAAGTTTGAGGACCTTGATCTAGGGGAGAAGAAGGTGTAATTGTTTTAGGAGCCCTCAAGGTCCCAGAATCCTCTGCTAGGAGTTTGTCCCTTCCTGAGCATCCTGCCCCCACCTTAGGACAAACTGTCACCTGAATTTATTCATGTCAGTCACATGCTGATCTCAGGATTTATGTAAAAGAAGAGAAATGTTGCTAGATAATCCAAAGTGCTTGTTTGCCTAACAGGAAAACTGTGACAGGCCAAGTGTGGTGGTGCACACACCTTTAATCTCAGAGCTTTGGGAGGCTGAGGCAGGAGAATCGCAAGTTCATGCCCAGCCTGGGCAGTTTAGCAACTTTGTAAGACCTTGTCTCAAAGTAAACAATATCAAAGGCCTGAGGGTGCAGTTAAACACTTGTTAACGTGTGTTCTCTAATTCTGATGGGGTTCTTTCCAACGGCCCCTTCTCAGCATGGCCAACCCAACTTTCCTAGGTCAAAGAGGATCTATTTAGGATGCATTAGAGTCAGATCTGCAGATCCCTCTGGAACCAAGGCAGGGCCAAGGGCTAGAGACCTCTGCTTCCCCTGCCTCTGCCCTACTCCGCTCCCGTCCAGCCTGTGCCCTCCCTTCCCACTGTGCACACGAAGGTTAACCTCTGCCTCACTCTGAATGGCCTGCAGTCCTTCTGGTCCATTCTTTCCAAAATCCCAGGACAAATTCAGAAAGGAAACTGGCTAATCCGTGGTGTTACCTGTATCACCTCCTTGCAGAATCCTTTGCATCAGGTCGCTTGCTGGGTTTCTGGGAAGTCTGGGTTTATCCCTCTCACGTGAAGAACTCACTGTGGGTTGATCAAGGACCCCCCCAAAAATAGCCCAGGCCCATTTTGTATAACAACTTCATTCCATCTTTATTTCAGAATAGACACCCAAATTCCCTTGCTTTTTCCCCATCACTTGCCATCTGCCCCAGTGCAGGAGTCTGCCGGGAGCTCCTTGGGGTTCATGGATATCTTATATTCTTTGCCTGCATTTAAACTCTCCTAGGCGATCCCACATACCGGAACTCCTGAGGGGCCCCTGGCACAATAGTCATTGTGTCGCTCCACAGTTCATGTTGGGACCTGTTGTCTATTGTGAGGTAGCAGGGGTGAGGCCATGGTGGAGATGCAGTCTCCAGAGCATGAGGTGAGTGCGTAACAAGAGGCACAAGACAGCTGCCAGCCTGGTCCTCCACCATGCAAGGGCTCAGCTTCTGTTCCTTCCCCCTTTCGTCCCTCTGCCCTGTGCAGATGCAAAACAGGAGTCCCTTAGGAAGCGCAGAGCAGCCATCGTCATGTGTGTGATCCACTGGCATCTTGATCTTGGACTTCCCAGCATCCAGAACTGTGAGAGAGTAATTAATTTCTATTGCATATAAATTACCCTGTCCCTAGTTACTTTGCTATTGCAGCATACATGCACAAGACATGAGGTCATTTCCATCTGCCTTGATGTACACGATGGTGGAGGGGGTCTTACCCATAGCGTTTGATGACCGGCTGATTAATCCTGCCTTCCTTCCTTAGAGGAGCACCTATTAAAGGACTTGAAAAGCTTGTGATACAGTCAGAAGGCCAACATAATTGTGTAGCGAAAAGAGCTTAGACAGATATTTGGAAAACACGAATTTGATCTTTTTTTTTCTCCCCTGGTACTGGAGAATGAAGCCAGGGACTTCATACTAAGGAACATCCCCAGCCATTTTTATGTTTTATTTTGAGACAGACTCATACTGAGCAACCAAGATTGGGCTTGAATTTAGAATCCCCCTGCCTCAGCCTCCTAAAGAACTGGGATTACAGGCATGTGTCACTATGCATGCCCTGTCCTGACTATTCACACATGTGATACTGGGATCCCCGAGTCTTGTTTCCTCCTGTACCACTAGAAGTAATAGCACTTTCCTTAAGTAGTAGCTGTGAAAATTAGAAATATGTGAAATGCTTTGAAGATTTCACAAGGTTTTAAAAAAATGGCTAGCTGTTAGAGTAAAAAACAATAACCCTCCAGAATCAATCTGACTTGTTCTTTAAAGAATAACCTCAGGACAGCCAGGAGCCTTGGATTTGGCAGCCAAATGCATCTGACTGGGAAGTTCTGTAATGAAAGGAAGCAGAAGGTGACTTCTAATGAAAATGTCACTCTGAAATGACCCGGGTCCTTCCTGCAACTTGAGGAGTAAACTTTTAATCAGAAAAAGTAGGAGTACTTTGTAAAGTGGCAGAAGTGCTCATCTGAGATGTCTGCAGCCACTGCGGCTGACTCAGGGTCCCATGCTGGGAAAATGCTGCACACGGTGGCACGTGGGTTGACATCTATGGTTTGCAAATCATTCCTGGCCTTATTTCTTTTGACAGAGCCCAAAAGGTGCACTTATCTGACCTTCAAGATTGCTTGGCGATGGAAAGCCATCAGCAGCTAATCTTGGGAAGGCCCTGGATGGGAAACTAGTCATAAGTTGTGTCCTGTCTTAGTTACTTTTTTCTCATTGCTGGGACAAAATACTTGATGCCCCACATAGAGGAAGGAAAGGTTTAATTAGCTCACAGTTTTTGTTTCATTGCATACTCAGCTGGCTCCAAGGCAGGGTGGTGAGGCTAAGGGTCAGCTATTTATGGTGACCGCAAGTGACAAGAGCAAAAAGGGGAAAAGGGAAGACCACATTTCCTTCCCTCCCTTATGATGTATGCTGGCTCCCTGCCCCGAGTGGACACGGCACTCACACCACCAAGTCCAGCTCTAGACAACAAACCAATCACAAACACTAGACTCAGCCACCTCCATGACTACATGAGGCTTTGAGGGGACATTTAAACACAAACCATAACATATCCCCTTGTAATCAACAGCACATTGTATGGTACCAAGGAGATTCCAGAACCACTTAGGTCTGCTTTACAGCTCTCCTGGCTCCTTCTGCTCCTCTGCCATTTTTATGGCAAGGCTGGTGGCCTGGCAACTTTTGTTGTGGTTCAAATAGCTGAGAAAGCAAACCATCTTTTTACAGTTTCCCAGGAGGGATGCATGCCATTGCTGCCACACTGCAGCCCTGTTTGCTACCAGTGTTAGACGAAAGCACAGTTTGGTCCCCAGCATATCACGCTTTGTTGAAGGATTCTTTGGAATTACCTTTGGGGTTGTGCAGGCCAGGGCCCTGGAGAAGCCTCTCTGCCTGGCCTGGAAGGGGCAGAGAGACCTCTCATTGGCAGCTAGGCCAGGATGGAGGTCAGCATTTAGCCGCTCTCTGCTCTGGGAGTTCTCTGGATGTTATCTTCACTTGGCATTCATGCTGCTTTTCTGTAGAGTGCAGTTCAGACCCTTCCTTTCCAATATGCAAGACGCTATGGTTTGATTGTAGTTTGTCCCCACCAGCTTGCAGGTGGAGACTTAATTCCTCCCTGCAGCAGTGGGGTCCCAGAGGTACAGCCTGTCTGGATAGATGAGTGCTCTCTTCCAGGGCTGAGTTCTGCCTGGAGAAACTGAATTCATCACAGCGAGAGTGGTTTGGTTGTTAAAGAGCAAGCTCAGCCACCTCAGCTCCTTTCTTGTCACATGGTCTCCTCCCCTCAGCATCCCTCCTGTGCCGTTTCCACCAAGCTCGGGAAGCAGATGCCCCTCACCAGATGTGGCTGCCAGGTTGTGAAGTTCCCGGGCTGCAAAACCATGAGCCAAAATAAAGCTCCTTTTCAAATAAACGACCCAGCCTCTGATATGCTGTTAGAGCCACAGAAAACAGACTAAATTACAGGGTAAGAGTAACTCCCATCCTGGCATGGATCCCTCTTCCTCTCCTGACAGCTGATCAGATTAAAGCAAGCCCAGGCACTTACCACGAGCCACCCAAGAGAGGAAAAGAAGCCACAGAGTCCCTGGAAAAAATGGGAAGAGGATGAGTTCCACCCCAGCATTTAGGACAATTATGAGTGAGAAAGTAAATAGTTTTCGGGTGTTTAAATTTGCCACCCCAGTTCACAAGGCCATTCCCTTCCTCCTACCAACGCCCAGATTTGAAGTCCAAGGCCACCATTAGAGGCTTCCCCATTCCACTGCCTGCCTCATGGTTTCTCAGGTCATTTTTCCTTTGCATGCCACAGATGGCCTGGCCATGAATGTGCCACAGCCCTCAGAGACGATGAAGACGTTGTCTTAGGAGCCAAGAGACTAAATTTGCATGTAACCTGACTCTGCCACCTTGGAGTAACAGGCATCTTAATTATAGATTTGGAAGTTAAGTCTCTAAAGATGAGCCATGGTTTGTAAGGAATTCTCAAGGATACATACATAAGGTCTAGCAAAGCTACTCTGGAAAAATTCAAATCTCTGCACAGGAAAAGGGGTTCAGTAGATGGGGCCTCCCCTGCTGATCTGAAAGACAAGACAGGCTGGGCTCCTGCCCCAGAGGAAGTCTGGCCATGACTCGTACACACCGTTAGGCTACCCAGGAAGCCAGACTGGTTATTTCGCTTACCTTGATGTAGCTGAGGCTGAGGTGACAGCCAGGAGGGTGCACGGACACAGCAACAGGGATGGCAGCAGGGTCGGCTCCAGAAGGGGAATGATGGTGTGCACAGGTGTCAGCTGATGGCACAATGGTGCAGCACCCAGGGTACAGCAGTCTGACTCCCAGGGGAGAGAGGTCTCTAGGAAACTTACTGAGGAACACGGAGGTCATTTCTGTGGGGTATGAGACACTGATGCTGTGGCAGAACCATCCCTGAGACTGCCTGGATGCTCCGCTGCTGGTCCTGGGCTCCCAATCGTCCTGTCCTATGAGCCAAGATTGGATGTGGAGTCCAAATGATGCTGAGTCTAGGAGAAGGAGGAGGAAAGGGTGGTGAAATTAGGAAACCTAGGGAAAATCTAGCGTATCTTTTCAGCAGCCCCCATTCGTGTTTTGTTTTGTTTTGCCTAATAGTCTTTGGCCTCACAACTGCTTATTCAGAGGCAGTTTGGAGCCTGGGAAGGTGTTGTTATGAGGGGAATTTAAGTGGGCATCCAGTAAGGAAAAGCAAGGTTGACTGTTCCTTGAGATTTACAGGAAGAAGAGAAAGGCACCTCAAGACAACTAAGGGGGTACCCTGGCCCAACACTTAGGAAATGAATCCGCTAAGTTTAGGGTTCAGATGAAGGCTCCTTAGGTTTCTATCCTCATGAGTCATGCTTACCAGCTCACAAGCATCCTAGTCTCCAGCAACTCCTCCTTTACATATTTTTGGAAGCCCTGTAAGTTTGCACAAACAAGCTTTCTCCTTTGGTGCATTCAATGACTCCCTTTTCGGTCCTCAGGGAATACCACTAAGGCTGTGGAGTGCTCCCAGTATCCTGTGGTGTTCCAGTTGTGGTAGTCATGGTTTGCAAGAACAAGACTATACAGGACACATAATTTATAGTGTTATTTATAGTGGTCACCCAAGGAGTCAAATACAAACAAAATGCAGGAAATCTATCCACACACTTAAGACCCAGAGAATTCAGCCGAGGGCCTGGATCCATGGTAGTATCTTGCATGCGTCCAGCTGAAGACCTGAGCCCACAGTAATGCCTCATGCAAGTCTGTTTCACGGATCTGTGATGGGGAGGCCCCGAGGTCAGTGGTGGAGGCTAGAAAGACTGCGCCAGCAGGATAAAGATCTGAGCCAGGAGGCTGAGGGTTCTGCACTGGAGCCAAGAAGTGATATTCAAAGTAAGAACCAGAGCTCCCCCAAAGAGCACCACAGCCATCTTTAGAGACAGTTAAGGTCCCAAGATACTCCAGTGATGAGAACAGCCAAGTCCATATCAGGAAACCAGCATGACAAGCTTCTCCTGGAGATTGAGCAGTACACCACCTTCCCCTCCAGAGCCAGGAAGTGATGCTCAAAGTAAGGACCAGAGCTCCCCCAAAGTGAACCACAGCCATTCTCAGAGGCAAAGGTCCCATGCTCCTCTGACCATGAGAATGGGCAAGTTCACATCAGGAAAGAAGCTCAACAGACTCCTCCAGGAGAACCCGGAGCAACAGGACAATCAACAGCACCAAACAGCAACAGCTCCACGGAGAACCAACAGCACTACTTCTTCCTCTCCAGGTCTCCTTTTATCTTAGCAACAATCCCCAGGTGGGCCCTCCACACTCAGCACCACGATGATTCAGTTCAGCTGGTGTTTCATGCTGACCACCAGTTATCGATCCACCACACTGGTCTTGCACAGGGGACTCAAGCAACAAAGGTGGCCTTTGGTTGGTCTTTCTGCCCACCTGGCAAAGCCCTCGAGTCTTCCCGTAGGTTTCCCCAATAGGTAAAGGTATGCCAATAAAGGCTAAAGATTTCACTTCAGCCCCGACTCAATCTTAGGCAGACCAAACATTTTCCATGGGGCTGCATTCAGAAATCAACAGAATGCCAAGTTGCCTTATACTCTTTTGTGAACATAATATTTTACAACATGAGTCTTTATGTGTCATTTCTCAGGGGAGAAAGAAAACCCCACAGCAGTTTCTGGATTCTGTGTTTGACAGATGTGAGTGGCTATAATCTTTCCTTGTCCTTGCTGAAAGAAACTGATGAGAGTAAGACCAGGAATAAGGAAACTAATAGTGAGAATTAAGCAGGTAAAATATTTGTACAGCAGGTGACAGCTCTGGTCTAGACAATTGCAAAGAATTTAATAGAATAATTGCTTAGTCCAATTCATTAAATATTTCTTATAGTAGATTTATCATATACACAAGGAATACACATTTTTTGGAATTCTGCAGTGATAATGGGAAAATATTTCCAAAACACTCTTCTGTTACAGTGACTGTCCCATTGCATTGTCTTTGTTGCTCTTTCTATTACTGTACTGTAAATTACTACCAAGTATGGCCTCTCTAGATTTCTACTATATTTGGGATGTGTAATGTCTTAAGTGTTCAGTGCTCATTTTCAATGAATAAACGATCAATAGAAATTCCAGCAGCAACATACATTGTATTATGACCTAACAGGCCAAGAGTTGCCTCATTTGGCAACACTGTCCTGTTGGAGGACCAGAACTCCTCACTGTCTGTTATGCTAAATACCTCCAAGGGAAGGCAGCATGGAGTGGACAGTATTCCTTAGAAACAGGACTCACATGTGCAGTAAGTTGGGTCCAAGTAAATTGTTGGTTTAAAAATAATTTGGTTCAGGCCAAATGTTCAGATAGGGAAAAGGGAATTAAATGAGAAAAAGGTAAAAAGAAAACTCATTTTAAGGAGGTTGATCATATCATATACAAAGTACAATTTAAGACTGAGATACAGCATGCATAATGCCCTGGACCACCATCAGCAAAACAACACCCAAACAAACCATTTTAAGTTTACAGTTCCATATTTTTAAGTTGGAGGAATTATAAAAGCATTCATGGTTACCTTGGAAGACTTTCCCTGATTAGATGAAGGAAGTCACAGGGTTGCATGGAAATTAAAGGAATCAAATTATCACATTTGTGTATGTTTGCTTGTTTGCCAGAGAGGAGAAACAAGGGAAACTTTTGATCAGTTACTTCCCTTTTGTCTGGGACAAAATACTAACACCTAAATGTAAAGGAAGAAAGGTTAGTTTCAGCTCACAGGTTGTAGAGGTTTCCGCCCACAATTGGTTGATTTTACAGCACAGCAGAGAGTGTAGCAGAGGGACACTGCAGAGAGAAACAGTCCATGGCAGGGCCGGAGAGGGGCAGTGAGCAGAAGCAGAAGCAGCAAGCCTCTCTTCTGTCTGTTTACATTTCATCCCGGTTACAAGCCTGTGATTAGTGCTACCCATACCCAGGGCGGGGCCTCCATTATCCACAGGCAGAACTGTGATAGATCAACTAGTGTTCTAACCCAGCACAACACACTCTTAATCCCATCACACACCCTAGTTCCTGCCACCTCCAGAAAGCCCCACCTATGAGAGCATGAGGCTACGGGGGACATGCAGATACAAGCCATGACAGGATTCAGTATGAAGGTAAGGAGAAAGCTCCATCTGTACAGGGAAGATGAGAAACTTCAGGTCTTTTTAACAGTTTCAAAATCGCTTTGTGTCTAGTAGCAAGAATGGAACCCTTGCATGCATTGCCAGCATCCTTTTCAGAAGCAGCTGCTTCCCCATAAGATGGCTAACTAGGACACAGCCATACTGGCAGAGTGGGACTCTGCCCCGTGGCCTAGTTGATTGGACCAAGGTGGACACCTAGCAAAGCTGGATGAGTAAGATCTCCTCTCTGATATGTTTAGGTGGAAAGGCAAAAAGAGCCTGGGTCATTCCTCTGGAGCCAAAGCCAAGAGAAGCTAAGAACTATCTCTGGCTTTGTTTACTGGAAGGGAGACGTGAGGAGCAAGGGAACAGAGAGGGGAGGTGGACAGGAAGTAGGAGCATGCTGGGGTCCCTGGTTCCATGGAGTTCTGGGGCCTAACTGCCCAGCTTGGTTACCCAGCTCTTCCTCCGGTCTCATAGCTCATCGACAATCTCCCGTTAGGAAAGCTGGCTTAATGCAGGTCTCCATCACTTGAGTCAAGGAGGTTCTAAGCCTTCTAAAATTGAGTCTTTCCCTCTTGACTGGAATCGCTAAACATCCACATCAGGTCAAGTTGTAGCTGACCGCTTATCATGAGTGAGGCACTTTGCTACCTGCCTGTGATGTTTCTAGTCAGGAGATATGCTTTTTTAAAAAATGAGCACTTGTTCTCAGGGCACTCACAGCCTGATAGGAGGAAGAAGCATCAATATTTCCAATCCAGTGTGGAAAGCCTCTGAAATGAGAACTATTCTGTTTCAAACAGGAACAGCACCTTACTTTGCTTTGAATACTGAAGTAACGTAGAGAGGATTCCACTGAATCATGAAAAACAAACAAGAATTCAGTATGTGTTATGGTTGACATGCTGCATCAACATGAGAAGTTTAGAAGTTTAACTAAGTGACTCAGCAGGGAGCCAGGGTCTTACTTTGTAAACATCCTGAGCCTGTACAAGAGGAGGGCAAGGAGATTCCGTGGGTGCTACACCTGCCCTGGAGAGGGCGTGGCCTGTGTTCCAGATAAAGGAGGAAAAGAGGCTTGCTGGTCCCCATTTTGCTCTTGTTCCTTTGCTGTCCTCTGCTGCCTTTAACTGTTGCCCCTGTGCCATCCCACCCTGCCTTTCAGCGAGCTGATTACTGACTGAAACCTCCACAAACTGTGAGCTAAGTAAATCTTTCCTTCTTTAATTTTGGGTGTTGGTATTTTGTCTCAAAACAAGAAAAAAGTAACCAAGACAAAGAGGAGGGGCCAGTAAATTCCAAGCAGACTGAGAAGTGTGCAGTGCAGAAAGACAGAGACGTGCACATAGTTTGGTGTGGCTGGTGCATGGAAAGCATAAACAGGGAGAAATGCAGCTGGAGAGTACAGAAGGGGCTGGGGGCTGCATCTGTAACAGGACATCTGAGACAGGAAGTTTATAAGGCACACAGATTTATTCCATACTGCTGTGGAGACTGGGAAATGTAAGAGCAGGGCCTCAGCACAGTGCAGATCCTTCTTCCTGCATCGTTATGTGACAGAGGGCGTCACATGGCACAGTAATGGAGCAGGCTGGCTCTGGGTCTCTCTTCCTCTAATCCATCGTGCGGGCCTCTCTTCTGTGACCTCATCTAATCTTAACTGCCTTCCCAAGCTCTACCTCCACATAAGTTTGAGAGTTAAGTTTGCACTTTTGGATGACACTTTCAAACCATAGCACTTGAATTCCCCTATGAAAATGTGAACTTGCCCAGTAGAAAAGCTTGGAGGGTCATTGAATGAATCCAGCTCCTCACTGATTTTAAGCCATGAGCTCTCTTTACTACGATGATCATTGTCACGCAGGGTTAGGGTCGGAGGCTGGGAGACAAGTCTGATCGTGACTTAGTGATCTGATTGAGGAGATAAAGGTCTAAATTGAGAGGGCGTCGTGGGAAGAAGTTATACCCTATGGGAAAGTTGGTCCATTCAGAAAAGATCCTGAAGACAAAGGATCTCTGTGTTGCTGATGCCTGACTCTGCTGGAAGTTGAGGTGGGATGAACTAGGCTGCTCTGGCAGAGGAGATTATGTGGTCACCTCGGGACTTCCCAAGTCTGAGGCAGGATGTAAGAGTGTTGCCATAAGTGCTCATGGGAAAGGTCAGTGTTAGTCTGTGTACTGGACCCTGGGACCTGGACCAGGCCCCAGGTCCAGAGAGTGTCTAGTATACTAAAAGGTACGATGAGGACAGAGCCCAGGCAGCCCCAGGGCTCAAGGCATGGTGGGGTGGAAGAATCGCTGTCTCATGGAGCAAGCAGACTGTGTGCCTTTTCATGGTTAGGTGTCTGCTAGGTGTCATCTGGAATCATGCTGCAGGAAATTTTCACTTGGCCGTCATTTACTTGTTTTTATTTTTCATCCTCATAGAGCTCACGTAAAAGGTGAAACAAAACCGCTGAGAGGTATCCCTAGGTGCACTCAGGAGGAAGAATGTGGATGTATGATTAGAGATCAGAGTTCCCAGCAGTGGGGTAGACCACTTAAGACAAGCCTCATTCAATTTGCTTCCTAAAGCATAGCCAAAGTGTCTAACTTAAGGATATGGCATGCAAATTAAGGCCTGAAAATATGAATGGAGTTTGCACCCTACTCTGATCAGTGTCTCTCAAAATGGCACATGGGAAGAAAAAGCCCTTAAAATTGCATACACTTCCCTTCTGCTTTGTATGGCAGGGGCATCTGTTCTCCTGTCGCGTGGAATTGTCACCTCTACAGGATGTATCTACTCCTTGGGAGCTAAAGTGCAGTATAATACGAAGTACACAGTTCTCACGATTAGACCTGGCCTGACCTCAGCGCACCCCTTAAGCCAAAAACAGCGTCCCAAGATGAGAGAAAGTGGGGCAGGAGAGGAAGGTGTGAGGAGTGTGTTGCAGGGAAAATGGAAGAGCGGATTATATTTGGAATGGTGAGGGGGTTTTTTGACCTACATGGAATCAGTGAATGTCTCCATTGAACATCTTAGTTTTGGGAGCCCTACTGCTTTAGAGAACCTACTTAAATATGAATCCCAAATAATGTTACACTATGTCTGCTGCGCGAACATAATATGTCTGGCAATATTAAACAGATCAAATTCTGAGAAGACTAGCCTGAATAGGAGCTATTCTTAGCATGGTTTAAGTAAAGGAGATCCATATAGATATTCAAGATGGAAAAATTCTAGTAGTTAATAGAAAACCTAAACTCAAGGTTGTGGTAACCTTCAAAGCAGAGCTGATTCAGATGCTTCTCAAGAAACCGGTGTCTTGGGATTTTAATTAGGGCCTGCCCAGGCCGCACCTGCTCCTCTGTCTTCCTGGAGGAAACTCCCCTCCATATCCGCAAAGCATCCTGGGTGTCCAGTACCACCTCGCCCATAGGCAGCTTCACTTGGTCACAGCCCTGCCAGGGGGAGACCAGAGATCTGATCCTATAGGCTGTGACTAGATTTATAGAGTGTAATTGTACTTTTTTGCGATTTAAGTAATACTTGGATTTCCTGCTTACAGTGGTAAAAAGATGATTTTTTTCTCCCTTACACTTCATGCTATAATTTAAACATGGCAGGGCAGTCATTGTATTCTCAATTGTAAATTTGTTTAGTTAAGATTAGTTTAAACCATCCTGACACTTTAAAAGAATACATTTATTGTGTGTATCTAAGATATACCATGTGATGTGATAAAACGCATGTGTAGTGAAATGGTTACTGTAGCGAAACAAGTGGACGTATCATCATCAGAGACTGGGCTGTCTCCTCCCGGGGCAAGAGCACTTGTGATCTGCTCAGCAAAACCCCGCTTCACCAGGCTGTGCCCCTCCTAGGGTGAATTAGGTCTTTGCAGTTGTCTACTCCACATATTTGTTATTTTGTGTGTTTAGGTCTCTATCTCTTCCTGTCATTTCAAAGTTTTGTGTGTGTTTATAACTTGGACCTTTATGTTGTGTTTTTACAGCCAGCTTCCTACTCTTGATAAAAAATGAATCGATATATTTTAGCACAATATTGCAGGATATATTCTAAACGATGCATCGCAGGTGTCCGAAGAATATCTGTGAGGGCGACACTGTTTGTTGCATCTCAACTTTGACGCAGTCACGGATCCAGGGGTGCGCCACAGAGATATTTAGATTGTACTTCATCGCAGCCGTTGCTGCAGACAGCCTGTTCCAAATATTTTTATTCTTTCTATTTAAGGTAAAATTCACATGGCAAACAGTTAACCGTTTTCAAGTGACCACTGGGTGGAATTTAGTGCGTTCTCAGTGACCTACAGTGAGCATCGCTCCTTAGTTACAAGGTGCACTGCGTCACCCCACAGGAGCATGCTGTACGTTCAGTAATCATCCCCCTCCACCCCATCCTCACGCTCTGACAACCACCGGTCTGCGCTGTGTTTCTATGGGTTTACTTGTTTGCCTAAACAGAATCATATGATAGGTGACCTTTCGTATCTGGCTTCTCTCATTTAGCATAATGTTTTCGGGGTTCATCCACAGTCTGGGCACTTGAATCCTGCCTTTTCAGGGCAGCCTAACTCTCCACTGTGTGTGTACACCATCTGTGCATCTGTTCCGCTCTCCATGGACATCTGGGTTCTTTCTACTTTTGGGCTCCTGTGAATAACAGGAACAAGTGTGTGTCTGAGTACCTGTTTTAGATTCTTTTTATGTGTGTACCTAAAAGTGAAACTACTAAGCATAATTTTAAGTATAACTTTCTGAGGAAGTGTCAAACTTTTTTTATTTTTGTAAAATAGCTGAATCATTTTACATTTCCATCTGCAATTTAAGATTCCATTTTTTTCACATGTTCACCACTTGTTTCTCTCTCTCTCTCTCCCCTCCCTCTCTTTCTCTGTCTGTCCCTCCTCTCTGCTTTCTTTCCTTCAAGTCTTTTCTGTCTTTCTCTCTTCCTTTCTTCCTTTAGTGTTCTTTCTGTCTTCCCTCTTCCTCCCTCTCCCTCCCTCCTGCTGTTAGATCCTTGCAGAAATCATTGTTATCTCTGAGGTTTCTCTTGGTGTTACCCTGGTGACTAAACGTTCTGGAATGTTTTTCATGTACTTCGTGGACATGTATATGTCTTGTTTGGAGAAATAGCTGTTCAAATCATTTGCTCCCTTTTTAATTGAGTTTACTATTTTTGTCGCACTATAAGAGTTCTGTATATACAATGGCAACTCAGTTCATGCATGTTTTTGTTTGTAAACAATTTAGATCACCAAAAGCATTTGCCAAAATTCTGTTGCTGTTTGCAAACTCCACCTCAGGTAACAAACATGACTGCAGCCATCTTTCCTGCAAAACACAAACGTGACTGTTTCTGAATTCCTGGAACAAATTTTGTTTGTGAAGCAAGGCCCACTGCGTTCTGGACAGTAGCTCTTTATCACTCCAAATGTTGAAGATGAAAAATTCTTTCTTTTTTCTTTCCTCCCTCCTATCTTCCTCCTTTTCTTTCTTAAATATGAAAGTATTAGGCTTTTAGAATCTAGTGGATCTTTACTTTAGAAAAGGAAACTATGGGGAATGCAATTTAAATTCTCTCTCATGTTACCCCAGAGAGATAAGCACTGTTCACATTTTATATTCTCTGTCTACTGACTTTTTAAAAATATGTAGGATAAATATGTGCATGTACATATTAAAAGAACTTTGCATAACATACTCTTTTAAGATTTTAATGCTTTTTCTTATGTGGAGAAGTTACATTTATTTGCATGTAGTTACATCATTTTATAATGATTAATAAAGAAGAGTCTTCCACTTGTTTATTAACCATGTATATTCCTCTTAATGCTTCAAGTCTTTGTTGTCCATTTTTCTGTTGGGGTTTTATAAAAAATAATGTTTCATATCAATTATTGTAAGCTACATATATACCGAGAATACTAGTCCATTGGCTGCCATTTTTATAAATCTTTTTCACATTATTATTACCTTTTATTATTCATCATAGTGTTCAAGACCTAGGAATATTTTGTTTTTTGCATTGTCATATCTAACTTGAAATTTATTTCTTCCATTGCTTTTACACATAAAAAGTCCTTGTTCACCAAAAAAAAAAAAAATCACATAAATATTTACTTATATTTCCTCCTGAATCATTTCAATCATAAGATTGTTATTTCCAGATTTATGTGGAATTTACTATGGCGTGGTAAGGTGAGAGGATCATACGTCTGTTTTTCCACAGTTAACCAACTTTCCTGATACCATTTATAAGACGAATCATTTACAATAAGTGAATGTATTGTACAATTATTTTGCATAATTTTTTCTCCCCCTGCCCTCTGGTACTGCAAACTGAACGCAGTGAACTCAGTGCACTTCAGTGCCGCTTTTCCTGTGTGTGTGAGAGTGTCACTGTGTGCCCACACTGCCCTTGAACTTGTGATCTTCCTGCATTTACCTCAGGAGTAGTTGGGGCGTGCACCCAGCTTTTGCATGGAGCTTGTGTAGGAAGCGAATCATCTTGGCTTGGTTTACTCAGGTTCCTGTTCTCAGCGAAAGACAGAGTCACTTTCCTTCCTCATCCAGGGGCTCATGACAACCCTTAGCCCAGTGCTGGAAACTTGTGAGAGCTTTCCTGATGCTAACAGCTGCTGCACATGCGTCACAGGTTCTCTACCTTGCCCTAGACAAAGAAGCACAGCCAGAGACAGCGTGAGCTCCGGGACCCTAACCTTCAATTTCTTTACCATTAAAATGGGCTTCGCAATGAACCTGCCTCATAAAGTTATTTTGCAGTGATGGGCACAGAATAAGCGTACAATCAGGGTACACTGTTGCTGGTAGTGGTGGTAACATCCTAGTAGGTGAGTTTCTCCTGGGAGAAACTAATGACAGCCAAGGGCACACATTAAACACCCGCCAAGAACAGCCAAGTTGTAGTGCGAAAGCTTTGCTTGTTATGTTCACTGTGGTAAAGCTCACACTCACGACAGGCATCCAGTTGCTTGGCAATA
This sequence comes from Cavia porcellus, assembly GCF_034190915.1. Taxonomy (NCBI): domain Eukaryota; kingdom Metazoa; phylum Chordata; class Mammalia; order Rodentia; family Caviidae; genus Cavia; species Cavia porcellus. The sequence continues at coordinate 11,389,981 of NW_026947496.1, forward strand.
ATTTATTCCAAATGTTGACATCACTTCTTCAAGGCTAAATGAGGAACAGATCATGGATAGACTAAGGATACAAAGAGGAAAAAAGAATAAACTGAGTTGAAGATACGGCAAAGGAAAAAGGACAGATCTGTGGAAGTAATTTTTTCAGTACTTTAATGAAAGGGCTGCGGTGTTAGGCTGGTTCCTCTGAACCACAGTAAGGGCTGCAGGACGTAAGGAACAGGTAGAGAGCACAGCAGAAAGCACACAAAGGATGCAGGGACAGCGGTGTGGGGTTTGCAGCCGGCACATCGTGTGCAGGGCAGGGTTTGGGGTCTTGCAGCTAGGTGGGCCTTGTCTCCTTCTTAGGGTGTCAGTGCAGGCCGAGTCTGCCCCATGGAGTCTGCATAGCAGAGGGAGCTGCAGACACAAGACGCATGGTGCTGTGTCTTCTGACTTGGCTTTGAGCACCTCACTTGATGTACGTGATACCAGGGAGTTGTAGTCAGTCATCATGAAATAAGGGCTGCCCATCACTTTTAGGAGATGACAGTATTCTGCCATCATCCATTGCGCTGTACTGATTTGGAGGAAGTATTAGCGTTTCTTGTGGGATAGCGTTCTAAGGAAGCGTAATGCAGTTATTTTGTTGAGTCAGCATTTCTGCTTGGAGATGTCTAATGTGTGTTTCATAATTCAAAATCTTATGCAGTTATAACACCAAATGTAGCTGAGAAAATGGCAACATTCCAGAGGAAGACCGAAAGCAGAGGTCTCAGTGAAGGAGTTCCATATGACAGTGGGCTTGCGAGTTTGGCTGCAGGACCCTGCGTGTGGCTGTGTAGAGTGCTGACACGGTCGTGGTCATTTGTGGGGCAGTCACCTGGCTCTCAGTGGTGTCTCCTTCTCTGGGAAGTGCTTTTCTCTCGCAGTCCAGAGCAGTGTGTCCTGGCAGCAGTCCTGCACAGTGAGGCATCCTCTGTAGCCTTGCATCTGACTGGACGCAGACCTCCAACTCACAAGAGAATTTACAGTTGCAGATGACAGAGGTCACATCCTCCTTTTGATGGAGACACTTTCCCATCGTCTGTCTTGAGAAGCAGTGAGGCAGAGAATGGCATTGTACGGAGAAGGAAGTCAGCAGACACACAATGGGAAACAGAAAGGGAGACCAGTGCCTGGTTCCCATGGGAACTGGCATGGTCCTGGAAGCCGCCTAGGCTTGGCCCCTCACCAGGAGGTCAGCAGTAATTGTCCATCTCACCCTGAAGCCCAGCAGAGGCACCCTTGAGTCGCCCTGTGCCCTGAGGGTTTCTGGTCAGCCTGAGTGCCAGCCTCACGCAGTGGGTTGCTTCACTGATCTCAGTCAGGGAGAACAGACAACCATGTGGCCTGATACAGGGAGAGAAGACACTTCAAGCACTGTGCGGTGAGGAGAAATACTCTCAGCCAAAGGGCCCTGCATGCAAAAGGAAATAGAGGCACCTCCTGTATCAGTCAGCTAGGGCTGTGTAGCAAATATTCCAGACTGGGTGGCTTAAAGTACAGTGTTTCCTCACACTTGGGGCTGGAAGTCCCAGATCAAGATGTCAGCAGATCAGGTGTTGGTTTCTCCTGAGGTTTGTAGATGGCTGTCTTCCCCATGTGTCCTTGTGTGGCCATCCCTCTGCAACTGTGTCCTATTACCTTCTTGTAAAGCCCTGGGGTTGATTAGAGCCCACCCCATGGCCCTGTTTTAACAGAATCACCTCTCAGAGCCTTGCCTGCTGCCCAGTACATCGGCTGTGAGGAGCATACAAAACCAAGGGGCACAGTTCAGCCGTCGTGCGTGGCTCAGGGACGTTCATGGTTAGCCCTCGGTTTCCACCCAAGTCTCAGGCCCTGGTGGGCGCTGAAAGTAAGGAGAGGAGGCCTCCTCCCGGAGATGCTAGGGCTCCCAGTCTGTGGACCCCAAGGTGACCTTATTTTGAGGGCAAGCACTGGAGGAGACTTCCGGCCACCTATTAGTAGCTGAGTCTCTGTGAATCTCTTATCTTGGCATCTGCAGTCTTGAAGGAGGATGAGGTAGGGTGTGAGATGTGGCACTTGTGACTTTCTCTTGTCAGCTTGTGGACCGTGAACAACGTAGCATCCTTGTGTGTGGAGCAGTGTGGAACTGGCCAAGTTACTGAACCTTCGGTGCTGGGGGCAAAGGGAATGAGGTTGATGGTATGAAACAAAGGTCAAGCCGAGCTCTGCTCTTGGTGACCTGGTGGGCATCTGCAGTCACGTTTTTGTTTTTGCAAAAGCAGCTTTCAAGTCTCTGCCTCAGAAGGAAACACAAAACGTTTCTAATGAGTAATAGGTTTGGCCCTGGGAGTTTGTTCTCTATTCCTTTGGTGATTTCTGTGTCACTTCCAAGTACTTTGTTGATTGACTGACTGATTGATTGACTGGATTTTCATTTCAATGTGTTTCTTCACATTGGTGGTCCCTGTATTCCCATTGCTCTTGCATTTCCTGTCCCATCGTGAGAGTTTTATATAACCAGAAGGCATGTGGCTGTTAGCCATGGCTTTAAATTTGCAAATGAGGTGTTAGAATGCTTCTCCCCGTGCTTAAAGGGCTCCTGGAGATGCAGACTCACCTGGGAGCCACATCAGACAGAGTCAGAGAAGCCTGGGAAATTGCAGAAGGGAAAGTAGATTCCTCTTACCTCAGTGGAGGGAGATGGTTCCTGTGGGCCTCTCTCCCTCAGTTCACATCAGGCTCTGTTTACAAATGGGTCAGCGGAGCACAGTGCCCCCAAGACTCCTGACGACAGAGTCTCGGAAAGCATTGCCTAGCACTCGTGGGGGTCACTGACCAAGGTCCCCACACAGGACCACGTAGGTGGGGCCAGGGCCATGTCTCTGGGTATTCAAGGCTGGCCATCTTCCTCTTCAGGTCCCCGGTGTCATCCTAGACCAGTGGTGCAAGCCTGTGGCCCCGTGCACAGCCGGCTGTTTATTACCACTGAAAGCCCCGAAAGGTTCACCGTCGCTGGCTAGGCCCTATGAGGGGCTCTGGCTCTGTTCTCCTTGCATCAGAGTGTTAGTGCCCTGAGAGGGTCTCAAGCTTTCTTGAAGCTAAGTTGCTTCTTTAATAAACTCTCCATTCACCTGGCGAGTTTTTAAATATTTTCTTAAAGTCTGGGTCCATTTTACTTTATCCACTCAGTTATCAGACTAAGCTTTTGTGTTCATCTTTATGTCTTTGAGACGAGGCCCCACCGTGTTGCACAGGCCGCTCTCAGATTCCTGGCCCAGGTGATCCATCCCCCGGCAGCAGCCTCCTGGGGCGCCAGGGTCGCAGACGTGCCTCACTGCATGTTTAAAGGTTCTGCTCCCCAGACTCCAGTTAACTTTGCATGAGCACTGTTCATGTGGCCCTAGTGCACATGCGTGCTTGTACACACGTTCACACTCTTGAGTGCCCACCCTGTGTAAGTAAGTGCTGGGCTCTGTTCCTGGGTATTGTGGATCACAGCAGGGCACAAAAGACAGCCTGATTTTATGCCCATTGCACAGAACAGCTGAGTTAAATCTGAGTGTTGACTGTGCCACACCTTGCTTCTGGGTCAGCATGGCAGACCCAAGGCCAGGCAGCTTGGAGCTCCAGTGCCAGCAGAGGACTCCAGAGGAAGCCCCACTGCCACCCTCACGGTGCAGGCTGGGAAAGGGGCTCACGTGGCCTCCTGCTGGGGGGGGGGGTACCGTGGGAATCGTGAATAACTCTGGAAAAATTGGCTGGAAAATCGGCTTTATTTTCAAAACACCACTCTTCCCTGGGTGCGCATCTCTCTTACAGTGCTGTCATCCCCGAACCAAACACGGAAAGGTACAGCCACCCATTGGGCACAGCAGGCGTCTCTGCCATGTGGCCTCTGTGCTCTGAGCTGCCCGCTGCATTTTGCTCCTCAGCACTTCTGACTAAAGCAGCCTCCCCGGTGCATTCCCCAATGTCAAGAGCAGCTGGTGAAAGTCAGGATGGCCTTCAGCCCAGGGAGCTCTCAGAGAAGACCAGTGCTTGCCCAGAGTGGTTGTCTGTGAGTCATCACGTGCACCAAGCGCTAGGTATCAAAGACCTCATGCCCACGGGCCTCGGACAAACCGCTGCACAGTGTAGTGCAAAGCTATGTTCTTTAGAAAACCTTTCCTGACACCCCGTCCTCCAGAGAGAGCTCTTCATCTTTGGGATTCCCTGTGCATGTGTGTAGGCCCATGGGAAAAACACTGGCTATTAAAATATTACCACTTCCATGTTTTTCTCACTAGATTATAAACCTTGAAGACAGGAAATCTGTTGATATATTATTTTGGGCCCTTGCCATAATGACTGAACACCTAGCAAATATTCATTGAATGAGTAAGACCCCTGCACTTATGCTAACACTGCCTGTGTATACACACACACATGCACGCATACATCTATGCGTGCCTATACTATATGTCTGCTTATATATTCTGCATGATAGCAGAAACATGGTACATATTTCCATACCTGTAATTGATCATGGATGGGTAAGTTCATTTCTGTAGCACACTAAAAATGTAGAGTGGTAGAAACTACTCCAGCTCCATTGAGCCAGGATGGTTTGTGGGAAGAGCTCTTCTGAACACTCTAAATACCTGATACGATTTTTTAAAGGTACTTGTCCATTGCTTAAGCTTTCTGATTGCTTAGATTAAGGACTAATGATAGCTTCCCCCAGGTAAAGCTGATACTCAGAGAGAAAACTTGGCAACTCCAAAGTCGCGGTGTCTTACGCTTTGCTTCCCCCCCTAACGCAGTACCTGGGAGCTCACGAGGCAGCACATCCTGCCTTCCCTCCCTCAGCCTGTGGAATCTAACCCAGCTCTGCCGGGACTAGAATGGGAGATGATTTTTCAAACATCAAAACAAAAAACAAGCAAGCTTCCTTCAGTGCATGTCGCTCCAGCTTTTGTCTCCATCCTTAGATGCCATTTTGATGAGGGTAAAGGCCAGAGACACCTTCAGAGGAGGACAGAGCTGCAGTGCTTTGGGCTAGGGAACGCGCATCACCTCAAGAGGCCAGTCTGTGGGTGCAGCCAGCACTGGCAGGGGCTGGAGGGTCTGAGAAGGTCCTGCTGGGTGCCGATGCCTCAGTGCCCCACAGCCTTAGAGAAGGAGACCAAGGAGAATGGCATGAAGAGGGCAGTGTACGAGTTGCAAGGAGCTGGGGTAGGAACTTTTTCCAGAAATGTTGACTTGAGATTAATTGCAGAAATAAACAGCTCCATTCTAAAATTTAAAAAAAAAGATACCTCTAAATGCCCCCATGAGCTACACACGCGCACACACACACACACACACACACACACAATTTCCTTCGGGGGAGGGAGCAAGTGTACCTGGTGAGACAAGAGCTGCAATAATAATCCAGCTTTGATCAGAACACCTTGTTTTCCCTCAAAAATGATTTCTAATCAATGAGAGCTACCACGGTGCACCGAGGAGTAATTACCTTACATGTGTTTCACTCTGAGCTGTGATTAGAAACAAGATGTGAGATCAGAGGGACATAAAATGAATATAAGAAGGAAAATTCTCAAGTAGCAGCTGCAGTGCGCAGGCCATGGGTGTTTAATCAGCGCAGAGGCTTACTCCAGGAGCGGTGTCGAAATTCATTCATTCATTTGGCCAACATCTGCTCCACATTTTGGGCATTGCTGACAGGATCACATTGATGTTAAGGAAATGCAGCATATGCTGCCTTATATCCAAAGACAGAGCAAGAAATGGGACTTAGGGGTGCTGCGGTACAGAGGTGGGTGTGAGGAGCTACACCTTGTCACCAGAAGTTGCTGCTCTCGGTTTTCAAGCACAGACTACCTGATAAAATCTACCAGCCCAAGTAGTAGCTGAGGGCTTCATTATCCTAACATAGATGCCAGGGTCCCAGCAAAGTGGATAAAAGACTTGGAATAAGTTTAGCAAAGGCAGAAACACTTGAGGGCAGGCGAGGTTGAGTGTGTGGCATGAAGACTGCTTGGTGTCTGTAGAGGAGAGAGAGGAGTGTTTACAGGGGCATTTACTGCCACCAGGAAAAAGAATTTCCAGCCTCTTGTGAGTACTGCATGGGACACAATAATAAAAACTCCAGTCCACCGAGAAGCAGAAATGTTTGTGTGGTGCTCCTCTTGCTAAGCCGCCCAGGGAGAGACATTTGCCAGGGTCTCCTTGTAAGCCATGCAGGGGCTCTACTGCTGACCAATCCTTTTTAACCCTTGTCTGCAGATAGCCGAAAGGACTCCAGCCAGCTAGATCTGCTTATGTGATCTAAAAACACACAGCACCCCTTAGCCACAGGATTCCCTGGCAGGTTCTTGCCAGGTGATGCCCCGCCTCCTCCCCACCCCACCGGACCAGGTTTCATCTGCCTGCTCTAAATTCAGTATCACTGGCTGCATGCTTATCTTACCAGGTTTCTAAGGCTTCAGCATTGCTTCCTACTCCTAGAAGGAAGGATACGGATTTTTAAATCCTTATGCTCTGCAAAAGAATCGAGAGAAGCTAGAATTAGTAGTATTTTATTACAGCCGTCATTCTCTGACTGTGTTTACAAACAGGAGCAGTCACACATTCGGGATCATTGAGGAGCCATCTAAATGTAATGTAGAAAAGAGAGTGAAACTCCCCCCGGAGACTCGGCCCAGGGATGCTGAGCCCTTCATAGACTCTGTCCAGCAAAGCCTTCCCTGCCAGTAAGTGTCAGCCGCCCCTGCAAACACATGACAGGTGTCCTGCCCCTGGGGTAGAATTAGGGCCTGCATGGGCCCATTTATCTGCATGCAGGCAGAATTAGAATGGCCAGAATGTGCTGAACACGGCCAAGGGTTTGTGCCAGTGCGTCTGCCGTGAGTTTGGATTTATTCAGAGTCACAAGCAAAGCAAATTGAGCCATGTGGTTTATTTGAATATTACCTTGGAAGAGAGTGTAAAGAGATTAACAAACCCTAAGGGATGAGGGACGAGTGCCCAGCCCCTTCTTGGTCCCCACACTCAGGCGGGTTTTACAGATTCATTCAGGAATGACAGGGATGAAAGCTGAAAGGCAGGGTTGCCTCTCATTTACTGCCATTTCCTGCTTCTCCATCCTCTGAAGTATCCAGGCTGTGAGCACAGCAGTGGGGAAGGCCCTGGGTGTGAGGAAGGCGCTCTGGTTGCAGAAGGGCTGGGACCCTCCTTTGTCCTGACAAATGTGTTGGCTGGCACAGTCAGTGGGTGCGCTCAGTGGACCTGGTGCTTCACAAAACTGGCGTGGGTGACAAATCAAAGTAAACTGCACAGGCTTCGTATGTTCAGAAGCTGCAGGCTAAATAAACCGGAGGCTTTTCAACAACAACACCACCAACAACAACAACACCAACACCCTCTCAGCTCTGCTGTCTTTAGTGCCCTGTGGTGAGTGGCTGTCTCATTCCCCATTCAAAGAGTGACACGTTTTTACAAGTTGGTTTTTTTCTCCCCACTCTCAATTTCATGGAAGCAGGGGATAGGAAGGAAGCCAGGGGCTGTCCTGTTCTTGGGGCCCAGCCAGTATTTCTCAGTGTAAGTCTCTGATGGTTTGGCAGATTAAGATAGTGAGTTTTCCAGTAGAATAAGAAGCTGGAACTGATCAGGTAGAGAGCAGGGAAATACAAGGTAAAATCTGCAAGATTTTCTCAGGGTCCCTGTGGGTCTTTCTTGAGGGCTTTTTAAATGGCATCTTTATTCCTGTGGTATCCCACTGTTTTGCAAGTTATCTCAGCTGCCCCTAACACCTCGGCTACAAGATGGCAGTGAGAACTAGAGAGGACCATGCCCAGCGGCAGTGGCTGTTACCAGCCAGCCGGGTGACCGGCCACGTCAGCTCATGGGCCCCTTCCCACCTGTCCACTGAGGAGGCTGGGACTGCACAGCCCCCAGTGCTCTCTGCCATGGCCAGTCTTGGACTTCAGTTAGTGACCTGTCTTCTCCTGAGCAGGGCAGGTGTCCCATGAAGCATTCCTAACAGGGCCTGGAATGTAAATCTGTTTCCGTAATTAGTAGGTTGTTCCTAACTCCTCACAAATAATTGCACCAGAGTAGGAAAGAGGCGAGAGGACCCCCATCCCAACCCCACCCCGGGTCTCCTCGCTGGTTTTCAGCCCTGACTGGCTGGGGGGTGAGAACCGTGGCCAGTGTCATTTTGGCTCTGTTTCATTGCCCGTGTTCCTTACCTGCGGCTGGTAAGGGCACAACTGTTTGCTCTTCCTGGTGACTCGTACCAGTGAGCTGGGTCCACTCCTCCATGCTGCGCCCAGTGGTGAGACTGACCTCAGGCCTCTTGCTCCTCCTCCCTTCCCTCCCTGATGGGGACCAGTGCCTTACTCATCTCTGGCTCTTTAGTGTAGCGTTTGACATGTAGCGGATAATCAATACATACTCATCAGCTGCTTTGGTCCAAGAGCTAGACCGCAAAGGTGAGGAGGAAGACATGGAATTGAAACTAGAATTCAGCGTAATCAGCCATGGTCTCAGAATAAAATGGAAACTAACATCAGACGCTGGGACGCATGGTGACTGACCACCGCTGCTTTCCGCGTCCTCGTGGAGACTGTAGAGCTTGTTTCAGTCACTCCCAAATCACTGCTTCCTTCGTTTGGAAAATGAGAGGAGTCTGCCCTTTGTCCTTTAAACAGCAGAGCAAACCCAGGTGCAAATGGAAGCATCCCGTTTCCAGAAGGTCAGGCAGGGAAGGACGAGCGTTAGAGGCAGGGAAATACAAGCGCGTACTTCAAGTTCTCTGGAATAATCAATGAAGGACACTACACAGTTCGAGGCCCAGACAGATTTCTAGACGCACTCAGCTTTCAGCTCTTTGGGTCAGCATGCAGTATAAGGTGAAACCACGGCAAGCGTGTGGAGCCGAACTCCTTGGACCTGAATCACAGCTCTGTGCTCACGTGCTGTTATTTGAATTTCTCTGTGCCTCAATTCCAGGCGATAACTGTGTTTTCTGTGGTATTCGGATGGTTGTGAGAATTAAATGAATTCATATGCACAAAGTATGGGACCCACTGTCTTCTGGAATTAAAGATAGTCACATCTCTCATTGCAAACAAACAAATCCTTGTGTGGCTGGTGTGGAGTCTGGGACACATTGGATAATTCCAGAGGTGGCAGTCGTGTGCTGCAGTGGGGAGTGAATCCCCCCAGGTCAGGCGCCCTCCCTGAAGTCCCTTGGCAGCCACCTGGCCTCCTCCTAACCCTACCAGGTGTCTGCACCCCGGATCCAGGGGCTCCCCGCCAGAGGCACTGCTCTGTCCTGTGGTTCCGGATGCATTCACTACCGTGGGAGGGGTTTGGACCCGGGTTGTCGGGCTGAGTGTCCTGCTGTGGGTCCTGCTTCGTGAACCACAGGACTCCTTCACCTCCTTTTTGATGCCTTCTTTCTTATCTTTTGCCTCGCCTTTTTTTCTGTCCTCTACACTTCAAAGACTTCAAATCCAAAGGCTGGATTATTTTTTCTCTTTTTTACAGAACCCTCTTTAATTGAAATACTGTATCATTCAAATCTACAACTTTTTTTTAGCTTTTCTTTATAGAAATTTTAGTTATTTAAAAATATCGATGAGCATATTTAGTGTCTACCTTTCCTCACTAGCAGATGCACCCTGTGGAGATGGGAATTTTGTCCCTGTTCTTGTGTGCTGTCCTCAGAGTAAGGACAGACCTTGGCACTCTGCAGTCACCTAGTAAATATTCACTGAGTGAATAAATGGTCCCATGTACTTACGGTGTCTGTGGATCAATAGGGCTGGGATTTAGGAGCTCTTTGCTGTTCTCTTTTAGCAGACTTACAGCAAAAAGTCTTTTAAAAGCAATCGCTGACGTGCACTGTGCCCAGCTTGCCAGAGGGTTAATTTTTGTGATTGTAACTGTGCCTGATAAATGTCTTTGAATTAACGAGTCTTACAGAGTTATGGCTGATGTGAGAAGGTATATAGTTAGCATCTGTTTGTTCTCTGCGTCTCCTTCATCCATGCTGTACATATATTTCAAGGAACATTTCTTTGGGTGCTGTGTTTTTTCTATTTATGTCTTCCCCATAAAAATATAAATAGATCGTTTATCTCCGGTATCCTTAAAGTGGCTTGCATCATTTCACTCATTTAAAGTTTTACATAACCAAAATTTCTGTCTGATGTATGTACTGTCTGGAAGCTGAGTAGCTGGGAGCAACCCTGGTCACTTTGAGGTCACTACTTCCGGTAAGCCCAGGGGCCTGTGCAGAGGGCCGGGCACAGTGTATCCTGACTATGGGGCTCCAGTCCCAGCAATGCCACCTGTGATGTCGTGCTTGACACCAGACCAGATGCTATGTTTAGAGCTTACCATGTGGTATCTCCTTTGAAGAGATGCCAATCCCTCAGTGAATGCATAGATATTACTACCTTGTAGATAAGAAACCAAGGCCTAGAGAACTTGGGTAACTTGCCCAAAGTCCACACTGGTAGTATGTGACAAAGCTGGGAATCAAGCCCCAGTTCCCATGGTTTGTACCCTGTGGTCTTATCCACTGGGCTCTGGAGGACAGATCTGTCTGTATAGTGGGGTCCGCAGGACGGGCTGGGCAGCCACTGTCTAAGCTACTCACAAAAGACGAGCAAAGAGGATCGGTGAGTGAGGGCTTAACCACATCCCTTCATTGTGTTTTTGGTTTAAAAAAACAAAAAGACCCCAGACTTGCATGAAGGGGCATCTAGATCTCTCACAAGTATTCTGATTACTAGGAATGGTTATAGTTGACAGTCGTATTGTCAGGCAAGCAAGAGAAAGAGCCCCACTGTAGAACCCCATCCTTTCCCTGTTAAGAACCCTTCCAACAAGGGTCAGAGGACCGAGCAAAAGTCCTGGGATGCTCGGGACAGCGTACAGAATGGGGTGAGGCAGCAGTATCGTTGAAGAGATCACCTGCGTCCTGCACTCTGATGCTGTTTACTCAGGCTCCGGCTTCAAAGTGGAGCACACCTCTCACAGGGGACTCCTGCTGGAGGGTGGCCTGTGTCCCCAGAGAGGAAATGCGCTCCGGTGGAAGGGGTTGGAACTTAGGCTCAGGTTTTTCAGGCTTCAACCAAGTTCTTGGTTCCCCCAGCTTCCTTTCAGCGGGAAGTAAGGTTAACAGACTTCTGATTGAAGATGGCAGATGGAACACAAGCCTTAGCCTCAGTGGCTTCAAGATACCATTGCAGTTACACTGAAATTTTCATGCTTGAATTAAGGACCAAGCAAAAGTGAGAGGGAACCTCAGCAACATCATGTTTGGAAGCTGAAGGCTGATGAAGAAGTGGTAGCTACCTTCAGCAAACCCCAGAAAACTGGAACCCAGGTTGCTTGGGGAAAGGCACGAAACAACCCAACTTTAACATGCGGGCTCCCTGCCTCCTGCAAAGACTGAGGAGTGGGTAGCACCCGTTTCCTCTGAAAGCTGGCATCAAGATAGGGCTAACACAGGCTGTTGGTTGCAAATGCATATGAGAAGCAGAAGCACAGATTTTCCTCCCCAATTCTGGGCAGCAAAAGGACCACTTAGCTCAGTAAGCAACACAGTTTCGTGCCGTGGAAGTCTGGGGATTTACTCTGTAGAGAGGGCAAAGCAGGTGCTAGAAAAGGGTGAAGGCCATCCCCAGCTGTGGTCTGTGACCCCGGAGCAGATGGGAAGGTGCCAGCCGCCACTCCAGGAGGATGAAATAATTGCCCGCAGCGTGGCAACCCTCACCGCTTCTCCCATTTCCTGACTATTCTCCGTGTGCCAGATGCACTTCTGAGCGTGCATGTGTTAATGATTGAACCCAAACAGTCATCCAATTAAGAAGATAGTCATTAACTCCTTCTGCCAATGAAGGGATTGATATATTCAGTGCTTAATAATTTGCCCAAAATGATACAGCAAAAAATTCAGCACAACTGAAACTCGAACCCAGGCAGTTTGCACCCAGAGCACCTCACTGTGTCTTCCACCTCCCTCAGAGCAGGGGAAACAATGCAGACAACAGGGATGGAGCTGGGGAGAACCAGAGGCTGTGTAGGCAGGAGCCTTAGTTGTGAGCTGGACAGGTGCGAATCATGACCTGAGGAGACCACTCCATCCCTACAGCACAAGGATGGGGCACCATGCGGGGCTGGGCAGGGCGGGGCTGGGGCAGGGAGGTGTGGGAGGTCCAGGCATGTTTCTTCTGCGGAGGAGAAGCACTGGAATATGCATCAGCAGGGATCCGAGGATGTGATTCTGCCTGGCGACGTCCCCAGATCTTGGTTTGTGCAATTGCACTCTATGGTGATTGCAGGATAACAAAATCACTAATGATGCGTTTCCCAGAACTGTCCCTGGTATGTCACCACACACAACTGTAACGCCTGAAATGAAAAGAAAAAAAAAAAAAACAAAAAAAAACCAAGCAGTAGCAATAAAAATATCTTATGTGAAGATTCAGCCGTACCTCCCATAGAATTGAGAACCGAAAATAGATTGCCTCGAGAGAGCAGAGTGTGTGGCAGAACAGGGTGTGGGGGCTGCCGCCTGTCAGAATAAGTGCGTAGACTTACTTGATCCTTCAAATATGTACAAACACAGCCTTGATGCAAGCAAAAACTGCATCTTAAAAAGGAATACGTACCTCGCAATACTGTGACAAAATCAACTCATTCCATCTTCTTGGAAGCTCCATAAATGTTTTCCACCTTCTTTCAAGGACAAGTTCATATCCTATGCAGAAATAAAACACCACTGTCGGCTGTGCTCAGTGGCTGCCCACCGCTCAGACTTGCCCAGAGCCCTCGGCCCTCCCATCTGTCAGTTGCTAACATCCGTGGGAGAGAGAAAGCAGGGAGCTCTGTGGACAGAGACCTTGGCAGTGTGTGTCAGCAGGTGCGGGCCCTGTTAGACGCGCAGTAGCCACACAGAGAGATTGGGGAAGTGGGTGAGAAGAGGGCCGGAAGCACCTCTGCTGTGATGGGATGGGGCCGTAAAGGCATCACATTCTCAGCCACATTCTGAGGCTGGCCATGCAGTGCCCCATGGGTAGTGACCGGCAAGCCCCTCCCAGACTGTAAGGGAAATGTCCTGTACCCTAGAGGTGCTATTTTAGCCCCTCAGATGAAGGTGAGAGGCCAGTGGCTTGGAAGCCAGATTTGGGGGTTTGTGTATAAGATGGGGACAGGAGGGAGAGAGACAGCACACATATTTATAAAGTGTGCCATATGCCACTTGCTCAGCGCAATATGCTATTTTATTTCTATCTCTTCTTCAAAGACAGGGAAAGCTTATTAGGAAATCTAGCCATATATGTGTATTCATCTGCACATATATATTTATATCAAGTGTCTATGTATTGATAAATTGATTTTGAAATGCTTTTCATTTCTGGCAGAACCTTAGATGGTAGTGAACTTGGATCCTCTTGTTGAAGCATCCCTTATCATCTTACAATACATACTGAATATTTCTTATTTGAAATGCTCAGAACTAGAAATGTTTCAGATTTTTTGATTGTGGAATATTTGCATATCGAGAGAGAGAGAGAGAGAGAGAGAGAGACAGACAGACAGAGAGAGAGAGAGAGAGAGAGAGAGAGAATGAGAACCGAGTCAAAACACAGAATTCATTTCTGTGTCATTTACACCTTATGCCCAAAGCATGAAAATAATTTTATCCTGTTTTTAAATTTCATTTGTGTTTTGACTGTAACTTCTTACATGCAATCAAATGTGGAATTTTCACTTGTGGCATTGTGTCTTCTTAAAGAATTTCAGATTTTGGAGGATTTTGGATTTTTTGAGTTAAGAATGTTCAGTCTGTACTTCTTCGTATTGCAGGTAACTGTGAGTGTGGTTTTCAAAAAGAACACATGGTATCTGTAATCTGCTTGATAATACAAGTGACCTTTGTTTTGCAGACCCTCCCACCGCCTCAAAAGTGGAGAGAGGTCCTTGTGTTTATTGAACACCTGCCGCATGGAAGGCTTGGGGCTGACTGCAAACAGTGAAGGATAAAGCAGACTCAGCCTTAGCCTTCGAACTTGGTGACAGCAGTGCAGATCTGGAAAGAGTCACGTGAGAGGGATGAGTGGGCTCCTCCTGGGGGCAGGGATGGCGGGAGCACGTGTCATTCCAGGGAGACATGAGCTGCATTCCAGGGATCTGCGCTGTTGTAACCCTAATGCATCCCCAGCCTCCTCCTAGTCATTCTCCTGCATGTGATTGGCCGGGAGAGCCTAGGCTGTGTCACAGTCCCTGCCCTTGGGGATGCAGCAGGGAACAAAGGCAGCCTCTGTGTGGCGCGCACAGAGGAAGACAACAGGACAGATGAGCTCCATCTCCTCTGCTATGCCACTGCCTCGCTTTCTGTGACCCTCAGGCATTTCCTGTGTAATGCAGCGTGACTTTAACCTCAGCCAGGCGGGGCATTTCCCTGCTGCCTTAGGTTTGGCCGGTGTGGGTGCCACAGGTAAGCACAGTACCTTTGGTGCCCCGGCATTCTGAACACACCTTTCAAAGTTTTTCATCCCCAATAGTTAAACCAAAAAGGAAAGAAAAAAGCCAAAAAAACAAAACGAAGCAAAAACCCCACAATTGAAAACCACAGGTGACCACTGAGCTATTACTGTGTCCCTCAGGGTTCGGCCAGCGGCGAGCGAGCACTGCAGTCTGTCCTGTGTTCACATCAGTGTCACCTCGGACCCCGACTGCGTGACTTCAGACACAATGGTCTGCCGTGTCCTCGCTTCTGTAACACATGTGTGTCCCACAGCACCGTACGGTCAGGGTCCTAATGGCTTTTCCCTCGTATGCACTGGGTGGACACTAACAAGAATTTGCCATTAAATTTTCTGTTACAGAGTGGAACTTTTTAGTATCAAATGAGCTTATCAAAATATATGACTGGGTTTCTGTCCTAGAAGTTTTCTTGGAGATAAATTTTAGGAGAAATTAAGCATTTTTCCCCAAGATAAAACCAAGTTATTAGGTAATTTTAAATTCATTTAAAGTTGTTTAATCATCCTTTCCAATGATTCTCATTCAATTTTGCTCATATTTTATTTGAATTACTGTCTTCTTAGCTGCTGGGTCCCCACAACTGATGCCTGTTCACCCTGTTTCACAGTTATGTTCTCTGGGACGTGCTCACCTGTTAGAGGACTCCTCTGCAGAATGCCCGTGTTAGCTAGCCCTTGCTTTACTGTGATCTCGTCTTAGCATTGCCTGGACCGATGAGCACATGGAAAATGCAGTGCACGCGTATGTGAACCATTGTAGTCAGTGCCCTGCTAAGGCCCTGGCTGTCTCCAGCTTTTCTCTGCTTGTTCAGATGACTAATCATGGATTCATCACGTGCTGCAGCTGAGAGAAAGATCTGGAGGTCTCCTGGCCCTACACGTTCATTTTAAGTCCAGAGGTAGGAGCTCTCTAGTCAAGAGCAACCTAACTAGTTAGTGTAAGAGCTAGGACCAGACTTCAGTTCATTCAGTGCCAAGGAGGCATCAAAAAGAGAGAGGCAGAGAGAGAGAGTCTGAACAAGGACAGATTAAATAAAGGTCTGTGGTCACTTGAGGAACTCATAACTGAGTAAAAGGACTCAGATAAGCAGATACTTACGAACTCCTTGCCTTTGCTAGAACATGCTCCTCCACTGGAGGGGTGGGTAGTACAAATACCTGGTAGATCCCGCCTGTTTCAGCTTGGCCATCTACACAAGTATAAAGGAACCGCTTTTGGTTTTAATCATTTGTTTATTCTTCTCCTTGAGTCATTCATGAAAAAGCACCTGTGAGTGCCCAAGCTAGGCTGGACACCAGAGCCACTTAAATGCCACATGCCGGCGGGCAGATCATGGTCTTACCTTCAACAATTTATAGTCTGGTGGAAGGAGACAGGCACAGAGGAACAAGGTACAAAGGTGTCAAAGGAACTAAATGTGATCAGGTCATGGACGACTCAGTTTCAGTCCTGCAGAATCCGCATGGGGTTGTCCCCGGCATTTTCCCTGTGAATTAAGGAGGGAAGTGTTGGATGCACCGCCCCGGCATCTCCATTTGAAGCTGGCTGGAACCTTGCTCTGCGGCCTTCCGCCCCTGCCCTCTTCCACTGTCTTCCTCGTGAAGCTAGACTGTGTGTCTCAGGTGTGTCACCGCCGGAAGCTGCCCTGCCCCGGAACCTGGCTTTGCCTTTCGATAGATACAGTGTGCGGAGAGCATGCTGTCTCTGGTCCGCAGTCCAGTTGGTCGCTTTATTCATCAGCTCATTCACTCATTCGTTTCTTCCCCTGAGTGTGCACCGGGTGCTGGGCACTGCAGATAGAGCGGAAAGCAAAGATAGACATGCTTCCCCGAGAGCTTATCACCTATGCCACAGGGAGAAGCCACGTGATGAAATAACATGTGAAAATGTGAAATGACAACTGGGAAAAGCGTGGTCCCCGTGGTCCTTTGGGAACAGGGACTGCGGAGTGGAGGCCGTGTGAGGTTGTGGAAAGAAGAAGGTGCAGAGAGGAGGGCAGCCTACAGCAGGCCCCCTGCTGGAAGGAGCACAGCTTACCTTTGACGTGGTGTCGTCTCTAGTTTTTTGACTTCACACACGGCTAAGCTGCCTAACATTTACAAAGTTGTCGTTGTTGTTTTCAATCTGCTTTTCATCTCTCAACTTGTTTATTGCAGACCATCCTTTTTATTTGTTATGGTCTCCCCATCCTTATGATGCATTG
Source organism: Cavia porcellus (assembly GCF_034190915.1). NCBI lineage: Eukaryota > Metazoa > Chordata > Mammalia > Rodentia > Caviidae > Cavia > Cavia porcellus. The sequence goes on from NW_026947496.1 coordinate 11,406,725, forward strand.
GCAACAGTATTATTTTTGCTGTTCTGTATGCATCTTATTGCTTTAGCTTTGCAGGGACTTCCCTGTGAGGAGCAGAATGCAGTTTATGAAACCTGACAATCATGCTCCAGTACCCCTCTGCTGTCTGCTAAGCCACGCAGATAGCAGTGTGGACAGAGTCAGGGCAGAGCTCTGGGTGGCCCCTGACGGAAAACACCCTGGAAAGCGGCTCCCTGCCCCACCCCTGTCCCCGGGCTGCTTCTACCAGGATAAGGCAGGAGTCGGTTTCTCCAGATGCCTGCAGTACGCCTATACACGGCTGTTAAGACCTCTAAAAAGGTGACTGTGAACAGTCCTTACGCAGGTCCTTCAGGAGAAGCCGGAACATGAACCAGCATGTGTCCTGGTCAGGAGGGAAGAACCTCAGGTCGCTCCTCCTGGATTTCAACACCTGGCCTGTTCTTTTGTGACCTGGATGCCCGCCGGATCCAGTTGCTCTCTCCTTTTATTTCTACATAAAATAGATGTGCTATTCCTGTGTTGACTGTGAGGGCTACATGCATGGATTCATATCAAGCTCTCAGAATAATGCTCACTACATAACAAACTCTTCCTAAATCCTGACCAGTCAAGTAGCTCAGACCTGGTGTTAGTGCTTTGGAAGTCTGTCACCTACCGCTGCCTCATTTGGGAACTCTTCTTTGTAATCACATACAACTCAAAAACTAAGTTGTTTTAAGTCTAGTGATTTACAACATCTAAATTAACATGGTCCACAATCATAAGACTTCTAGTATGTGAGAGTTTCTGTATTCCATGCCTCACTGTAATAACACATACCTGTCCCCTATAGTCTGAAAACCCGCACCTCCAGACAGTGACTGGCACTCTGATTTAGGAAGGATCTTTAGCCAGGTTGGCACACAGAAAAACACTGTGGTTTCCAGCTGTTCTAAACCATCAGCAATGGGATCAGATGGTGAAGCCTGTTTGGGTGCAGTCATTGGCAGTAAGGACCCGGCATTACCCACAGCCTGTCAGTGAGAAGCCCACCCTTGGCCCCAGGAGGTCTTGCTTTTGGGCCCTGCAGACGGCCTTCTGTAGAGTTTGCCATCACTAATTGCCCTGGGAATGCTTTCCCAGAGGATCAGAAGCAGCCCACTATAGGAAAAGAGAAGAGAACTGGAGAGTTTAAAAGAGCCTAGAGGAGGCGTGAGAGAAAGCCTAAGCAAAGACAGAAGTTGGTGTGCAGGGAAGGATCTTACCTTCCTCCAGCCCGCCAGAGGCAGACCTGGACCTGAGTGGGACCTAGCGAGTCTTCCCAGCGAGTCTCTGGAACAATTTCTCCAGTGCTCAACTTGTACCTAGGCCAAGGCCTAGGCAGGTGTGGAGGGCAGACTGTCCACACGCTGCACAGTGACACGTTGGTGGGCCTGTCCACGTCGCCGGCTCAGGAGGCTCTGTTACAGCCTGAAGCTGCTTGTCTGCCAGCCCCAGCCCCCTGAGCCCCCTCAGCATCCCCACCTTTACCCCAGCACAGCTCCACAGTTGGTAGCTCATCTGTGGAAGCGTAATCTGAACATAAATTAAGTGGCCACTTGGGAGTTTTAAAGACAAAAGGAAAACTTTTTCATTTTAGGGACAGAAAATTCAGTGTCTGCTGTGCCAGTGCACCCTGAAATGCTTTCATCTCAATGCTAATTTTATGCTGAAAGGAGGAACTGGAAGTGGAGGACAATCTGAGTGGCTGAAAATCAGGTGGACCCTCACCTCAGTCCCACTGGGAAAATGTCCCCAGGACTCCCAGCACTGCTCCCTGCTTGCAGTGTCTGCAGGTATCCCTTCAGGGTTGCCATGGCGACTTCCTTGGTGTGTCCAGATCCCACTGTGGACTCCTCTGCTGGTTTTAAATGAATAATGGATTCATGAAAGGTGGCATCTCAGAGGCACAATGCAACTTGTAATTCTGACCTTGACCTCTTTGGATAGGTGGGCATCATTTGATATTTGGTTCTAGATTCACCTGAGTAGGACATGAGACATTAACATGGGGACATCATCATAGTCATCTCTGTTCCCTGAGCACTAACTTGGAGCCTGCCTGAGAGCAGGCACTCAGTGTGTGCCTGTGGACCTCATAGCTGTGACCTGGACACTGCCCTGGGTCTTCATCCAGCACCTTAAGGGCAACTGGACACCAATCAGAGTGACCTTATCGCTGCCCCTCCCCCTAGTTCACAAGGAGGCTTTATCACGGCCCTGCCAGTGCCGAGTTTCCTGTGTCCTTTGACGCAGCATGACACCAAGATTGTGTGTTTTGTTTTCAAATGACAGTTCATGGTAAAAAGAATGTCTTTTTATCATGGGTCCAAACTTCAGGATCAACATTAAGACCAGTGGGATGAAAATTATAAAAGATGGTTTTCAGCCCCATAAAAAGAGGTTTCTAACAAAAAAGCCATTTGCAAGAGAGCAAGTCCCCATCATTAATGTGTCAAAGTAGAGCTGTGTGGTCGTGCACGACTGCTGTCCTGAGGGTGCCCTTCAGGAGACTCTGTGGGCCGGGCTGCTGCTGGCTTCCCTCAGAGGCCTCTCTGGCTGACATCAGGAGCCACAGCTGGCAGCAGCAAGGAGAGGGAGCCTCGAGCACACACAGGTGGGAGTGGGCCGTGGCTCTGGGGGCCATCTCCAGGGCTGCAGAGCTGTCTGCCCTCTGTGTGGGAGCCCAAGGCATACAGCTGCACACTGCTGACTGGGGAGTGAGCTGCTCCTTGATGCAGCTTGTCTTGAGCACAGAGAGACTTTCCTACAGGGATGGCATGTACATCCTCCCCAGGGGTCTGGGATGAGACCTTTGAAATACAGAGGCATGGGCATATGTGTGAGCTGCTTGCTGTCTGCTTGGTAAGCAGGCCACTGACCTTGTGGTTCTGGTGTATTCATCCCTCCCTTGACCCCTGCCTTGGAGTGTCCCAGCCAGTGACCTGGAACAGAAGAAAGTACTTGATAAGCCATTTCTGGAAACCCCAGGTGCTGACATGAAGTGAGCCATTTGGAAGGACAATGAAAATTACGTTTCTTTCTGGTAACTATTTCCTTTGATGATAATATAGTTCTGCCTGTTTAATGCTTTAACAAAATAGCAGAACTCAAATGGGCAAATGAAGAGCAGATCACTAGCCAGCTATTGGGTGGCCCTGTGGCAGCAAGTGAGGGCTCCTTGCTTCATTTCTGTGGCTGTTCTGCTCTCCTGTGGGTGGAAGGAAATGGGTGACAGTACTAAAGAGGTGGCAGAAATCGTAGAGGTACTGGCACTGAAGACAGGAGACTTCATGGCCGCGGACACGCTGGGAAACTAGAGTGAAAGGGCTCCAGGGGTGTTCAGTTCACTGTCTGCAGCTAACCCTGCAATGCTGGGCACCTCCTGTGTGCAATATCCTCTCCCAGGGGTTATACAAAGAAGAACACTAACTTAGAGCACTTATGTCATACAGAAAAGGAGCACAACTAAGTGTCACTTATTTTTTTGTTGTTTGTTTTTGCCACTTCTGCAGCAAAGCACGTAACTATGTGCAGTAAACCGTTGATGATAATAACCAGTGCTGGTCCCTGAGTGTGGATTAAACAGGAAGGAGGAGCACCGACTGCCTCCCTGAGTTCGCACCAGGAGAGCAGCCACCTGAATGTGCAAGGAGTCCTGTCCTTGCAATGCCTGGAGCTCTGAGAAATGTGCCAGTCATAAGGAGAGAGACCACAGTTTGTGAATACTCAGCACAAGATAGGTGTGCTATGTACCAGTCACATATATTGCCGAGTACACTGGAGATACAAAGACAGACAGAGAAACAGGAAATTAAAATGTGATTAAGGTCATACCTAGCAAAATCAAAATTTGGAAAAGAACAGGTGTTATTTGACATTGACAATACCCCCTTCAGGTGAGCACTGTGGTACACTCCTGTCAACCTGGCTAGTTGGGAGACTGAGGCAGGAGAATCATGAGTTTAAGACCAGCCTGGACAACTTAGTAAGATCCTAAAATAAGAAATAAGAAGGGCTGGGGATGTAGCTCCATGATAAAGTGCCCAGAGTTCATTCTCAATAACACACACATGCACACAAATAGCCCCTTGAAAGAAAAGACAAAAACACTATGAAATACCAAATGTGGAGTCAACCAGCTGAATACATAGAATCACAGAATGTCAGAACTCAACAAGTCCTTTAGAACAATCCATGCAAATCCTATTCTACTAATGGAGAGACAGAAGTCCAAAGAGGTACAGGACCAGCACTGTTTGACATTTCTTTTTGGCATTGTGTTCATTGGACACGTGCACCTTCACAGCGATATCCTATTTTTTTTTAAATTTTATTTAAAAGGAGCAAGAGAAAAACACAAAACAAAACAAAGTGGTGTAAGGGTACAAGTAATACAGAACTACAAAAAAAAAAAAAAAAACAGTAAGAAATCACCAGTTAATAGATTACACATTATCGTCCTAGAGACAGTTGCCCAAATCACAGTATCAAAGCATACAAAGTGGACACTTAAACAGCGAGACTGCAAACAGTTGTGTTCAATGATCCAACCAAAAACATCAATATGGTCAGCTATTTAACACCCCTAAACACACTTGCTGTTGTATCCTTTAGAGCTCTTTTTTTCCCTCTCTTTTTTACAACAAAATTTACACATTTTGGGTTTTATTACTCCTTAGTTCTTATTACTTCTTTGGGGGGGAGAGAATAAAGTCAAATATGGCAAAACAGAGCTGTCAGTCAAAACCAAGGATAGGCATAGCACATGATGCAAAACAGAGTACAAGGTTATCAACAATGGTCATCAACAATGTCTCTTGTTTCCTTAAAAAGAATTGTCTATCTCATTAGATATTATAAAGTTGAACAAAACAGTAGAGAACAAGACCAACAAAACTTAAGCATTGTAAACATTACAGGACTTCCAAAGGAGACAATAGTCAAACCAGAATGGGCATCCCAGTGAATCCTATTGCCTTCAAAGTAGTCGCCTATACCCTCAAACTTGACACCATCATACAGAATGGAACAGAGTCTAATCAGTCAAAACAAGATCGTGGGAGTATTACAGGACTTCAAAACAAGTTAATAGGAAATCAAAAGAAGTTACTATTATACATCCCGCTAATCTTTCTAATTTTTCCCCCTAATTAAAACAAACATAAGAAATAACTAATTTTTTTAAAGAATAAGGGAGAGATTGAGATAAAACAGGACATAACAATATAACAATACAGGTCAAAGCATGACTGTTTCAGCAACCTAGTGCTTCACGACCAAATAACCCGACCCAATAGTAGCCACCACAGTGTATGTCTTTTTCCTTGAAACATTTGAATAAAACTTCACATACCATAGCTTCAAATATTTCCATATCAAGAAGCCCAGAATATAGCCCTTCCAATTAATAAGTGAAAACTTCATAAGGCTTCAAGGCCACATAATGGGGAATCATGATTACCACATATCTCCATATATTTGAATCATTACTTACATTAGGGAAACTATTCGCTATTCACACATGCGAGACTGGTCTATTTCACTTATGAGGCGATATCCTATTTGTCTAGAACTACTTTGGCTGCTGCAGATTGATGCTTAAGAGCAAGAGAAACACTTTTTAGCATGGGTGCAGAACGACATCATGGCGTGTGGGTTTCCTGAGCAGCCGAGCTTTCCCCCAGCTGCCTGCCTAATTGTTCCATAGCCCCCCTCCTTTAAAGTCCTGCATCCCAGCGGTTCACCTCTCTGTTCCTGCCTGGCTCCTTCAGAAGTCTGTGCGCGCTGACAGCAAATAACAGGCTTGAAAACAGATGAGAGGTTTGTAAATTTGCCTTCATCCCCCAAGGGATGACGTGGGGTTTCATAGCTTCGGTTCTGTTGGATTTTACTTCTGAGTCAGGGTGACTTGCTTACAGTGTGGGGTTTGTTTTCTGTTTTATATGCATCTTGTAAGCAGCTGCATAAGCAAATATTTAGTTTGTTTTCACTCTCATCGTGTTGGTCAGCAACAGGTGACACAAATGACACAGTGGCAGTTCTCACTACCCCTGAGGAAGCTTGGCGGACACCCACACACCAGTAGGTCACCCAGGTGTCCAGGGGACACTGCAGGAGCCGACAGTTGGTCGTTTCAGTCCAAAAGCCAGAAAAACTGGAGGGAAAAGGAGCCCCAAAATGTATTTAACTAAATGAGTCAATTTTTAGATGTTTTTCACTGCTAGATTCAAACAAAATGTTTACTCTCTCAGTCCTTCTGCAGAGAAAGCCAAGGCACAGTGGGTGGCTTTGAAGTCATAGCCCAGCTTTTGTGCTGTTGTTTATGGTGCGGGGGACCCAGAGTTTCATGGACGCTAGGCAGGTGCTCGCTGCTGAGCTGCACTCGTAGCCCCGGCCTCTTCGAGTGTGATTTGTGACTTCGCCTCTTCATGCTGTGTGATCTTGACCAGGTTACTTATCTTTGGGTTTCAACCGTCTTCACTGGTAATGGTGTCAATACTTACTGTAGAGTATATTCAAAGTTACAATTTCCTAATCAATACATGGCACCTTAGCACAGCTCCTGGGGAAAAAATGTTAATCTTCTTCCTTTTAAAGAATAGTCCTGACATGAAAAAAAGGAAGTCATTCCTTAACCCTGAGCAGACCGTGTCACTGGGCCTCCTGTCCCAGCGCCTATACTGTTTGAGTCCTGAACTTTGTACATTCGGCTTCCTCCATCAACACCCTCTGTGGGGAACAGCCATGCGAGAAGCTTGCCACACATACATCAGGGACTTGCCGAGGGTCCCACCCACTGTGCTGCTCAATCCCTCTGAAAGGGCTGGGGATTTAGTTCAGTGGTGTAAGCACTCACCTAGCAAATGGGAGTTTGTAAGTTTGATCCCTGGTACCAAAAAAACCCAAAACAAAACTCTATGAAAGTGGTCCAGGACTTAGCACAGTTGTCTTATATGTTTATGTGTTCTTGTGGCCCATTAGTCTGTTTTTCAATCTGTATATATGATAATCAATTTTACAAGGTCTTATAAGATAGATGAGAGAATCTGATGCTGGAAAAATGAAAAGAAGGTGGAAGGAGGGAAGAAAAGAAGGGAAGTGAAATGTGTTATATATGTATCAATTCCTTACAGCGAATGCAACCATTATGTACTGCAAATGTATACTAGGAAAAGAAGAAGGGGAGGAGGAGGAGGGAAAGGAGGAGGGGCCTCTTTCAGAAACACCTTAAAAATGTGATGCAGAGAGAACTTTAGCTTGTGTCAAGGCGCAGGTGAATTGCATCTTGTGAATTCTACACCTGCGCTTTCCTCCTGCATTTCCCCTCATCCTGGGCAGCCCTGAGGCTGCTGTTCCTATTGGTCTTCTCTGTGGTCCCACTAGTGCTACACATGCCTGTGCTGACCGGCATGTGTTACGTGCTAGGAGAGCAGTTCTGAGGCTGCTACATGGGGCTCTAGTTAGATTTCAAGGGTTCCCAAAACGCCACCAGTCACCCTAGCTCCAACCTACAGTGAAACTAAGTGGCTGCCATGCAAGAGCACCACAACCCAGGCCACAGCTGGACAAAAGATTAGTGCAGGGGTCAGTGAAGGAGAGAAAGAGGCGTGTTTTAGTTACTTTTCTCATTGCTGAGACCAAATACCCAACATCCACAAGTTAAGGGAGGAAATGTTTATTTAGCTCACGGTTTGTAGAGGTTTCAGTCCAGAATGGGGTGACTCCAAAGTAAGGTGGCTTGGCAGAGGGGCATCAAAGAGGAGAAACAGCTCATGGCAGGCAGGAGACAGCAAAAGCAAGCAAGACACAGTACAGGCCTCCTTCTGTCCCTTATGTTGTGTACTGAGATTAGGGTGGTGCCAATCCAATCAGTGGACTGATTTAGGCAGCAAAGCCCCACCGAACACTGCAGGTCACCATAGTGTCACCATTATCATTACTTACAGGCCTGAGTCCCCTTCTAAACCTTGTCTTACAGAGAGCAGAGAAAAAACTCACTGTCCTTTAGAATCGTAGTGCAGGGCCCACCAGGGATATACAAATGTGTAAGGGATGACTGGATAACTGAGGAGTTTTAATGGGCAGATTATTTAGAATAAATGAAACGTTAAAGTATCATAGGGGCTGGGGCGTTAAAATATCATATACTGAGGCTGTGGATTTAGCTCAGTGGCATAAGCACCTGCCTTGCAAGCAGGTGGTCGTGAGTTTGATCCCCATTACCGATAAAAAAAAAAAAACATAGTATTTTATAAGAATGGCATTTTTGGATAAGTCTTATTATCTGAAGGTACTTTCAGAAATGGTTCCCCTAGCCAAATGCTTCCAAGTAAGTTCCTACTTTCTTTAAGAGATAAACATGATTCCACACCAGCAGGCACAGCACTAGTGGCTTAATTACATTTTTGTAATAAACACACTTCTTAAGTGTTTCCATTGGGTTTATTTTCTCAAGAAGTCTTATCGTCTGCTTTATATTATTTGTTTTCTTAGTAAACCCCGTTCTACTTAGAGTATAAGGCTTGCATTGAGAGTCTTGATAATTGCCACTAATTCTTAATAAAGATTGAAATCAGGTTGCCTTATTGAGTTCATAGGTACCTGAGCATTTTTATTTTTAGTGTCCTTATGATGCCCACCCAAGACTATATAGTCATGAGTCTCTGCCTGACTGTGAAATATTGGAGTGCTCACACGTCGTAATAAATAATGGGAGTCAGTGAACTCATTATGGTAAATCCTTAGGTAATTACTCTCTGCCTTGGCTAGGGGACTTACGGTAGCATAAGCTAAAATTATTCCATCTCGAGACAAACCCTGGGGTGGCTGTTAGAGTTAAATATAATTCATTTGCCGCTTGTGTATTATAGTTAAATTTAACCAATTTAAGGCTGTTCTGGCCGATAGCTGAGGAGGAGGAAGCTCCAGCACCCATAGCTCCTCAGAAAGAAACATGAGGCTCTGTGGCTGAGCTCTCGGTGGAACCTGATGCAAACGGGACTCCCACTTGGGCTCTGTCCTGCCTGTCCCAGTGTTGGGTGCATTTGGTGCTGAGGACGGCTGGTTCACGAGCTGCTGAGGCAGAGGATGGATGTGCTGTAGCAAGAGGAGCTTGCAGTGTGAAAGTGGGTTTCTACTCCCTTCGCCTGTTCCGCCTCAGAGATAGAAGAGAGTTTCTCAGCAGTTCCTATTGGAACTTCCTGAAGCCGTAGGCAGAGCTGTTATTCCCAAGGTCCCGGGGAAGTGGTTGATTTCTCAGCAGATGTAGTGTTCTCGCCTTTCGCGCCCTCTTATTCCCACATCATAGGGAGCATTGGGGTGCCAGTTCTTCCTAAGCCTTCCAGCTTCAGAGAGGTGTTCCTCAGGGAAGGAATGTGAAAGAAGCTCTTCCTCAATGAACCAAACATGTGCCCTCTCTTTTAAAGCTGTTTCCACTGAGTGAACCACTTGTTAGAGTAGATTTTGCCTGGCAAGAGCTCTTCTGAGCTGCATGGTTTAATCTACCAAAGGCTTTGCAGGATCCCAGGTGAGAGACATCACAGCACGCTGACAAGTGATGGCTTCTTACCATCAGAGTTTGTCCACAAACAGAGCCACACATCACTGCAGGTGGATCGTTCCCGTGCCAGGGGAGGAAACGCAATTCTGATCATCAAGACAGATGTGGGTGGGAGGAACTTGGTGTCCTATTTTCCTACTCTGGAGCTGCTCACACTGTTCTAATTGCTCAAGAGAAAGTAGCAGGTGGAAAAAGTTCCAAGGAGGATGAGTAAGTGAACCCGGGGCGTCAGTCGGCAGCTGTGTTCCCATGGAGTTGAAAACCAGGAGGCCCCTGCAGTGGTAGGACAGGAGCACAAAGAAGACATCATTGACACCTGTGGGATCCAAATCGGGGTCATAGTTTCCTTCTCCAAATCCAGTACAGAGCTAGCAGGACAGACAGACCCACTCATCTGTGTCCCGGAGTAATTCTGCTAATTTTGGCAGAATTATCAAATGCCTCATGACTTTGATGGGCAAGCTGTGATGTCAGTGCTACCCTATATAGGTGACATAATTTGAGAGACAGATGAACGCCTCTCGAATTCTGTTCTCAATGGAGATGTAGGTGAGGCTGTGAAGGAAAAGTAACAAAGCTTTTCTGTACACTTTCGTCCTCCTCTCCCTGCAGACCCTCTGCTTATAAACGGTGTCTGTGCAGCTGAGTCACTGCTTGGTGTGGCCCAGGCCCAGGCCGCCACTGGACCTGTTAGAATGAGACCTCAGTGATTCATAACAGAAGCTCAATTTAGTCACTGCTGCCAATGTGTGCTCCTCTCCGTTCTCCCCTGGAGTTTGGAGATTCCATCCTTTGTCTTTGGGAGAGAAACTCCTTGGGATAGTGATAGAAACAGGATAAGATGGACCACTTCAATTAATGTGTCCCATTCCAAGTCCCTTATTAAGGGATGGTGTGAGTAATTAACATAGCCAAAGACCTATGGAGCCTGTAGCTGGGAAGGAAATTCCTCTCCTCTTCGTCTGCAACTTAGCATTAAGTCAGTCTACCAACCAGTCTACCAATCCAGCTAAACTTAGGCTAGCTACACATGTGCCAGCTCTGGGGAAGTGAGGGGCAGAGAGAAGAAACACGGGAACTTTCCAAGACATGAAGCTGTTTTGCTGCCACACCAAAGCTGTTCACTTCTGGTAGATTCAGACCCAGAAGCAGCATGGGGCTCCTCAAGGCACCTTGGTGCACGGATATACACAAAGCACCGCATCTTTGCAGAGCCTCAAACTGTGCTTCCTGTGAAGGAAAGCAAATTATTGCATAGATCCTAAAGAAACTTGGAAGAAGCACAACCATTGAAGAAGCACCCCGCAGTTCCCATGTTGATTATAAATATGTATGTTTCCATTTCCAAACCTGTGTGTACTATGAGGGCAGAGGCCTGGGCTCTTCTTGCTGTGTCCATGGTGTCTGGTGGATATTTGGGGGTTCAGCCATGATCGCAGAATGGAGGTGAACATGTTCCAGCATCAGCCCTCCTTTCGCCTTTCTGCCATCAGCAAGACTCAGCCAAGGACAGCATTCTTTTGTCCACTTGCCAGGACAGCACAGTAACAAGGTGACACCGGTTTAGGCCTGTCCATCCTGGCTCAGGGGTGTCGCAAGGCTGGAAGAGGTCTGCGTTAGCAAGGACGCAGTTACAGTGGTTTTCTTTCTAATGGGGGACGGGGTAGCAAAAAATTCTCTGCTTCCTGGCATTTGTCAGAATCCACCTAAACTCATGCTAGCTGAATGTGTGCCAGCTTTCGGGAAGTGAGGGGCAGACAGAAGAAACATGGGAACTTTCCAAGACATGAAGCTGTTTTGCTGCCATGCCAAAGCTGTTCGCTTCTGATGGACTCAGACCCAGAAGCAGGATGGGGCTTCTCAAAAAACTGTAGTGCACAGATGCACACTCAGGTGTGCCCACAGGGTGACCTCCCTAGCCGTTGAACACTCAGGTGCGTCCAGAGTATGGGACAGATTTTAGATACTAATAAAATCATGTTTATATATAAAATGTCTATATACCTCTCAGGAAACGAAGTTATATAAGATGTTAACAGTGCTCATCTCTGGATGGTGGAATACAGTCTGTTTGAACTTTTAAATCTCCTACATGAATTACTTAAATAATTTTTAGTCCTGTGAAATACTAAGCAGAATGTTGAAGTAAGACCAGGGGTTTAGAGATCCAATCAGTGATTTATATGTGTTACATACAAACACTGATTCAGAAACCATTTGTTCCAAGGATATTTCCTCTTTTTTTTTTTCAGTTTAAAAATGACAGTGCACTCTCATCCAAAAAGAAAAAGAGAAACAGGAAATCGGATTTCACAGATCAGAAATGTTTGCATATTGATAGGTTCACGTCATTTATTTTCCTTGCCTCTAACCCTAAAAGAATATTAGTGCAAATAGTTAACTTTCTTCATTTCTAGATATTTTCACAAATTAAACTTCCTGTAAAGGGTGTGTCTAACATTAAGGGGGGAAATATTAAGGGGAACCTATTGTTTAGTGATTGGCTCTTATTGGCCAGCTGTAGAGGGCACTAATGGTCAGTCCCTTGGTGGACATGGGCAGTGGAGAATTCTTGTTTCCCAGAAGCTATCGATAAAAAGCGATAGTTTCATGATTGTCTCCTCCAGTTCTAGACTGTTTATGACCATTCAGGTATTTTTTTTGCACCATTTCTGTGAAGGCCTCATTTCTTTTGCCTGCGCCCCAGGTCTTGCAGGGGCAAATGTGGGCCGGAAGCAGTACTGACTGCCTTCTCCCGTGGGAGTGCTGGTACCCTAAATGAGATCAATACTGCTTAGCTCTTCTGGGAGAAGTTCTATTTTTGCCAGTTCCCAACATTGTAAAACACTTCCATATTTGAAAGTGTGGCATTTTGTACTCAGAAAGATTTTTTAAAAAGAAATTATCTGATCTAGTTCCTTCATCTGCAAATGCAAAAGCACAGGCAAGAAAAAGGCCCAGCGTCACAAGGAGTGGTCAGTGGCAGAGCTGGGCACAGCCCACTCCTCTCTATGTTACTCGTAAAACTCTTTGTATTTTCCCTAAGGTTCCCCCACTGTTATGAGTAATTTTTAAAATAGCTTCTGGGATTAGTGAGTATGCCGCTGTGGAAGGGCACTTGCCTAGAATCCTCAAGGCCTTGGGTTCAAGTTCCCAGCAGCACAATATACACACAAAAGTATTTTCTAGTCTGCATTTTAGGGGGAAGAGAAATAAAATGTACAGTACCTGTCACAACATAGATGATAAATAAATACTTGGTGAAGAAGATATTTGATAAACATGCATACATTCACCTATTGTGTCAATAAAGCTAGATAGATAGATAGATTCATACATGCATGTATACATACATGCTGAAAGATAATAGCTAATAGATTGTCAGCCAGCCTAAGAACTGGATTACCATGTATCCCCAGTTTCTGTGATTCTGTTTAAAAGAAGAAGCACCTAGAGCAGTGACAGAATTTTAAGAGACAGGTTTGGTCAATTATTGTTAGTGAAAAAGCCATTCACATGTGTATCCATGTGTTTTGACATTGATTTAGTATCATCTTCAGTAATTGTTTAGTCATGAAATACTTGTACATTATTTACCATTCCACGTGTGCCAAATATAGTGTTTAAAAAGTCCTGTTAAATTAGATAAATCAATGTAGGAGGAGTGTCACTTAGTAATAATAACTATGTCTTTGTTTTATTCATTTTGTTCTGAAAGAGTAATTTAGAAAACATTAAAAGTACAGGATGAGTAGCTGGGAGACCTTACTTTAGAGAATAAAGGACTCAAAGATAAATATAATACACATGGACTAATTCGTAAGTTACTGTAGAAAGCACTTTGTTTCCATCACATTTTCCAATGGTTTGCATATTCAGGAGGAAGTTAAATTTCACTTTATCTTGCATGACATAATGAACAACATCTTGGTCATAATCATGACCTGTGTTGCATTGAACCTGTGGTGGGGATCATTCTTTTTTCCCACCCAAGGGAAATTTTATTTTTTTATTGAGTGGAGAAAGCATTTAAAGTATAAATTAAAATAAAGGTGATTGATATTAAATTTGGTTAGGCTCATATAAAAAAAAATAATAAAATACCAGTCAATACAAACTGCTTCAAGTTTGTGACAGTTTTACTCTAACATGAAGTAGGATAAATATAGTGAGTGTTTACATTTCTAAAAAAAACTGATTACAGGAGAGGATACATTGCCATTAATCTGTCTCCAAATCCTCTCCCTCACTTGGAACACACTTGTTTCCTGTGCTCGGTACTTTCTGGAGCAGTTCTGGGAGTCCTTTTTATTAAGTGTCTTTAGTTGTGCTGTGGTGGCTGTCACAGTGTCCTGAATCCATTCACAGTGTTTGCCTTTCATGGGCATTTTGGCTTTAGGGGAGAGCCAGATGTCACACGAAGCCCAGTCTGGTGAATAAGGCGGGTGCGGACCCAGCTCCCTTTCAGATGGCCCTGGGCAGCGGCGTTCACTGTGTTTTTATCTCGCTTCAGAAAGATGCTAGTGAATGAGGACTTCCCGAGCTGCTGCAGAAAGCCGCAGGAATACGGGATCAGCATGTTCAGAGCAAGCGGGACGCACTGCGAGGGGCTAACGGCAGTGTGTCTTTTGCTCTAATAGTTTTTGTTTTGAAGCATTCACTGTATCGTTTGATCATAGCTTGTGTAGTCTGCTTGAGTTTGCAAGATCCTTTTCTTAATGGCACTTAAAGATGTCAACTTCAGCTTTCAAAGAAAATCTCTTGATGGGAGCGTTCGCTGCACAGGGGTTTCTGCCCTTTTATTGCTGATTTTATTTGACTATTCTGTTTCTCTCCTACATTTTCACATTAGGCCCTAGCCTTCAGTTGCATTCTGCATTCACTAAATATGAGCAGTATGCTTATTAAACTGCGTATTCACAAATTCATATTTGTGTAATTTTCCAGCTTTCAATGGTAAGACAAGCAGAACACATGCCTAGGGTGTTCTAGTCTGGAATCTGCTTTAATTTGTCATAACATTCAATGAGATACAAAGCATAAAGCAGAGCCAGCAATAAAGACATCCGCAGTGTCATATTAAGGTAGAGTCTGTGTCACTTGCCCTGCCACAAATAAGATTTTATGTAGAAAAGTCTCCAAGCAGTTTTAAACTCCTACAGTCTTATTTCTGAATGTGAAAGTTTCATTTTGTGTAATTATCTATTAAACGCTCCTACGCTTCACAGAGCTTAGTCTGTGCTTGCATTCTGTATGTAAAGAGAAACTCTTAGTAGTCGATCTTAAATGTAAGCCCCATCTTTTAACTACAGGAGTCCCTCCTTTGTTCTGGAAATGTCCCATCATATTTACTGCTTCCAGCAGTCAGTACATACGGGCTTGACCCAACTTAAATGCAGTCTTAATATTTACCTTGTTCAAAGAAAACTGCATTTGAGAAGACCACAGAGTATGCAGTCATTCCCAGAACAACCAAGATATGGTTATTTCTGTTGGAAAGAATTTAGAAATCTACCTCAGATTCAAGTATGTGTATATATTTGAAGTGTTCACACATCTCAAGATTGTTCTCAATTTCCCAAACTGTTATTTTTTTCATCAGCAGCATTTTAAATATTCTGAAGTTTAAATAAACCAAAGATTATTACTTTGTGTATAAAAAAAGATGTTTAACTCGTATATGTGAATTTGTGAATCAGAACAAATTGCGTAGCGTGGAAACCACTGTCCAGCTTTCTTCCTGCACGGGTGCCCTGTACCTGCTGAGAGTCCAACCAACCATAGTTAAAAGGCCTGGTGCCTAGGGAGTCGTAAAGCAGGTGGCATTCGCGTTCTGCTTTCCTTCATTTCCTCCTTCCTACCTTGCAGCACATTCTCTCTTCCGGCCACTCTGCCCTGCGAGGCACAAACACCCTGCCTCTGCCTTGGCCCTTGCACTGGCACAGCTGTTCAAAGCTCAGATTCCCTTAGCCAGCCTCTTCTGACAGAGGAACTCTTAGGTGCTCCCTTTCAGGTACTTTCTACCAGAGCCAGGACAGGAAGCAAGTCCCGCAGGGCTGGGGAGATCTGGTAATGACCTTGCGGTATTGCTTTGAGAAGTCAACCTGACCTCAGCAGGCTTTAGAGTGGTGGGGGCAGGTACTAGCTACAGCCAAAGTCTGATCGGTGTGATAGGCGTGCATTTCTCGCACTGTACTTTGGTCTCACAGCTACCTGATGTCTTTTTTGCCCACTTGATTGATCTCTGAGAATGGAAGTGATGCCACAGGCCAGGGGGAAGGAGACAGGTAGTGATGGGCGTGGAGAATGTGTGAATGAATCAGTACTTGGGGGGCAGGCATCGGTTGCCCCAGGTGCCGTGGTGAGAGTATGGGTGTACATAGTGACACTGAAAACTGTAAGAAACAGATGAGTGTGAAAAGCAGAAAGATAACACCAAGAGAAAGGGCTTGAGGGGGAATCAGGGAGGCGATGTTTCAAGTGAGGAAAAGGGACCCGAACGGCAGTGATCCATTGGAGAATTCTGGGCAAACGTGATGGAGAGGGTAAGGTATGTACTTCTGCGTGAGTTGAAGGAAACTTTAGAAAAAGCTTGTTTAGGTTGTTTTCTCAAAAAAGTGGCTCTCTAAAACTTGATTTTGTGTCCAGTCTATCGAAGTCCCTTCTCTTCCCCAAACACTGAAGTTCCTGGAGAGCTGACTCCAGAGAAGTTGGTTTCCAGAAGAAAACATATTTTACAGGCCAGACAAATGTGCTTGTGTTTTGTTTGTTTGGCTGATTGGTTTTTGTGCTACTAAGGACTGAACCAGAGCCTTCAAAGTGAGCTAGATCCCTAGCCCCCCATATATACACCTTTTTTTTCCCTGATACATGCTCTCAGTAAGTAAGTCTGGGCTTTAATTTTTGATCCTCCTGCCTCAGCCTCCCAGAATGCTAAGATTACAGGCATGCACCACCGTGCCTGCCTAAATGCGTCTGTTAAACATTTCCTTTATACCTTAAAGGTCGATGTTTTATAGACTTGAGAGAAGGGTGGGAGGGAAATCTGCAATCTGACCGATGGTTCCTGGCTCCTATAAAGGATAACTATTGCTAGGATCAGCCCTCCCGGCCTTAGCAGCCCACAGAGGTACTATGATCACAAGGAAGAACACCCTGTAGTTAGTCTGTACCCCTCGTTGCTGCCAGGGGGAGCTTCTTAGTTACTAAGTGATGCCCAGAAGAGAGGAGATCCTTTGCAACACAATACCGCCTTTTGCAACACAAAAGCTGCTTCTGCCTCAGGACCATTTTCTGTGTTTGTCAGCCCCCAGAGCTTGGACGCCTCTCCTTGCTGCCTCCTTCAGGAGTGCAGAGAAGTCACTCCCTAGCTGAGCCAGGAATGAGCAGAGAGGGAGGACCCCGGTGCATGCTGCTTCTGGTCTGTGAACTCGAAGAGACTATGGTGAAGGTTCCTTTCCTCCCCACACCCCTGCCTGCAGATTTCTGCAGTGAGCTTTCTTCTGGGACAGTCTCTCCAGGTGACAGAGCGTGGGGCTGTGTGCTACACACTTCCTGGAGGGTTTCTCCACTGTCTGTCTGATAACCAAATGAATGAAGCTGCAGGCCATGTCTCACCCAGAAGCAAACTGACACCCCTTGGATCAGAAGGAGCGTCTGAAGCACATTGATTTGTGGTCAGAATAGTAAGCTAAGTCCCAGGAACATCCTGCCAGGGGCCTGTCTTCAGGAAACAGATCCACAACTCTTTCAGCAAGTGGAGAGATGACAGGACGGGCTGCGGGAACTGACCTTCTGTGGAAGGCCCAAAAACAGAGGTGACCAAGCCAGCCTCTTACTTTGTGATGTTTGCTCCGGGCTGTGCTTCTTAGGGTGACATCTCTGTCTCCTTGGAGACACATCTGTGTGAGACTTTAACCTAGGTCCTCAAGTGCCTTCCGAGGGCCCTTGGACCGCGACCCCGGGCAGATACACACTAGGACTGTCAGTCTTCTCGGGCCCTTTGCTGTAAAGTCTGGATAAAAATCAGCCAGCCCTCCTCAGCAGGCCGTGTTGTGTTTTTAGAGATTGTCTGGAGCCACTTTTGTCACTGACACCCCACTTTCTAGTTCCTGCCGCTGTCACCCTGCTCCTCACCCCACGCCCCCACCATGTGGACTTCACAGACACAGTCCAACCCTCTTTCCCAGGGTCCCCAGGTAGTGCCTGGGCTCTCACAGGAGCCAGTGGAAATAATGAAAAAAAAGAAACACTTTCCAGTTACATTTCTGTTTATGGTCATTTGCCACCTTAAGACTCAGGTTCTGTCCTGCCCTGCTGTGGCCGGGAGCAGCTCTCTCTTTGGAAGAAAGAGTTCTGGGTTTTCTGCCTTCCTCCAAGGGCCTATCTTCCCAAAACTTCTGTTCCTCTAATTCAGAAGAAACCCCTACAAATCTGTTTCCTTCATAATAATCCCTCCCAGCAATACCTTTCAGTATAATTATGGAGGCTGGTTTAGCTGCGTTTGTTTCAATTTCCCAGATCTTGAGAACTTTAGTTTTTATAATTAAAAAAAAAGAATTCATGAGAGCATTTTCCTGAGCTGAAGCTGACTCTCATCCTCCAGCCCGGCGTGTGATGTCGTGTGTGTGTGTGTGTGTGTGTGTGTGTGTGTGTGTGTGTGTGTGTATGTGTGTGTGATGGTGTGTGTGATGTCGTGTGTGTGTGTGTGTGTGTGTGTGTACAGGCATTTTCCTTCCGGCTGCACGGGGACCCTGGGATCTCAGCAGTGCGGTGTCACGGTGACGCTGTCAGGGCCCGTGAGAGTGCTGGAGACAGCAGTGGTGCCCTGCGAGGCGCACATGGGCACAGTCATGCTTCAAGCCAGGCCGTAGGAAAAGGCGCCCAGGCAGCCGAGAGAGACCACGGGACTGATGGCGAAAGTGGCCACAGCCAACCACACCACCAGCTGTCCAGGTGTCACCTGCTGTCTGTCCGCAGGGCAGACAGAAAAGGATTCTGGGAGGCATGTCTCAGCAACAAGGTCACACGGAGAGACAGTGTGGCTCGAAGATAAGCTGGAACGAAAAAGTAAACCCGCCTCCCGACGTCCCACATAGCTGTGGTTTCTCACTCAACTCCCCGTCCCTCTCGCCACCATCACAGAGAATGTCTGTGGACGATGCACCCTTTTATTCAGGGTTACCTGTTCATCACCTTCTAGAAAGTTCCGCCACCGGATCCACAGCATACCTTTTCCATGTATTTCTTTCTAATCTCACCATGGTGTGCGTCTCTTTTTGTTTTTTTAGTTACATTTAAAATGCATGAATTTTGAGGGGTTTTTGTGCTTTTATAAAATATTATAATAACTTACTCAGTGAAAAAGGTCTTGTTCTAATAGAAAACTGAGCAATAAAATAAAAGCAGTTTGCTAAGCAGTTCACCTAAATTTATAGCTAAAAAACAAATTTTAAAAGTCTGACATCACTAATGATCAAAGAAATGCAATTTAGAATAACAACTCCATTTTTCATCTACAGTTAACAATATGAAAGAGGCAGTATGTGCCTCGCAGGAGGAAACAGTGGCATAATTGCTACCAGACAAAGCTGGGCTGCGTGTGGCCCTCCAGGTGACCGGGGCAGCGTGACCTGCCTGCAAGTGCTCTCCCCTCACTCACCCAGCCACCCTGCAAATCTGTGGTGAGGGGGTTTTCTGAGACTTGTTCTATGATGTCTGCATTATTGCTTCTTAGAGTAAAAATTTTGGAAATGACTTGAGTGTTGCCTACGGACAGACAGATAAAGGGTCATTCATCCCAACAGCGGAGGCCTTGCAGATACTGAGCGCATTTTAAGGAATTAAAGGGTTCACCATGTGGTGGGTTTAAAGGGTAAAGAAAAGACAGTGCATTCCAGTTCATACTCTGTGAATATTTAGGTGTGTATCCCTAAGAATTCAGTCTTCACAGTGGTCACCTTGGCTCCTAAGACCCTATTTTCCGAGTTAGTCTCAAAGAGTACTGCATTTGTGTACAAAGGGGGAAGGCATTTGAAGAAGGAAAACAAAACCACTCTGTCATGCAGCAGTTACGAAGCACTTTCCCGGGGCCAGATGGGAAATTCTCCAGGCACAGAATCCCTCTCGCCCTCCGACTTGGGTCGATCCATCTGCTGCCAGACTGCTGACTATTTGCTCCAGAGATCGAGGAAATAAAATAAGCTCTGACCACAGCCTTCCGTAGAGCCTTCCTGGAACCCTTCGGCTGCTGCTGCCTCCCCTGGTCCCTCATGTCCTGCCAGCCCTCCCGTGCCTCTTCCTGAAGCCAAGGCTGCATTTGGCCACTGGCTCGAGTCATTTTTTCATAAGAAATTCTCAAAGTGATTTAGAGCTTTTTGAAAAAATACGCAGTTTTACTGTGATAAACGAACGTAATAAAAGACAGTATTAGGTGTAGCTGTCTATCCCTGCCAGATGTAGTTTTGGTTCTGCTAATAGAATACATTTGACACACGTGGATTTTTGCTGTGTTTTTACCTTCAATGAACTTTTGGTAACCAAATGCCCAAAAAGGAACAGGGCCTCAGTAAATCATAGTTCATCACCTTGATGGAATATTACAGAACCGTTAAAAGTATGATAAAACATTGCAGTATTAAAGAGTGTGACCAAAGGGAAATAGACAAATGAATACCTGAATGTGGTTACAGCTATGTGAAACACACATTTGTATCAAAAGGAAAAGGAAGAAACATGGGGAATAAAAATAACTAATTGGATGAAAGATAAGAAATATTTTTAAAATTCTACCATGAATATTGAACACTTGGCATATGCCTGACATGCTGTTTTTTATATGGTTGTGAAGTGGAGTAATTTTTTTTACTTTTTTAATTTTAATGCGATTAAAACAAAACAGGACATAACAAAGCAGACCAGAACCAAACAATGTAAGCCACACAGTATTTCACCACAAGACAACCCGTAATTAACAGTAACTACCATAATGTCTCTTTCTTTGAAATAGTTGAGTATAACTTCATATACAGTAGTATCAAACATAACAAAATAGTATAAAACCATTTAAGAGAATGAAAGTATTTCAGGGCATTCAGAACCAAATAACAGAGAACGAACAATGGCTACTATATTATCTCATTTTCCATAGAAAATTTGTTTATACTATCACACATAATAAAATCCAATAAGATACAATATGATAGAACCAATGGAAACAGAAGAAAAGCATGGGAGAGCTTCAGAGTAAGATGATATTAAATCAGCACTGGCTATTACAATGTCTTGTTTTCTTCAAAATAGCTGTTCATACTATCACAGATAATAAAATCAAACAAACCAGGATAAAACCATTCCAACTAACGAATGCAAACCTTATAAAGGCTTCAACGCAATGTTATGGGGAATCATGATTACCATAAACTCTTATGTACTCTTACCATTTCTTACACAAGGAGGCTATACAGTATTTATACATGTGAGTTTGATTTATTTCACTTATGGGTATGGTCTCAACTTGCGTCCATTTATTTATAAATATCTCAATGTGATCCTTCTTTATAGCTGAGTAGGATTCCACTGTATAAAAATACCACAACTTTTTTATCCATTCTTCAGTTGATAGGCACTTAGGTTGTTTCCAAGATCTGGCTATTACAAATTGTGCTGCTATAAACATGGGTGCACATATATCACCCTGTGGTATGATGTTTTTAGTTCTTCTGGGAATATGCCTAGAAGTGGAATAGCTAGGTTGAATGGGACTTCCAATCCCAGCTTTTTGAGAAATCTCCACACTGACCTCCACAATGGCTGCACCAGTCTACACTCCCACCAACAGTGCAGGAGAGTTCCTTTTTCCCCACAGCCTCTCCAGCATTTGTTGTTGGTAGTTTTCTTGATCCTGGCCATTCTTTCCAGAGTGAGATGGAATCTCAGTGTTGTTTTAATTTGCGTTTCTCTAATGACTAATGGTGATGAACATTCTTTTATGTATTTATTTGTATTTCTTCATCTGAGAACTGTGTATTCATCTCAAATGCCCATTTTGGATTGGATCTTTGAATTTTGGAGGGGTCTGATTTTTTAAATTCTTTATATGTTTTAGACAGAAGTCCTTTGTCTGAGGGACAGTTCACTCAGATTTTTTCCCAGTTTGTGGGTTTTCTTTTCACTGTGCTGGAGATTTCTTTTGACATGCAGGAACTTTTTAATAAGACGTGATCCCAGTTGCTGATTCTGGGAAGTATTTCCCATGCAGTTTGATTCATGAATTCTCCACCTACCCCTATGTCTTCAAGATTTTTACCCATTTTGTCTTCCAACAGATTTAGTGTTTCTGTTTTAATATTCAGATCTCTGATCCATTTAGATTTTAATTTATTACATGGGTCTAGTTTTAGTTTTCAGCATGTGGAGAGCCAGTTTTTCCAGCACCATTTATTGAAGAGACTGTCATTCTTCCAGTGAACGTGTTTGGCCCCTTTATCAAAGATGAGGTGGTTGGGTATGTTGGTAGTTTTGTTTGCTTCTTCTAATCTGTTCCATTGATCTTCAGATTTGTTTTTATTCCAGTACCATGTTGGTTTTATTACAGTAGCTTTGTAGTATAACTTCAAATCAGGGATTGTGATGCCTCCTGCCTTGTTTTTGCTGCTTAGAATTGCCTTTGCTATTCGAGGTCTCTTCTGGTTCTGGATGAATTTAGAAATGATTTCTGTAGATCTATGAGGTATGTTGATGGTATTTTCTTTGGGATTGCATTGAATCTGTATAATGGTTTTGGGAGAATGGCCATTTTCACAGTATTTATTCTTCCTATCCATGAACAAGGGATGTCTTTCCATTTTCTGAGATCCTCTTTGATTTCTTTTTTCAGGTTATTATAATTTCCCCTGTATAGATCTTTTACATCTTTCGTGAGATTAATTGCTAAGTATTTCATTTTTTTTTTTTTTTTGGATGCTAGTGTGAAGGTTGTGGCTTCTCTTGTTTCTCTCTCAGTAATTTTGTTGTTAGTTTATAGAAATGCTATTGATTTTTGAGTATTGATTTTGTATCCTGCTATATTGCTAAATTTATTTATTATAACTAGGGGTCTTTCAATGGAGTTTAGGGGGTCTTCTATGTAGAGTATCATGTCATTTGCAAATAATGATAATTTAACTTCCTCTTTTCCTGTCTTTACCTCTTTTATTTCTCTGTCTTGTCTAATTGCTCTGGCTATTATTTCCAGTATTATGTTGAATAGGAGAATGATAAGGGACATCCTGTCTTGTGTCTGATTTTAAGGTAAAGGCATTCCGGTTTTGGCCATTTAATATGATACTGGCTGTTCGTCATAGCTGCCCTTTATCATGTTGAGGTAAAGACCATCTATTTCAATTTTCTGTAAGGTTCTTATCATGAATGAGTGTTGGACCTTATCAGAAGCTTTTTCTGCATCTATAGAAATGATCATGTGATTCTTACTTTTGGCTTTATTGATATGGTGGATTACATTTATTGATTTATGTATGTTGAACCATCCCTGCATGCCTGGGATGAATCCCACTTGGTCATGGTGTATAATCTTCTTGATGATTTGCTGCATCCTATTTGCCAATATTTTATTAAGGATTTTTGCATCTGTGTTCATTAGGGAGATTGGCCTATGGTTCTCTTGTTTAGTTGTATCTTTCTCAGGTTTTGGTACTATAGTAATAATTTGCTTCCAGGAATGACTTAGGAAGAATTGTTTCCCTTTTGATTTCATTGAAGAGTTTGAGGAGGGTTGGCATTAAGTCTTCTTTGTATTTCTTGTAGAATTCTATAGTAAATCCATCTGGGCCTGGGTTCTTCTTTGTAAGTAAGAACTTAATTACATTTTCAATTTCTTTAATAGAAATTGGGTTATTCAGCAGTTTTACATCTTCTTGGCCCAGCTTTGGTACTTCATAGTTTTCTAGGAATCTGTCCATTTCTTCTGTGTTATTGAACCTATGAGAGTAGAGGTTTCTGAAATAGGTGTTGATGATCTTCTGTATTTCCACAGTCTGTAGTGATTTTGCCTTTTTCATTTCTTATTGCATGAATTTGAGTTTTTTCTTTCCTTTTTAAAATTAGGTTGGCTAGGAGCATATCAATTTTATTTATTCTTTCAAAGAACCAACTCTATTGATTCTTTGGATTGTTTTCCTATTCTCAATTGCATTAATTTCTGCTCTGATTTTTATAATTTCCTCCCTTCTTTTGGCTTTGGGATTGACTTGCTGTTCTTTTTCTAGATGTTTGAGGTGTAACATCAGGTTATTTATTTGTATTTGTTCTGTTTTCCTGATGTGGGCACTAGGTGCAGTAAATTTTCCTCTGAGGACTGCTTTCATTGCATCCCACAGATTCTGGTAAGTTGTATTTGTATTTTTGTTTGCTTTTAGTTATTCTTTAATTTCTTTTAGTTTCCCCTGTGACCCACCAATTGTATTATTCAATTTCCATGTGTTTGTGGGGTTTTTGCAGTTTCTTTTATCATTAATTTCTAGTTTCTTAGTGCTATGATCTGATAACATCTATGGAGTAATTTCAATTCTTTTGCATTTATTTAAATATGTCCTGTGGGCTAGTATATGGTCTGTTATAGAGAATGTCCCATGTACTGCTGAGAAGAATGTATATTCTGATGTTGTTGGATGGAACACTCTGTATATGTCTATCAAGTCCATTTATTCACAGGTGTGATTTAGTTGTTATTTTTTTGCTGATTTTCTGTCTGGTTGATCTGTTCTTAGTATCAATGGTGTGTTAAGGTCTCCTGTTATAATTGTGTAATTGCTAATTTGATTTTTCATTTCTATTAATACTTGCTTTGTATAACTGTGTGCTCTGGAATTTGGTGCATATATATTTAAGATTCTTAATTCTTCCTCTTGAAGTTTTCCCCTAACCAGTATGCAGTGACCTTCTTTATCTTTAGAATCATTCTTGGTTTGAAGTTCACATTGTCTGCAAATAGAATAGCTACCCTGCTTTTTTTGGGGGGGGGGGTTCCTGTTGCATGAAATATTGTTTTCCATCCTTTGGCTTTCAGTCTGTGAATTTCCTTTGGGGTTAGATGGGTTTCTTGTAGACAGCATATGGTTGGATGTTGTTTCTTGATTCATTCTGCCAGTCTATTTCTTTTAATTGGTGAATGAGACCATTTACATTAATGGCTATAACTGTTATATGTTGGTTTATTGTTGATACGTTATCTTTCTGCTGTTGCATCTTTATCTTTCCATTTTGTTTAATTGTCTGCCTTGCCTAGTGGTTTTTTCCTTTGTGTATCTAAACTGTCTTTCAGTATTCTTTGCAGGGTTGGCTTGGTGATCATGAAGTTCTTCAGCTGTTCTTTGTCATGGAAGTATCTTATTTCTCCATCCATTTTGAAGGACAGTTTTACAGAGTACATCAGTCTAGTTTGGAAATCATTTTCCTTTAGGATCTGAAATACTTCACTCCATGCTCTTCTTGACGTCATTGTTTGTGTTGAGAAGTCTGCTGTAATTATGATAGGTTTTCCTTTATAGGTGGTCTCTCTTTTCTGTCTAACCGCTTTTAACATTGTGTTCTTATGTTGGGTTTCTAGGATGGTGATTATTATATGTCTGGGTGTAGTTTTATTTTGGTTATGGCTATTTGGAGTTCTGTATGCTTCACTAATCCTAATGTAAGTTTACATTCTCATGTTTGGGAAATTTTCAGCTATTACTTCTGTAAATAGCCTCTTGGTATCATTTGTGTTGAACCCTTCTTTTTCACTTATCCTTATCAATCTTATGCTGTTTTTCTTTGCATCATCTTGCAGCTGTTGAATGGTTATTTCCTGATTCCTTGTTATTTTTAAAACATCTTTCCTTTCCTGTTTGCTAGCTTCAATCTTTTCTTCAAGGTCTGAAATTCTATCTTTACTTTTGTTGAGGCGATTTTGACAACTTTCAATGGAATTTTTGATTTCCTGTATATCTCTTTGAATCTGCTTCGTGTATTCTGTTTGTTTCTTATATTGTTCATTCAGGGATTCTATCTTTTTGTTTTGTTCCTCTAACTTTTTAACTGTGTCTTTTTTAGATGTGTTCAGCATCTCTTTGATTACTTTTATCATTTCTTCTTTTACCTGGGAGAGATTATTTCTAGTTTGAATTCCTTTAAAGCTTCCCGGAGTTGCTTCTTTATTTCAGTTGCTATTATTTCAGGTATTTCAGCTGTATGGCATGTATTTTCTTCTATGCACATGGCTCCTAGGCTTTCTTGGGATTGTCTGGAGGTTTGAGACTGCATTTTGGTCTTTCGTTTTGTCATTTTCCCATGTTTCCGTGTTTCAAGTGTTGTTCCAAGGCTTCCCTTTGGCCTGTTGGAAATCATCACCTATGCCCTCAGCTTCCTGGGCCTGAATGGAGGTTGCTGAGCGTGGTCCAGTCAGGCCCACAGGACCTCCTGTGCTACCTGCAGTGTTCTAGGAAGCTTGGTGGGCACCTAACCACTGTGGATCATGGTCCAAAGCTCTCCCTGGGCAAGGACCAATGCGCTGGAATTCACTTCACATGCTCTCAACTCCCCTGATTGATCAAGGTCACTGGGTGTAATCTAGTTGGGCTGCAAAACCTCTCAAGCCTAGTCTAGTGTGTCTGGAAGTTGGATGGGTCCTTGACTACTGGGAGTGATGATCTTAAAGTCTCCCAAGGCGTGGGATAGTGAGCAGGGACTTACCTCCAGCAGCCCAGTTCCCTGGATTGAAAGAAGGTCACTGGGTAATGGCCCAGGCAGGCCTGAAACCTGCAGAGCCCAGTCTAGTGTGGCTAGAAGCTGGGTGGGCCCTTGACCACTGGGAGTGATGATCTTAAACTCTCCTGGGACTCGGAATGGTGTGCAGGAACTCACCTCCTCTGGCAGCCAAAGCAGAGTAATTGTTTCCAGAGGTGTTTGTGGGTCTCATGATGCCCTGTTCCTCTTCCTGCCGATGGCCGTGGCCCGAGCTAGGCCGATGCTGGTGGCCATGTGGTTTTCAGCCAGCAAGGTGCACTTTGCTGCCCTGGCCTTGCTTTTCCCTCTCACTCATGCACTCCACAAAGTCTGAGCCTGCTGTCCTGGCTTCCATTCAGGGCCCCAGAGGCAGGACGCAGCTCTGTCCTCAGGGAGCTCCCAGGATACGGGGGAAGCCAGGCACTATGTCCCTTGTAAAGGGACAATGTGGCTACAGCCAGCGATGCCTGCAGTGGAGAGAAGCAGCCACGAGCACAGGACACAAAATGCAGCCGCTTGTTTGAAGGAGTCGGGAGGGCTCCTCTGTGAAGCAGGCAACCTGAAGGGAGGAGCAGTGTGTGCAAAGGCACAGGGGCAGGGACGGGGCAGCACATTCGCAGGAGGCAGTGAGAGAGGTGGGCAGGGCTGGAGGGTGCAGTGCTCTGTGTTCCCCATAAGGGAAGCTATGTGACAGGACTGGGGGGGGGGTAAGACCATTTCTCAGGACAGTGGGGTGCCCATCGGGGCCTGAGAGCTGGCACTCAGGTCTGCCCACCTGTTCTGTGCGTGGCATTTTGGGGGCATACAGCATCCCGTGAACCTGCTTGGCCTGGCCTGCCCTGCAGAGCTTGTAAACTACTCACAGATTTCTAATAGTAAATTCAGATTCGTGGTAGTGGCTTCACTGTAACCCGCCCTCCTGTGCAGTGAGCGTGGTGTTAGGAATCGTAATCCAGCACCTCTCAGGGCAATCTCCACTGTGCTGGCTATTTGGTAAAGGCATCCACCCCGTCGCACTGGCTGTGTGCTGGCTGTTCAGTCTCTGCCCTCTCGAGCACACAGGGTCCCACCGTGAGAGAGGCCAGGGCGTCCTGACGAATCCTCCAGGAGCCGGGAAGTGAAAGTGGCCTGGCTGTCTCTGGGGGTGCTTGGGTGTCCACCCCCCCATGTAGGCCAGTGCATACTTTGTGTCCACAGCACACTGGTTTACCTTGCCCTAGACTGAGCCAGCCCGTAAGTGAGAAGCCACAACCAGAAGCCCACTCCTCCCTCCAGCACAGCTCAGTGCTTTTGGGCAGAGACCTCCACCCCAGTCCTACCAGAGAGCCCCAGTCCCAGGCAGTGCAGGGAGGTGTTTGGGGCCTTAGATGGAGGTTGGAATGGATTTTGCGGAGTCCATTTAGACAGCCGATCTGAGCCATCCGATATTTTTCTTGCTAAAAAAAACCCCTAACTCTATTCAGAACAGACTCTACTAAGACAAGTTACTGTGACTCCCTGTACTCCATGTAAACTTCTGAAGTCATTCAAATTACCATTTTACCAAGTGGAGATAAAATTTCTTCATTGCAATTAAAACAGAAATTAAGTGGACCTAGAAAATAGCTTCATTTTAAAATTTCTCTTTTTGAAGTGAAGACGCTCAGAGCCTTTGAACCCAAACACTGGCACATGGAGGCTCCAGGCTTCTGAAGGCAGCAGCAGGCTAGTGACAGCGCACAGACCGGGGAAGGTGGAGGCTGCGAGCCACCGCAGTGGCCAGCAGGAGGCGCTGTGCAGCCAGCAGGCAAGAAGCCATGCAGACTGAAGGCAAAGGGACAGGACAGACCTGTTGTTTGGGGACAAGCAGATCAATAGTTTCTTCGTTTCTGCCATTTTCAGGAAGGCTTTGTCCCCCTTGTGTGTCTAATTGCTTTTGCATAAAATATTCATGACTGGTGAGCTGGGTAGGGGAGCCAAGACCCCCCTCCATTTCCCATGAGCCTCTGCTCTCCTCTCTTTCCTCCTCCTCCTCCTCCTCCTCCTCCTCCTCCTCCTCCTCCTCCTCCTCCTCCTCTTTTTCTTCTTTTGTTTTTTTGAGACAGAGTTGCACTATGCAGTTCAAGCTGGCTTTGAGTTTACTTTGTAGCCTAGGCTGATCTTGGACTTGCAAAGATCCTTCTGCCTCAGCTACCTGAGTGCTGAGATTACAGGAATGCACCACCACACCTGGCTGTCTCCTCTCTTCTGCTCAGGCTGAGGTGTTGAGCCAGTTTGCTTCAAGTCTACCCTGTCTCACCCTTCCAGGCCTGAAGTGTCACCACAGACAGGAGGAGCAGATCATTCTGTTTGTGGCACCCTCCAGGCCTCTGTGGGTATGCAGTGGGACTGCTTCACATCACCAGTAACGGGCCATGTGAGATGGCTGTGTAAGGAGTGACACTTCCAAGAGCCTGACACGCTCTGCTGGACAGGCTAGGATGGGCTGGCTCCGGAAAGCAGGGTAAGCCAGAGCAACTCAGAGGCAGAGAAGGGGTTTCAGCCTCCCCAAAGCTGGGCTGCCTGTGGCTGTGGGAGTAGAAGCCAAGGCCAAGGGAGGGAGGAGGAGACCCCGTCTCTCCTGGCCTGGCCTCTCTGCACCCCTCCAGGAACAGGCCTGTGGTTGCTGTCTGTGCCTTTCTGAAAGGGCCTCTGTCAAACGTCGTCGTATTCCAGTCTACTCCCTGCACCTTAGCAGAAAGAAGAAGACTTTCGCCTTCACAGCTGTTACTCAGACTGCAAAACTTCAGGACACAGGTTCCGCACGGGGAGGAACTGCATCCAGAGGCTCCTGTACGAAGAGGTAATGGTGATGCCTGGGCCAGATGGACCCTGGAGAGCGACAAGATGGCTCCGATAACTGCTCATCCCCTGCTCAATCCCAGGCTGTCGTGGGCTCGCTGTCCGTGTCCAGAGGTCACCTGGCATGATTTCAGCAGTGGTCGCTCCTGGGGCCTTCCCTGGCTGTGTCAAACTGGCCTCAGCTTGCAAAGTCAGGACAAGCTGTGCTGCATGGGTCGGCACGTTGTGAACACTCTCTGTCTGCTAGGACGGTGCTGGGAAAGTCCTCACCCTGCACTGCCCTCCGGGGAGGACTGTAGAGCCAGCTCCACAGCTGACCTGTGTGACAGGATTGGTAAAAACATTAGGGCAAAGTAAAATACATAGACAGACCCTGATGGACTTAAAAATGTACTGACCCATGGTTAGAAATTCTAACGTTTATTTCTAACTAAGATGGGAATGGCAAACAATTCTTGTAAAACAAAAAAATCTTCCATAAATACTGACATTAAATATATTAATATCATGATAAACTATGTAGACTAGACACTGAATTTATGTCATGTAAGCGTGCAGGCTGCAATGTATTTTGTACATCTTAAATTCTTACTGATTGGCTCACTATTTGAAGCCCCCACCCTACAGCCCGAGTCAGTGCCACTGTCACACCCTCCAGATTGCTGCCGACCTCACTCTTTATTTGCCCTGCTTCCCATTTCAGTCATCAAAATGAAGATTCTTAGAGATTCCAATTAGTGGATATCACATTTCTCCTTCTCCATCCTAGCGTGAGACCCTGGATCAGGGAATTCATATTTCTACTGTTCTGCAAAATTAATGTGAAGAGCGAGTTATTACTGTGCTCTTCTAACACACTCACATCCCATCAGTTTACTTTTATACGCGGTGAGCCCGATCTGCCATTCATCTTTAATGATCTCAGGAAAAATGGCTTTAAACTTAAACATCCACAGAGGCAAACCATCAAACACCGTCAGCTGGAACCCATGAAAGAGAGAAATGTGGCATCTGAAAGCCACTTGCAAGATGATCTAAATATTTTCTTTTCTGGTTAGAAAACCCTCACCAAATCTGCCCTTCTACCACTAATCCTGGGACAACTGAGTGATTTGTGGGGAACCCACTGCTTGCTTAGTTTTTTCGGGGAGAGAGAGGTGGGCCACTACCTCGCATAGTGTGGCTGCCAAGGAGGTTTTAATGGGCAGGGTGGCAAATGTGCCCACATTGTTCCTGCAGAAGTTTTGCAGGGCTTTGGGGACTCATTTTTCCTGAGCAGTTGCAAGGTAGTCTGTTTTCAAACAAACCTAGAGTGAAAATCTAGTTATCTATTGCCGTGTAACAAACCACCCCAAAACTGTGTGATGTTAAGCACTGATTTTATTACACCCGTGCATCCTTGTCTCCATGTGTTGGTGTCTTGTGTGGGCTGGGCTGCAGTGAGGAACCTCATCCACAGGGCTGGCAGTGGACAGCAGCTGTCACCTGGGACTGACTTGAATTTGGGCTGAAGAACCATGGCCTCTCCATGAGGCCCGGGGTGCCTCATATGTTGGCCTCTGTGTTGTGAGGCTCCTTATATGTGGTAAGCCATGGCTTCACGAGCGAGTGTTTAGAAGCTGTCCCATTTTTGTCACCTAGCCTCAGAAGTCACATAGTAGCTCTTCGATAGCCCTCTATCAGTGAGCACAGTTGTACAATCCTGTCCATTCTCCAGGAGGGCGGCATAGCCTGCACCTCTCAAAGGGAGCATTGTCTAAGTTCCAAGAGGAAGAGGTCAGGTAGAATGGAATACAGTGGCCACCATGTTTCAGAGAGAGGTTGTATCACATACCGTGTGTTTTCGGCAGGAAATAAACAAGGGGGCTACTCAGTCTGAAACATGTGAAAATGTGTCTCTAGGTATCTAGCTAATCCCGTGGTTTTTATTTCTGGTAGCTGAGGTCAAAGCACACCAGGGCTAACCTCTCAACAGTAGGCCTGGATGCTAAGTTAATAACAAGCTATCAGTTGCAGTATTTCCCAGTTACTTAAAAATTGCAATTCATCTCCAAAGCCGCTATTACTCTGAGTCACTTACGTCATCACATCTTAGGTCTAGGCTGGCTTCTTTCCTGAATGTGAGAGATGCTACACTGATAGAAGTTATGGGGAACATAAACTCCTTCATAGAAAAAGGATTGCTTAAATTTTGGGTATTCTGTGAGAAGTTTTTTCATAACTGAGTTATGTGAAACGATTTTTATTTTTATTTTCTTGATCTAGTTAAGTATAGTAAATGAAATCATGTAAGGGGCTGGTTGTAAATACTTAGCATATGCCTTCAACGAGATGTGCATATGTATTTGTTTCTGTTTCTAAAGAAACCACCCGTGTTTGAGTTCTCAATAAACAGAGAACTCCTATGTGAGAAGCAGTGTCACATTTCATATCTTTACCTCTTGTTTCGATTCCATTTTTTGCTTCTTTTCAGTCTCACAAAAGTTAAAGATGTTTCATTAACCCAAAAGTTGTGTGCCCATGTACCCACCACTGGCATCTGATGAGCTCAGACCTCCAAATGATTAAAAAATAAAACCTCTTTTAGGCACCCAGGAGCTCGGCTGGGAATCCCTTTTCCTTCACAGGTGCTCATAGCATGGATGTTGGCAGCAGCTCCTCAGCCTCCAGGTCTGGTCCAGGGCCAAGTGCGGTGACTCCCTGCCCCATCTGTGCAAAGCCCCCATCCGTGGAAACACATCCTAACTGCTGTGTGCTGAGTTGTAACATGATTTTATTTGGTCCTCATGATAACTCTTTAAGGTAGCTTTCATCATTGCAGGTTTACAGATGGGGAAACTGAAGTTCTGGGGAGATGAGGAGCATCTTATAGGTTACCCCACCCCATGTGTGAGTGATACAGCCAGCCCCTCTGACCCCTCTTAGCCATTTATAGAGATTAAATTAGAAGCAGTGCTTCACTTCTTGGAAAAATAAACCTAGTAGAAAATTCAGAAGCTATAAAGGAAAAAGTGATGAATTTATCCTCCTAAAATTTTAAAGATCCTGTTCAACAATACATTAAAAAATTGGAGCAAGGATGTATAACTAACTGGTGGGAGGGAGAGGGACAATTACCAGGCAGTGACAGAAGCTAATTTCCTTAATAAAATGAAGATCTCATCAGACTACTAATAAACACAGGAAGCAATGTATAGTCTCAATCATAATTAAAGGAATACAGATTAATACACATGTTAGATGGGCAAAGGTTTAAGGTTAATAATGGAGTTGGCTTTCCAAAGCTATGGTTTCCACTTCTGTGGTTAACATGTGTGACTGTCACCACCACTCACCCATCTGTGGATGTGCAAATCAGTAGAAGGCTTCTAAAGAGCAGATTCAAGTGATGAAGCAAAATTGAAAATGCACGTACTTTTGACTCCAAGTGGATTTGTCCGACAGTGTCTCAACTTAGGCATTCCGAGATGTATGTGTTGGTGTATTCATTGCACTTTACATATAATACCAGAAACTATTCAAAGAGAACTAATGAAATTATAGACTGCTTATACAGTGGAATGCAACAAGTCATAATGAAGCATTGTGTACACCAATAAAGAGATAAAGATGTAGTGAAAGACTCAAACAATACAGCATTTGATAGGCTATTAGCCTACTTCGCATTTATCTTTTTTTAAATTTTATTTAAAAGGAAAAAGAGAAAAAACAAAACAAAGCGGTGTAAGGGTACAAGTAATACAGAACTACAAAAAAAAAAAAAAAAGTAAGAAATCACCAGTTAATAGATTACACATTATCATCTTAGAGATAGTTGCTCAAGTCACAGTATCAAAGCATACAAAGTGAACATTCAAACAGAGAGACTGCAAACAGTTGTGTTCAATGATCCAGCCAAAAACATTAATATGGTCAGCTATTTAACACCCCTAAACACACTTGCAGTTGTATCCTTTAGAGCACTTTTTTCCCCCTCTTTTTTACAACAAAATTCACACATTTTGGGTTTCATTACTCCGTAGTTCTTATTACTTTTTTTTTTGGAAGAGAATAAAGTCAAATATGGCAAAACAAAGCTGTCAGTGAAAACCAAGGATAGACATAGTACATGATGTAAGAACAGTGTACAAGGTTATCAACAATGGTTATCAACGATGTCTCTTGTTTCCTTAAAAAGAATTGTCTATCTCAGTAGGTATTATAAAGTTGAACAAAACAGTAGAGAACAAGACCAATAAAACTTAAACATTATAAACATTACAGGACTTCCAAAGGAGACAATAATCAAACCAGAATGGGCATCTTAGTGAATCTTACTGCCTTCAAAGTAGTTGCCTATACCCTCAAACTTGATACTATCATACAGAATGGAACAGAGTCTAATCAGTCAAAACAAGATAGTGGGAGTATTACAGGATTTCAAAACAAGTTAATAGGAAATCAAAACAAGTTACTATAATATATCCTGCTAATTTTTTAAATTTTTCCCCTCAATTAAAAAAAAAACATAAAAAATAACTAAATAATTTTTTTAGTGAATAAAAGAGAGATTGAGATAAAAGAGGACATAACAACATAATACAGGTCAAAGCATGACTGTTTCAGCAACCTAGTGCTTCACCACCAAATAACCCGATTTAATAGTAGTTACCATAGTGTCTATCTTTTTCCTTGAAATATTTAAATATAACTTCATATACTATAGCTTCAAATATTTCCATATCAAGAAGTCCAGAATAAAGCCTTTCCAATTAATAAGTGAAAACTTTATAAGGCTTCAAGGCCACATGATGGGGAATCATGATTACTACATACTTTTATATATTTGAATCATTACTTACGTTAGGGAAACTATTCGGTATTCACACATGTGAGATTGATTTATTTCACTTATGAGTATGGTCTCAAGCTGCGCCCATTTATTGATAAATATCTCAATGTGATCCTTCTTTATAGCTGAGTAGTACTCCATTGAATAGAAATACCACAACTTTTTTATCCATTCCTCAGTTGATGGACACTTGGGTTGTTTCCAAGATCTGGCGATTACAAATTGTGCTGCTATAAACATAGATGCACATATATCACTGTGGTATGATGCTTTCAATTCTTCTGGTAATATGCCTAGAAGTGGAATAGCTAGAACAAATGGGACATCCAATCCCAGCTTTTTGAGAAATCTCCAGACTGACCTCCACAAGGGTTGTACCAGTCTACACTCCCACCAACAGTGTAGGAGAGTTCCTTTTTCCCCACAAACTCTCCAGCATTTGTTGTTGTTGGTTTTCTTGGTCCTGGCCATTCTTTCAGGAGTGAGATGGAATCTCAGTGTGGTTTTAATTTGCATTTCTCTAGTGACCAATGATGATGAACATTTTTTCATGTATTTATTTGCCATTTGTATTTCTTCATCTGAGAAGTGCGTATTCATCTCAGATGCCCATTTTTGGATTGGATCTTTGAATTTTGGGGGTCTGAGTTTTTTTAATTATATGTTTTAGACAAGAGTCCCTTGTCTGAGAGAGAGTTCACTAAAATCTTTTCCCAGTTTGTGGGTTTTCTTTTCACTATGCTGGAGATTTCTTTTGACATGCAGAAACTTTTTAATAAGAAGTGGTCCCATTTATTGATTCTGGGGAGTATTTCCCATGTGGTTTGAGTCCTGTTCATGAATTCTTTACCTACTCCTATGTCTTCAAGGTTTCTACCCAATTTGTCTTCCTATAGATTTAGTGTTTCTGTTTTAATATTCAGATCTTTGACCCATTTAGGTTTTAATTTAGTACATAGTGATAGACATGGGTCTAGCTTTAGTTTTCAGCAAATGGAGAGCCAGTTTTTCCACCACCATTTATTAAAGAGACTGTCATTCTTCCAGTGAACCTGCTTGGCTCCTTTATCAAAGATAAGGTGCTTGAGTGTGTTTGTAATTGTGGTTGTATCTTCTAATCTATTCCATTGATCTTCGGCTCTGTTTTGATTCCAGTAGCATGTTGATTTTACAACTGTTGCTTTGTACTATAACTTCAAGTCAGGGATTGTGATGCCTCCTGCCTTGCCTTTGCTGCTTAGAATTGCCTTTGCTATTCTAGGTCTCTTCTGGTTCCAGACGAATTTTAGGAGTGATTTCTCTAGATCTATAAGGTATGTTGATGGTATTTTTATTGGGATTGCATTGAATCTGTATAACAGTTTTGGGAGAATGGCCATTTTCACAATGTTTGTTCTTCCTATCCATGAGCAAGGGATGTCTTTCCATTTTCTGAGATCATCTTCAATTTCCTTTTTCAGTGTATTATAATTTTCACTGTGTAAGTCTTTCACTTCTTTCATAAGAGTGATTCCTAAATATTTCATTTTTTTGCTTGCTAATGTGAAGAGGGTTTCTCTTATTTCCTTCTCTGTGATTTTGTTGTTAGTGTATAGGAATGCTATTGATTTCTGAGTATTGATTTTGTATCCAGCTACATTACTGAATTTATTTATTATATCTAAGAGTCTTTCAATGGAGTTTAGGGGGTCTTCTATGTAGAGAATCATGTCATCTGCAAACAATGATAATTTAACTTCTTATTTTCCTGTCTTTATCCGTTTTATTTCTTTCTCTTGCCTAATTGCTCTGGCTAGTACTTCCAGTACTATATTAAATAGGAGTGGTGATAAAGGACATCCTTGTCTTGTGCCTGATTTTAAAGTAAAGGCTTTCAATTTTTGGCCATTTAGTATGATGCTGGCTGTTGGTTGGTCATAAATGGCCTTTATTATATTGAGGTAAAGACCATCTATTCCAATTTTCTGTAAAGTTCTTATCATGAATGAATGTTGGACCTTATCAAAGGCTTTTTCTGCATCTATAGAAATGATCATGTGATTGTTACTTTTGGCTTTATTGATATGGTGGATTACATTTATTCATTTACGTATGTTGAACCATCCTTGCATTCCTGGGATGAATCCCACTTGGTCATGGTGTGTAATCTTCTTGATGATTTGTTGCATCCTATTTGCCAATATTTTATTGAGGATTTTTGCATCTGTGTTCATTAGGGAGGTCGGTCTATAGTTCTCTTTTTTAGTTGGGTCTTTCTCAGGTTTTGGTACTAGAGTAATATTTGCTTCCAGGAATGACTTAGGAAGGATTGCTTCCCCTTCAATTTCATTGAATAGTTTGAGGAGTGTCGGTATTAGGTCTTCTTTGTATTTCTTGTAGAATTCTGCAGTGAATCCATCTGGCCCTGGGCTCTTCTTTGTAGGTAAGACTTAATTAAATTTTCAATTTCATTAACAGAGATTGGGTTATTCAGCAGTTTTACATCCTCTTGATCTAGCTTTGGTACTTCATATGTTTCTAAGAATCTGTCTATTTCTTCTGTGTTATCAAACCTTTGAGAGTAGAGGTTTTCGAAATAGGTGTTCATGATCTTCTGTATTCCTGTTGGGTCTGTAGTGATTTCACCCTTTCCATTTCTTATTGCATGAATTTGAGCTTTTTCTTCCCTTTTTAAAATAAGGTTGGCTAGGGGCTTATCGATTTTATTTATTCTTTCAAAGAACCAACTCTTTGATTTGTTGATTCTTTGGATTGTTTTCTTAGTCTTTATTGCATTGATTTCTGCTCTGATTTTTATAATTTCCTCTCTTCTTTTGGCTTTGGGCTTGACTTGCTCTTCTTTTTCTAGCTGTTTGAAGTGTAGCATCAAGTTATTTATTTGTATTCGTTCTGTTTTCCTGATGTGGGAACTCAATGCAATAAATTTTCCTCTGAGTACGGCTTTCATTGCATCCCACAAATTCGAGTAAGTTGTATCTGCATTTTCATTTTCTTTTAGGTATTGTTTAATTTCTTCTTTAATTTCTTCTGTGACACTGATTACTCAAGAGTGTATTATTCAGTTTCCATGTGTTTGTGAGATTTTTGCAGTATCTTTTATCATTAATTTCTAATTTCAGAGCACTATGATCCGATAACATGCAAGGGATGATTTCAGCTCTTTTGCATTTGTTTTAATATGTTCTGTGAGAAAATATATGGTCTATTTTAGAGAATGATCCATGTACTGCTGAGAAGAATGTGTATTCTGATGTTGTTGGGGGGAACATTCTGTATATGTCTATCAAGTCCATTTGTTTGCAGGTGTGATTCAGTTCTGTTATTTCTTTGCTCATTTTCTGTCTGGTTGATCTGTCCCTTGGTGTCAATGGCGTATTAAGGTCTCCTGTTACAATTGTGTTACTGATAATTTGAGTTTTCATTTCTGTTAATAGTTGTTTTATATAACTGGGTGCTCTGGAGTTTGGTGCATATATATTTAAGATAGTTATCTCTTCCTCTTGGAGTTTTCCCATTAGGAGTATGTAGTGATCTTCTTTGTCCTTTATGATCATTGTTGGTTTAAAGTTCACGTTGTCTGCAAACAGAATGGTTACTCCTGCTTTTTTTTTTTTTTTTTTTTTTTTTTTTTTTTTGGATTCCTGCTGCATGAAGTATTGTTTTCCATCCTTTGACTTTCAGTCTCTGAGTATCCTTCTGGGTTAGATGGGTTTCCTGTAAACAGCATATGGTTGGATTTTGTTTCTTGATCCATTCTGCTAGTCTGTTTCTTGTGATTGGTGCATTGAGACCATTTACATTAATGGTTATTACTGTTAAATGCTGGTTTATTGTTGACAAGTTATCTCTCTGCTGTTGCATCTTTATCTTTCTGTTCTGTTTAATTATCTGCTGTGCTTAGTGGTTTTTTCCTTTGTGTATCTAAACTGTCTTTCAATATTTTTTGCAGGATTGGTTTGGTGTTCATGAAGTTCTTCAGCTGTTCTTTGTCATGGAAGTATCGGATTTCACCATCTATTTTGAATGATAGTTTTTCAGGATACATCAGTCTAGGTTGGAAATCATTTTGCTTTAGGATCTGGAATACTTCACTCCATGCTCTTCTTGACTTTATTGTTTGTGCTGGGAAGTCTGCTGTGATTCTGATAGGTTTTCCTTTATAAGTGATCTGTCTTTTCTCTCTGACAGCTTTTAATAATCTATTCTTGTGTTGGATTTCTGAGATGGTGATTATTATATGTCTGGGTTTAGTTTTATTTTGGTTATGACTATTTGGAGTTCTATATGCTTCACTGATCCTGATGTCGGTTTCTGATCTCATGCTTGAGAAATTTTCAGCTATTACTTCTCTGAATATCCTCTTGACATCCTTTATGTTGTCTCCTTCTTTTTCATTAATCCCTATCATTCTTATGTTATTTTTCTTTGCATCGTCTTGTAGTTGTTGAATTATTGTTTCCTGATTCCTTGTAATTTTTAAAAGATCTTTCCTTTCCTGTTCACTAGCTGAAATCCTATCTTCAAGGACTGAAATTCTATCTTCACTTTCTTTGAGGCGGTTTTTACAACTTTCAGTGGAGTTTTTTATTTCCTGTATATCTCTGAGCATCTGCATTATGTATTCTGTTTGTTTCTTATATTGCTCATCTATCTTTTTCTTATATTGCTCATTCTATCTTTTTGTTTAGTTCCTCCAATTTTTTAACTGTGTTTTCTTTAGATATATTCAGAATCTCTTTCATATCTTTTATCATTTCTTCTTTTACCTGGGAGATTATTTCGAGTTTGAATTCCTTTAAAGCTTCCTGGAGTTGCTTGTTAATTTCAGTAGCTATTATGTCTGATATTTGAGGTGAATGGCATATATTTTCTTCTATATACATTGCTCCTAGGGTTTCTGGAGATGGGCTGGAGGTTTGAGGTTGTAATTTGGTCTTTTGTTTTGTCATTTTCCTGTATTTCTGTGTTTCAAGTGTTATTTGAAAGCTTCCTCAGGGTCTGTTGGAAATCCCCTTCTATGTTCGCAGCTCCTGAGACTCTGGCACCCAGTTTCCCCAATCCACTGGGCCTGTAGAACCAATGGCCCTCTTCTGCCTGTTTAGAACTCCGTAGTTCCAGATAAGCTGGGCCTCATGGACACTGTGTGCCCACCTGCTTGTTGCAAGCTCCTCAGTTCTCCAAGCGCAGCCGGAATGGGGAGGCGGATGTAGATGCCTCAAACCCACTTATCCACTTCACTGCACCCAGAAGCCTGGAGAGTCCCGACCAGTCTGGGCTTTGGGCAGAGTGCACTGAGCACTTACCGCAAGCCGCGGGGCCTCTGGAACCTGCGATGCTCCCCTGCTTGCTGAGATATCCACAGTCCTCCAGACACACGGGGAGGTGGATGCAGGTGCCTCAGATCTGCCCCAGCCCTTCTTCTGCACACCGATTGTGAGGTCCAGGAGTCCCAAATAGGCTGGGCTCCAGGGATAGTGTGCGCCTGCCTACTTGCTGGAAACTCCATAGTTCTCCAAGTGCAGCCAGAATGGGGAGACGGATGTAGATGCCTCAAACCCACTTATCCACTTCACTGCACCCGGAAGCCTGGAGGGTTCCGACCAGTGTGAGCTTTGGGCAGAGTGCACTGAACATTTAACCACAGGCTGCGGGGCCTCTGGAACCTGCGATGCTCCCCTACTTGATGAGATATCCACAGTCCTCCAGACACACGGGGAGGCAGATGCAGGCGCCCCCCCTACTTTGCATTTATAGAAACAAATTTTTTATTGATAGAAGACGTTTTTAAAGATACAAAGGAAATTGTCAATAATTATCTGTGCTGCTGAGAATCATAGCTGAGGGTGTCTTTTATTTTTCAGTTTATAAAGTTTTAAAAATTTACTATGAGCATACATTACGTTTTTAATAGAGCACTAATTTTTAAAAATCCAGCATGAGGACATTTATTAGGGCCCAGTTTGCAAGCAGCAGCCTGTATAAATGGACCATCCCATGCTGACAGAACTCACTAAACCATAGAGAACAAATATCAATGATTTAATAAATAATAAAGAATAAAATTTTTAACAGAACTAAGGTCTCTTGGAAGTGAGCCTCTATGGCGAGATGAATTTTTTACCCTGGCAAAAATAGAAGAAACTTTAGGTTTTTTGCTTTCTGAGAGCTTGTCCCATTGCATTATGTAAATCCTTTTTTTCCTGTTTACCAAAGTAACATGTTCCTTGCCAAAATTTGGAAAATATAGTAAGCTCACTTTGGCTTCCTTTCTAATGGGCTACAAATTGAGGCACAAATAAAGAGCCCCAAGATTACGTTAAGCAGAGAGTAAACCAATGGCCGACTTGATGACTGATTAAAACAGTTTTGAAAAATAAAAGTTTAGCTGAGTTGTACGAGAGGTAAAGAGCTGACACGTGGAGAACTGAGGTGTCAGGAGAGCCAAGAGAAGGATGCCGTGAAAACAGTGTGAGTTCCAGCCAAGATGGTCCCTTCCCCTAAACTAGCGCTGCGTTGGTTTGAAATGAAATGAAATGAAATGAAAAGACTGCTAGTGCCTTCGTTTTACCAGTGAAAACACTGGGCCCAGTTTACTTATTAAATGTAGTTTAAAATATCAGCAATTCAGTGCCCTTTCTGCTTCCTGATCTTGTACAATGCGAGAATGCCTCCCAGGTCCCTCCTCCTTATTCACCAGGGAAACAGGTGTGGCTTCCAGCAAACCAAGACAATCATGAGATAAAACTAGAATTGCAGGTTGGCCTTTGAAGTAGTTTCAGGTCATTATTTACTACTGTGTCCACGCAGAACCTGTTTTACATTCATTTGCAGGCTTCAAATATCTCATTTCAGGGTGAAATTTAGCTTAGTGACATGAGGCCCTCTGAACTGTCTTTGGTTTGGTGCAAAGTGAGACATCTCAAAAGGGTATCAGGCTGAATCCTTGACTTAAAAGCAGTGCTTATTTTTTAATTAAAAATATTGCCTGATATTATTAGTGTGGTAACAGATCCATGCCGTGCTCCTTGAGCAGGACTGTGCATGTAGGAAACAGAGTCTGGCCAGGGTGGAGAAGAGAAATGGAAGCCAAATGGTAATGGAATTACAGCTATGATTCTCAATAACAGGCAGGATGCAGAGGGACAGGGAAGGGAAGGCAAAACACCACGGCCAAGA
Organism: Cavia porcellus; assembly: GCF_034190915.1. Classification (NCBI taxonomy): domain Eukaryota; kingdom Metazoa; phylum Chordata; class Mammalia; order Rodentia; family Caviidae; genus Cavia; species Cavia porcellus. The sequence goes on from NW_026947496.1 coordinate 11,447,890, forward strand.
CCAAGAGCTTTGGAGATGCTCATTGACAAGGGGGTGCCAGCAGCTTAGGGAATCTTCAGAAATGTGGGCCCTGCCAAGTTTCCCTGGCATCTGAGGAATTAAGGGATTCAGAAGGATCAGACTCGCCAGGCAGCATCCTCCTAAAATTGGGGTTCAGGCACTAAAAGCTTCAGACCATATCTGATGGCTTCCTGGGACTGGCCCTTGGACTGTGGAACCAAAGATGAGGGTGATTGGTCAGACTGACCCTGCTTATGTTCCAGTGCCAAGCTTCCTGGAAATCTCCGTGATGCAACCCAGTGAGTGTGCTGTCCACTCTGGCCCCCTGTGGGAGGGGCCTTCGTGTCACCCTTCCACACTGAGCCTGGCTGCAGTGTTCTGTTCTCTCCATTGTTCCCGGGACAGAAGGAAGGCATGCTGTCTGGTCAGAAGCAGTGATGGGCTTCCCAACTGCAAAGGGGTAGGCATGGGCAGTGACCCATGAGCCCACAGGGAAGAAGAAAGGGACAGAAGGAACTAGAGGAGTCTTTTCCACAAGGACTAGAAGTCATGGGCCGTGGAGGTGACCATGCACCTCACTCAGGCAACTGGCAAGTACCATATAGCTAAGCAGACTCTGTGTGTAGTTTCTCTATTGGGTCTTTTGGGTCCAATAGAATCTTGAGCAAGTCCACGCCATAGCCACTTGTGGGGTGGCACTGAATATTGTGGTGCCCTTCTCAGGGAGCCTGCTACTTAGAAACACTCCTTACTGGTCTGCAACCCCATTCCCTACTCACACTGGAGGATGCCTCATTGATCTTGGGAAAGCTCGGCTTTGGCTGCATCCCTTTCTCATGCCGAAAGTTGAGAGCTTTCCCATTGTCTGAGATTTTGCTTCTCAGACTGGTGCAAGGACTAGGTCCTGTTAAAATACAGCCTCTCAAATCTACGGAGTCACAAGAACCCAGGAAGCACCTGCACATCAGAGATTGAAAAGCACACATCCAGAGCATAGTTCTTAAATCTGGCAGCACTTTGAAGTGCCTGGAAAGCTGTAAAAACTGCTAAATGCTGGTACATAGATTTAGAGGGGGACCTTGTACCAAGAGCACTTTTCTTTTCCTCTCTTCTCAAACCCAGAGTGTTACTCACGCTAAGCACAGCTCTGACACTGAATACACACCAGACTCACTATGTGCATCTTCTAAAGACTGGATAGGGCTTAGGACAGCCACATCTAAACTTTGCCATGAAAATGCCACGAGTACAAGTCACAGAGACCAAATCCATTCATTTTCTAAACTGCATTTGATGTTTGTCTGATTCATCAAATTAAGTCTTGGGTCCCCAGATGGCAGCGTAAGGTACCACCTGGCATCTTACCCTGGTTCCCTTTTTGTTTTATTCTTTACTGCACCTCAAAAATATGATAAGTAATTGGAAAATTGTGCTTGTTTTATATAGCTAACTTTTAGAAATGTGTATAAAAATAGCAGTGGTCACATGCTTTTAATTACTGTCTCTGTGGCAGTTCAACTCAGGGCCAGTGACACATTCTGGAGAGACATTCATCTCTAAGGACAGATGGGAAGATCCGTGGCCTCTTTGAAACCTTTCCTCCTGGGGTACAGTTGTCCCACACTATCTAGACCAGCAGATCACATGCACAGCCACGTCTTTGTGGCAAGGCCTCCTGGGCCACCACAGAGCCCATTGTCTTAGGACTTTGCCACAGGGATATTGTTTTTTTCTTTCCAGATGTCCTCAGAAAATGATGAACACTTTTGTGGAGGACCACCTGGAATACTCTCTTTGAAAAAAGAGCAGTTATCTCCACTTTGGTTAAACCTGGCCGTGTCTCCATGTACTGATATGTGCAGAGCTGGCTGAGCGTGTTTCTTCTCCCTCTAATTGGCTCTAAGCAATGTAAATAGGGCTGGCTGAGGTTCTGCTGCATAATCTTTGAAGCCAGGTGACAGTCGCTGTTTTCCTGCCCCGTAACTCCCAAAGACATGGGTGAGCTGGGCAGGATGAAGAGCCACCACTCCACACTGTCAAATGGGTTCAGCCTCACGGCTGTGACTTCCCAGGGCGGAGCAGTTTGCACATCAGAGGTGAAGCACCACCCTCTAAGCATTAAACAAGCTACCTCCATTGTGCTGTGCAGATCGTGCTCTCTGTGTGGCCTCCTCTCTGCATGTCACATAGGTGCTGTCTGGCCTCCTACCCAGCACAGCTCACAGTACTCACGTGTTCCGGCCATTCTCAGTGGCTCATCCTCAGGCCACTCCCTTCTTCACCAATAGTAACATCCAGGTTGGGCCCTGGGTGGGGCCTGATGCTCGGTGAGCGGTGAGCGTTCTCTTGGCTGGACTTATGACCCGTTGGCACCCGTAACTAAAACTAGGTGTTAGTGTCTTTCTCACTGTGGCTGTGCTGGAAGTGGGAGATTGGAACTAACTCGCTGGAATTCCAATGACTTTTCCACGGGATCACAAATATAAACTTCTCAGACTGTGACAAGGAAAAAGGCTCTTTTCTGTGACGAGAAAAGGCTCCCTGTAGTATTCCCTCGTGGTTTTATGTACGCAGGCAGTTAATTTTCAATAAGGCTTTCAGGAGCACAACAAGTGACAATTGTCTTTCCCCATGAACATTAAACAAGAGTCCATGCGTGACGAGCTGACCTGGAGGATTCCGGAAGGATCCGTGGGATTTGGTGGCTGCAGCAGATGAATGGCCTGCCAGTCCATTCATGCAGTCACATGGGCGTCTGCGCTGAGAGGCATAGATCCACTAACTCTTCGGGATTACCTGGCTCTTCCCCGGCAGCCCCCAGAGACTTCGGCCCCAGTGTGCCTCTCACTGAGAGGGCTACTGGGCAGATAGTGGAAACCTGGTAACAGCATCCTGCTCCTGGGTCACCATGAGTCACCGATCCTTCACCTGTCGCTGGGGGAAGCATGCAGAGCAAGAGTCATGCTGTGTCCCCAGGCAGCGGGGGAGGGAGGAAAGGAGGGATAAAGCATGCACCTGACCCAGGTGCAGCCCGTGGCAGCTCCCTCTGACAGTGCAGAGCTGGAGATGCCAAGGAAGGGCCCAGGCCGGGTAGCAGGTTCTCTCTGACACACTCAGACTGTTACCGTGCTGTGGTCAGGACTGGTGACTTCAGAGCTGGCAAGTCTTTGTTTTCTCCAGCTTCCTCTCTAGCAGAATAATACAGATGAGAGAGACAGTCATTAAAGCGAAACAAAAAGCAGGGAGTGGTTAGCTTTGCTAGTGCTGACATAATATAAGTAACTAAAAACACTAATTGCAATTTTCTGTGTTCTGCTAGGAACTTTATTACATTGTGTTTAGTGGGTTATTTGTGGCACATGGCTGAGTTTTGGTTTCCTTCATTACTCATTTTTATTAACATGTATGATAAATATTAAAATAGATTTGGGAGCAGTAACATCCGTGGAAACTAAATAGGCAACTTTATCAAATACAAAGTACAGCAATCTGAGTATGTCTGTGTTTCTCTGCCTTTTCCAAGGTTATAGTGGCTACTTTTTTTAACCTAACCTAGGCTTTCTCTGATTTTTTAAATAGTACTTTTTTTTTCCTTTGGTACCGAGGATTGAACTCAAGACCTCGAGCTTGCCAGGCAGGTACTTATGCCACTGAGCTAAGTCCCTGGTCCTTAAAAAGTACTGTTCTTGATATCACCCCAAACTGGAACTTCAGCATAACTCCCCAAAAGTACCCTAAAAACTAACACTTTGAAAATAAATGGTATATATCATTACTGAAAATTTTTCATTAAGAGTAAATGAATAAAAATAGAGTAAAAATCACCTTGGTACTTTCTCTGTTAGAAATCATTATATGCTTTTCAACAAGAATACCAGAAAGTGAAGTATTTCAAAATGTCCACTTAGCAAAATGTACACTCAATCATATTTCTAGTAACATTTTTCTTCAGTGTTTTAAAAAAATAAAATTGTGGGGATAGGGGCAGCTGCTACATAGATAATGAAGTCTGTTTTCATCCCCGAGATTCTTGGGAGTGCTGTGTGAGATGCATGCTCTGACTAGTTCAGTATTTTATTAATGAGAACACAGAGAACCCCATGCTCCCATTCTTATTAATCTTTCCGCAGTGATGTGTGAACCTTTTGCCCTAGTAAGTTCAGTGGGTACAATGCAGCTCTAATCTTTCTCTGCTAGTAGAAATGTTTTTCCAATGGGCTATAATCACAAGCATTCTAGGTTTTGATGGAAATACAAGTCACTAAGTTAATGAATTAGTGTGATTGATATTTATGGCAACGTTTTATTAGATGTAGGAGTTCCGGGCTACAATTGGGCTGTCCCCAACCCATTCGTATGTAGCAAGTTTTGTTTTATTTTAAAACTGCTCACGCTGATGGTATCTCCTTTAAAACTGATATATAAGCATAAAGCTTGTCCGAGTTTACTGGTTTACTTAGGTCTTATATATATTTAAGATTTTTGATGAATGTGTTTTGGATTTCCCTTCCCCTCTGTGCAATACTGTGTACCCTGACATTTTGGACCAAGAGAATAATGGGTAAGAAGCCCAGGCTGGGTGGCTCAATTCAAAGAAGGCCAGCCCCACCTGTCTCTTCTGTACCCTCTGGGACTCACTGTCCTTGGAGCATCAGCATGTCACACAACAGAACTTCTCAGGCAGACCTCCCACACACCCTGGTCTGAATTACAGATGCCAACTGTCAGTGTTTATTAGGCCCTTCTGCCTCAAAGTCAGATAAGCTTAAAAACTTCCACAGGCAAAACTTTTCAGGGAAATAAATTATTTTCTTTAAATTCTCAATAAATAAAATTCAAGTAGGTGTCAAAAGCCGACAAAGCCATGGAACTTTGTGGATTGTGTGTTTTGGTTCCAAAAGCTGGCAGATGTCTCTGAGTCCCTGAGATGGGAGATTTCCATCCTGTATTAGGATTCTGAAGTCATAAACCTCACTCGAGTCGAAAATCATCACTGTGTTTCACACATTTTTGTTGTATGCTGACTGTCTGTTAGGAGATGAAAGGTCCCTGCCCTTATGTTGCTTAAGATTCAGTACATTATTGTGTAAAGTCAGGTTCATCGCCTGGTAGTCCCTGGTGGGCTAACTAGCAGTCTGTTGGCAGTTTGATAATTTTAGAGGAAATGTGAAACAGGAAATCAATTGTGATTTTTGCAAATATCACATTGTGTTCTTAATAATAGGTTTATAGCTGATATATGTATCGTGCCACAATTCTGCATATGAGAACTGTCACTTTTATCTAAATTTGATTTCCTCTGTTTCCCATGACCAGGGTGGGTGTGGGAAGGTCTCTGGGAAATTCGGAATGGCTCTCTCAGCTTTGCTCCTGGTCATACACGTCCAGCCCTGAGCCTGAGAGTCCCTTGAAAGAAGGCAGTTCCTCTGCTTCCTTTCAAAGCTGGCCACAAAGGCTGTCACCAGGGCCCCAGATTCTTCAGCTGCTAGTATCCACACACCGTTTGTCCCACAGCTTTTCCACAGAGCTCCTGCTGTGCCCAGGAGATGCTGTGTGACAGAGGGTCCCAGGCCTTTCCTCTCAGATCCTCAGAACTTGACTTAGCCCCGCTGGTGCTGCCTAACCTGACTGTAAGCCATCTGGTGACGGAGCCCCTTTCCTCCTCTGCCTCCCTTCCTGGGGAGCCCTCCCTCTGATGGGCCTTGAAATGCAATATGGGGCTCAATTTGTTACGGATGGTGTGGATGGAGTGATACAATAACCCTGGTCAGATCGTACTCACCACTAATATCCTAGTCTATTTTGGGTACTACAAAAAAAAGTGCCAGCGACTTATAAATAACAGAAATCTATTTCTGACAGTTCCAGAGGCTGGGAAGTCCAAAGTCAAGGTGCTGGTAATTTAGGTGTGTGCTGAGGGCCCACTTTCTTGTTTGTGACTGGTGGTCATCTTGCCGCATCCTTACGGGGCAGAAACAGCAAGTGATCTTTCCAGAGTCTCTTTTAAAGGCACAGTCCTGCTCATAGAGGCTCCGCACCCATGACCTCATCACCTCTCAAGGCCTATCTCCGAATACCATCGCCTCGGGGTTAGGGTCCGACATCCGAATGGAGCAGCACACAAAACATGCAGTCCACTGTGGGGATAAAGGGGAGGAAGTGTCACACATGTACTGTAAGGACTGCTGCCTTCCTCACTCTCCTGCTGACAGTTAAAATTCTCTATAAATGTATTTTGTCTGATTTACATGGAGTGAAATTGCTGAGTTGGCCTTTTTCACCGGTGATTGGATCAGGAGCTCAGAACTGTTCATGAAGTCCAAAAAAAAAAAAGGAAAAATCTAGCGCTTAAATCAACATGCAAGTGGTAATACTTAACAGGCTTCTAATGTGACTGTAAATTATAAATCTGCAAGTGTGATGATTTTTCAAAGCAGCAGAAAAAGAAACATAAATAGAAGGTGTGGAACGTCTGAAAACTTGCTCTTATTTACACTGGGGAGCCACTCAGTCCCCACCCTTGATAATTGTCTGTTGAGAAATTTGTTAAACAGTTTTCTCATCTGAAGCGGAGATAATAATAGAACTCACCCTCAGAGTTGTTGTGAGGAATGAATACGTGACATGTACACCGAATGCTTTTGTACACATTCCCGAGCTGTTTGTGTTGTGGTAGTATCGTTATTAACATGGAGCACAGGGATCTCACAGTAGACCTGCTGGATTTTTCTAGAACAAAGTAAAATAGTGCTTGTTGTTAACGACGGAGAGATGAATAAAATTATCACAGTGTTTTCTCATCGTTTGAAACGTTGGTCCTAGTTACAGTCCAACTAAATAAGTAGCACATATCATCTGAAACAGGAGAGTGCCATTTTTTAAAGATTCAAGATGGTTATTTATTAGGAAATCCATATGTTTCAACTTCACATTTTCTCAGAGAAAAAGCAGAGCAAGTTACTGGCAAAATTTTTCTGCAAGCAACAGTAGAGGAGGCCACACGGTGTGGGTTTTGTAAAGAAAAGCTTGGTGGTGTAGGTACCCTCAGCAGTGCATCCCTGTTCGGATGGGCGGGGCAGTCATCACCCAGAGAGGCATCCAGTAACCTCCCCTCCCACTGTGTTTATTCCTCAAGCCCCAGTTGTCTGGTGGCTTCCATCATCTAAGTCATGATGATTCCTAGCAGCAATGTGGATTAGAAGGTGACCGAGTTTCCACTATATGGTCATAAGAAAGAAGAGGCTTTGTGTCCCTAGACAAGGGTCAGCCAAAGGTTCCCTCACACCACTGGTGTGAACAGAGGTGCCACAGTGAAGCAGCCATCCCATGCCCTGCGCAGAGGGCACAGTGGGTGCCACACCTCCCTGTCCTGCTATACCAAGGATCGTGGCTGTGGAGGGAAGGGTGCTCAAGGAAAGAACCTGCATGAGGGACAAGGTCATATTTCCTCATGATGGTGACCATGCCAGTGGAAAGCCTCTCTGAGCCAAGGACTTAAGCAGACAGAGGTGCATCCCGTGTTTTTAATGGTCCGAACCTACCCCTTAAATACCACACCTTTAACCCTGCAGGGAGGATGACAGAATTCCACCCAAACAATCCATCCGAACCACAGTACGGTACAGATGGCTTGATCTCTGAAAGCGCACCTTTCCCCATCTCTCTTTCTGCGCACTTGAACAGAAATCAAGGAGTGTTAAAGTTCAGAGTTGCTAATTGCAACCAAATGCTATGATGGAATAGACAGAGCAAAGACAATCAAGGCAGTAATTAGGAATTGACCCACTGAGTCTTGCCATGGAGTGGGATGCTTTCTGCTTGGGGACTCAAGATGTGACTGACTCCTGGCATAATTTCCAGGGAAGCATCTGCTGTGACCTGTGCATTGATCTCACACCTACACTGTCTAACAAAACCACCGATCGCTTGCCCTGGGGCCAAATGGTGGTAATCACTTTCTGTAGCGCAAAAGGGCTGTGTCTAACCTTGGGTTGCCACAGTGAACAAAGATGAGCTCACTGCATGCCACACACCCTTTTCAGAGTGTCACTGTGCACCTACTCCCTCTGGGTGCTCCGGGCAACCCCACGACCTGGCTCCCATCGCTAGCCCCGACATGCACGAAGGAAATAGAGGCAAGGCGAGCTCAGAACCTGCCTAAGCTAACAAAGTCATGATGCACGCCAGGCCAGGGATCTGGGGCATGTGGCTCTGCAAATGCGGAAGCAGGAGGTGCACCAAGGAGTGTGCCTCATCCCTGAGCAGCCCCAGCCGTGTTGCAGGCTTCTTGCTGATGGCAGCCAGCAGGAGCAGTCACTATACAGATGGCTTCGCGTTTGTTATCCAGTGTTTCCTGAGCTTTTTAAAAACCAGCAAATAGTATCAGCTCACACGTGTGATGGATGGCCTTAACTTGGTCCTTAGATGCCAGGATATGCTGGTCTAGCTAAAAAGTCCAGAATTGGTTTAGCTAGGACTGGTAAGTGTTAAGTTCAGAAGCAAATGTTTTCCGCCTCTTACAATGGAAGTGCCAAGAGCCTCTTTCTTAACTCACTGGGCATTGTCTCCCCTCTGTGTTTCCAGGACCACCCCCACCCTGCTACCTAGAGGGGCCACTTGGACTTGGCATTGGAGGGGCTTGTCTGTGGCTCCTGTGCTCACCGGCAGGTGTGGGCCTGGTCCCCTAGGGCCCTCTGTTGACTCCCCTGCCTCACCTGGCTGACTCCTCCTCTCTGTCTCCCCGGCACACAGTCTTCCTTGAGGGGCTTGCCTGGTTTCTCTTCCCTCCTTCTGTTCTTTACCTGCAAGGATGGCATCTGGTTGCGTTTCTGAAGTGAACTGCTTTTGACCTGGGGGTCTACATTTTTCTCATCCTTTAGTATACGCTTGCTCCTATGGCTGTGAACCATATGTTGCAGTTTGCCCCTCAGTGACAGTTATCATCCTGGTCTTTTCTGTTCAGCTGTGACACATCTGTCTCTCTCTCTGTCCACTAGATGGCAGTTCTCTGAGGCGGGTGCTGTGTCCTGGTGGCCCTTATATTCCTCGCACATAGTAGGGCAATGGTCAGTATTTCCTAAAATAGCCCGGCCAGTGCTGTCCCCATTGCATCAGGGCCCCTCCCACCCCACTATGGTGATGCTTGCTTCTGAGGGCCTTGCGGGTCACTGCACCTGGCTGCCAGGCTGTATCCTTTGTCTTGCTAGAAGTCCTGACAGCAACCCAAGCAGATTCTTTAAAACCCAGCACTGCACATCTGTTGGGTTTTCCAACCAGGAAGACAATATTAGTTTGCCTTTATAATATTAGTGAAACCTTTGGCTACTAACAGAACAATCCAGTTGCTAACTGTGGGCCACATTTTAACTTTCTCTATTGTTTATGGCAAAGAAATGGATTCAGCCACTCTTTCTAATTCTGTTACCACATCTCGGCCTTGAGGTTTGCTTAACATTGCTAATTGAAACAACTAGGGTAACACTGAGACAGGCTTTTGGGGATGTGCTGGTGGAAGCTCCAGCCTTTCCATCTTTCAGGAGGCTCCTGCTGTTTCCGTGGCTCAGTCCGCAGAGCTGTCATAAAGACTGAGCAGACACAACGCAGCTTCCTCTAACTCACCTTGATGAGCCAAAGTGTCTTGTTTGTATTTTCACAGGAGCACAGTGGGCCCAGGCCTGCATGCGCGTGCTCGCTCCTGCCCACTCCTGTGCTCTTCTGTGTTCTTTTCCCGCTTTCTTTTATTTAGAGACCTGCTGGATATCATCACCTTGTTGCAGTATTTGCTGAAAGACATGAATGTGCGGTGTGGTTTCCTGTGGTCCCTATCTGGAGTCAGCAGCGTGCGCCGGTCCCAAGCCATGCTAGCCGCGCAGTGTCACTCATAAAAGCGGCTCCTCATTACCTCTTGGGGAACAGCTGTGACTGCAGTAGTGAACGGGTTTGAAAGGCAAATTTGGGCTCTGAGAAGAAGTGGCCTTGGAGCCTACAGCTGGTGTCTAAGCACCAGGAAACCTTGATGCTATCCAGACCTCACCACTTAGGAACACCTACCCTAAGGGGAGGCAGAGATGCGGACACCCCGAGTAGAGGTGATGAGGGTGATCGTCACAGCCGTGGCCCCCACACTGGTTTAGGGTCACCCAGAGTACTTAGCAGGAAAGCCAGGGCCCAGGTCTCCCTATGAACAGCAGCATTCCCTGCCATTTACCTCTGCCAAACATGAATGTCCTTGTGTATGGACTGCCGTGAACCTCTGCCTGAGGTACAGCGGCTGGTTCTCCACCCTCCTGCGTGTCCATCCGCAGTCCATGTCTCACAGAGTTCCCACCAGGCCCCGTTCTAGGCTCAGGGTCCAGAGATGAATGAAGCACAGTCCCTTTCCGAAAGGCCTCACATTTCACAAATGAAGGGAAGCACTTCGTAGATCTTAGGGCTCTGCTGTGGCACCCCAGGGAGGGAAGGACTGGCCATTAATTCCACTCTGCCACAAGAAGTGTGAGGATAGAGTAGGAGCACCTCACAGGGAGGGTGACCCCCCCCCTTTTATGGGATGGACAAGGGCTCCCCGAGTGGAGCTGGTGGAGTGCACATTGTGGGGAGAATGCGGACATGCAGGCCAGTGTGTGTGAGGTGTGCTTGCAGGTCGCCAGCAGCCTTCGTGTGCCTGTGAAGTGCCACATAGAGGTGATAAACACTCAGTGTTAGTCACCCACCTGCCTTTAGGACAAAACAGCTGACCCTTGAAACTTAAAGGAGGGGAGGTGCCCTTGTCTCAGAGTTTTAGAGGCCTGGCTGTGAGCCGCTGGCCTGTGGCAAGGGCTGGTGGAGGAGGTGCAGAAGCCCTGGCAGCCAGGAAGCAGAGGGGAAAGCAGGGAGGGGCCAGAGCTCGGACTGCACCCTCCCAGGCCACGCCCCATGAGCCGCTCCTCCAATCAGGCCCCGCCTCCTGACAGCGCTGGGTGAACTCACGTGGGGGTGAACCTACCTATGACCTCAGTGCCCCTTTATAAATAACCACTTTCACAAGGCCTCTGAACACAGGAGACTTTCAAGAACATTTTAGATCAAAACCATCACAGTCATTGGAAATCATAATGGAGTCATTTTGTTAGAAACCTTCTGGTTTTCCCGGGGGATAGGATTTCTGCATAGTTCAGGCCTGAATCTGTATTTTCATTGGATTGATTTGGGCACTTGTTCTTGTTTCCAGCCCGATTTCATCCTATTGGGATGTGGAGCCAGGAGGGTCTACCGTTGGGCGGCTAGTGGTCCTCCATCTGTAGGTCCTACGTGGGTCAGGGAGCTTCCCCTTGTCCCTCGGGCAGTTAGGTGTGGCATCCACAGGGACCACCCCAGCAGCTGTCTTGAAGAGGGCGGAGCTGACGTCGCAGTGCTGCCCACCAGGATCTTTCCAGTCAGCCCAAGCTAGCACATCCTGGCCCCGCCTCTGTGGTGGCAGCTGCGCCTCCTGAGAAGCTGTCAGGAGCAGATCCGCACCCTCCCCTGCCCTGCTGGGGCCCCCTCGCCCAGCCCTGAGCACGGGGTCTGCTCTCAACATCCCTGGCCTCACCCTCAACCTCTGTCCCATCCCCCTACCCACACCTTGCAGCGCAGCCAAGCTGGGATCAGGAGCCTCCGAATTAAGGAAGCCACCCAAAAGACCCTGAGCCCCAAGGAGTTCCTTGCTTCTGACATGGAGCTGCTGAGCTGTGATTTTTTTCAACTTTAATTCTCTTTAACTCTCCTTGGAATGAATCCATTGCAGTGTAGGAGAGGGTGCCCAGCGCCCAGAGGTGGCAGCGTTTGGGGTCCAGAACCTCAGCATCTGTGTTGTATCCAAGCGCAATAACAGTGCTCAGTTCATTTCAGTCACCAAGCGAGAAGCTGAGGAGATTCTGCGAGGGAATTGGAAGGTACTGTTCACTTCAGCAAGAGATACAAATGCCGTCATTCTAGATTTAACCGTAAAATAGTTTATTGCTTGCCCAGTCTTTCGTGGGTCGTACTTGCTCCCCTTACAGAGCTGATGGAGGTGTAAAGATATCAATGTTTAGGAAAACAAGTTTGATTCACACCACGTTTCTTTTTCACTGTACATGACAGTCATTTGTCACCAGCCACACATCGGAGGGACACACCACGGCAGTCCAGCCTGCTCACACTGCCACGGCAGCCCTGCTGTGTTGCGTGAGGTCTGGTGTGTAAGCATTTTCCGAGGCGGGGAACACCGCTGCGTGGCACGGCTGTGAGGCAGCTTTCACGGGAGACTTTTGCTTTGCTTTCCTTTGCTGTGCTTTTTGCTAGGGTTCAAACCCAGGGTCTTGTCTTACACGTGCTAGCCAGCTCTCTTCCACTGAGCCGCAGCCCCAGGCCACAGGACCGTCACGTGTGTGCACAGGCCATTGCAGGTGTGTGGCACTTTGACCCTGTGGCTTGAGCAGATGTGACCTGGGTGTGACATGGCCCCGCCCAGTGAGTGGCAGGCACAGAGAGCAGACCTGAAGGGCATGCTGCCATCCTATTTCCAAAGCCGTGAAATTCCGTGCATATGCTTCCCTCTCTCCTTGGCTGATTGCCTTGTGCAGTTGACATGGTGCAAAAAAATACAAACTTTTTTTGAGAAATCTGTTCTGAAACAAACTTAAATGGAAAAGTAGTGCAATTCCATGTTGAGAGCTCATGTGAGTACATAGACTATTTTGTGTGTGTGTGTGTGTGTGTGCGTGTGTGTGTGTGTGAGCTGTGGATTCAGAATGCCATCTATAGACTATTATCATTTCACCACCCTGATGAGGTTCAGGAAGAGCCTTTGTTTTTAAAAGGTTCCACCATTCATGGCTGACTCAGGAGCCTTGGCTGGGGCTCCAGAGTGAGGACTGAGGCAGGTGACCCCGCAGCCCGCTCCAAAGCCTCTGCTGAAGGACAGGGGTCTGGAAGAGTCATCTGCCACTTGTCCTTTAATGTTGCTGCTTTGGTGACCACTGGCAGCCTTGAATGCTGTGACTCCTGTGGGTCTCCTTGTGCCTGTGGCTGTCCCTCTGCATCTTCATCCATAGCCTAAGACCTCAAAGAAACATTGCCAGAAAATGGAACCTATTGAAGAGAATTTCTTGGTAAGGAGCATCATAGGAATTAAAAAGGACAAAGCCCATCCAACAAACAAATAAAAAACATCAGGAGGTCTTGTATGAGCCTCCATGTGGGGTGCATGGCTGAGGCCTGAGGGGTGCTAAGGAGCCAGGGTGACACTTAGGGTGCGAGGAGTCACAGGCCTTTCTCATCCAGCCTCCCTTCACTGCACCACGCCCCCATTTTACATGTAAGGACAGTGAGGTTCAAACTGCTGAAGTGGGTTTTTTTTTGCCCACGGTCACACAGCTAGTAATGGTCAGCGCTAGGAGCTGACCAGAGGGTCTGCTACTTACCTCACTAGTTTTCACCTTGATCTGGAGGATTTTTCCTGTATTGCACCCTACTTCCTCCCTAACGTTCTTTTTCTTTTTTAGAGGAGTGTGCAATTGAGTCATGTATAGCATATTCACTGCCTTCCACATCCACTACCACCTTCTGCTTGCTCACCTCCAACCAGCAACCCTCAGCCGTCCCTTTCCCGTGCTCTCCTTTCCTCAGCCCGCATCCCCAGGCAATCACTCATCTGTTTTCCACATCTTCAGCAGCACTTGTTATTACCCTCCTTTTTAGTGTGCCATCCCAGTGAGTATAAAGCGTCACCTCATTCTGATCTCTACATTTCTGATGATAGTGAACCTATTTCATGTGCTCGTTTCCCCACCTATTCTTCTCAATCTCAAATTTCACTCCACCCATAAATATTTATTAGCCTTAAGGCACATAAACGAAGGAAGCACTTTTAAAAACACATAACCACAGTGCTACCTTCACTGCCTAAAATAGTCTTTAGTTGTCAAACATGCAAAAAAAAAAAAAAAAAAAAGGCGGGAAGAAAATATTTTGGGTTAGGGTTAGGGCTGTAGCCAGATAATTGTCAAATATGAATATTATTACTTTTGCTGTTTACTCTGTTTTATACTCTAAAAAAATTGATTGAATTCAGATCCAAGCAAAGCCACTCTTGCATTTTGTTGATAATGTCTCTTGGGTCTTTCTCGCTTTCTTCCTGTGTCCTCTTTTGCGTAATTTTGTTGTTGAAGAATCTGAGTTGTTTACCCTGGGTAATATCCGCGTTCTAAATTTTGCCAATTGCGTTTTTTTCATTGTCATTTAACATGCTCTTCTGTCCTCTGCATTTCCTACAAACATAATTAATCATCGAAACTTAATCTTTTGGCAGGACTATTTGATGGTGGTGACTGTATTTCCCTATGTCTCTCTTTTTATAAATTAGCTTCAGGTGACATCAGTTTAATATACCTATAATAACATTGCCTTGTTTTGGTAAGGGTTAGGGTTAGGGTTCTCCAAAGAGATATATATATCATACAGAACATTTTTAAGGGGGGATTTATTAGATTGGCTTACATGATCAGAGCTGAATAGTTCCACAATGACCATCTGCAGTCGGTTGAACCAGCAATGAGGTGACTGCTTAGCCTGAGAAGCTGGAAGGGACCAAGGACCCAGCTCCAGCCTGAGACTGAAATCCTGAAAGCCCCTGGAGAGCCCCAGGGCAGGGCTCCTGGACCTGGAGAGCCAGGCCCACGATGAAGGAGAACTCCACTCATCTGGGAAAGGGGAAGCACTGGGGAGCGCTAACTTCTCCCCTTTCCCTGGGCCCCCAGCATACTGCACAGTGCTGCCTACTCTGTGACAAGACCTGTCATCCATGGCAGAACTCACTTCCTTGTCACTCTAGTCAAATGCTTCCTAAAAAGTGTACCAGTGCCCCTTGTATAACATGGCAGTTTCCCTCAGATTGCAAGGATGATAAGGTACCAATAACTCAAGGACATTTGATTTTTGTGCTAATTTTGTGAGGACTCATTGGATCTTCTGTGCTAAACTGTAAACCTCCTCAGGGCAGGCACTGAGCCTGTCTTGCTTACCCTGGACCCCCCGTGCCTGCCTGCCTCCAATCTGGCCCAGGGTAGAGTTCGCTAGGTGAATACTGAGGAAGTGAGTCTCACTCTTCTCCTGAAAACTGTCTTCTAAGGGTTTCCCAGGACACCAGTATACCAGCAGCGCTTTTCCTAAAAGCAGTTCAGTGACTTCCCTGTTTTGGGGTGGGTGAGAGGGGCTGTGACCATCAGACACAGGTGGGAGACATTTGGAGTATCAGCTTCAAGAGCGGTGACTCAGAATGCAGGCGGCCTTTCTTCTCCTTACCCAAAAAATATGCGGTCTTTCCTTCCCCAGTTCATAGACTGAGTAGCTGATGGAAGGTTAAACCTGGATACTCACCCTGTGAAATCACAGCCCACAGCTGTATGACTCCCTTCCCTATTTTGGAAATAAAAACAAATTTTTATCAAGTTCTGGATTTACTAATTCAGGTTAAAGTATTTCCAAAAAGGGGAAATTTTATCCAGAGTTTCCCTGCTAATGCTGTATCGCGGGTTCTTCTAAACCAGCAGATCCCTCCTCATTCTTCCTGTGGAAGATCACAGGAGTCCTTCCTGCTGCCTGCCTCTTAGAGGGAACATGGGAGTCGGCCTGTGAGTCTGTCTCCTGCCCCTCCCTCTCACCTGTCTGAAGAAAAGTTGCCTGCAGCTGAAAGACAGCGCTTAGATGCTAACATGGAATTTTGGAAACAGACTTTTCGGGGGATGCCCGAGCAAGGATTCAACACATGAGAGATGATGTGTTCATGTGCAAGTTTGTAGAAGGCCTGGCCACCTAGATGCAGCCACCTAGGAGCTGTGACTGTCCCTGGTTTGTCATTGATACAACAAAGGAATTTCAAGTGCTGCTTCTGCAGGCTCATTCACCACATCCAAAAACTCAGAGCTGCTACACTGCTGCCCATTCAAAAGTCACCTCATAAAGACACAGTGCGTTCACTTCCATAGAAGACAGTTTCCAAATGTGGCTTCCCTTTAGTGGGACAAAAACCCACTGTGGACTATCTCTGTTACACCACAGAAGTTGTCATAACCACAGTGTCTCTCGTCTTCCAGAAGGAAGCTGAAGAGTCATTTTGAAACCTTGGCACTTCCCACCTGCCTTCCTATTAAAAGCTGATGCCTAAATGGCAGTGCAGCCTCTAGTTAGCATGCAGTGCAGTAGAACACCTGACATTTGCAGTGCACCCAATAAAAAATAACACTACTGTAATCAGTAATTAAAATTAAAGCAGTCACCTTGGATGCATTTAAAACTAGCTTTAAAATTTTTATCTTGATGTATGCACTGGAGAAAAAGGCATAAAAAGAGGTAATGGCAGATTTCCATGGTGATTCTGGGGGAGACCTCTGAGTTCTGTGTTCTTGTCTTTGAGTCTCTGTCCTATAAGCATGACTCAATGCTTACCAGCCAGTGCTGAAGCTTTGTGGCCTGCAGGAAAATACCCAAACAAGCAAGCAAGTAGGCTTCCCAGCTGCTAGTAAGATGTTTTGAAAGAGACAAGTTTTAGCAGGGAAAGAAATATTAAAGAGAATATATCTTCAGTGGGTTCATTCAACATTGATCAAGTACCTGGCAAGTGCTAGAACAGATTCTCCAGCCAGCCACTGTTTTCCAGTCCCTTTACATTCTTAGTAGTCTCAAGACCATTTCATTGACAGTGTCAAGGTCTCCTCCGCATTCCTAAAAATTATTGAGGACCCCCAGAGAGCTTGTGGTTATGTGGGGTTATATCCACAGCTACTGACCATAGGAAAAATTAAAATGACCATTATTAAAAGATTTTAATTCATTTAAACATAATAATGAAGCCATGTATGTTAACATGAATAGCAGTGTTACAGAAAACAACTTTCACAATCTGCCTGAAGAGTGGCATTGATTTGTACTTTCGCAAATCTCTTTCGTGTCTTCCTTCACAGAAGACAACCAGGTACTTACAGCTGCCTGTATATCCAGGCTGGTGCTTGCTCCAAGCTGCTTTGATAGACGTATGTAAAGAAAATGCAGCCCTGGCACAGAAATGTCAAAAGGGCAGAAATGTCATAATGGTTTTTTGAAAAAATTGTGGGTATTTGTCTCTGATAGTACTCTAAAACAGGACAAATAGTTTTTAAATTATAACACTGGGAAATCTGAAACAATAAACTTTTTGTCATGTTAAAATCTACTAAATTCATCTCTGCAGTGGACCTTGTGATGTTACACCAGTTAATTGAGACTATTGGTTCATTGAATTATGTATCTCTTGCAAATACTGATGCATTTTCATTATTAAAAATCAAAAAATTAGTGCCACCACCAATCCCATCAGGAATGTCGTTCGTATTGGGAAGTACTGGTGGGTTCATATTTTTCAAGATTCAGATTTTCTCTTGCAAGCTTGAATTTTTCACTAGGTAAAAACACTCTCATTTTCTGAAGTGGCAGCTTCCCTGTGTTCACGGTCAGAAGTTCCCCATGCAAGTGTGGAAATGCTGCTCCGTGGAGGTTTCCAGCTCAGCTCACCACGGGAGCAGCTAAAGCTGTGCTTTCCCCCGAAACAGCCTCGTGTTTCAGTGTGTGGAAGTGCTGTGTGCGTGTTTCCTACTTAGTCACACACAGTGTGCAAAAGCAGTGCTCAAGGGCAAGGGTGTGTAAAGGTAATTTTTACTGCTCTTAAAAGATTGCTCTAAAACATACTCTTTTTTCCCCAGATTTACTGGCCCTCCCCCCACCCCGGAGGCTGCATTTTCACCCACCCCTCTTCGGCCTCCTTCCTTCCCCAAGTGGCAATAGCCAGATTCAAACTTCTCACCTCTGCTTGTATATAGTTCTGAATGTAAGTGAAAAGAAAATCCCAAAAGATACGCACAGCATGATCCTCATGTTACACAATAAAGAGCAATGTATAATTATATCATAGTTATGATGAAGCTACAGCACAAGAAAAGCCAAGGGAAGGATAAATTAACATTCAGAATAATGATGATCATCCTGTAACCCCAGCACCCTGGGAGGCTGAGGCAGGAGGACTGTGAGTTACAGGGCAACTTAGCAAGACTCTATCTCAAAATACAAAAGGGCTGAGGTATAACTAAGTGTGAAGGTACTGGGTTCAGTCCTCAGTACCACCAGGATAGATAGACAGACAGACAGGTAGTGATTACTTCAGAGAAGGGAACCTGGAGGACATCTGGGTGGGACCCCATAAAGTGATGTAGATCTTTGTGAAAGTTGCGGTCCAGGTTTCCAGGCATAGTATATGGGTGTGTAGTGTCTCATGAAGGGTAAGTGAGTGAATGAATTACAGCAACAGACCATGAATGAGTGACTTAGAGGGTGTGTTGGGAGCCACAGGCCACGGCTGACCCATGTATGTGCTCATGGAGAGAAAGAGCGGAGGGGAGGGGAGGGGAGAGTGCAGAAGACGGGGGAGAGAGCAGCGGCACAGTGAACCACTACAATATTTGTATCAATTTCATTTCTTCCTGCACCAAATGTCAGCTTGGTAGCCTCTTGAGACCATAGCTGTTTGCAAAGTGTACCACTGGGGCAGGAATGTAGGGCCTGGGGGAAGCTCCTTGGGACTTCCTGTGTGGCCAGCGGTGTACTCCTGGACACCTTGTCCAGCTCTGCTAGCCTCACTGACCTCATCTGTGGAGGGGAGCTGCAGCTTACAGGTCTGTTGAGAGCGCTTGCTAGGACGACACCTGTGAACAGTCCCTGCGTTTCTGTCTCATTTGCCAAGCAGGTGGAAGCCCTGTCTCCATGTATACTCCCTGCTTCTAGCCATTTTTTTTTTCTCTCATCATATAACCAGGATAACCAAGCATAAAGCAGGTTTGTTTTTGTTTTTTTTGTGAAGAAAAGGTTGTTGAAGTTGTTCTTAAGGATGTTTGAATTAAATTCTCTTTGCCTGAGGATGATATTTTTATCTTCCATGATTGTTCTTTGAACAAGCAGTAAGAAAACAAAATTGGGCGGTTCCCTGCTTTCTTCCTGACAAGAGGCTCCGAGACTTTGAGCCAGAATATGGCTTGAAATGAATTTCAGAAGCAGCCACAGTGGGTGGCTTCTGTTGTGCGGGGCCTGCTGGTGACAGGCACATTCCCCAGGGCAGCGGGACACCTGCAGGGGGGTGGCCATGCCAGGCGCCCACTGCGCAGGGGGCCTCTGGGAGAAGCAGACGTGGTAGGAACTGAAGGTCGCCACCAGGGCTACACAAGAGGCTGCTCCGAGCCAGGGCTTTACATTTCAGTGCACTCTTCCCCACGCTGCGGGGCTTCCCTGCTCCATTGGGTTTAGAAGCTGCCCGATTAGACTGTCCGCAGTTTAGATCTTTTCCTAAGGAAGAAATTGGCACGGGGCTGGAGGCCAGCAGACGTCAGAAGTAAAGGCCGCCTGTACCTTCCATACCAAATTCAACAGTGATTCTAAGTCCCCTGATAAGGATAGACCGGCAGGACAAGAGCAAACAAAACATTTCCTCGCAGAAAGTGCTAGGAGGACTGCCCTGCTGCAGCCATCACTCGCCTTTCTGGTCACCAGGAAAAAGCCCTGGAGAGAGAAAGAGGCACAGGTCTTGGAGAGGGAGGATGGGGAATCTTCCAGAACCGTGTCTAGTCTGGCAGGAACAGAGCTCATGCTCTTGGGACCAGCCTGGAAGAGAGGACTTGAGGCCCTCAGGTCCCTCATGTGTGCTGGGCTAACCCTGCAAGCCTGTGTAGGCATTCAAGGTCACAGCTTACCTTCTAAGAGACAGGCCCAGGGGCCTAAGGACTTCCCACCAGGAAGGTTCCTCGTGGGCTTTGGGTATGTTCCCAGCGCACTTCAGTATAGCCAGGGGTGTTTGGTGTTGTGTATTCCGAAGTAGTACAGTGCTATACTACTATGGTCAGCACTGGAGAGGTCAGGTTGGGCTGTGTGTGCCTGCAGGCAGGATACGTGTGCCCAAACGCAGAACCTCAGGGTGCTGTGGAGCCTCAGGGGTGGAAGTGGTGAGCAGAGTTGTGTGTCAGGGGAGGCCCCCATGCTGCAGTCTCCACGGAGCGGGCAGAGCTTAGAGGGCTGGAGAGGAAATGATCTGAGAACAAACATGTCACTGAGAAATTCACATGTGTGAATGGAGGAAACAGAAGAGACTGGTCCCAGAAACTTCAGGAGAGAGCTGTAAACCAGAAGAGCACAGTATTCTCCAATGACAGAGTGTACCAAAAGAAAGTTTTCTTGTTTCTTGGGTTTCCAGTAAATTTAAATTCTCCTTAAACTAATTATTTTTCCATATGTTAGGCATACTTAGTACAGTAAAAACCATCCTCTTGTGGATGGTCTTTGAGTTTGGACAAGGATATATAGTTGTGTAATCACTGCATGACATCACCTTCCACCCCCATCCCATAGTCAGCCCTGCCCCCCCACTTTCTGCATGTGGCATCTCCTGCTCAGTTTCCTGACCCCATAGGTTTGCATTTGCCAGATTGTTATGTGAACAGAATCCTATGCGCCCTCTCCAGCCTGATTTCTTTCATTTGGCATGAACCTTTAGAGGTTCACCCATGTCACTTTGCCTATCAGTAGTTCATTCCTGTTTATAACTGGGTAATTTTCCACTGTGCAGATGGACCTATCTGTGTAGCCATCTCCCAGCTGGGGGCAGTTGGATTGTTGTAAGTCTTGGGCACTTGTGTGAGTAGGCTGCTATAAACTGTCCCAGGCAGGTGTTTGTGAAGACATAGATTTTCACTGCACTTGGATGAACCCTCAGGAATGGCCTCAACGGCTGGTTGTGAGGTTGCTGGGGACCTATGGTAAATGTGTATTTACATCCCTAAAAAACAACAAACTTTGCAAAGTTCCTGTACCACTTTACAGGTTCCCCAGCAATGTTTGAGGGTCTCACTTGCTCGGTTGCCAGCGTGTGGTTTTGTTGGAGCCTTTGATGTTTGCTTGCCTGTGGATTGTTACCTACCCCAGCGGGTACAGTGATGAATTATTTTGGTTTTAATTTGCATTGTGTTTCTTGGAGAGCGTTGAAGCTGAATAGGTGTGTAGGGCTGTCTCGTGGCCTGGGTGTGGCTGAACTGAGAATGAGGAAACATCTCAGGGGGCAAGACAGGCCACAGCTGAGCCCACCTGGAGGCTTTCTGGGTGGTTTTCCTTAATTAGCATCGTCTGTTCCTCTGAGGGGTCCTTGAGCCCCTCCCAAGATCCTGCTCAGGTTTCCTCCACTGTCCACTCAGCTCCTTGCTTGTTCTGATTAAATATGGGCTGTGAGTTCTGCCAAGGATTTCACCTCTCCGGCAACCCCTAAAGACCAAGCCACTTGTCTCATTCCTTTGAGCCTTCAGCGTGCACCCGTTTTGGGGGATTGGGGATCTAGGCACAGACCCCAACAGTGCTCATATTAAATGACGTTTAGAATCTTTGTGTACTTTTTGTCTTGCAGCCTTTAGTGAGACATCTGTCCTTTTGTCCCTTTTTTAACTGAGTTTTTTGTTTATTTTTTACTGAATTCTGGCTTCTGTGTGCCCCTGGGTGTGAGTTCTTCATGGGGTGGGTGACTTGCAGATACCTCAGCCTGTCTGTAGCCCCTTTTATCTGCACGGTGTCTCTCGGTGAGCAGAATTTCTCCCCTTCAGTGAAGTCCAGCGTATCAGTTTTTCCCTTTCTTGGATCATATTTTCAGTCTTGTATCCAGGAAATCTTTCCCTAACCCAAGATCAGAAAGATTTTCTTCTTGACATTTGCAGTGTTAGGTTTTTCACTTGAGTTCAGTTTAAGTAAATTCTCACTTGAGGCTACAAGATATGAATGGGGTGGGTGGCCTGTTTGCTTTTCTATGTAAACTGTTATTTTAGCACTGAACTGAAAGCTCTTCTTTCTCCATACAGTTGTGTTTTCAGCCATCCTTGGCCATATCTGGGGTTTGTTTCCGGGTTTTCCATCCGCTTATTGAATCTGTGTGCCCGTCATTTTCCTGTACTACGCAGGCTTGTTACGGTTGCTTTATAGTAAATCTCTGGATCAGGAAGTAAAAGCCTTCAACCTGGCTCTTTTTCAAAACTGTTTCAAGCATTCTAGTCCCTTTACCTTCCCATATACATTTTAGAATCAGTTCGCTGATTTCTACAAAGATTCCTGCTGCGATTTTGATTGAAATTGTGTTGAATCTGTATATTGATATACCTCAGACTAATGTCTGGGAAGAATTGACATCAGAATACTGAGACCCACGATACAGCTCACCGTGTGTTTAACTCTTCTTCGATTTGTTTTTTCAGTGTTTGTACTTTTTTTCAGCATGTAAGTCTTGCATTTACTTTCTAAGGTTTATGTTTCACGTATTTCATACATTGCTGCTACTCCAAGTACGTCTGTTTTGTTGTTTTCAGTTGTTTGTTGTTATTTTATAGAAGTACAGTTGAATTTTGAATATTGACCGTGTATTTTGTAGTTTCACTAAGTCCTAGTAGCTTTTTTAAATCCATTAGCATTTTCTTAGTTCCTGTTCTTGCCTTATTAGGTTGACTAGTACTTCAGTCAATGTAATGCTTATTATCATTTTTATTAATGTTTCATGGATTTGTAATATTGACCATGTTGAGGAAAATCATCAAACATTGTCTGAATAACTACCAAGCAGCAGGTGTTATTCAAGGTATTGTGTGAGATGTAAGTTAAAAAAGAATGTTAAACTTGCCTCTAAGAATCTTCAGGTCATGTGGGGAAATTAAGATACACTTCCACATGGGAACAGTATCTGGTGAAAAGTACAGGTCCACCCTCAGTGACATGCAGGCTGGGCCTAACTGAGTACAACCCTAGGTGGGGCTGAGCGGCGAGAGGGCGACAGCCCTCCTCAGAGGCCCTCAGAGCTGCCAGCAGAGCGGAGAAGCCCCTGACCTGTTCCCTGTGGGTTACATGCTAGCCCAGGATGTGTGCAGGTGGGGTGACAAATAAAGCCAGGCCAGACCTGGGAGAGGTGGACAGACTTTTGTTATGGTTCTGTTAAGGGCAGCAGCTTGTAACAGACACCTAAGAGGAAAGTGTTCAGTCAGCATACTGTCCTTTGCATCAAGACCCAGTGACCCAGGGAGGAGGCTGAAGCAGGTGGACCCCCTCCTAACACTGCTCCCCCAGGACTTTGTGCTCAGTCAGAGAGAAAGTGTGAGCTGAGCTCCAAACGGGGCAGGGAAATTTGAGGTGGAGGGAGGTGGGAGGAGGATTCAGTGGGCAAGAGCAGGAGACTGGCGAACAGAAGAAGCCTGTTTAGCTGTGTGGAGAGGAGCCCGCCTCTCCTTCCCCACACGGAATGTGGAGAGAGATGCACAGGATGCAGTTCTTAGGGCTTGAAAAAGGGCCGATGAGCCATGGATGGGGGAGGGATTGGCAGCAGCAGGGCAGTGGGTAAGACCTGGCTACGCTGACGTAGAGAAGGACGGTCCAGGCGGCGTGGACGGGGCTCCCACTCCGTGACTCTGAGCAGAGCCTGAAGCCTGGTCCCTGGGCTCAGATCCGGCCACTCGCTGTGGGAAGAGCTGCATGGCTTTGCTGTCCTCAGTTTCCACGTCTGTCAGACAGGAACAGTGGTGGCACATTTGGCAAAGATGACGTGAACTGATCCATATAAAGCCCTCGAACTGTGTCTGGCAGGGGGAAAGTGCTATGAAAGTGTCAGCTGGGATCAGTGATTGTGATCACTATTTTAGGAGCCTTAATTGGAAGGCGGGAGAATGCGTCGGAGCAGCTGGGCACAGCAGCCTTTACAGGCCGACTTTGAAAGACTGGGGGCACCACGGCTCCCCACCACTGTAGCACCTGTTCCGTGTGCTCTCACACAAATAGAAACTCTGTTCTCTTTGTTTTCTATCTCGAACCTTTTTTAATCCTCACTTGGGATTAATCACATCCTGGAACCCCTTCATCCGGGTGTTTGCTGCATGCATGCATGCTCAGGGCCACGCTTCCCATGCGTGGACTCTCGGAGGAATCTCAAGCAGCAGCAGACCCCAGTGCCAGCGGCCAGAGCCACCCCTAGGTGGTGGGTTTGAAGACCGCAGCGTGGGGAAATAGTCTGTAATGTTAACTGAGTAGAAACTGAGACACGTTTACCTGACAGACATAGCAGTGTGATAACACGGGCCCCTCTGAGGAAGGACCATAAGGACAGGCAGAGCGATGATGCCCTCCTGTCAGGGCGGGGAGTGGGTGAGCGGCACAGTGGTTGGTTTTCCCCATGGCGTTTATGCAGTTGCTTTACCAAGATGTAAAAAAGAGAATGAATACTGGAGGGAACGCGTGGCAAGGAGGCGTCAGAGAGCCCTGCCACAGAGCAGCCGTGGGTTCAGCAATCCGGGGCTCCCTGAGTGGGGAGCATCAGTAGTGCTGGAACCAGCACGGTCCCTCTGCCCCCAGAGTGCACCGTCTTCCCTATGCTTAGAAATTCCTGCCAGTGGCTCCCACGCCGCCAGCTCTTCCAGCCCCAGGGAAACCGGGGTGAAATCATGGTCCTTAGACAGTCCCATTCGTGATCTCTCTTGGTCCCAGATCCTTAAATCTCACAAAACAGTGTGGTTCAATTCCAGTTTTACCACTGCCGAGTGCAAAGCAGTGACCTTCAGTGTAATGCTTCACCTTGTGGAGCCCCACTCTTACCATCTGCCAGCTGGAGTAATGACATCTTTCCACCCAGCTGGGACTTTAGAAGGAGCACCCAGGAGGTGCCATCGGCTCTGCAGGGTTGTTGGTAGAACCAGCATTCAGTGGCCAGCTTCTTGATGAGGCTGGACTCTGTCCTTCCGCCAGTGCTTCCTCCCGTCCTGGTCTCCTGGAACACTGTGTTCATGCCTGTTCCCCAGCAGCTGCTGCTTTCTCCATGACAGCAATGCCATTTATGCTTGTCACCACTTTTCAGAGGTATGGCAGGGTGCTGAGTGGCCAGAATGTAGGCAAAACCAGGTCAGGGGCTTTCTGTTAAGACAAGACCCAAATACAACCCTGGTGGGTTTCAGGTAGCTCTTGGGAAAGTACCCTCGCCTGTTTTGGTGATAAGGTGCTCTAAGTTCTGAGTCACAGCTCCGCTCAGTGCTCTGTTCTGTTCTGTTGCCTGTCCTCCCTCAGAGCCAATACTTGGCCCACTGCAGGTGCTCTGTACATATTAATAAGAGCCCCCAATTAATTAGGCCCAGATTTAGTGCACCTGAGGAGCCTACAGGCTGAGGGGCCTGGAGCTTATGTTCAGATATTTCCCTCTGGTGTGTCGCCACAGCCCAGAAAGATGCCCCAAGCCTCTTTGACATCCTGCTCACAGCCATGTGTCCTCCGCTCTTGGAAATGGAATGTACAGGATGGCAGCGGAGAGTGATTTCTAAATGAGCTTCCTGTCTGAAGGCAAAGGTCAATTTGCCCGCACAGCTAGCAGGGCTCGAGGTGAACGAAGCTGTTAGAGGGAATGCGACGGGGGTGAGAGGTGGCTCGGAGCTCAGCTCACCATGGGCCCTTAATAGATGCTAAATAATTGAAGGATAAAGAGAGAGACGAGCAAATGCTGCATTGATGAACCCAAGATGAACCGAGGGGGTCTGGGAACATTTGCAAATTGATCATTAATGTTTCATCCGCAGCGTTGCCTTCTTTGTTCATTTTGAATGGTGGCAGGAGTTTCCAAGTCACAGGGATAGGCTTCCATGCGAAACTTAAATGGAGGAATTATGCCGGGGCTGCAATGCCAAACAGTGATTTGAGTGTATTTCAAAATAATCTAGCAGCTGAGGATGGCCTGCTATGCCTCGCAATTGCTCTTAGGAGGGACTCAGTGCCTTCCCGTGGTGACATTGGGTGGGAAATTATGAATTTTAGAGCATTATAGCATTATTGGTTTCTTTGTTTATTTTGCTTTTGTGTTTGTTTTTGTTTTGGCTTCATCAGTCTTCGAAGTGAGGTTTGCTAAAGATTAAATGACTGTTTATTCACGCCAAGGAAGGGGCGACGAGGTGCAGGGAATAATTCTCCTCGTCTAGAAAGAATGCCTTCCTCAAAATGATTTTTGCTGTTGGCAAAGCTGAGAACATACTCACATGATTTCTGCCGGCAGTAAGTGACAGGAAACACACATTGTGTGCCGTGGCTGGCTATAACTGGCAGCGAATTGTTTTAAATCACAAAGAAAGCCTCTCTGTACACAGCTTCCCCTGCACCCCAAGAGCCTCGCGGGGGGAGGAACTGGAGGCTTGGTTTAGAGGACAGGAAACTACAGGCCCGCTGGGAGCCTCCAGGGTTGAGTTTCCCCAGAAGGCGGGAGGAATCGGTCCAGGGGGAGCTGTGCTTCCAGTAAGACCTTCTGCAGCCTGCCGTTGCCCTGGCCTCCCCTGGTCACCTGCGCTCAGGGATTGCCTCGCTGCTGCCCCCACTGAAGCCTTGCCCAAGCTCACCACTTCTTCTCTGGTGATGCTGGGGGTGGTGGCTGGAGTTCCTGTGACAGCGGTGTGCTTCACAGCCTGCTTGGCCACCCTGCTACCCAGAAAGGTGTTAGAAAACTCCAGTGGCTCTGGGCATCTGTGGGGCCCTCACTTGCTGTTATTTCCATGTTTCACTGCTTAACTGAAAAGGGCACTTAAGCAGAGCGGGCATTTAGTGCCAGGTAGGATCAGTCTTCCAGCTGTAGGAGGGGAGCTGGACCACAGACAGCGGGCGCTCGGTGCTGGTTTTGAGTGTGTGTTGACTCACCTTCCTCTGGGGGTGAGTGCTTATCCTGTGTGCTGCCCAGCAGTGCCCTGAGGGGCTACAAGCTGTCCCAACCCTGCCATGGTCTGGGCACCAGAGCAGCCACCCCTTGAGCTGGGCAAGGCCTCCCAGAAATGTGGCTTTGGACCCTGGAAAGGATCATCTGAGGATGGGAGGGCCGAAGGGGCAGGCAGTGTTAAAAGCTGGGAGCTTGCTCAGGAGGGGCTCATTGTATCCAGCAGGATGTATTTTTCAGAGGTGAAGTTTGTACTCAGATTATTTTTCTCTTGGGGAATTTTCAGGCTCTTATAATGCTTTGTCCTCCTCTGTATTCAGAGATCTGCTTTTCTTGGCATTTCTTTCATTCCTCACGAGGACTGGACAAATCACTTACCACAAACACCTATGCCCTCATTTTTTGTAAAGAACAGACTTCCTTGATTTGCTTTTGCTTTTGTTTGCCTGCGTTTGCAGCACACGTTCTCAAATACAAAGTGATTCCCTTTATTCCTTTATCTGCCCTCCAAGTGCTAGCGTGTTTCCTGAGGGTGACTTCTAAATCCCCCAAAGCAAGAGTTCTCAACCTCAGCACAGCCAACGTGTTGGCCCAGGTCTTTCCTTTCACAGGACTTTCCTTGCACTGCAGGGTGTGTTAGCAGTGTCTCATCTCTACCTGCTAGATGCCAGGAAGAGCACTGTTTTCTCCTCCAGTTGTGATACCCTCAAATGCCTCCAGCCCCTAGATATCTCCTGGCAACCAAAAAAATTTCCTTTGGTTAAGAACCACGGGCCTACCATGGCATCCTGTTTAAACACAGGGCGAGCTCCGTGGCAGCATGTGTCATTCTTAGTTATCAAATGATTGTGTGTTAGTTTTCTGGCACTGTGACATTTCTGAAGTCAAAGGAGGAAAAGTTCATTTGGCTCCCTGTTTTGGAGGTCTCAGTCCATGGTCACTTGACCCCGTTACTTCAGGCTTGTGGTGGCACAGTGCATGCTGGAGGCAGGGGGCATGGTAGGGGAGAATGCTTACGTCATGGCAGCCAAGAAACAAAGAAAAAATAGACGAGGTTGGGATCCCATTGTCCTCTCCGAGGGCATGCTTTCTCCAGGTATACCCCACTTCTAAAGTTCTAGCACATTCCAGTAGAGCCATGGACTGCAGACTATGCCTTTAATGCAAGGACTTTAGGTTGGCATTCTAATTACAAGTTATAGAATGTTATTTCTTCGTTTATTAATCTGTTTATTTACCCACTGATCTTTTTATGCAGCCAACTAGCCGGCCGTAGGTGAAATAAATGTGCCTTGGAAAATGTGAAATCACTTGGAGGGAGGTAACTGTAAGACCTTGCTTTCTTCTCTCTACAAGAGAAAGCAGTGTCCACCCAGGCGGAAATAGAGCAGGGCAGTGATTAGACTGGGCTTTGAAGAAGTAATGGTGGTTGGACAGGGGAAAGACAAATGGCATGGATTCCCAATAGAAGGTGATGATCAGAAGCTGCAGCAGAGACTGAATTGTGATGGATTTAGGAGGACTGGACAAGGTGAGGTGAAAGTGTGAGAGAGCTGAACTGATAAGATTTAGATACAGAGGCCATAGAAGGCACAAAGTCTGAGATGATCCCAAGGTTCTGAGGGTATCCATGTGACTGGGAAAAGATGTCTGATGACCAAGTACTGGAACCTGAGAGGAGACCAGGTAGAGAGGAGAGGAGTTTGCATGGGTTAGATCTGATCACCACGGACTTGCAGTGTTTGGAGGTGCCCAGGAGGTGCTAGAAATGGGCTCACAGGAGAGGGCAGCATTGCATTCTCTGTAGAGGAGGAGATCATTTTAACCATGCATGTGGACAAAGCGAAGGGATAAATCATAAAGGGGTCAAAGACATCTCCCAGGAGCACCCATATGTGGGAGCAGAGGAGGTGACCAAACTAAAAGAAAGGGCAGATTCCATGACCAAAAAGCAGTAGTCCATAGTGACTGGGATCCCCTTAGGAGCTCAGAGCCATGGAGGGCAAAAGGAAGGAGTTCAAGAGGAAGCAGGGTAGCTGTGCCCTCAAAAGTCTGCATAGTACAGCCTCATAACTCTCCTATGAGTTCTTGGCAGCCTTTAGATCTTTAGTTAAAGGAAAATGGTAATAATGGAGTGCTATGTATTATGGATTAAGGGTAAAGGCAAGAAATACTCTTGACACTTGACCCTTGACCCTTGATGCTTGCAAGAAGTTTCAACACAGAGATGTAGGACATTAGCCTCTGAGAGAGAGAGAGAGAGAGAAAGAGAGAGAGAGAGAGAGAGAGAGAGAGAGAGAGAGAGAGAATGTGTGTGTGTGTGTGTGTGTGTGTGTGTGTGTGTGTGTGTGTTGTGTTTTAGAGAAATTGAGCTTTTTTTAGAAAGAGAAGAGAAATTGAAGACGGGAGTTAATTACTGAGGAAATGAGATAAGATCCAAAGCACTAAATGTTTTGGGGGAAGCTACTTGGGAAGAAGACAGATGATGCTTCTTTTGAGACCACAGAAGGAAGAAAAGAAAGAAAGAGAGGAACCATTTTGGAGGGAGGGGGGATAACTTCACTTAACTCCAGTCCTGGGGCTGTGCATACACAAAGGAGGTTACAAAGAGGACTTTGTCCACCTAGATCTGGAGATTTGGAGGAATTTGTTTTCTGAAACGTATCATGGAGCAGTAATTTGTTAGCATCAGTAAATATGTCTGAGCACAGGGACAGGAGAGGAATTAAGCTTCCTTCTAAAAGCTTCCATCCTAAGTGATAAAAATATTCATCACAAAGCACGGATTACCCAAGATCTGGCAGCCTTTCAGAGGACATGAGCTGAGTCTCCACTAACTCACTCTTATAAAATGGCCCTCTTGTTAGCAGTAATCTTAGCTCCGCTGATCACAGTGAATCAGTGACATAACGGTGTGCTCCAACATATGCTTGTGGTGTACCAGGCTCTGTCCTAAGAGGTTTAGAGGGATTAACGCTCTTAATCCTCTCAGCCCTATAGGGTCATTTATAGATGAGGAGACCAAGCCCAGCAAGGTTAAGTAAGGCGGCCCATGCCACACAGGTGGGAAGTGACATAAATGGGAACAGATCTCAGGGCCCCTGGCTCTGAAAACTTCAGCACTAGGGACAGCACCCCGCTCCTGGGGCAAGCAGACACCTGGAGAGGACGTGTGTGATAGCGTGTGCGTGCATGTGTCTGTGTGTGTGTGTAATGCTGTGCCCCCCAGATGGGCTGATAGTCCCCAGGAATTAGCTGGTATGTGATGTGATAACAGAAGGTGGGGTTTTTAACTGTTCAAGAGAAACTGGGCAAATCAGGCTGGTCTTATGGGATCAACTGCAGGGGCCACCACTCAATGGAAGGTACCCTTGTTCTGTCCTGCCTTCTTCTTTCCCCTCCCTCTGTCTTCCTGTCTCCTTTCCTTTTATTTCCTTCCTCCCCCACCTTTCTCTCTGTCTGTTTCTGTCTCTCTTTCTCTCTCCCCCTTTCCATAGAGTCCTGAAGACTCATCTCCTCTCCAGGATGGTATCCTGACGCTCCCCACACCTGCTTCTACATCTGGGCTATGCACTCCTGCCCCTCCATTAGGAGCCCCAGACCCTGAACATCATGCATTTGCACACACAGGACTGTGCTTGTAATGATCATTTTTTGCTCTCTTACCCTTGATCTCCTAGGCATCAACCAATGAGTGGTGTCCTGATATGGGGCAAAAGCTGGGGCGGATCGTGTACTTGGAGCTCAAAGTCCCTTTGCAGTGAAATTCTGTCCTCAGCCTGTGGAGCAGTCAGGTGCCCACATACCATTTGATCTCTGCCTGTCCTTTCCAACATCTTTTCCCATTAAAAATTAAAGAGCATAAAAATAGGGCCCTTGCTCCCTCTGAGGGCTGCAGTGTGTGTTATCTGAGGCTGGGACACTTTCCCTCTTCAGAGTCCTAATGTGATTTATCCCACCAGTCTCCCTAGGACTTTGTGCCTGGGCATGTCAGAGTCTCAGGTCTGGCCATGTAGAGCCCAGCCTGGCCACCTGCTCCGAGGTTTCCATCCTGGAAACAGGACTTCAAAGCTGCCCTCACCCCTTTGGGTTCCAGTGTCTGTGGCTAATTCTATCCTCTGCCCCGAGCTCCATCCTCTCGCACTCATCAGGCCTGAGTTTTGTTTTGCTTCTCATGAATGTATCCTTCCCACTGATCACAAGTCACTTAAACAACACAGCAATCAGTGCCCATCCCCTGTGATTTGTCAGCCACCATACCGGATGCAAGGATGCAAAAACTGTCAGCTGTGTCATCCAGGAGCAGGAGACCCTGTGAAGGGAGAGAGGGGCATACTGGGTGGTACAGGACAGGAGGGTCCGGGGCTGATGCCCGGGAGAAGCCTGTGGTGCACTGTAGATGGCAGGCCCTCTGCAGAGTTTGCTGGCCTTGTTCTAATCATCCTCCATGTCAAGCTGTGCACATGGCTCTGAAATGCTTTATAATTAAAGTCCCAGTGAATAAGGACTGTGGGTTGACTTGAGACTCGCAGAAAGGCTGGGGAGAGGAGGCTTTCTTGGCGTGGAGGGGAGAAAAGTGGCTCAGAGGGGTCGGAGGAGACGGGTCCCCAGGCACTCTGAGTCTCCCTCCCCTAGCTCCGTGGGCTCCACCCCATTGCTAGCCCCTCCGTGGTCCCCATGGAGCCTCCTCATGGATCTTTCTTTTTTCTTCAGAAACAGAAAGACCATCCATTTAAGTGTTTTAATCAAGAATGTTTCCTAGCCTGTTCGCCTGTTCACTCCCCTTTGATTTACTTCATGGCCATGAGTTCCCACGTTCTTCCCATGTGCCTGGCTCTGTGCCAGGCTCTGAAAAACACCACCACCACCAAGAAAGCCCTACCTGTCCCCTCCCCAACCAGCAGGAAGATGAGGAATTTGCGGGGTACAGGGTGCCCAGCCTAACCTCTCCCTCCACACTACCACTCGTAGTAAGACAGGTAATGTGAAGGCCAGGACTCTGCTTCTCTTTTCTCAGGATGAGTTTTTGTGTGATTTTAACTTATTTGCAGATAATTAACCTGAGGGTCAAAAAATCCTACCCTTCTGCCTCTGCGGAGATTGAAATCAGAGTTTTGAAGAGAGGCAATTGCTGTGTAGAATTAAAAGCTTCTTGATGAATGTTGCCGTCATGACATGGGGAGGAAATTACAGTCACACTTTCTGCTATGTAATTAAAAAACCAAAAAAGCAAAGGCAAATGAAATACAAGTGAAACTAGGATCTGATTTTCAACAGAAGAAACGGGTTCTGTCGCCGGTCACTTGTGGAGCGGGTCCTGAATCGTTTCTGATTTTAGCAGGGGATCTTGCAATGCCTTTTTCTCAATCTATGCAATACTATGGGCTCAAGAAAGGCAATATTTTACTCTAAAAAGATGTGAATGACTCTTCAAAATACCAAAACTATTCCTGCACCCATGTGTACCCTTACCTGCTTCGTTTTCTCTCCCTTCCTGCCACATCCTGATCTTTGATGGTCACAGTGATGGTCCTGTCTCTATCACTTTGCCCAAGAACCTATTACACCAGTAGCCCAGAGCTGAGTTGGTTGTCAAGACCATGGAGCCTGTGCTGTATGCCCCATGTAATTCCTCAGTTATGAAATCAAGTGAGAGCACCCACCGCTGCTCTACACTGATGGCTCACCAAGACAGGAAGGCTGCTGGGTGTGAAGCCAGAGATCTGAGTTCTGATCACAGCCTGGTTTTTGCAGGATTCCCTGGGACATGGGACTCTCTGAGCTTCATTTTCTACATGTACCAAATAGTAAGAAGTAAGCAAGTTGACGTATGAATGTCCACAAGAAATGCCAGCTGTTATTTATAATCATCATTGCTGTCCTAGAAGCCATCACTGTGTTCAAGAGAGACAAATGGGTATGACCACTAAGGGATTCAGGGTCACCAAAACCAACTGTGAGCAGTGGCCATCGCTGCTTGGCGAGCTCACTGCAGGTTTGCATGTAATGAGTAGCAGGAAGTGTAGGCCTACATCTTTCTCACCAGGATCCAGAAAGATGGTGCATGCTGGAGGCCCGTCAGAGCTCTGTCCCCTCAACCCCCACCTTAGTGTCCTCCCACTACAGGAAGTGAGCCTGAAGGTGTGGAATACCTGTGCCTCCCATAGGTGCACATCAGACATCCTCAGAAAGGGGCACAAGCACAGAGATGAGGGAAGCGAGCCTGGGTCTTCTTTCTGCTTTGCCCTGAGACATAAAGGAAGGAGGGTCTCTGGGAATGCCATGCCGCTGTGGGTGCCGCCCTCCACGCAGCAGTGCCCAGGGACATGACCTGTGTGATTCCACCCCTCTCCTGAGAGGGAGAGTGAGGAGGTGATGATGACAGCAGCAGCTGTTTCTGCAGCACCTCATAGCCTGGGGGTTCAACCCACTCGGGGTGGAGCACAAGTTAGCACACACCAGGCCCTGGGCTCCATGAACAGCACTGGAAGCAATCACGTAACACAAGGTGAATATCGTGACTGCCTCGTGGAAATTATCACATTTAATCTTCATAATAACCCTTGAGTACTGAAATTATCTTAAGTGCATCTTCTGTATAGGGAACTGTCATAAAGTGGAGATAGGTCAGTAGAACCAGGAGGATCCTTCTATAAATGAGAGGGAAAGATAAACCATAGATATATAGATAAGAAAATGCATTTATCCATAATGTGGCATACTCTACCTAAGGGTAGATAATACTTCTCCAATGTTTGTCTTTGAAAAAAAACCAACTCAGTAAACTAGGCAGCTTCTAGAATGTGTAGTCCACATTATTCAAATACACATCATCTGGTTATTTTGCAGATTGTATCAAAAAGTTTGAAATGTATGTTTTCAGGGTAGCCTCCAGGGGTTTTTTACTGTGTTGCCTGGGATTTATCTGTGTGTCTGCGAATGATTTGGTGAGGTTAACTAACTTATTCAAAGTCACAGCACTAGGTGCAGGCACAGGTGGAATCTGGTTCCTGATTCTCCGACAGTCCCTGATTCTCCCTGAGTTTCTGCCTTGATCCTGCATTGCATGTGGGAAGCTGGGTCCAGGGCTTTCGATTAAACAGTTCCAGGCCCCACATCCCGGCTGTGTGAGCTCCGAAGCTTCTTGCTCTGGCGTCTGCACCTCACAGGGCCCACATGTCTCCCTTTACAAAGACGTAGAGCATCTGCCCATAACCAGTCACTGTGGCTGTGAGCAGGATAACAGAACACTCCGTGCTCCTGGCCCTGTGTTCCTGGAACCATTCATTTTGCTTTCTACAGTTTAGGATCCCTTACCTGCAATGCTTGAGACTAGAAGTATTTCTGGGTTTTAGATTTTTAAAAATTTTTGGGATATTGATGTATACATGAGTTATCTCGGGGGACAGATCCCAAACCTAAACCCAGAATCCATTTTTGTTTTGTGTGTGCTTCCACACAGCCTGACGGTCATTTTATATAATATTCTCAACAATTTTATCCATGAAACCAAGTTTGTACACATTGAATCATCATACTCGTGGTGTCTTGTCAACATTCCAAAACAGTCAGATTTTGGAGCATTTTGGATTTCAGTGTTTTGGACTGAGCAGCTCAGCCCATCTGAAAGGCCATCATAACGCTCTGTTGTTATTACTATTCATGAAGCAAACCAGTGCGGCTTCCTAAGCCTTCAAATGCACTGTCAGGCAGTTTCCTCCCACTTGCCCCGTGGAGTGCGCCCTGCAGGCCCAGCCAGGCATGTGACAGCCTGCTTTGTGCTCTCTTATGGTGGCTCCAGAAGTTGCAGGGACAGTGGGTGTCTGTGCCACAGCCAGTGCCATTTCCTTTTCGTAGGAAACTATCCTGGAGAAGATTGGGAACTGGCTTGAGCCTCGTAGGGCACGAAAAGAGGGTGCATCTCTCGGGGCTGTTGACTTACCCCAAATAGAGTGACTCACCAAGCCTCTGCAGGCTGCACTCAGGAGTCCGAGGCAGCAGCCTGGCAGGCCGATTGCCCTCTGGTATCTCACAAAGTCTTGGTGAAGGTGTCAGCGCCCATCGGAGGGCTGAACCCCCCCCCCCCAGGGCTGGGCTGAGCACTCCTCCGTGACCCCACCTACTGGCTGGGCAGGAGGGCCTCATCTCTTCATCAAGCATCCTCCCTGCAGGGCAGGATGGCAGCCAGTTTCCACGTGAGAGGAACCCCCAATAGAGCACAAGGCAGGGGCTTCAGCTGTAGTTGAGGTTAGAGGTCAAGCTCTGTTGTTTCTGCCACAATCTGCAGATGACACAGACCCGTCCTGGTGCAGTACGGAAGGGAACATGCAAGGCAGGAATTCTGGGGGCTGGGTGTCTGGTGGCCTCCTCGCAGGCTGGCTGGCACAGTGGGACGTTTTCATCTCTAGGTGCACTGTCTGGCCAGCCACACAGTCCTCCTCCTCACCCTCTTTCTTCTCTTCCTTCTCCTCCTCCGCTGCTCCTCCTCCCTACTTGCTGCCTCTGAAAAGACCCAACAGGGCCCACTGCCTTTCGTAAGATGCAGTCCGCATTCACTGGATGTCCACCTGGTCACTTTGTGGATTAAAGTGCAAAAGCCCTACTGCTAATA
The DNA here is from genome assembly GCF_034190915.1 of Cavia porcellus. Taxonomy (NCBI): domain Eukaryota; kingdom Metazoa; phylum Chordata; class Mammalia; order Rodentia; family Caviidae; genus Cavia; species Cavia porcellus. The sequence continues at coordinate 11,483,259 of NW_026947496.1, forward strand.
TTGTTAAAGAACAAAGCTGGGAACTTGTATCTACAGCTTAATATCAAAGGATTATTTTTTTAAAAAGTTATTTGTACCCCTGCTATTTGTCATGGAAATGGCTACAGATCTTTAAATAGACCACCATGCATTCAACTCGTTTATAAATTTAAAACCATCATAGGTGCTAGAACACTTCTTTTTTTAATCCAGGAGGGTGAGTTATCTAAGAAAGATGGTTAAATACCCAGCAGACCAACTTACTGCTTCACCTCCATGATGTAGGAGCATTGGCATTTCATCTCCGTGGTCTATTCCTGTCCCTCCCGTTCCCGAGCACAGCAGCCTCTGGCCACCCTCCCTCCACGTGAAGCCCAAGACTGCATGAAGACACTGATGTAAACTTACTCTGCTTTCACGTTACCTGATGAATGCAAGTAAGGCAAGGAAATCAAGTGTCATAGGTGCCAGACATAAGCAGCCACACGACTGAGCTCCCACGATGGGAGACTGCAGTTATGTCACAGAAGTAAAACTGAGCAGCCAGCACTTCACATGTGCACTCAGAACCACTCAGGGAGATCCTGGAGGCAGGGGCCAAACAAGAACCAGAAGTGAGGTCCCATAGGAAGGCAAGCGAGCCCTGACCCCCCCTCCCCCCTGGAATGGAGTGAGCGAAGGATGGTGCTGATTGGCTGACCTAACCCTCAGCCATCTCTTCCTTTTCCTTGGCAGAAATAGGCTCAGGAGATGTGATTTGGTCTCCAGACTGAACGCAAAATTCTGGATGAGGTTTCATGGGGAGTTTTTGCCTGGAATACCCCTTTGATCTTCCTGAAGTGCTTCCATGGGTCCTGAGCAGCCGTCCTGTGGCTAAAGTGACAGAAAGGACATAGTTCATGTCCTTGAGTCCCTGCTGACAGCTGCCCTGTCCGCATGCCTCCAGGAGATATCCGTGCGTTTGAGCCAGGTCTGTCTTTTTATTGTTGAAAACAGCTGCACTTATCAGAACTGACACTGTGTGCCAGAGCTCTGAAGAAAGAGAATATGTTGTTCTACTGCAAATTGTGAAAGGAAATGGGATTTTAACCATCTATGCACAGAGCGGGCTCCGGGACATGCACAATTGTGATCTAAAGTGAGGTCAGTGGATGAGAGAATCAGAGTACCTCGTGGATGAATGACACGTAAGATACATCGTTTCTTAGAAGTGAAACAGGAAGGAGAGCAGAGTTCTTCCTGTTTGCGGGATACACAGTGATCCACATGATGATAAGAGCTGTTTTTATTGCCAGGAACTTCTAACTTTTGTAAAAGCTTCAAGTAATTTTTTTATCATTATTTCTGCAAAATGTTTTTTATTAAAGGAAACGCCATATGGTGACAGCAAGAAGAGCTGGTTACAAGTCACGAAGCTAGTCACAGATTTCTTTCTAACAGTTAAATTCAAAATCCTTATCACAGACCCTACATTGAGGGGAAACGAATGTAAGTTTCAAGATTCCTGAAAGCCTACATCTTTCATCAGAGTTGTACACTTGTCATTGTTATTGTTGTTATTTGCACTTCCTAGAACACAAAATAAAATCTTGCAATACTAAGAGTTAGATTCAAAATATTTAACAACCGAGGGCCCGGGCACCGTCCTCACAACAGATGTCTGCCATCGAAGTGTTCCCTCGCGGAAAGGGCTTCCTCGTGCTGCCCTTTGAAGTCACCCACTCTCCTTCTCCCACTCGCCCGAGCACTGGCAAACACTGCTGTCCTTCCATCTGTATGATTTTGTCATTTTATTCACAGGGAATCAGACTGCAGGTGACTTTTGGAGATGTGTGTCTCGGGCTCAGCCTCAGCCCTTGAGACCCACGAAGGTGTCGCAGATCTCAAAAACACAAGAATTCTCACTCTCAGCTCAGCCATCTCCGACTTTGACAAAGCAGGGTTCTCCTGGAGGAAGGTTATCATTAAAACCAAAGAAGTGAAAAATTGCTTAGGAGGAGGAGCTGTGGCCCCGAGGGCCCCAGCTCAGTGAGAAATGTGTGCTAGACACACATGCAGGTCTCAGGACAACACCGACCACTTCACCTCTTATCACAGAATTCTAGATGTGGATGTCCCTCTTAGATCCTCTGCAGATCTCAGGTGGTCCTTACTTTGCACTTAGAAGGGCAGTGAGTTCCCCTGCCTGGAACTGTGGGTTGAGGCAGGATTCTCCCCCCACAGCCACCTGTTCACATAGTATTTTCCAGCAGGGGCCAGAAAGGTAAAGTAGGTCTAGATTTCTCTGTCTGTCTGTCTGTCTGTCTCCTCCTTGAGGCTGTGTCTGAGCCCTCTGATGAGTGCACTACTTGCATCATCTTATTTACGCCTATCCACAGCTCTACAAGGTGGATAATGTTGGTGGCCCCATTTTACTGTAGAAGCGATTATGACTTAGAAGAATTAACTCCCCCCAAATCAGATACCAAAAGCCAGGACTTTGGTTTAAAGCTCCCCAGAGTCTATGCCGTTAACCACATTATTTTAGTCCCAAAGTCCCTGGACACATAGGCATCAGTGCCCCCGGTACTGGCAGAGAGCGTGTTCTGGGGCCCCAGAAGCCCAGAGCATCCCTAAGTCTTGAGTAAGGGCCTTGAGAACTTCTCAGTGCACAGCAGGGTGAAATATATGTGGGAACATTTAAGCTGCTGCTTCTCAGTGAGGGAGCAGGGGCTGGTGTGTAGAACTCTTACCCAGCATGCATACAGCCTAGACTCAATGCCGGGGTGGGGGGGCGGGGGTGGGGAAGGGGAGGAGGAGGAGGAAGAAGAGGAGCAGGAGGAGGAAGAGGAGGAAGAAGAGAAGGAGAAGGAGGAAGAGGAGGAGGGGCAAATGTTAAAAGTAAGATTTTTAGAAGCCTCACACAGGAAGGTCCTGGCTGGTAGCTTTTAAAAACACCTCTGACCTTGGGGGTCTCTCAGGTTCTTCCCCAGGAAGGAGATAAGTGGTGGAGATCTTGTGAGTTGCTGGCGGCTGAATATTAGAATAAAGGTCAGAGTCAGTCAGTGTCCTGGCCACCAAATGAATCAAAGTGTTAATATCATCATCATTATTATTATTACCATTTCCTTATACTCTACTTCTTCTCTGTTTGTGTTTTTGAAATAGCCAAATCCTTCTGCTTGGATGAAGCAGCCCTGCCTGGAGGTTTGCAAACCTCACACCTGAGAGGGTCCGGATGGAGCTCACAGGAGCGCTGCCTGCCGCCCAAGGGCTCATGCTGCCCATCAGGGGAGGCTGGCATTGTGGGCTCCACATGGACAGAGGGGGACCTTCTTGGTGACCTGCCTCATACCCCAGTAAGCAAAGGACATGTTACCTAAGAAACAAAAGATGAAAACAGAACCGGTTGGTCTCTAATCCCGTGAGAAGGCTCCAGAATCCAGGCTGCATTTCCTTCCCGGCCTCAGTCCTTACCAGGCAGTGAGTGCCCTTGAGGAAGTTGGGGTTGGAGCTCTAGGCCCTGCATGGGGCCCGCTCCCTACCCCAGACTGGTACGCCAGCCCCTCACTCGGTTCTGATCCAAAGGCAGTGTAAGGTGGAGGAGGAGGAGGAGTTTAAGCAATCCTAACCGGACCAGAGCTCGTTCGCAGCTTGCTCCTTCCTCCAGACCCTGGCACCGGCCCTGATCATTCAGTGCTCGCTGCGGACTGCACAGTGGCCTGCGCTCCTGGATGCTGTGGTATTGGCAAGCATCCCTGCTGCAGCCGCTGCAGCTCCAGCACTGCACCCGTCCCTCGCCTTGTGCACACTCTGCTTATGTTCCCAGGTCTCTGGTTGACTCTCGCACACTGCGCACAGCAGGGCAGGGGGGTCGTCTACCCAAGACCATGGTTCCGCTCACACCGGCACCCACACCTAAATGTATCTCTGCCCCTAGTGGTGTGACCAATTGGTGACCCCATGGCTATCCCCTGGCAGCCTTTACAGCAGCCTCCATGGTCAGCAGGTGACCTGGCTGTTTCCTAGGTCTGCAGTTCTGAACTCAGCCACAGTCACCCTCTGTTCATTTTGCTTGAGACAAAGAGTTTCTGTGCAGGCCCAAGTCTTATGATTCTGAGATGAGTGGTTCCTTGGTGTCAGTCTGTCCCATAAAGTTTCCTTAAAGCTCTTCCGCAGCTTTGCTTGCTCCCAAATCCTCCCCTCCTGTTGTTACCAAGGCGCTCGTATGTGGTGGGGCGTGGCGTGTTCACTGGCATCTCGTCTCCTGCAGATCCGGGGTGGGGGCAGTTTCCAGTTTCCCACGACTCTGTGAGATCAGTTGTCCCATTTTTTCTGCCATCTCTCATTCCATCACTGTCTGTAGCATGTTTTAAGTATTGACTTCAATGAGAATTTTGCTAATGAAAGTTTCTTCTCATTCTTTCTCTGGTAGAATTCTTTTTTTTTTTTTCTCTTGGTTTGTTTGGTTGGTTGATCTTTTTTATCCTGCAATACCTCCTCCCCTCCCCTACCTCTCTGCTTTTTGAGTATCTGCAAAGCACAGGATATGTTTCAGGGCACTGCAATTCAGAAATCGGAATCAGATGACATTGTTGAAACAGGTAAACTTCCCAGCTCATAAGAGTTACTTAAAATAGAAAGAAAATTCTTTGAAGGAATATAAAAAGAAAGGCAGGTGTGCACAGCCCTGCAGAGAAATGGGGTCACAGTGCTTCTGAGAGAGTTGATGCTTTTCCCCCTGGCCCGGTACACATGTGCTGGGTGGGGAAGGGGTGTGTATATGAGGCCCCTTTATCTGAAGGCCTGAAAGCTTGGAGAGTACCAAACCCTCCCATATACGCACTCTTTGTTCCTGTACATGAATATCGATCATAAAGTTCAACTAATAAATCACCCACTGTAAGCTATAAACAACAGTAGTAAAATAGAATAGTTACAACAGTATATGCAATAAAATTTGCCTAAAATTTATGGATTGTTTATTTCTGGAATTTTCCGTGTATTACTTTCAGGCCTCAGCTGAAAATTTCAGGCAGTATATAAGTGGGGGGCTACTGTGTAACGCTCATGGGGCAGGGCAGGACCTGTGGGTCATTATCAGTTTCCACTGCCTAATGGGTTCCAATTATGTGTTTGGGTTTTGAGGATTTCTTTCAGCTGTAGTATTAAGCCCTCTTGAGAACCTTGAGGCAAGTCTGTTAGGGATTCATACCATATTAGAGGTCAGCTTGGGCCCAAATTAAGCCCTTTACTTTTCTTATCTCTAAAGTTCCCTCGATAGAGCTCTGCATGGTAGTGCTCACCTATAATCCCAGCACTGTGGGAGGCTGAGGCAGAAGAATCACAAAGTTTGAGCCCTGACTGGGCAACTTAGCAACATAGTAAGACCCTGTGTATAAATAAAAAGGGCTGGGACTTACTTCAATGCAAAGAAGACCCTGGCTTTGCCCTCCAGTACTGCAAATAAATAAATAAAAATTTAAAAATGAAATCATGTTCCCTGATGGGCTTAAGGTGGTGGCTTTTGTCTCTCATATTGTCATGGGGGAACCATGGAGACCCTCTTTCCTCCACCGTAGCTCTAGGACTGGGAACCACAGGCCTCTCCATTGGGGGACACTCACCACAGCCCTACGAAGCTACAGGTGAAGCCAAGATCTCCTGCCCATTTCTCTCGGCAGCTGAAAGGCCACAGTGTCTGGACTTGGTTACAGAAGCACATCAGCCCCTGTATTTTGAGTTCTGCTGTCTCTCTGCAGCCGATCCAGCAGCTTGAATGTCAGAGGGGAAAGCCATGCTTTATGTCAGCCTTATGACATTTCATGCTAGCATTCAATAAGTGACAAGCCTGGTTTAGGACAAAACTTTATTCTTCCTAATGTAGTTGTTGAAGGCTCACCGGGAACCAAAAGTATTTTTAGGTTAAGGTTGTGTCATATGAGAGATGGTTATGTATAGACACCACTTGCAACCCGGAAAGCACAGTTGTCTAAAACAGGTTGGGTTTAAAAGTAGCTATTTTGCTTTGCTAACTTTCAGGTACTATAACAAAATGCCTGAGACAATACACTTACAGCGGACCCTCAAGTTACGACCAGCCTAGCATACAAACAACTTGGGTTATGACTGGAATTTTAGGTTTAGCTTATGCCTAAATTCTTGAGTTATGACCCGGGTATCAGCCATTTGTACAGTTGTAAACAAAGATAGGTGATGCCAGAAAACATATATAAGTGCATACAATGTCAGTCTGTACCCAGGTGTGTGTGTTTGTGGACGTGATTTCAGTCAATGCTTTATATAATCGCTGAGATTACTGCTATCAAAGCAGTCCCAGAAACCTGGAAAAGAAGCTAAGGAAGATAAAGACAGCAATCATAATTGAAAAGAAGAAGATGACTGTGGAGAAATATGAGAGTGGTTCTCATGTGACTAATGTCACTAACGTGCAGCGAGTCAAAATCCACCATCCTGACAGTCCTGCAGGAAGCTGGTGTGGCTCAGATTAGTAAGCCACGATCCACAGTGGTAGATGAGGTATAAGGTCACTATTATTAGTGTGGATAATGAAGGGCAGATGGTGGATCATAGCTTACCCAAATCTATAGTTTTTGAAAAAGCTAGGGCTGTAAATGTAGATCTCGTAAAGGACAGTCCATCAACAAGCGGTAATGGTAAAACCTTTCATGTCGGTAAGGGGTGGTTTCACAGTTTAAAGCAAGAACTTGGGTTCATAGCATACCTCAGCATGGTGAAGCAGCCAGTACTGATAAACGGGCTGCTGAAAATCACATACACCACTTGGAACACAGAGAAGCAGCTTTTGCTCTCAAGTTTTCAACTGTGATGAAACTGGCCTTTTCTGGAAGAACATGTCCAGGAGAAAATGTTACCCAGGAAGAGAAGGAAACCTCAGGCCACAGACCTGCGAAGCACAGGCCAACCTTATTGCCATGTCCAGTGCAAGTGTGGTCTCAAGACAAAGCCTCTCTTCATTAATCACTCTGAGACCCCCTAGACTGTTCAGAAAACCCAGACAGGAAGAACAGACCAGGGATCACGTGGAGACCTAACGCAAAAGCCCGGGTAACAAGAGTAGTTTTCCTTGCGTGGATCAGGGTGGATTTCTGTCCTGCTATTACAAAATATCCAGAGAGCAAAGGTTTACCACTCAAGTCCCTCCTCAACATGGACCATGCTCCTGCTCACACATGAGATTTGGAAGAAGAATTGGCTAAGAATTCCCATGGCTCTCAGGCAGTTCCTCCCACCTAATTCAACTCCTATGGGCCAGCCTATGGGCCAGCAGGTTGTAGCTCACTGTAAGAAGCCGTTCACTAAGAACTGACCTGAAGTGCTTCCAGACGGTCTCAGGTACATGTTTAAGCCTTAAAGAGTTCTTAAAGGAACACTGCAACATCCTTTCCTGTGTGGGGTTAATTGAGCAGTCTTGGGCTAGTCTAAAGACACTGAGACCTGCCTGGAGGAAGGTGTGGCCTAGAATGATACAGGAGAGAGACCCTGAAGGCTGTGTAGAGGGGCCTGAGCCTTCTGTTGACTCTGTGGTCATCACAGCACAGTCCCTAGGCTTGCAGGTGGACAGTGGTGATCCTGAGAAACCGGTAAAGGAATGCTCAGAGGAACTGCCTGTGGAGGAATTGTCTTCAGAGTTACTGCTCTCTGAAGAGGAAGGGAATATCAGCAGTCAGTGCGGCAGAGCTCTTCTTCTGAAATGAAAGAAGCCCTGAAAGAATGGACAGAGCTACAAATGTTTGCAGAGAAGACCCACCCACCCGGCAGAGAAAAAGCCAGTCATTGCACTGACTCGGTTAATGACAGTGTCACGTCAGGCTGCAGAACAGTGTTAAAGAAAAGAGAGAAACAACCTTAGGCTGGTTTTCAGTTCTGAAAAGGTTGACACCTCATGAGCCAGAAGCAGGTCCTGGTGGGCCACAGCCTCTCCCAAGGAGAGAAAGGACACCAGAGACCAGATTCCTGATGTCCTTATGGAAGGGGACTCTCCTTCCAAACAGTAACACCTCCCATTCATCCTCCCTCCCTGCAAGCCAAAGGGGTCAAGTTGAATGCTGAGTGCAGTTGGAAATTGCTATATCTGATAAACTAGGCGTGTGTTGTAATATTTTTGGTGACTACCCCAGGAAAATTATAGGTGTTTCTGGCAAATTACACACAAAAGGTTAGTTAAGGGTGCCTGGGGAAGTTCGGAATGCATTATGGTTATTTCCATTATTTTGTGTAGGAAAAACAGGCTTAACTTACAATCAGCTGGAATTAAGAGCAGCCCCAAGTGAATTGATTTTGTAGAGAAGGGTCCACTCGAATATAAAGACCAAAGGTGTATTTTGGCTGACAGTTCTGGAGGTTTCATCCCATGGGGGTGTGCCCCTCGAATTCAGTTCTATAAAAGGCAGCAGATCATGACGGGAGCCCATGATGAGGCAGAGCTCTTCATAACTAAACCAAAGGAGAGGAGACTCACGTCCCAGGACTCCCTTGAAGGGTACTCCTAGGGACTGGACACCTCCCTTTGTATGCCACCTCTTAAAGTTCCCACAGTTCCCCAACAGGGCGTCCAGGCTGGGCATCAAGACTGCACCCATGGGTCTTTGGAAGATGCTTAAAATCCAAATGACTGCACCTCTCCTTGGAGGAAGTAAACCACAAAAGTGCTTGTTTTGTCAACGAGTAATTAATGACTGTCAATTATTCACACTTATACACAATACCAATCTCACTTATTGATTGCTAATCAATATTGATTGGGAAAATGTTACCTATATGTAAGCCTTGCTGGGCTTTGTCTCCATATCCTTCCACCCTGGCTGAGTGACTAGCAGCCTGACGTTTGGGGGCCCTGGCACCTCTTTTCTACTGAGCCCAGGTGAATCAGCGCACAGCACTGCCCCCAGGACCGGGATTGGTTTAGGGTGGGCAATAGCAAGAGGCCAGTGATCTGCCAGAAGGTTCTACAAGTCTCCAGAGAGCTTGGGGATGGGGTTTTCCAGTGTGTTGTGGGGGAAGTTGGACCCACTGACAGAAAGCTGGAGCACTACTGCCTTCTGCCAAAGCAGAGCTGGAGAACAGGCAGAGGATGTGAGCCAGAGTCACTGCTGTTGGTCAGGCCCTCACCTGCCCTGCCCCCATGGGGCCAACACTGCTCTGTGTTCCTTGAGACCACTGGGATTGGGAGCCTGGTGCCCCAACCAACAATATGGTACCCCGATACCGATGAGTCGCTGACAGACCCCAACACAGAGTCCTCTGAGATGGGGCTGTCATGGTCTCCACTCCTAGATGAGGAAGCAGTGGCTCTGGGGTTCATAGCATCCCAAGGATTTAGGATTCAGAAGTCACAGAGCTGAGAATCGAGCACAGTTCTGTCTGATTCCTGCACTGCCTCCTGCCCAGAGGCTTCCATCCACTCTCAAACCCTGCCCAGCTAGTCTCAGGGAAGGCAGTGGCCGTGCAGGGAGGCAGGAGGAAGAGCACGGATGCTTTGCCTTTAGTCTAGTGCATCAGGGCCAGAACACAGGGCCGGTGCTGAGGGCCTCTGCTGTGCACCTGCAAGCTCCGAGGTAGCCCTGTGGCTGGGATATAGCCAAGACAACTGCCTTAAAGAGGACAGCACATTCAGTCCACAGGGCACGGTGGTATATCCCTGTAAGCCTAGTACTCAGGAGGCTGAGGCAAGGGGATGCTGAGTTCGAGCCCAGCCTGGGTTACATAGCAAGAACTTGTCTCCAAAAACTAAAAAAAGGATGAAATCAGATAAGATTTAGTCCTTTTTCTTGCCAAATGTAACACAGAAAAAAATGTATAAACTAAAATCCACAATATAGTGAACATAATGTCCAGGCAGGATCCATTTGGATTTGGCAGTTACAGCTCATGGCAAAGGAGATGATGGTGATGATCGGCACAGTTGTCCCCAGCTGATCACATTTTTACCTGGACCAGCAGCAGCACTTGCACTCCATGTGGGCACTGCTATTCCCACCGAATCTAGAGGACTCCGCCACGGTGAACATTCCCAAGTACCCCCATAAGGTGATGTCCTAGAAAAGTGCCATTAAAAACATAAAACTGCCTCTCCCTGTTAGGGCGGTGACAGCGATGAGACTATTATTAGCTCTGTTCTACTTTCTGGCTCTTGCGATGCCAAATTCTCAGGGAAAGCAGGCTCTGAAGAGATTTCCTGGAAGTCTGGAGTTAGCGCGTGTCGATTCAGAGCCCTTGGGCAGGGGGTCGCTGCCCCCCACCCCAGCACAACCTCGCCTTCAGCCTGCTCCTGCTGCACAGACAGAAACACTCGCTTCTCCACGCGGGCCTGTGCTGTCCTCTTTTTATTGCTCACAGCTGGCCCACGCAGGCAAACACCAGTTTCTGTGCACGTGTGTCTCCTGTACCTGACGATTCACACTTTCACAGGCAGTAGAATTAAAGGGTCTGTTTGAAGAAAGCCCAGAATGTCCACTGATTATATCAAATACTCAAATAAATGAATCGCTGGACTTTTAGAGGCACATTCCCTGCCAAAGTGAGCCATCTGGGAGCTTGTGCAGGACGCTTGGAGCTCTGCGGAGAAGCACGGTGGCAAGGAGCCCAAAGGCGTGTGATGTGGGGACAAGCTCCCCCCTAGTGTGCCCCATGATGAGATGGGTTTGCCTGGAGGGCCCTCTGGCATTCATGAATTATCTCTTCTTTCGGGTCTTCAGTTTAAAGGACAAAAAATATCTTCCAGCCCAAGTGACTCTGTTCATTATTTTAATTACTAAAGTGATCTGCTTGATACCTTACATTCCCAGGCAGCCGGCACGTAATTATCTTTTTACACTGCTGAGACCAGCCCAAAGCCAGGTGGCTTTCTGCTAGAGCGTTTGCGCCTGCCCTTGTGAACAAAGACTGGGGCCTGAGGGCCACATGGTCCTTAGATGGTGCCTGGAAGAGAAGACTTTAAAGTGTGTGTGTGTGTGTGTGTGTGTGTGTGTGTGTGTGTAGCAGTGGTGATGGTGTGTTTGGCACTGTAGATTCTCATCTATTGCCAATTTTTTGTGTGCACTCAGTATAATCCAGAGGTGGCTTTATGTCCTTTTGTCACTGAAGTCCTGCCACTCAGGACCCCCAGCCAAGTAGCTTGGTGGATTGCTTAGTGATTCCAAGTCAGCCTTCTCTGTAAGCAGCACCTCCTTTGGCCTGGGCTTTGACATGGGCAGCCCAGCTTGTGGCCAGCAGCAGGATGGAGTGGGGAGACCAGAAGCTGTGTCAGAAGGAGCTGGACAGATAGCAGTGTTGGGCTGGAGATATCAAATCTTATGCATCTCGTGCCCTCAGTCCCCAAAAGAATGAATGTCACTTAGGCATGGTCAGTGTCAATGTAGATTTGTATTTATTAACCCTGTTTACTGTGCTCAGAGATGGCTGCAGTCTGTAAAACTCATGAGAGAATACTGTGCCCGTATTACCAGTTTTTGACTCCAAATGGGGTCCTTTTCCCTCTGAGAATGGTGGAACCAATAACCAGACCATGCACCAACTTAGCAGCGAAAGACTTATCTTGGCCAACAAGGAGCTGGATCAACAAATGAAATTCTTGACCCACTGGAGTTCCAGAGGTGGTAAATATAGGGTAAAAGCAAGGAGAGTATCTCACCTAACCAAGCAGAGGAATATTGGTGTGTTTTCTGGGAACAGGTAGAGATTTTCTGGGAATTTAGGTGCCACCTCTTTTTGCCCCTTTCCTGGTTCTTTCTGGTGATTGCCATGGCGATTGTCAACAGCTGTGGGGCTGTCATTTGCCACACAGGTGGGTAACAGTGAGGCCAGAGGTTGTGTGGCGATCACTTTCGCAGCCTTCTTAGATCCGGCTTTCAGCCAGGCCCCTTTGAGAGAGACCTGTGGCCTTCATACACCCTGTTCTCTAATACAAACTGGATTAGGGCTGGGAGAAACTCTGCTCGGTCACCATCTGCAGTGTGGAATTAGGGCCGGGCAACACGACAGCTGTGCAGCTGTGCACAGAGACCAATAATAAAATCTCCAAGGAGCATGTGTGACATTTCAGAGGGTGGCCAAGGGGGTGTTCGGGCTTAAATGGGACAGTCAGGGAAGGCTTCATATCAATGGCAGCAGTTGGGCTAAGGGAAAATGAAAGGATGAGGCCTGAGGAGACCACAGAGAAAGCACTGCCCACAGAGGGGACAGCATTGCAAAGTTTTGAGGACAGTGGCATGCCCATAGCTCTAGGAGGGCATGTGGTGGGCATCACAGGAAGTGACACCAGAAGTCACAGGTGGAGTTCCTGTGGCACCAGAAGTCACAGGTGGAGTTCCTGTGGCACCAGAAGTCACAGGTGGAGTTCCAGCCAACATGGGCTTGTTGGCTGTTGAAAGGATGGTCTTGGCAGACCTCAATCAGGGCTTAAGAAACTGGTATTGGCTATTCTAGGAGGCAGAGGTCACTGCAGGCATTTGACAGAGGTTTGGATGACAGTGACAAAGATAGAAATATCTTTGCTTTTTGTGGCAATAGATATTAAAATAAAAGCCCAGACTTTTGGGGAAAAACTTTAATTGGAAAGTAAGAGAAAATGGCAGGGGATTTTAGCTTAAGGATGTGATAAAGGAGAGTAAGCAAAAACAGGAAGGGACTGCAGCTTGGGCAGCCACAGGGCCACTGTCTGTCCCCACCGAAGCAGGAGGCCAGCTTTCAGGGACGAGCTGAGGTGGCTAGGGTCCAGCTGAGCATTATCTCAGTGCTGGTCTCCTGGCTGTGGGGGCAGGAAGGGCAGTTCCATCCCCAGGAATTGGTGTCTCTGTGGTGGTTTCCATCCCATGAGGCTTTGCTCTTCCTGGAATCCTCGTGACTACAGGGCGGGCCAGTGGCTGTCTGGACACTTCTAAGCATGGCTCCAGGGAAGGGGTCTGGAGCTAGACTTGTAGATGCTCAGAGTCCCTGTGAATCCTGAGAGTGATTTTAGTGATTCTGATCTTCGATCTGGAAGGGGATGAGCGCATGTAAATTCAGAGCTCATCAACCTTGTTTTGCCAGCTTTTAGGAGACGCTCTCTAAATGTAAACCTGAATGTAAGGCTGAGAAGGGATTCGATGCAGCTTCAGGATGACGAAGTTACAAAATGAAGGTCAGCCTTCGTTTTGCTTTTGCTCATCTATTGGGCATTTTTAGGCCCAAGGGAAGAGTCATGGTTTTTAGCAAAAACTGCTCTTTAGTTCCTGGCTTCCTCAGAACACTATACAAGTGGTGCTTCTTAGAAGCACCAGGCTGAGTGCCCAGGGGCCTGCCCACTCCCGCCCAGTAGTGGTCTTTGACTGCATCGTGATAAGTGGTCAGATTTAGAGCGTGTTTCTGGTCTGAGTCTAGATGTGTATTGAGAATAACCTACTGTCACAGGTATCACATGCCATCAGCACAAAGGCTGGCTTTAGCACCAGATGGAAGGGAAAAACACCAGGGCATGATGCTTGAGGGTCGTCCACCAGGTCCCCTGTGGCAGGACACAGGGGTGGCACCTGCTGAAAGCACAGGTACATTCTCCAGGAAGGGCAGCGGAGAACTGCTTGCCAGCCTTCTCCTTGTTGCTAAATGGTCCCTCATCATTAATTGTCAAAATGTGTCAACCCTTGTTTAGATTCCCACAATGCCTCTCTTTCAATTTTTTGTTTTATTTTATTTTGTGGGCACTTGGTATTTTACTGGTTCCTTTTGGACACATATAATGGATAACATTGGTATAACATTCATTGGAGGGTGTTTGTGCCTGTGCATGATAGATCTTGCTTCTTCTCTTTCCCCATTCAACTCCCCTCTCTTTAATAGCGCTTCCCCTGTTTATTTACAAAAACCTGTTTCTGTTTTTCCTTCTTTTTTTTCTTGCCCCTTCTTTCCTTTCCCCCTACCCACTCCCTTATTTGTCTTCTCATTTGAACATTTTCTTCCCATCTGCCAATCTTGTAATTATTGAATTTAGAGATCAATTGGTTTTCAAATCTATATCCAAAGACCCATTTTATCTAATTCCTTCCTTAAATTTTCTGTGCTTCACCTTGGACCGCTTCTTAAGATTAAGATCTTACCTGAATCGCTCTAACAAATAACATGCTCAAGTGTGCTCGCCAGCCAGCTCAGTCTCAGGAGCACTCCCATCCCCTCCTCCGGTCTTGCTGGTCTCCCTACTTCCTTCCCTGCTGCAAGACGAGGACTCAGAATCTCAGCCCTCTTCCCTCTAATCCTTTCCCTCTGACATCTGGACCTATCTCTTGCAAAGCTGGCTGAGGAAGACGACACTTAACATTTTGAGCAAAAGCTATAAATAAAACATCTCAGGACCCATGTCCAGTGGAAAAGCTTTATTCTGACATGGCGAGGTGATAGGGTGGGGCTCAGTTGCAGCCTGTGCCTGCTTGGTACAAGGGACACAGCCTACATCAGTGTAGAAACTGTAAGAGGAAGTAAAGCCCGCCTTCCTCCCCGAGAGTGGGCAGTGGTTACCAGTGTAGACTAAAGAATTCGCACCACATCATTTTGTCCTAGTAGCGTGCCTGAGGCCCAGACAGGGTAAGTCAAGGTCGGGGTACTGCTAGTCCTAGGCAGAGTCTGGAACAGTGACCAGTAAGTCAACTCTCACCAGCCCAAGCCAGTCCTGGGTGCTTCCCTTCCCTCACTCAGCAGACACAGACGAAGCTCGAACACCAGGACCCTCTATGCTCTGCATTCTGATGTACATGTGCTTAGCCTGGAACCATGACAGACTTGAGTTCGCTGATGTTTTGAGATTGACAATATGTGGCATCCAATAAATGGCATTCCTGTTTGTCCACCCACACAGAGGTAGTGGAAAAGCAGACATCTGAAACAGATAAGTGCAGGTCGGGATACAGCTTCATTCCTGACCAACTCCCCGCTGGTCGAGTTCTTAGTTTGTCCTCTGTGGAATCTGCTCCCTTCCTCACTGCAGGGATAGACACCATTCGGGGAGCCATCCTGCCCCACCCCAGGGACGGCCCCCAAGAAGAGGAGAGCAGCACATGGGAATGGCTGGCAGTGCCCGTGCCAAGGCTGCCACTGCAGCCGAGAACCAGGGGAGGGGCAGCGAGAGAGACACAGCAGGCCACCCCACCTCATCGTCTCTCTCCCAGGATCATGTCCCCTGCAGGGGGAGACCAGGTCGGAGGCGGGGTCGGTGGACAGAACAGGGTCTCCGCCTGGATGGAAGGCGGTAGCCGTGGGGAGGCCAGCGAGGGATCGCTGCATTGCCCTCAGCCCTCGGCTCTTCATGGGGCAGGTGCTGACCTCACTGGAACAAATAAAGCTGCCAATGGGAATAATGAGAACAAGGAAGTGGTCTGGGCCACCTGAGAACCCTGGCCAGGCCTTTGTTCTGGGGCCTCTGATCCTGGCCTAAGCCTTCTAAACTGAAGGCCCCTTTAAAGCAAGCACATTTCTTCCCTCTGGGATTTTTATAGTTTGTAAAGCAAAAAGGCCATAAAAATATTCATCCTCCTCCTCCCAAAGCTATAACCTGAGTCCAGCCACTGGCAGACTGCCAGCTCCCTCCCTCTCTTGCACTAGGGAAGATGTCAGAGTTGGTAAAGGGACAAGGGCAAATACCTGGAGCTACTGCCCAGCTGACTGAGCAGATCAGCTCTCGGGAGGCTAGGGTCCTGGGCCTGTGGCATCTTCCTCAGGGTGAAGAAGTCTCTCCATTTGCCATGGGCAGAGCATTGGCCAAACAGTGTACAAAACTAGTGTAATCCCTGATCTTCGGAATTGGCGGGGCTGGGAGTTGGGGCACAGACGAGTGACTGTCACAAGGCAGTATCATGGCGGTATTGGCAGAGAGCATTAGGAGAGGAGCAAGGCCCCTCACTTTCAATCGGAAAGGACAGAATGAGCAGAAACTAGTTAAATGCAGCAGGAACAGGGTGAAGGGGAGGAAGCAAGGTGTCCCAGCCGCCCTGCGCATGCCCTGGAGGGGTTTTGGCCAGGAGACCCTCTCTAAGGATGCGGACCCAGGTCCATGCCAGACACACAGCTTGGTAAACACAGCACAGACTGGACTTTGGCCCCTGCTTGGTGTCTCTGTCTTAGAGGACTGTGATGGGCCAGCAAGTAGGAGGCAGAGGAGACAGCAGCGAGTTGCATATTTTTAGGAAGCTTGGAGAGTCAGAAGTCACAGTGATCCTTACAGAAAACAAGCTGATTTAAGATAGAGTGGACTTAAGCTCGTCCAAGGTCATTGGGAGGAAGGATGGGCCGCAGGAGAGAGGAGGGCTGCAGATCTCCAGAAAGAAAGGACTCGAAGGCTTATTATCATGATGAGATTTGTTAACCTTAGGTGGGATGAAGGGCAGAAGAGGAAGAAAGAAAAGAATCGATGTGGGACAAATTGTGAGTTTGGTAGCAGCACTTAAAGGAGTTTCTTGATGACTTCTTATTTCTGTCTGCGAAGAAAGTCTAGATCATATTAAAAAGTAAAAATCTGTCTTCATTACTTTCCTGTTGCTGAGACAAAATACCCGAGACTCGCAAGTCAAATGAAGAAAAGTACATTTTAGCTTACAGTTTATAGAGGTTTCAGTCCAGAGTTGGTTGACTCCAAAGCAGAGGGGAACCCAGAAGAAAAACTGTCCATGGTGGGGCAGACAGGAAGCAGTAGCAGCAGCCTCCTTTTCCCTTTATATTTCATCCAGGCTACAGCCTATTGGTTGGTGCCACTCACACCAAAGGTGGGCTCCCGTGTTCAATAAATCCCTTCAGCCACACCCAGAACTATGCTAAACCTCTCAGTGGACTAACCCAGTATCACTCACCCATAATCTACCGTCACACCCATGATCCAGCCACCACTCACAAGCTGCAGCTGTGAGCTCTTGGGGCTTTGGGGGGGACAGCTAGTCAAAACAATGACTACTGATACACTGTCTTTCAATCTTTCACCTCATCACTAGGCATCTTTATGGTGAACCCATTCCTTCTAGGATTTCTAAGCCTTTCCTCACCACCATTTTGGATATCACTTTGCTAGGGCCCCCATTAACTCACCCTAGAGTGTTCTGCTTCTTTCCTTGTGCTCCTGGGAGCTTTCTACATGTAGTTATGACGCACTTTGGGAAATCATGGAAATTGAACCTCTTGTTATCACTCTAGAAAGGAAGCCAACCTCAGCTGACTCAGGCCAATGGACTTGAACTCTGTCCACCTTCTAGATTAGTAGGCAGAGAGCATCGCCCAGCGTGGGGGTCAGATGTCTCTGTCCTGCCCAGTTGATGATTGGTAAAATAGTGAAAACACAGAAAGTTCCAGCAAGTGACAGACAAGTTTTTCTTCGTGAGCAAAAGAGCAAACCTACCAATGAGCTGTCAATCAACTGCCTTTCATGCTGTCCTACCAGCCCTCATCCTGGTGGGAAATCCTTTAAAAATAGTAAGTCATGGGGGCTAGGGATTTAGCTCAGTGGCATAAGCACCTGCCTTGCAAGCAGGCGGTCATGAGTTCGATCCCCGGTACCAATAAAAAGGAAAAAAGACAAAAAAAAAAAAAAAAATAGTAAGTCATGGATTCTTCCTGAGCTTCCAGAGTCCGGTAACTCCTCCCACATCCAACTCCCGATAGTGATGCAGATGAGCGAACCCTTGGCCTCTGCACTCCTCCAGCTCTGTGGCAGGCCTCTGGTGGTACCCCAGCTCTGCACAGCATGGCAGGGCCTCCCCAAGGACTCTGCTCCCCATATCATGTGCCATGGCTCTGATTCCAGTGACCTTGGCCTTGACACACACTGCCATTGCTCACTTGTGAAAAGTCACCAATAACATGAAAAGAAACTGGATTTTCCCATCCAGAAAGTATTTCCTGCACCCTGGTTCATGCTGGAGGGTGCCATGAAATGGTTCTTTTCTAACACCGTGGTGTTCACCAGTCAACTTCGTCCTGCCCTCTTAGGTCTCCCCTGGATGCTCCGAGTGCCCCCCAGTGCACAGGGGCAGTGCTGGGAAGAGCCAGGCTCTCTCAATACCACCCTTGTGATGTGGGAAGGGAAAGATCAGTGATTTATGCACAACACTTAAGATCCTTCTCTCTGCCCTCCTCCTCCAAGATGTCATAACCAATACATCAGAGCACTCGGCTCTCCGTGCAGAGTTAGAGCTAAATCATGGGACGTATTTAATTAAAAGACAAATGGCAAAATAAGGTTGTGGTGGATGCTTTCTAATTGTGGCCTGTTAGATTTTAATTACTCATCATAAATTGTGAAAGCCGATCCGTCGCACATCTCTGCAAACCCCCGTTCTTAATCACAAAGAAGTGTTCCGGGCTGCTGACAGGATGGGCCTCGCATCAGTACGGAACAACGTGATGCTCCCCGACAGTGACTCAGCAGCTTGCTGAATGCAATTAGCAGCTTTGCAGCTGCTTGTTCAGAGCCAGCTACTGCAGAATCAGCTTTGGATACTGAGAACAGCCGGTCCCCTGGCCCTGATCCGTTGTTTGTCATCAGTAACCATCAGGGCCAGGGAAGAACGGGCAGACTCTGCATCGTGTGGTGAATTAGAAAGGTGTTCTTCCTGGATGTCAGCCTGTTTGTCTGCACGTGGGCACTTAGGGAAGCATAAGACTGAGAAGGCAGAGAGCTTAGTGATTGCCATGGATGAAGGAAAGAGGCCCAGAGATGTCGGACACCTGCTCAGGTGATACAGGTGGTAGAGGGAAGTCTGGGGGACCCAGCCCTCCTGACACCCAGATGCTGCTGTTTCCTATGCCCCCGAGTCTGTCACCCAGAGCCATCATAGGAAGGGACAGTGTGGTGTCCTGGAGAGGCCCCGGCAGACCCGCCCCACCTCTCAGGGAGCTGCAGACAAGACAAGCAGCCTTCATGGCTGTTTCCTGGTTGTTACTGATGCAGCATGGTTGAGATGTCAAACGTACCCCAGAAGTCTGTGTGTGCAAGGTGGGGGTTCCAGGAGATGATCCTGTGGCGGAGGTGCTGGCCTCAGTGGGCCTTGCTGGAGGAGGCCCCCTCCCACCCCCGCTCCCCTCACCCTCCTTCCCCCTCTCTCTGCTTCCTGGCAGCCACAGGTTGAGTCGCTTCTGCCTCGGAGTCAGCCAGCTGTGGAGCAAACCTGTGAATTCATGAGCCAAAGTGAACCTCGCCTCCTGTTAGGTTGTGCAGGAATTTGGTCCCCATGATGAAAAGCTGACTGTGTGACTGTGCGAGAGAGACAGTGGGAGCGCTTTGTTTAAAGCCCATTCAGTCTTGATTTGGGCAGAGAGGTAGAAAAAAAGAGAAGGAAGCAGAACGTTGTCTGAAAATGTTATGAATCAAGTCATTTCTACGGCCTTTAAAAATAGGTGATGGCCAGAGGGGACTCTGATTTGGACATTGGTTTATTTGGTGACAACAAAGATAACCAGGGTGGTACCCCTCTTTTAATCGCAGTACTTGGGAGGCTGAGGCAGAAGGATCGCTGAGTTCAAGGTCAGCCTGGGCTACATAGTGAGTTCAAGGCTCAGCAAGATCCTGTCTTTGAGAAAGAAAGAAGAAAGGGGCCCTCTTTGACATTTTTGCCTAAGTCCAGAATATTTATGTAAACCTCTGTTCTAGCTGTGGAGCTCTGTGAGGTGTCTGCCCAAAAGATATTAAATTCCTCCCTGGCAGCTTTCTTCTTAGACACCCGTGTGGCGAGAGATGCTGTTTTGTTGGCGGCAGAGACCTCTGTCCATCCCCGGATGCCTGGTGAATGTGTGTCTTTCACTGAGTTGCAGCAGTGGCTGGCTGTGGCTCAGAGCTGTCAGCAATCCAGCCTTTTGCCAGCCAGCACTGCTCCATGCCACAAGGGTCTGCATTTCCTGGGTGTGTCCTGTGTTGAAGGAAGAGTGACAGACAGATTGTGTCCAGTCTGTCCTCTCTCTGCTCTGTTTTGATTTTCCTGTTGCTGGATGTTAGTGCAGAGAGTGATTTATGAAGGCAAAAGCGGCCTGGATGTATCTTCCAAATCCAGCCCGATCAAGAGCATTACTGGTGACTTCCCTGTAGATTTCACAAAACGCAGCAGTTGAGTTGAACTTGCATGGTGCTGCCGCTGGAGGACTTGCTTAGATGCCCTGAGCTTGGCAGTGCCCACAGCCAGGACAGAGGGAAGGGCCTGCACAGTGTGGGCACTTGGTGCCCAAACTTTTGGTAGCATAAGTGCTCTAATTTTTCTCCCCGAGCAAATCCAGGGCCGCATAACGCATTGTTCATTGCGTTAGCGTTCCATCCCTGGGCAAATCGGAGAAAAGAACTATTTAAGAGAAGAGCGATCGATTGTGGTTCGTGGTTTGGAGGTGTCGGTTTTGTCACTTCTGTGGGGAGGCGGCACATTGTGAGGGCAGCATGTGGTAGAGCACAGCAGCTCAGTTCACAGTGGCCCAGAAGCAAAGACAGATGGAGGAGGGGGTCAGGGACAAAGGACCCTTCAAGGGGACAACCTCCCACAACCCATTTCCTCCCACTGGGCCCCATTTCCTAAAGTTTCCACTCCTTCTGCAACAGCTCTTTGAGCTATGAATCGATCGATGGATTAATCCATTGATCAGGTCAGAGCCAGTCACCCCCCAAAGGCCCCAACTCTGAGCAGTGCTGCTGTGGGGACCAAACCTTCTGTATATGAGCTTTTGAGGGACTTTTCATAGCCAGTCTGAAATGTGCGTTAAATAAATGAACTAACATGATGTATAATATCCATGATTATGAGAAGTGTTTCCATAGCAGGGGGGTTAGTATCTTCACAAGTACAATCATGGGCAATGCAATAATGTCTTGGTCAAGGATGGGCCAATATTTGAAGGTGATCCAATAAAATTACGTCATTCAGTGACACTGTCACTGTCCTCATTTGTGTCCCTGCACTCTGGTGTTTACACAGTGACCGTGTTGCCTAAGGATGTTTCTCAGGGTGTATCCCATTGTCAAGCAATGCATGACTTTATTACATGTTTTGTTAGTTCTTTTTAGAGGTGTCAAAGCTGAGACTTGCAAGGACTCATTTACCTGCCACACCAGTGACTCCAGTACGGCTGAGAGCAGGTCAGAGTCCCTGGGGCTGTGTCCCTCCACTGGGTGCTCCAGGAGCAGACGGTCCCGTGGGGACTGTGGTAATGACAGGACCAGAAGTATTTCCATCAGCTCGGAGCATGGCCAGCAGTGCTTTCAAAGATGGAGCTTAGTCCTGGAAATCCAGCCATGTGAAACCACAGTGTCAGGACAGCCCTGGGGAGAAAGCTGAGATCCCTCTGGGCTGTGCAGTCCACCATGGTGTTATTACTGTTGCCGGCTTCTGGTCTCCACTGCTTATGTGAGTTTAGTTTTCTTCTGCCTGAAACACACTTTTCATAAATCTCCCATTGACAATGTGTCAGTCACAAACTCTCATTTTATCTCACTTTGTCTGAAAGTATTTTAATTTCTCAGTATTCCAGGAGAGCTAAAGTGGATGTAATCTACGGTGACTTCAGAGGGTGGTGCTGGGGCAGGGTGGGGGAGATTGTGTCATTATCATGTAGCCATTTTATGACTAGTATAAAGTCTATATTTTTGTCATTTCTTGTGAATTTTGGTTTTGCTAGTTATTCCCTGGTCATCTCTTTCCTTTAGGTGCTCCTCAGTTATATTACCGTGTGTCTAACGCATTTTTCAAACATTGAAGGTTTATGTCCTTCCTTATGCAAAAATTTTCATTAATCCTAGAAATTTCCCAGTTATTATCTCTTTAGATATTGTCACTCTCCATTCTGTCTATACTTTTCTAATACTCGTGTTCTATCTTATTACTTCTTAACCTCTTAAATTTTCTATTTGTGTGTTTTTGTCCTGTATTCTGAGCAGTCCCTGGATCTGCCTTCCAGTTCACTAATCTTCCGTTCAGCTGTGTCTTCCGTTATTTAACTCTCCCATTCACTTTAAAATTATAAGTACAGTTTTATTATTATACATTTTTACATGGGTCTTTTCTAGACCTGCTATTTTTTATGTTTTTTCACATGGTTATTTTATGTTTTAAAGCATTTTAAACATTTGAATGCTTAACTTTTCATTTTCTTTTTTTAAGATTAGTCCTATACCTGAAGTCCTTGGTGTGCTAATCTTTCTGTCTCTATGTCTGATGACTCTAGTACAAAATGAATTGTTTTCTGTGTGTTCTATACTTTTGAGCCTCCAGGTAGTGTCATTTGGAGCATTTCTGGGATGAGATTCCAGGCTCACTTTCTCCATTGGGCTGTTTCTGCACTTTTTTCTGCCAGCCGTCCAGGCTTAGCACCTCCCCAGGACCAACCTCACCTTCGTCTCAGTCTGAGCTCTGAGGAACTGTACATGAGGCACACTTAGTTTGATTTTCAGGATAGGCTCCTTCTTTGTGTTTTCAGAATCCAGACAAAGGCCAGGTTCCTTCCTCCAATCTGTGCTGTAGGTCTTATTTGTTCTGTTTCTCTTCTAGTCCATTGTTAGGACAAGGAGACAGCTCCAGAAGTTTCCGCGTGGGGCAGGAAGTTCAGCAGCAGCTTCTTGCCCCAGGTGGGCAAAGACTTCCCCTCTTCTAGGGTAGATGTTAATATCTGGGTTGCAATAAGTGGCATGGCTCACCATTCCGCGCAGCTAACCCTTGGGTGCTCTTTACTGGTCCTTGTGTTCTTCGCTGTTGTGCTCAGTGAGTTTTCTCTATCTGTCTTTTCATCTTCACTTGTCTACATTTTAAAAAGCCATTTTTCTCGTATGTTATTCATCACATTTAGGTTTACGCAGAGGGCAGATCTTTAGTTTATCTTACCATTATTCTAGAACCTTCCTTCTTCTTGTATTATGAACCAGTTGTCATGCATGGGACAGATTGTGGCAGGCAGAGACAGGTGCACTTTCTGATCACCTGTCCCAGCAATCTGTCCAAAATACATTGCTTCCCAACCCATGATCATTCATCCGCCCAATAAAAGCTCAGCATGAATCAAATTATCTGCAAGATCAGGACTACACCATTAGTTTCTTACCCATGACACATTGTCACTGCCCATGCACCCACAACAAAGCATCTGGACACCTTGCCTCAGAAAGTAACCCACAGGCAGTGTTATTGAATTTCACCAAAATGTTTATAATGGACAAAAATCAACTGGAGCAAATTGATTATGTTTCTCTCCAGTGTAACAGACGTGTAAGCCTGAAATCTCTTTTTTTTTTTTTTTTGAAGAAAATACCAAAGACTTTTTGCACTGACTTTGAAAATGGACAACTGTAACTCAGTAATGTTTTGAAATGGTTTATTGACTCTGACTTGACTCTATTAGTGCTTTGTTCTAAATTGCTGACAATGCTTCTCTCCTATGACTTCAGCTTTTCTTAGCTGAGAGAGGAGTTAGAAACAAATAGTATTACCTCTGTTGTATTGAGACCTAGAGAGGTCCATAGATTTTCCAAATAGCAGAGATATCCAGATCACCAAAAGACTTGCCCCAGTGCCTCTTGACCCAAGCAAAATTGTTTTCTTTTTAATAGAGTCACATTTTAAAACTATTTTCTCAAGTTTCATAAAGAGCACACCTTTATAGGACCTAGCAGTGTTTGAAACAGGAACAAGATGGAGACATTGGTCCCTGACATTAGACAGTGTGCCCCACCCAGCATTAAGATCATGGCTGTGGAGGTCACCAAACCTCAGTTGGGACCCTGCTTCTATTAACCAGTGTGAGGTGACTTTGGGAAACTCACTGTTGACCTCTGTAGGTGACAGTCTCTCAGCTGTAAAGTAGGGGAAGTGGTTCCCAGTAGGATAGGACCAAGTCAGCATTCAACGAGGTGGTGCTTGTTGATGCAGCTCAGCACCTTAGGAATCGATCTATCAGGCCATCGAGTTCTCCAGGTGAAGCCTGACCCAACCTGTGCTGGGAGCACAGTGTTTCGCTTTCCTTCATTTGAACCCAGGAATTGATTGGTTATTCCTTCTGTGTTAGTCAAGATTTCTGGACCAAGGGGGTATCTTTAGCAGTTCAACACACAACTCACAGATCCGTGTCCTATGTTTTCTAGCTCTGACCTCCTGGATTTGTCAGTCTTATGTGTCCCACCTTCTGGTTTTTTTATTTTCTTCATATTTTCTTTTCTTTTTAAGGATAAAAAGAGATGAATGAAAATACCTAGCGCTTACTACATAGTAGGTCATTCTTATTTTAAATATTTGTTTAATTTTCTTTCATTTTGCTTCCTATACGTTCCCTGCTAAGTAATATTTCTTACTGATTTTTTCCCCTTTTATGATAAAGTCATAGTCACATTTCTAGGAGTTTCCTGGAATTTAGTTGGCAGATAAGCGTTACAGCGATTACTGTTGCAGGCCGTTGATGGTGACTGTAGGAGACATGAACCATCTGGGCAGAGTGGATGATGACACAGTGGTGGGCCCTACTGACCACCTCGTTTCACCAGGCCTGTTCCTTTTTCTGGAAAAGGAAGTGACAGGCTGCTGTCCTCCCCTCACGAAATAAAAGCAAATCTACCAGAAATGTGCCTTCAGCTGGAACATGGCTGCACCACAGGGAGCACAAACATTCCAGAAGCTTCTGACTTCAGTGAAGCTCTGCACCTCCAGACAGTGTGTGTTAAGGGACGCCTAAATGTATACAGTTCTCTAAAGCTGTTTGGAGCTCTTCCCCTCACCCCAAGAATTTTTATAGGACCTGTAATGTCAGGTTAGGAAGTATATGCTTTATACTTTTGCTCCTTTAACACGTATGAAATAATGGAGTTGATTGCTTTTCCTTACCAGCTTAAGCACTAAATGTTGTTTGGCCATTTGCAAAAACAAAGTTGCCCTTTTATCATGATAAAGTTAAGTAGTCATTACTAATAATAAAGTGCTTTGAAGACCTGGTAAGTCTCTGTAACACCGAGAAACAGTTGTGGTCCCCGCTGCCTATAGAACAGGAAATCTAAGACTCCAAGTCACTGAGACTTGCACTGAGCCCCTGTCTTAGACATACGCTGAGCCATGTGTCTGACCTCCCCTCTCTGTGTGTCTGACGGCCTCTTCAACTGCAGGAGCAAAGATTTCTCTCACTTCAGAAGAATAGCTTCCCACTGGTATGAACACAATCATAGCCTAAGCCAGTTGCACTTGGATCTGTAAAGTCCAAGATGACTTAGGTGAACCGTTGCCCCACAAGCTTGGCTTTCTTCCGTGGTAGGAGTTGTGTTGGTTTGAAGTTGCCCACCTCTGAGCTCTGGAGATTCTGCCCAGCTGCTGGGGAGGAGGCTGGCATGCTGGGAGGCTGAGGTCAGATGGTGGGACCCTGCTGCCCACTGTAACTAGGGCAGCTTTGCTTTAAGCTCTGCTACCCTCCCCATGGAGTTTAGGTGGTAATTCTTGGAAAGATGTTATGTGGAAGACACATTGGCATTCTATTTATTTAAAAAAAAAAAAAGAGGACCTAAACCAGGAGTCCCTTGATCAATGTCTCTCGCAGTAACAAATCTAGGTAGGAGTTTCACGCCAGCTTCCCCTGTGTGACATTCAGCGCTGTTACCTCTGGGTGACAAAAGCCTAGAGAAGGTGAGGGATCTGACCAAGACCCTTTATCTCTGAGAAGCAGTTGGATCACAGGGCCATTGAAGTTGCGTGCCTTCTGCACGGGACACTGCCCACCACCCCCTCTCCTTCGGTCACCTACTTGGTGCCTGTTCTGGTCAGGACTCAGCTAACCGATATGTTCATAGGAACCCTCCTCTTCCCTTTAAGTTAATGGCCTTTTCATGTAGCCTCCTGGCACCACGTGTTTCCGGTCCATAGCCTTTAGCACAGTTGTGACTTACATTTCTTTGTAGTGCTTTTATTAGTCCATTACAATCATTAGACCGTGAGCTCCACAAGGGCCAGGTCATATGCAGTTTGTTTTGATTTGTTTTACTCCACTTTTATGTCCCCAGGAGCTAGCAGAATAGATAGCATACAGTGAGTGTTTACTATTCATTTGCTAATGAATTGGTTGGGTGGGTGGGATGGGATGGACGAATGAATGGATGGATGGACGAATCAATGGATGGATGGATGAATCAATGGATGGATGGATGTCTGACTCTGGAAACAATGACATTGAACATTACATGTGCCACCTCCATGATCCCTTCCCATTCCGACTATTTTTGGTTCTGGCATGTTCTATCCACAGCCATCATTGCTATTTCACTGCTGATAGAAAGTTGAGGAGTTTGAAGGACTGTCATGGGAGAGAGAGATATAGAAGTGAATACAGGTCTAACAAAGAGGAACTCGGGACACATTTGTCATCTCAGTGGAATTGGAACCCCTTCTCTGCCACACTATAAAAGCCTAGAGTAAGTCCCCTTAGAAGTAATCTCACACAAGGTTTTGTAGGAGAACTCAAGTATGGATGAGAAGATCTCTAGCACCTCTTATTTTAGATTCAGTGATTTAATCAAACACATTACCTGCATGACAGTACTTATGAAGACATCACTTCTATATTCTAGGTGGGAATGTTACAGACCGAGGAAGAACACCCTGCCAGCCAAATCTACTGTGGTTCCTCCCCTCTCCCACTCACTGTTTGCCAAGACAGGACACTATTAATGAGGCCCAGAGTCAGTTAAGCTGTTTGCCAAATACCAATGCCATTGTTATGTGTATAAATTTCTCTTGACTACTGTGGAGTTCTTGCAAGATTAACTCACCTGAGTCTTAGCCTATTTCACCCACCAGTCACTACAGAAATAAAAGCCACCGACCTAACCCAGTCATGAGTAATTCTATTCCTTAATAATGGAGTTGAGCACTTTTTGGATGGGCAGCTGCTAGCGCCTGGTAGACATGGCAGACCGTAACTCTGCTGTAGTCCTCTGTTGTTTGGGGGGTACGAGATCTCAAGTTGGCCAAGGCTGGCCTCTTAGTGCAGTGACACTGCTTGGAGCAAAGTCATCGACCTTTTCCGAGGCTTCCTATGAGGACCTGGCCTAGGACCCAGCTGTTTAGGGCTGGTTGCTTGACAATGGGTGTTTTTGCTGAGGCTTCTCATCCAGAAACATTGGGCATCCCTCTGGGACCCCATCTACCAGGCTGCCTCCTGTGCCACCACAGCTGTACCCTCTGTACTCAGAAATGGCTTTTCCTCTTAACCACATTTGCATGTGTCAAATCCATTCCTCATCTTCCAAGCATTGGTTTAAGTGCATCCATTTATGAAACCATTCCCAGCTGTCCTGAGCAGGGTTAGCCAACCTCTGCACACGCCACGACAAAAGCCAGCGTGGTCCTGTGATTGTGAGCAACCTTTCCTCCCTCCTGGTAGGTCAGGCATGCTCTGGACAGGTTCTCCAGGGCCACTGAGACCTGAAGTGTGCATTCAGCAACTCTTTGTTTAGATAACGGGTAGGAAATTCAGTTGCTGCTCCTGCTACCTGTATCACTGGGCTGTTTTGTCAGCCAGAATGTGTACTGTGCCCTTCACCTATCAAAACCCTCCTTGCACCAGATCTAGATTCAGTCTCCTCTCCTCTGCAGTCTTTTGTGACCTCTGAGTTGCTTCGGATTTCTGCCATTTATTTAACATTTAGCATTACTAGCTTCTTCCTGTTAGCTATCTTTGCATGTAAGAATGTCTTCAAACCCAAGGAGACATTGATGGTCTTGTGTCATTTAATCACGAGCCTACATTCTGAGAAATACCTTGTCGGGTGACTTTGTCATTGTGCACACATTGTAAAGTGTGTTTACACAAACTGAGATGGCCAGGTGTCGGTAGGTGATATGACCACCATTGTGCATGTAGCTCGTCACCAACTGAACCATCGTAGGTGTCACCCTTCTTCCTGTTGCCTTGGGACTCTCCTTTCTCTCATAGCACCACCGTGTCATGCACAGGACAGCCAGGCTATGCATATTCATATATTGATCAAGCAATTTGTATACCTGTTTGTATCTCCTGCAGTGCCTACCTCAGCACAGAATAAATAATTGCTGATCAGTTGGCTGCCAGGAATAGATGATTGTTGATCAGTTGACCAGTTGGGAATGTAATACTTCACCTGCCACACTTCTTCTACTCCCTGACCTCCCTCGTGCACCAAAGTATCAACAGACTGGGGAGCTGCCTTGGAACACAGTTAAAGTTAGCTCTGTTGACTTTGGCTCTGCGACTCGCGGCCAGAGAGAAAAATAAAATCTCTTCCAAATTTTCCACACAATTGAAAAGCACAGAACTTTGAAAATCTGTGCAAAATGAAACATTACTTCAAGTTTGTTAGAAATGGAAGAGAATCATTTGGAAGGCAGTGGAACAGTTGAAAACAATTTGTTGAATTTAACCAAACCCTACCATTGCACTATGGGGAGGGGGTAAAAATCATTTCTATGAAGCCCAGGGCACCTGAGTTGCTCAGTCAGTGGAACCATGGATGGATACCAAACACGTGACACCACTGCCATTATCCTGCCCGTGCACATCACGATCTGGTCTTTGCTTTGTCTTTGTCTTTTTTTTTTTTTTTTTTAACATAATGTGAGTTCCTAATCTCTATTCCATTAAGAGTCAACTAGATTACTTGGGTGAACCCTCCCTCTTGTTATTGTGTGTGACAAAATACAGATACCATACAAAATTGCCATGCAGCCCTTGTTAAGCATATAGATCAGTGGCATTGAGTGAGTTGCACTGTTGTCCAGCCATCACCACCGTCCATGTCCAGAACATTCCTATCTCCTCAGATCAAAACTGTGATCCCTCTGAGCAGTGGACTCCCCATCCCTCTTCCCCAGCCCCTGCCCCGATCCTTGGCATTCCCTGTTCTACTTCCTGTCCCTGTGAGATTGACAGCTTCCAAGTACAGCAGAAGAGTGGACTCATGCAGTGTTTGTCCTTCTGTCTGCTTGGTTTCATTGAGCACAGTGTCCTCAAGTTTCCTCCACAGTGCTGCATGTGCTATAATAAATGACTCATCTCTAGAGACCTAGAGAGTTGAAGATCATCGTCCGTGGCCACTTGGCTTTTTTGTATGTATGGAGACCATAAATAATTATGCGCCAGCTATTAACTATAAGCCCTGTACATTGCATTATAATTTTATATAATTTTTTCATTCGATCTTTTCCAAAGTCCTATGCTTTTATTATCATAGAAGGGGCACCTGGATCAGAGACTAAGAACTAAGCAAACTAAGAACTGACTCCTGATCTTGTAGCTGAGGTGTGGTACTCGGGCAAACTGTGAGTGACTCTGTCAGAAGATTTCCCCACTGCAGTTATTTTTATGCACACACATAGAAAGACCGAGGACGTGGCCCGCCCTGTGGGGAATAGGACAGAAACTCCCTCCACTTGTAGAGCTTGGGAGAGAGGTACACACAGAGGACCAGAAGTTCCAGGGAGTGGATGGGGGTGAAACCTAGAGGACTGGCCAGCATTTGAAGTCAGAAAGTACGTCTCACCCACAGAGTGTGTGTCTCTGAGGAGCTCTCGGGCAGTAAGGACCTGGGCTGCGCCGGCAGGGGTCCAGCTGCTGTGTCTCTCCACCCTGGCCCTGCCTCCGCCCAGGCCTGACTGGAGTTGTCTTTCCCAAGGCGGTGACTGTCAGAGGAGCCATCTGGCCTGGTTTCTTGTGGCTGACTCCAAGGAACAGACATCCCTCTGGGAGGAAATTTCAGCAGTGAGAAGCAACTGTGAGGCTCGCTGTCCGTGAGCCAGAGAAGACGTGCTCAGCATGGCCCCTGGGAGAGCAGGCTGGAGACAGAACATTCTGAGCAGAAGATGAGAACCTTGCAGCTGTGGTGCTGGGTGTGGATGGGGTGGGAAGGAAGGAAGTTGAGCCAGGCGCGTGCAGTGTCTGCTGAACCCCTTGAGGTCCGCTGGCTGCAGGGTGACCCTCTCAGTGCCGCACCCCACACCCCTGCTGAAGCATCTGGCTTCTTTTGTGACTCACTCCAAGGCAGCACCTTGGCCTCTGTCCTGGAACCCCTCCCCGCTTCCTCCCAGGCAGCCTCACCTGTGGCCTCTGAGCTCATTCTTGGGGTGCTGGACCAGAAGGAGCCACAGAGCCCATGTGGTCCAGTCTCTCACTGCAAAGGAAGATGAGGCCAGGCAGGATGGCACCCAGACTCAGCCTGATATCACCAGGGCATGGGCCAGACCCCGGGCCCCTGTGCCCACACCTACCTTTCCTAATGTGAATCCACCATGCTGTCTTTCTCCAAAAATCCCTCGGCCAAGTGTGTACGACCTTCTGTCTCACCAGCATTCACTTGGGGTTTTCTGATTAACAACCATTCTAACAGGGGTGAGCTAGAACCACATTGTAGTTTTGATTTGCATTCCCAGGTAGCTAATGATTCTGAGCATTTTTGAATGTTAACCCAAAGGAAAAATAAAATAATTAAGGAAAGAAGAAAATCCCAGAGCAGTTCCCTAGGAAAAGTGATCAAGAGTTATCAGATTCTAAGTGTTATTGTCCAAATTTCATCTTCTGCTCTTCCCTTTTGGCTTTTTTAAAATTGGGAATGTAAAGAGGGAGATGATAATTTAGTTTCCAGGTTGCTTATTTAAATCGTGCCTGACTCTGAGCGATAATTCCTGACTTTCCCTGGCTTTTGCAGCAGAAGCTAACAGTTCATGCTCTGCAGGAAGGAAGCTGTAGTTATGCGTGGACCAAGGGTACTGTCCAAATCTATAAAGGGCGGCCAAAAGAAAAACTAAAAATAAAACAGAGGTGAGCATTGGGGACGTAGCTGAGCACAAAGGCCCTGGGTTCAGTTTCCAGTAGCACAAAAATTAATTAACTAATAAATTAAAAGAAGGAGGAAAAAGCACAAAATGGCAACCCCGCCACCCACAAAGTTTTATTCTTCTCCGAGAAGACTCATGGGTAAAGAAGGCAGATGGGCAAAGCAGTCAGTACCATGGCCCCTTTTTATGCACGGTTTCGCTTTTCCTGCTTTTAGTTATTGTGAGGTCAACCACAGTCCAAAAGTAAAAAATGGGAAATTTCAGAAATGAACAGTTCTCAGGTTTTAAATGGTTCTAACTTGTGTGCTGAAATCTTGAGTCACTCTCCTCTGTCTCGAGTATCCACAGTGTGGGTGCTACCTATCCGTTCATCACCCAGCAGCCCTCTCAGTTATCTGGTTGCCTCTGTGGTAATGCAGTGCTTGTGTTCAGGTAATGCTTATTTTATTTAATAGTGGCACCAAAGCTCAAGAATTTAATTGCTGTTTGTTATAATTGTTCTGTTCATTATGGTTGATCTTTTACTGTGCCTAATTCATAAATCAAACTTCATTGTAGGTATAAACCAATTGGGGAAAATGTAGAATCTGTAAGATTTGCTACTGGCCACCATCTCAGGCATTGTCGGGGGGGGGGGGCGCTACTTGGAATGTGACCTCCACAGAGAAGAGGGGATGACTGTCTTGAGCACCTACTCAGGTACACCAGGTTCTACGTGAATGCTTTCCCGACCTCCCTAAACACAATCCTCACAATCTACAGGAGCCCCAGGAAGACAGATGAGATCACTGAGGCACAAAATGTTACATGCTGTGCTCCAGGTCTCACCCCTAGCAAAGCCCAGAGTGGGAACCAGACCAGCACAGCAGGCTCTTCTCCACTCGGCCTCACCTTGTTAGCTCTGTGTTTCAAGGAGTGATCACAGTGGTCACAGAGGCCCTCCACCCCCCACGTCTCTGGTCTGAGTCCCTGAACGGACCCCCCAAACCAGCCACGTGGGGTGTGCCACAGGGCTCCAGGCCACGTTCTGCCCGTGGCCAGCAGCACTGAGAGGGGATGGAAGAGACTCAGGCTTGTCATCCTGCAAACGGGACTCCCCCGGGCGGCACTGGCTCCCTGCTGAGTAATCCCTGCACGGCAGGGGTGTCTGCAGCGAGCGACTCTGGTTGTGCGTGGTCTATTCTGGGAGGTGTCAAGCACGCACCATCCAAGAACATGAAGTCGCTGTTCTGCCACAGATGGGAAAGCAGGCTCTGTGGAGGCCGTGGGAGCCGGGTTTTGGCTGGAAGGAGGAGACAGGGTTTATTTCCAGTTCAGAGCCCATCTGGTTACCGGGGTGAGCCGAGCACTTGTGTAGTGCAAGCATCTCCCTGCTAGCACTCAGACTCACCCGTGTCCCCCGGCCGGGTCCCGGGAGCTCAGGGTCTGGGTCCTCAAAGAAGGCCCCTCGCTGGTGCTGTGTCCGGGGGTTAGTGACAGCCTTCATGGTAAGCCTGGTAATCATTTTGTTGCTTAGGGAGAACAGCAAGAAAGAGCTGGGAAGGGGTCTCTTAGTGCTGTTTCCTTTCAGAATGTTTACTGCCCAGCTTTTTAAAATGTAAATGAACATTTTAATGACACTTAAATATGTATATTTACAGGACCCTGCATATTTTAATGCCTGTGTACCTCGAATCCTAATCAGAGCAGGGCACCCTTTACCTCAGACATCTGTCCAGTAAAACCTTCTATTTTGGCAGTTTTGAAGATTTGGCAGATTTGAAGATTTCAGTGTTGTGAACCATGATCATCCCACTATGCAGCAGGACACCTGGACTTGTTCCTCCCGTCTGACTAACTGCACTGGCGACCAGTTCGACCCACCATCCCAGCCCCAGCCTCCGGCTACTTTTCCTCTAGGAGCTCGGCTTCTTTAGAATCCATATACAGCATAGGGCATACGATATCTGTTTTCTGTGCCTGGCTTATTTTCTTTAACATATGTTCTCCATATTCATTCATGTTGAACAATGACAATTTATCTTTGTCAAGGCTGAGTAATATTCTAGTGTGCGTGTAAGAAGGTACATTGCACTGCCTTTATCTGTTCATTCACGGAGGGCCACTCAAGTGACGGTATGTGTGTCCTGGCTGTCGGGAAGAGTGAACATGGGAATGCAAGGGTCTTCACACCCATGTCATTTCCTTGGACGTCTACCCAAAAGCGGGACTGTTAGACCCCATTTAAGCAGTAATAACTCTGACCGTCTTTGTTGATGCATACCCAACTGTTGTTGGCCCCTGTGTGTGCTTGTCTTGGGTCTAAAGTTCCAGTCCAGGGGAAGGAAGCACCCGGGGCGCCTTCCCGGTTGGCTTTGCTATCCCGGCAGCCATGGCGGGGTGACCACCATTGCCCAGGCTGGTGGTCCATACTTGAGCCTAGAGGAAGCACTCATTGCGGCCATTCAGTGCAGCCAGGATGACACGTGTGAGTGTGGCTGTCACCGTCCTCACCGGAGGACCCTCCCTTCACCTGCAGGAGGACCCCACTTTCTCCTGTGGCTACTGCAGTGCCTGATACCATGGTAGACACACAATGCTAAGATGATGCCCACCACAAGCTCCCAAGTGCACAGTCATTTGCTGAGAGCTGGTCTTGGGCGTCTCAAGGCGACACCCTGCGTGGTGTGGCTGACCTCATGCCCACCCTCGGCCAGCCCTTGATGGGAGCCAGGTGGGGCAGATGCCAGATTCTCCCTGTGCTCGTCCCTGTGCTGCTTGCTGAGTGACTAAGAGAACCTCTGGTTGCACTGGTGAAGCGAAAGCTCTTTAATGCTCCAACAGACTGAGACTCCTATGTCAGGATCTCTGCAGAACCCAGGCACAGCCTGTGGCCAGCTCATGTTACCCAGGTCTCAGGGGGCACTGAGCAATGAAATTCTAGCACCAAAAGTAAGAAATAAATAAGAAGAATCTCTTTTCAGCCTTGCTATGATGGGATTTGACCTCCCAAAGGCAGCAGTCTTGTTTCTCTGGCCTGTCTTCTTTGCCCGCCTGGCCTGGCTTCCCAGCACACATTCTACAAGCCTGTAGGCTAGAAAGGCCTTCCTTAATCCTATACCATGGTTTCCCTCCTGGAGGACGGCCAGTCATGATCATCCCCGGCAGTGTCCCCTGCTAGTCAGAGGGCAGAGCCAGAGGAAATATGGGACTCATTGGGCCTCTTTCTTAAACAGAAAAACTAACAAAAGTCATCTTCTCAGTAGGTCACAAACCTGTCACTGCTTAGGGGGTAGTGGCTTCAGTAATCAGCTTTTCGATACTGTCAGAAATACCTGAGACAAATCAAGATAACAAGAAGAACCTTTTGCTGCCTGCAATGGCAAATGCCTGTGGTCCTGCTACTTGGGAGGCTACAGCAGGAGGATCATAAGTTCAAAGCCAGCCTGGAAAACTTAACAAGACACTGACTCAGAAAGTAAGAAGGGCTGGAGTCTAGCTGTGTGGCGCTACCTAGCACGCTTGAGCCCTCGGTCTGAGTGCCCAGGACTGGGTGGAGGTTGAGGTTTATTCTGGCTCTACTGTTCTGGGCCTGCACAAGGCATGATGGGAGTGAAGTATCCCAGAGGTGCTAAAGAAGAGACTTGGGTTCTTTGTCCTCTACACAGTACACCCATAGTGACCTAAGACTTCCCACCAGCTCCCCCGCTTAAACTTCCTGCCACCTCCAGGTCATGCCAAGCTGGGGACACATCAACCTTTGGGTGACAGTCCAGATCCCCACCTCAGCCCTGGGTTAGGAGGAAACTGGAGGGGTGAGCCGGGAGAGGTGTGCGGCAGCGCTGTCAGGTGCAGGGGTCACAAGCTGGGCTGAAAACCAGACCACCTGCCTCCTGCTTCTGTTTTTGTTTCATTGAGAAGAAATTTGCATAACATCAAACTGACCATATTGAAATGTACAGTGCAGTAGCCTCTAACATGTCGCTGAATTCCATGGCCACCACATCTCTCTAGTTTCAAGATTTTCTTCACTTCAAAAGGAAGCCCTGTAACCGCTGATCAGCTCCTCCCTGTTCTCTTCTTCCTAAACCCCAACAGCCGCCAGGCTGTTTTCTGTCTCTGTAGTGGTCCTTCAATTCTGGACATTTCATGTAATTTGTGAATATCATGTCCAGCCTCTTTCACTTACCATGTTTTTAAAATTCATCCACTCAATTTAGTTTCCACCTGCCACTTGGGTCCTTTTCATGGCTGAGTAGCATTCCATTGTGTGAATATACCACATTTGGTTCATTTGTGGGTGGACATTTCCACTTGCGGTGATGAGGTATGCTGCTATCAAATGCCGGTTCTTGTTTGAACACCTGATTTCGGTGCTTTGGGTTTACCCTCACTAAGGAGTTGCTGGGCTTTTATGAGGACCCAGCGTACCACTTCCCACCAGACTCCCTGGTCTGGAGTCCAGTCCTGCCACTCCCTGAACTCTGTGAGCCTGGCAAGTTACTTTTGCTCTCTGTGTCGGTTTCCTTAGCAAAGGCAGTCATGCCCTCTACACAGTGGGGTTTTGTGAATTAATGCCTGAGAGGCCTCCGTCTGCCACCGTTACCATGGGGGCGGAGGTAAGCAGTTCCAAGGGCTCAGGGTAGGAAAGCTGCCATGTGATGCCGTGGAGCTCCGGTCCGGACTCTCAGGCAGGTGGCTGAGGACGCCCTCCGGCTTCACGGCATCCTTCCTCTCATCTGTCCAGGATAAGCCAGGGAGGCCTTGTGTCTGCAGTTGTCATGGGAACCACACTTTGCGACAGAGGAGACCTGGGGCTTCTGTTCATGACCACCTCTACACCTCCCTCTGTCCTCTACACAGCCCACCCTTAGTGACCTAAGACTTCCCACCAGGCCCCCCTTAAGGAGGCAAATGGGGAGGAGTCTTTTCCCC
Organism: Cavia porcellus; assembly: GCF_034190915.1. Classification (NCBI taxonomy): domain Eukaryota; kingdom Metazoa; phylum Chordata; class Mammalia; order Rodentia; family Caviidae; genus Cavia; species Cavia porcellus. The sequence continues at coordinate 11,518,922 of NW_026947496.1, forward strand.
TCACCTAGAGTGAGCGGGCAGGTGTGTCCCACTAGGGAATGCCCTGGGCAAGACTTCCTCCCCAGGGTCTGGATTCCTGTGGCTCTGCACACCCCAGGGCTCTGAGCCTGGCTGCAACTGCAGAACTTGTTCTGCCTGAAGATGGGCTCTGGGCAGGATACACAACCAAGCCAGATGGGGAAGAGAGGGCCCTGGGAGATGCTGGGCGGCCAGGACCAAGGCGAATGCTTCACTTCCCAGGCGAACACTCCCCGGGGTGTCCGGCATTGAAACAGAATGGGGAGAGGAAAGGCGAGGGGACCTCAGAGAGTGCCATCACCGGGTACTAGGAGCCCCTGAATGATGGGGATGGTCAGATCGTCCCATAGATGTGAGCGGTGACCCAGGTGCCAGTGGCACCTGCAGCCCACTTCAAGGCCATGGCATGACAGAAGGGAAAAGGCAGAACCTGGGAGCCTGGGGCAGGCCTGAGTGCTGGTCATAGCTCCCAGCTGCTGAATCAGACTCTCAAGGGCTGAGCGAGGAAATCAGGTCTGTCAAAAGTATCCTTCCCAGAGGATTGGGAGGCACCAAGCCCAGTGGTTTATTCAAGCTAAATTTGTCCTAATCATCACTGTCTCCTGAAGCATTGAAAGACTCCGTCATCCCGGCAGGGACAGCTCGGTAATGAAATGCAGGTGGAATCCTGGCTTCAGCTCAGTCCTCCGCTGTGGTCGGTGGAAGGAGTCTGATCTTGGCAGGCATTTCCACTCCCACAAGTCCAGGCACATCTGTCGCTCACCTGCCTCGTTCTGTCCCCTCTGCAGGACACACAGGACCAGCCACTGTTACCGCATCACCTACCGCCACATGGAGCGGACACTGTCCCAGAGGGAGGTCAGCCACATCCACCAAGACATCCAGGCAGCCGTGGTGCGGCAGCTGGGCGTGGAGGGCCGCTTTTGACGTCACCACACCAGGCTCCAGGGGCCGTGGAGAGAGGAAAAGGTGTGTTTGTAAGCTGGAGCATCGGCCCTCGTCTGATAAATGGGGACTCATAGAAAATAAAGGGTCCGTGCTGAGAAAGTGTCTACAGGTGTTGTCTTTAATTTAGGGGAAGGGAAACGAGGAAAAGAACAAGGCTGTCCCTCCCCGCCTAGACACGCGGCCCCTTGGCTGTCCGTGTGGTTAATGGGCCCCAGGGATCCATTAAGCACCGGGCCTGATTCTGTGCCTCAGGGTCTCTTCCTCTCGGTAGTGGGCACAGTCACAGCAGCACAGAGGCACATCAGGACAGCTCATGCGCTTGCTGTACTGCAATTTGTGGGTGCTGCATCTACACAGACCGAGGGTTTGTGGCAGGTCTACCAGCAGCCCTTTCCCAACAGCTCGGATCGTTAGTGTTTTTGACAATAAAGTATTTTTAAACTCCAGTTAAACACAATGCTGTTGCACACTTAGTACACTGCATTGTGACACACATGCACACAGGGAAACCCCGGGGTTCACATAGCTGTCTCTATGGTAGTGTTCACGATACCACAGTGACCTAGATCCAGACTCATGATACCTCCAAGATGTGGGTGTCGTGATCCAGGGAGCCTTCGGAATTAGCTCCTCATCTTCTGCCTTTCTCTTCTTTGTTCTGCAAGAGGCAAGCTTCAAAGAGGATACCAAGGCTCCCCTTGAATGAGAAGGGAGCCACAGGCCTGAGCCAGGCACGACCTCTATAGCTGTGCGTAATCCATTGCTTGGAGTTAGATCCCAGCCACAAGGCTTGGCCCAGCTGCTTCTGCACCGAAGAAAGGAGCTGGAGCTGCCTGGGTCTGAGGTGCTCGCAGAGGGCCGGGTTCTCCCGGTCTTCCAGTTCTGTTCCCAGCAAGAGGCCTCTGCTTCCGGAAGGCGACCTTTAAGGAAGAATATGGGTCTTTGACGTCCCCCTTCCTATCCTGGGCACTTTGTAGTCTGCCTGCTTCACTCATGACCAGTTTTAATAATCAGATTTCGTGCCTGGTAAGATGCTGGAGGCTGAAGGAGGACCGTGAGTGCTAGGATAAATATTTGATGAGCAGTGGCCATTATCAGAGGGCATGTAGGGGGTGGGCAGCTGCTTCCAGAGGGAAGGAATGGCTTTAATAGCATCTTGTCATGTTGTTAATGTGGACTTTGCCCTTGAATTTTCAAGGGAATTCCAAGGCCGCACAGCAAGCTTGGAAGTGAAGCCCTGTCCAGAGTCCTGGTGGCCCTGGCTGGGTCCTTGGGGAAGTAGGGTGTCAGCGTGAGACATGCAAGGAGACCAGACAGTCAGTGCATTCTCAGCAGCCTTCTCCTGCGGACCATTCCTGTCCAGCCCCAGGCTACATTTCTGGAAGACTCCTTCATTCCCATGACTATTAGACATTCGTTCTTACTCTCTAATGCAACAAGGTAGGTGAGCCATGTGAAAACCCTGGTACCACACACACCCAGGCCCCAGCTGGAGCAAATATTTGTCAAATGCAGGCCTTCACTCAGCCTGATCAGGCAGTCTGAGACAGGGCTGGCTCTCTGGAAAAGGCTTTCTCTCCAAGGGTCTTTCTCAAACATCCCCCAATACTCCATGGGGAGCAATTGACTGTTACCCAAATTTCCCCAATGAGGAAACAGGTCTAAAGAAATCCCAGGACTTGGTGGCATACGGTAACCAGGAGGCGACAGACTCAAGCCTGTGACCTTCAAATTAGTGGGATCTGCCCTAAAAGAAGCCAGCTGGATGCGGGTCTGGGCCCCTCTGCTCCTCCCAAGGCATCTGTGCTGTGTCTGAGAATTCAGCCCCCTGAGGGGCCAGTCCTGCCCCTGGCACCTGTGCTGACAAGAGACCTGTCCTGCCCCTGGGACACTGGGGAATGTCCAACTCTCCAGGTTTTCATTTGAATTTTCACAAGAAAATAAACAATAAGGAGGAAAAAGAGGTCAGATGATCCCTCGTATAAGCAGCTACTTTGCAGTTCAGTGGCCACTCTGCTCAGCCCCAGATCCCCCATACCCCTTTGCCAGTGCACTGTGAGAGTCAGTCCTGATGACCAACTGGATTGGCCTGAGAGTTGCCTGGGGATTACTATAGCCCACTTCCGGGTGTCTCTGGTGCATCATGGGGCCGGACCTTGGGGACTGTAGCTTAACCCTGGCCCCACCTTCCTTGGCTCTTCTCCCATTCTCCCAGCTTTGCTCCTCCACACCCTTCCGCCACGATGCCTTTGCCTCGGAGCAGCCGACCAGGTACTGAAACCGTGAGCCAGGTTAAACCTCTCCGCCTTTCACTTGAGGGGTGTGTGCTATTTTGCCCCAGCAGTGGGAGCGCTGACTGACCCAGATTCTAACAGTGTCTGCCTCAGAGCTTTGTGAGGACTGGGCGAGGAGGCACCACACTAGGTACAGACCCAGCCCCAGAGAGCCTTGTAAGGGGCCCGCTCTGAGCTCTGAGATCTCCAGTTATTATTCAGGGAGAGGAGGAGGAAACCGTGATCTGTCAGGATTCAGACAGATCCTGAGGGCATCCACATCTCCTAACCTGTATGCAAGGATACTGATGTCCAGGGACAGAACAGCCTACCTGTGGTGTCAGCGCCAGCTCCGGTTCCCACCTCCAGGACAGCAGCACCGCAGACAAGCCAGGGACCTCCCAGTAGGTGTGAAGCCTGGGCCTGAGACCAGTGTGGGTCCCATGGGGAGGCTTTTGGTGCCCCTCTGTCCTCAGAGGGGCAGTGAGGTAGATTCATCCTCAAACCAGTACAGCCAGCTGGATACTGGGACACGAACAGAGGTGCAGCAAAGTTCCTGCATGACAGAGGAAACTCTAAGCCCACATGGTCTAAGGACCCCACAGGAGCAGCAGTCCATCCCCAGATGGGTGGTGTGTCCAGCACCAGAAGGCAGGGAGAGGGGAGGAGGGTCAGCCAAGGCATGTTGGCTGTTGGCTGTGATGTTTCTTGGTCTCTCTCTCTCTCTCTCTCTCTCTCTCTCTCTCTCTCTCTCTTCCACCCTTAGGGAGAACTTGACATTCTCACCATCAAAACAATGGAGAGAACCCTGAGGTCAACAGGAGAAATCAAGGTGGGCACCTAAACCCGGGGAAGCTGCATGACCGATTACAAGGACCTCAGTGCACTGCACTGGCCTGCATCCCTGCTGCACGCCAGCCCCAGGAAGGACACGGACATGGGGTGTGTGTAGCACACAGCTCACTGGCTGCTTCCTTCTGGCCCAACCAGGAGAATTGCAGGAAGCAGTGTGTTCCTCTAAATCCATGAGCTCCACATGGTCAGGTTCAACCCACCAAGGATCGAAAATACTCTTCCAAAAACACTATGCTACACTGAACATACACAGACTCTTCTCTGTCATTATTCCCTAAGCAACACACTATAGCAACTATTCCCATAATGATTTTATCTAGAGATGACTTGGTTATACCTAAAGACCTACATATGCATGTACCGTCATATACCTAAAAATAAATGGGAGAATGTGTCCAGGGTCTATGCACATCCTGTCCATTTTATATAAGGACTTGAGCATAAATTTTGGTATCTGAAGGCAGCTCTGGAACCAATTTCCTCCTAAAGTGAGTACTTTATTAATATTAATAACAAAGGTATCAAAGCAATTCAATAGAGGAATGAAAATCTGACAAATGATACTATTTGTGTACGAAAATGAAGACAAAAATCACAACCCTTACTTCATGAAAAATTAATTCAAGTTAGTGCACTGACTTAACTATAAAAGCCAGAAACTATTAAGATTTAAGAAGAAAGTGTGAGATAATCTTTGTAACCTCAGGTCGGCAAAGATTCCTTGGGACATAGAATTAATACAGAAAAATAGTAAGCTAGAGTCTTTTCATAATAAAAACTGCTTTTTGAAATATGTCATTTAGAAAATGAATAGGCAAACCACAGATGGAGGGAAAGCACCTGTAACACACTGTTGACAAAGAACTTGTATCTAGATACATAAAGAATTCCTACAACTCAGTAATAAAATCTTAAAGGAAAGAGCAGGCAACACAAACACTTCACAAAAAGGTTGATAAACAGGATGAAAAGCAGTTCCACATTGTCAGTCATCAGGGAGACGCATTTGTCAGTCAGAGGACAGACAGCTCCACTACAGAAGAAAGCGGACCTGTAGGCGTCTGGGCTGGGAAGGCTTTGGCCCCAGAGGACTGGAGGGCTTTGGGGTGATAGAAGCCTTCCTTGTCCTAGGAGAAGTGCGGGCGACACAGATAAACCCATCTGTCGCAACTCATCAAACTCCAAGCGTTACGACCTGAGTCTTTTGCTGTAACAGCACAGTGAAAGAAAGAAATCACCCCTGCCAGGCCTCACCAGCACGAGCCTGGGGCCAGGACGGGGACCAAAAGGGCCCCAGGGACAAACTTGTCCTTGAGCTCCAGAGCAGCCAGGTGTGGCACTGTCTCCAGGAGGGCGACGGCCACATAGGCCTCATTCTGCCCGCTGATGACCTGGGCACCCATGGTCACGAGAGGCAGGCCGGGACTTCAGCGGGGGAGGAGGAGCATTCTCAGTGCTCACCTGCAGGTCTCCACCCCGATGGCAGCTTCTGTGCCCCCCAAGGAAATGGGGACCAAAGGAATGAGAGGGATAAAGCCAGGGCAGTCTCCTGCAGTTGTCAGAGGGCTGTGTGTGGCTCTGGGAGGGGGCATCGCTGTGCCCCTCAGCTGTCACAAGTCATCGGGTCCCCGGGGGGCCCAGGGAAAGGAAGCTTTGGTTGTCACAGGAAATCCAGGATAATCCAAGTGACATCTTAAGTCTTTTCTGTTGCTTCCATAGCAGGACAGGACTGTCTCCTCCTTATGCCCTCTTTACTCCCTCCCCTGTCTCCCTGGAGGACACAGCCCAGCCTACCTAGCTCTAATGCCTACCTAGGTCGTGCAGTGAGACCTGATCCCTGGCTCACCTTGCTTGATGACGGAAACAACACCCGGCAGAGCCGTGTCCCTGGCCAGGCAGCAGGCCAGGCTCCTGTCGGCAGGCACAAGTCACCCCAGGACCACGGGGGCTCGTAATAGTACAGGGAAAAGGAGCTCCTGGGTCCAGAGAGAGCTCAAGGGCGAAGCAGAGCAGCGCCAGCCCCCTGCACCCACCCAGCTGCTGGCTATCCCTGGGCCCACTGTGCACTTCCAGCCTGGCCATGCCCCTGAGGACAGGTGGCCTCATCTGTGCCGGACCCTCCATGAGCTCAGAGCTTGGCCGGGCCAGGCCTGTGGACATATGCCGTTCTACCAGTGTGAGCCTGGGGCTTGGGACATGTGGCCTAGTAGGGTCACATGGACACTTTTTCAGGACGGGAGCCAGCAGTCTGCCAGCTGTGAATATTCTGGGCTTTGGAGCTGGGCAGACACAAGTGTAGCTGTGGTGCTGGGCACAGCCATGTCTGAAGGACACAGGGCTGGACGGTCACAAGGATTAGACATTGCATATGGCACAGCTGCTAGCGCGGGCCTGGTAAGCGGATGAGGGGGAGGCTGTGGTTCCCAGAGGGCCACGGTCCCCACGGAGGGGATTTGTGGGCTGGGAACCTTCTGGGAAACTGGTGCTTGCAAGTACCCCAGTAAACCTGGAAGAACCTTAGAGGTCACTTTGTCTAGCAGCCCAGTTAGAGATGAATCACTGAGGCAAACTGGAAGGAAATAGCTTGCTGTAATGCTTGGATAACTTCAACTGTAAATATAAAAAAGCCACCCTCTATTAACCTAAACAATTATTTCATAGCATCAGACATCTGGAGGAGCCAGAGTTGGCTCCCTAGGCTCACACTGTTGCTGAGATCCCAGGCAATTCCCTTTTCTCTGTTCTGTTGCCTGCAGTGGCCATGTCTTGCCTCTTGGCTGCAAAAGGGTTGCAGGAACATCAAGCCACATATCCTCAAACCATAACCTCCCAAAGCTAGAAACAAAGAAAAACAAACAAACAAACACAAAACAAAAAACAAGAAGTCATACCTTCTCTTCACAACTTCTTTTACCGTAGAGAAAACATTTGTCATCCTTCTCCTCCAGTTCCCTTGGCAGGAATGGGCCCACACATGCATTCCAGGTCTGGTATCTTTCCTGGACGCTGAGCTCTGGCAGGTGGCTCCTTCAGCCTTGAACAAGGCCTTACAAATTTTGTGTGGGGAAAGGGGGACCTAGCCCTGGCAGGGGACTGGTCAAGCCAAAGCCGGGGTCCAGCTGAACAGTATGTGGAGCCCAGGACAGCTGGGACCTGCTTTCTTTGGCTCCTGCTTCTTGGAGAGATGGATCCAGGCTGGAGCCCAGTGGAGCGGCTCACAGAGCATGCAAGGCCATTCCCCCAGGCTCGTGTGTCCCCAGACTTCTCCTGGGGGGCTGCCAGAGAGTGTGATCCCCTGTGGATGAATGAGCCCGAGATGTCAGTATTCAGGACGCGGGTGATTTGCTCTCCGGGCGGCTCTTCGGGACTTTTCCTCTCTGCGTGGCTTTCCTTCACATGTTTTAAGCTCTTTACAAATGTTAATTTATTTATGGCCATAGCCCGTAGTTCAGTAGATGGCAAATACTCTTTCCAGGCCGAGAGGCGGAGGCGCTGGCTCACAGACACACACGAACCCTGAACCCTCGGGGCCTCACTGTCACCACAACCAAATGCTAAGCCCTTCGCCACCTTCCCAAGCTAACTGTCAGGGCAGCGAGTGCAGGTGACCCACAGGCTCAAAGCCTGGACCAGCTGGGCCATGGGGAGGCCATGGTGGCTCTGCATGGTCTTAGGAAGAAAGACAGTGCCAGGTGGACTAGAGGGGAGAGAAGGAGCCTCAACTGCAGCTGGGGCAGGCTGCTTGAGGTCCACGTGGTCCCAGCAGGACCAGGCGCAGGCCCGAGCCCCCAACCCCGCAGTGTCCAGGGCAGGACTCATTCCCCACACTTTCCGGACCTTCTCACCACCAAGGGAGTTCACAGGGTTTCTCTCCCCCGGAGGGCCCCGGGTTTCAAAACATTTTCATCTCCCAAACAGCTGCGTTTGCCACAGAATAATTTATCCACTTTCCCGTTGCAAAAATTATTCACAGATACACACAACTGCCAGCTGCTGTCTCTGATCAGCAGAGATAACCCTTATTATCAGATGCGTGTGCCAGCGTGTACGTGTGCCAGCGTGTACATGTGAGCACGTATGTGTGTGAGTGTGTACCTGAGTGAGTGTGTACCTGCGCAAATTCTTACCAAAGCAAAAAAAATTGTCCCTTTCCATAGCTCGAGCAGCCTCCTTGGAGAAGCAGAGGTTTTTCATCATCTCATGAAATGGTCAGCATTGTTTTCAGGCCCTGTCCCTGGTCCAGGCAGTGCCCCACATCCAGGGTCTCCTTTAGGGAGCCACCACACTGCATCATGCAGGAATTTGATGTGGAGGGAATCTCTGTCCTAGACTCTGCCAGTGAACTGTTAAAGATTTCCAGTTAGGATCGAGCCCTGGCCAGCCAGGAGCCTTGAGCATTGAGTCACCAGTGCCTCAGTTTCCCCGGCAGTAAAAAAGGAATGAGATAGTAGGGTCTTTAGCTGAAAACAGCAGACACAAACTCTGCTCTTATCAAATAATTATTAGAAGGATGCTGTGGAGAACAGCATGGCATTTCTGCATTAAGTGAGCCACAGGACCTGCTGTGGGACAAACCGGGGAAATGAGAATAGCGTTCAAACAAGAGCCTGGAGGGGAGGCTCAAGAGGTCTCTTCACAAGTGGCAGAAGCCAGAAACAGCAGTGTCCATCAAAAGGCATGACAGGCTGTGGTCCGTGCTGCACTGGACTGATACTCAGCCATGTAGACAGCTGAACGTCACACTAAGTGCAGAAGTCAGATGACAGCACAGATAGGCACAGTGACAGGCTGTCGATTGGTGTTGCCCAGGAGGAAGGGACAGGGACTCCTTCATGGGCACCGGCTTCCCCTGGACAGTGCTGATGGCCAAGGTGACCTCGAGGAAATGCCCAAGGCCACTGGACTGTACACTTGAGGGTGGCTGGAATGATAAATGTCAGGTTATGCATCTTGCAGAGGGCTGGATATGGCCCTCGTGCTGCCGCCCAGGGCTCTGTGGCCTCCTGCAGCCACAGCGGCTGCCGAGAGGGCTGGGCCGGGGGAGCACTGAGAAGAGGCGTCCCCGGAGCAGAGGCAGGGGAGGCCCTGCTGTTCTAATCTGGACTCAGGCCCTGGACTTAGGCTCTGCTGCCTGCTGAGACCGGAGGCGGGAACACTCCCAACACAGGAGGTGGCCAAACAGCCGTTCAGAGTGACCAGTGGGAGACAGACACCGGCTCTAACCTGCCCGGCCCGTGTGGGAAACGCTGGCACTCTGTGTCCTCCTGAAGGGTCCAGCACAGAGAGTCGGTCCTGCCCTTTGGGGTCCTTTAAGGCCGCCTTTTCCTCCCTGCATACCCTGGCACCCACCGCCCCAGCCATTAGTCAAAAACCACTGCTCGCTCATTTGTCCAAACTAGAGGCTTTGACACTTTGAGCAAGATGACAACGGCTCATTCATCTGACAGATGCTAATTCTTGCCCTTGGCTTTCCAGGATTGATTTCAGAGCTCCGCACAAGGGCCTGGCTGTCACTTCCATGGAAATCAAGTGGCAATGAGAAGTGACCGGGAAGGGTGCCCTGGTCCACTCTCCAGTCCGTGTCCCTAACTTGCCATGCACCCTGACCTTGGGGTGGGGCAGGAAACATGGCATGGCATGGGGGGCCCAGCCTCTGACCTCCAAAGCGGATGCTTCTAAAAGAAAGCATAAGGGAAAAGGACAGATAGGGTCAGAGTTAGGGTTTGTCTTTGTAAGGTTTTACGTTGATGTAATTTTAGACAGTCAGAAATGTTGAAAAACAGCACCCGGATCTCCCCTGCACCTTTACTCAGACCCAGCGGTTGTGTAACATTTTGTCCCCTTTGATCTGCCTTCCCTCCCCTCTCCCTTGCATGTCCTCCCTGTGCCCTTTTACCCCTCAATACTCTCAAGTTCACTTCCTGAAAACAAGAATGATCGTGTAGATAACCTCAGTACATTTATTAAAAGTTAACACTGATAGAGAATTAGCATCTAACATTCGGTCCGTATTTAAACTCATCCCGGGTCCCGGTGACGTCCATGATAGCTGTTCCAAATTCTCGAGGTGTCGGTCTGACATCATAATACCTCTGCGATGTCCCCTTTGGCAAATCACTGCCTCCTGTTCCTGGTCCCTGGCTCCATCCCTTGAGCGCTTCCTCAAAGTGGGTCCCGGAACTTTCCCTGTGCACCCGCAGCTCAGGGGACCCGCAGCGGACTTCACAGAGTCTAGGGCTGCCTTCCTGACTCCCTCAGCCCTGCCACCCTCTGCCTGTCTGCTTGCGGGTCACCTGGGAATCCCACCCCCACGCCCTCCAGGCAGTGCGACTTCTGTCCACCTTTCCACACCGCCACGCTGAAAAACCCACTGCAAACTGAGCTGGTGCTCCACAAGCTCCTGCCTGCTCTTACCCACTTCCGGGACTCTCAAATTGTCCTCTAAAAAATGTTCTGCTTTTTTTATTCTGTTAAACTCAGGTGGGTGGCATTGGCTTGTATTATCTGTATCACTGTACTCGGGAGACCAAGGTCCAGGATTCATAATTTAAGCCCAACCCGGGCAATTTAGATCACATCTCAAAAAAATACATATTTTTTGGTACACACACACACACACACACACACACACACACACACACAACCTTGTTGAGCCTCCATTCCAAATCTGTGCTGTCACTAGCACAAATTTGACCCCGTGGATGACCTTTATTTTCAGTTACATTTCATTCAATTATTTATTTATCTGAGTAATCTTTTCATGCTCCCTTTTTTGAGATCCTTGTGGGACCTTATAGAAATAATAAACAGTTCTTCGAGGTGGAGCTAAACACACAAAATGAGGCAGGTGCCCTGTGCTCCGACCTGTGCGAAGCTCAGCCAGTGACTGGCGAGCGCCCCAATGCACGGTGAGGAGCCCTCGTGGAAGCCCGTGGCTTGGATCTCCCCAGGCAGTGCTCCAGTGTTGGGCGTTGCTGGGCGACCCTGGAAACAGCCTGCCTGCTGGGTCCGGACTCCAGGGAGGCAGCATCACAGCCTGAGCGGCTCCACCAGGTCAGCTCATTTCTTCCCAGCCCAGCCGGGAGACGGAGCCCAGGGCCAAGGTGTGTGCAGGCTGGGTTCTCCTGAGCCTCTCCCCGCGACGGGGGAAGGCCGTCCTCGTCTTGTTTTGCTCCCTCTCTCAGGGGGGCTCCAGGCATCCTGGATTGGGGTCCACCTCCCGTGGCTCCATTCTGCTGTCTTCAAATACGACTCTTTCTAAGGCACTTGGGTCAGGGCTTCCCTACCTGAAATTCAGGGGACCCCATTCAGTCCTCCGCCTCGCCAGCCACCTGATCTTGGGGTGTGTTAGGGTAGAATCTGGGAGCCTCTGGAAGGCTCAGGAGATCTCAGGTGGGACCTTTGAGTCTTCTCTTTTGTTTCGGTTTTCCTTGTTGTTGTTATGAATTTTAGCTTTATTTTTTCCCTCTATTTTTAAATTCACGCATGTTTGCAGCCCACAGTGTTTACATTCCTTGGAGGGAGCTGGCACCCGGACAAACACTTCTCAAGTTCTCCTTTCCCCCCTCTCTTTCTCCTTCCATCTTTTGACCCTCTTCCATTTGAGAAAGAGCTCTCTCCCTCCTTCCTGTCATCCGTCTTATCTGTTGCTCCATATTTATGTTTAGGGTTTCTCACATAATAGAAACTCATGACATTTAAACCCGCGATTTACATTTAACATTTTGGTCTCAAGGTGCACCCAATTCCCCACCGATTACTGAAGTTTATCCTTTTTTAAGGCACAATAGTATCCCATTAGGTGTAAATACCGTATTTTCTTTAGCCATGCATCTGTTGATGTAATCTACAGGCTATTTCCAATATTTAGCCATTATGAATTGTGCTGTTATAAACATGCATATGTATGGATCACTGTAACATGATGTCTTTAACTCCTTTGGAAAGATACATTGATGGGGAATAGTTGGGTTGAGTAGAATTTCCAGTTTCAGTTTCCTGAGGAATCTCTGTACTGATTTCCATAATGGTTCTGCTTTCTCTTATCCACTTCCAGTGCCCAAAAATAGTCCTTAAAATATTTTATTTTATTTTTAGTCAGGCAAATGGCACTCACCTATAATCTGAGCACTTGGGAGAGTGAGGCAGAGCCATAATTTGAGCCCAATCTAGGCAATTTAGCAAGACCTTGTCTCAAAGAAATATACATTTAGTTTGCACTGATTACTGTGGTACCTTTGGGAAGTGATTGGCTTATGGGGCCCCACAGCTCGCTTGGTATTGGAAGGTAGGGTTTAATTGACAGGAAGAGGCGGGTCACTGGGGGCGTGGCCTAGAAGGACTTTCCTCCCGCCCAGCTCCTGCTTCCTGTGCGCCAAGCTGTGAGCAGTTCTTCTGCGAACTCTCTGTGCCGTGCTGCCTTGCAGTAGAGCCAGCTGACTATGGGCAGAAACCCCTACAAACTGAGCTATGGAAAGGGAAAATCAGCCTTTCTTTTTGAGTGGTGGGTATTAGGGATTATGTCTCAGCAGCTAGAAAGTGACGGAGACAATGCAGTCCTGCCAGGTTTGCCTGACAACGGTGGGCTGTCTCCATTTGGGCCATCAACTGCATAGACTCTGACAAGAAGACCTTTTCAGGGTGCTGGAGAGCTGGGGGTGCCCTCATCCGGTGACCTGTGGTGACAGTGCCAGCCAAGGATGAGGACTAGCATCTCTGGGCCTCCCCAGGGACCAGCCCCTTCTTCGTCTGACCAATAACTGCTGTGCTCTGTTTTCTTAAAGTATCGGCAACTGTAGACGCAGGAATCCAATCAAATCGCACAAAATAGCTGAATGATGAAAGACCCCTTATTCCGGCAGTTAAAAAATGAGGTACATTTACTGTAGCGTTGCATTAATTGCCCTACTGGTTTTATTCACATGTAATTGATTCTATATTTATACATTTTATATAAGTGCATCATATTATCTATTGAATATATAATATCATATAAATTTACTGTGGACAATGTGATACTGTAAGGTGTGTACATTTTAAAATGATTTCATTCACATTAATTAGCATATCCTCCCCTTATAGTTATTGTGAGTGCATGTGTGTGTGTGTAGGGTGAACTTTTAAAATCTGTATTTCATTAGCAATTTTCAAGTGTTTGGTATATTAGTAGTAGCCACAGTCCTGTGATGTATAACCCATCTCCTTAACTTACGCCCCCTTGTGACTGGAACTTGGAACCTTTTGGAGATCATCTCCATGTTTCTCCACCTCCTCCCTAGCCTTTGACCACCACCATTCTCTCCTCTGTTTCTATAAATTCAGCTCTTTCAGATTTCACATGCATCTGAGCTCTGTCTTTCAGGGTCTGCCTTATCTCATCTAGCACAGCATCCTCCAACTCCATCCATATTCTCAGCAGTGACAGGACTTCCTGCTCTGGGCTGAGTAGTATCGCATGGTGGCCTGTCTGTGATCTCACACTTGTTTGTCCATTCATCTGTGAATGAGCCCATAGATTGAGTCCCTGTTTCCATAGCTTGGCTACTGGGAGTGATCCTGTAACCAGCAGGAGAGCGCAGACATATTTTCAATGCATCTGTATCCATATCTCCCAAATGGGCTGCTGGATCACACGAAGTCCAATCTTGCTTTTTGATGGGGGCCCCGTTGCTTTCCATACTGGCTGTGCTAATTAATGCACACCCCGTCCCCAGTGTATGAGGGTCCCCTTGCTCCTGCGGCAGAGCTCATTATCACTGTCCGTGTGATGCTGGCCACTCTGGCAGATGTGAAGTGAGGCATCATTTCTGTTTTATTTTGCATTTCCTGATGACTAATGATTCACATACCATTTGTATTTGTTTTTTTTTAGAAATGTCCTTTCAGGTTCCTTGTCTAATTTTAAGCTGTGTTTTTCCATTTTATTGTTTGAATTTAGTCCGTGTTTTGGATATTAATCTTCATTAGGTACATAGTTGCTCAGTAGTTTCTTTTGGCAGCGGGCCTACATCACATGTTCTGGTCAAGAAAGCAATCTCTGTAGTTGATACTGAAAGTGAGGCCCAGGAGAAGGTGGCTGAGGAGTGGAAGACATTGCGTTGACCTCAGGCATCAAGGTGGAGCAGAGGACGGAGGAGGGAGATGGTGGAGCTGAAATGCAGCGTCACCCCTGAAACAGAGGAGCCAGGGAGCGACAACACTGTGAGGCTGGAGGTGAGGGCTGGGGTCTTGTCACCAGGTGCGGGGGCCAGATTTCAGTCTCAGAGAGCTGGGAAGCCACGGTCTGAGATGTTCCCTCCTGCTGCCTGTGCAGAGTGGCGTCCAAGGTGGGGGCAGTGGGGTTGCGGTGGAGGGGGCTTGCAGGTCTGGATGCCAGAGGTCTGGTGACCAGGACCAGGAAAGAGGCAGAGGGAGGGGGAAGTGGAGAGAGCCAAGATGGGTCAGTGGGGTGCAAAGAGCAAAGAAAGGGGTGGCTTCATAGGTGCCACCGGGGCTTCGTGGCTAGAACAGTTGGATGGTGGGGAAGAAACTGGAGGAACACAGCCCTGGAGTGGAGTGCATGGGTGACATCAAGAAATTACTGGACAGAGTTAAACAGGCAAGAGAGACTTCAAAAAGACTATGGTGACGAGGAGAGAGGTCAAACTCAACTCCAAATACAACAGGGGCAGCAGGGGCTTTATGGGCGGGGCAGTGTGGAAAATTACTCAGAGGGGCTTGGCTGGGTGTTGGGCAGGGGCAGCTCTGCTAATGTGGCCTGGCAGGATTCCCAGCAACCTGAGCTCCAGGGGCGGAAGGTGAGAAGTCATCCAGAAGAGGACCCAGAAGGGCGGGACTCAAGTTCCTTCTCGGTTGCCTCTGGAGGATGACGTGGGATCTGCCCTGGCTTTGTGCAGTGTGAGATGTGGGGCGGTGGGGGTTGGGGTGAACTGCAGTGTGTAAATCTGGAGCTCGGAGGAGAGGGTGGGCTGCACAAAAACATGCGGACCTCAGGATAATGATGGCTTTGGGATGCCATGGCTACCGCAGTGCTCTCTGTGACTCTGAGTCAAACAGGCCGCTTCTGAATCCTCCTCAGAGGACTCAAGCACAGTGAGCAGGGCCCCTTCCTTCTCCTCCCTTGGACTTGGGGTCCTTACTACATGGAGATAGACTTAATCAGGACTGGTCTCTTAAAAGGAGAGAAAACTCTCATCTTCCCCTACTGCTGGCTTCTAGTGCAATGCTACTTAATAGGACTTAGTGAGTGTGAGGCCCTGGGTTCAAACACCAGCATCAAAACCAGAAAAAGAGCTACATATAAATGCTGTGTTGGCTCAAGCTGATGGAACACGCAGCTGTGGACCAGGTGGCCCATCAGCAAAACAAACTGATTTCTAATCATTCTGCTGGCTGCAGCCGGGTGATGGCGTGGATGGGTGTGGTCAGGGCCACTTCTGGGTTATAGGTGGCTGCCTTCTCGCTGTGTCCTTGTGTGGTCAAGAGTGATCATCGTTCTCCTGTCCCCTCTTATAAATATACTGCATCCATTTGTGCTACTCTAACAGAATACCTGAGCCCTGGGTAGTTATAAAGAACAGGAAGTTCTGGAGGCTAAGAGGGCTGAAGTCAGAATGCTGGCAGAATCGGTTTCTGCAAAAGTTCTGGTCTCTGCTTCCAAGATGGTACCTTACTGCAGAAGATGGAAAGGCAAAGAGATTGGATTCTCTCCACCAGATCTCTGGAGAAGCACCTGGTCCCATTCGTGACTTATGGCCCAGTCTTCTCTTAGACCATCTGCTCCTGAATATTAGCACAATAGCAGTACCAGAATTTTGGAAGGGACGCATTTAAACCATAACTTTCCTCGATGCGCCTCCCAGGATTCCTATCCTTTTTATATGAAAAATACTATTCACTCCATCCCAAGAGCCCCAGGTGTTTCAATTCAGTTCAGCACTGACTTAAAAGTCTGAAGTCCAGAGTCTCTTGTGAATCAGATACCGGTGAGACCCCGTGCATGATCCATTCTTTCCAGAATAAATTTCCTTCCAGATGTGGGCCTTCAAGGTCAAATAAGTGAGGCCCTAGGTGCCTTCATTCCAAATGGAAAAAGAGGGAAGAAAAAAAGGGCCTCAGGACCCCAGACTAACACCCAACAGGGAGAAGATCACTGAATCAGAAGCCTGCAGAACCCCTTCAGCTCCACAACCAGCTTTCCTGGCTCACTGGGGCTCGGAAGACCCACCTTTGTGGTTTTGCCAGGCTCAGCAACCACACAACAGCTGGCGATGGGGTGCTGAAGGCTCTCCCACGCTGGACTTGCTCGCTTGCATCAGTCCTAGAGTCCAAAGGCTAAGGAACCTGGAGTTCTGCTGCCTGAGGTCAGGACCTGCTGACACCTGAGAAAGGACCCGAGAAAGCAAAGGCTGGGAATCCACCTCTGTGCTCCACTGGGCTCCCCAGCTGACCGACGGTGCCTGTGTCCATGGAGGGTAGCTCTTCCACACCCAGGCCACTGACTCACCTGCCAGTCTCCTGTTGGGATGCCAGGTCATTCTGATCAAAAGCAAAAACCATCAGGGTTTCCTTTTCATCAGCAGAAGGATGGGCTCAGTGCCTACTGGGGCTCTGCCAGCTCCCAGAGAATCCCCTTCACCCAATCAAATGGCTGCCTAAAATCAATGCCCAGAAACCCCTTGTGACCTGAGCACCTCCCAGCTTCTAATGCCTCTGCCCTGTGGGGTAGGTTTCCAACATAATGGATTTTGGAGGATCAGACGCCCTCGGTCCACGTGCTTGCCTGTGCTTACAACTACGTATAAGAATTAATCCAAAGTGACCTGAAGAAGTAACAGCAAAGCCACACCCCGCCCTAGCCCCACCGGCCGATATTTGAACATTGGACCCATGAGCTCTGGCACTGCTCTGGCCCGGACACGCGGTGATTTCCTGAGCCCGCAGTGCAGAGTGAGGAGGGCCTGGTGATCTCGCAAGGATGAGAGGGCGCCTGGGAAACGCTTCCTGGAAGATAAGGAAAAGATCCTTTTTCAGTTTGAAAAACCTCAACTTCTGATCTTTGTTGACTCACTTGATCCTAATCCCACACCTAACAGGTTAAGCACAACAAACAGACAAACACATGAGAAGACCTCTTTTAAGTACAACCCTGCAATACATAATGATATTTTTGGCCAGTGATGGGCCACATGTATGATGACTGTCCCGCAAGGGTACAATGCAGCTGAACTATTTTATCACGTTTACTGCCTCTTTTCTGGGTTCCAAGGTGATTAGATACGTGAATATTTACTGTCACATTCCAGTGTGGAGTGAGTCACCATCGGATCCCAGAGCAGGACCCTGTCCAGTGAGAAAAGAGAGACTCCCCACGTGGGGAGGTGCACAGGAAGCTCGCAGCTGCCCCACGCAGCTCTGCTTGCAGAGAGCTGGTTCTGCAAAAATCCACAAGACATGCACTGTGCCCGTCACCCCTCTGTTCCCACCAGCACCCTGTTTATCAGCTGGCACCAGACCCACCAGCCAGAGACCTGAACTGTTAAAGCTTCCCACTCTTCCCAGCCATGCTCCCCTCCTCTATCTAAACTCCCCTACCAAAACTCCCTGTAGCCTCTTTCTCGGGGCCTGTGTTCTTTTCGCCCTTGCCCTGTCCCCACCTGGATTATAATAAAACCCTCAGTCGTTGCTTAAACCTTACCTGCCTCTATGGATTCATTTGTGCCTCAGTTTACCCTCACAGTCACAAGCTGTACAGGTTGACGACCGCTTAGGAGCTACAGGCTCAAACATGTAACCTGGACATGTGGTAGGCTGTCCCATCCTGGTCTGTGTAAGTGCATTCCACGGTGCTCACACGACACAAAACGGCCTCACAATGCCATTGTCACAAAGTGCCCTGTAGTGATGGGTGACTATTACTGTGATGTGGGTTTAGGTCTGAAGAAGCCCAAGGTGTTAGTCATTTTATTAACTAAAAAGAAAAGTACTGGGCTAGCACCACAGCTACCATCACTCCGTGCATTCCCTTCTAGCTCTTCCAAGTACAGGTATCATTTTTTTTTTTCACTTAGGATATGTATTGGTCAGCTTTCCATTACTGTGACAAATATCTCAGAAAAATCAGTGTAATCATAGAAAACATTTATTTTAGCTCGTGGTTTCAGATGTTTCAATCCCTGATTGGTTGGTCTGTTGTGTTTGGGCTGCTGGTGAGGAGAGCATCGTGGCAGGAGCATGAGGTGCAGGAAACTGCTCATCCCATGGAGGCCAGGAGGCATAGAGAGAGAGGGGGAAAGAATTGGGGCACTAACACTGTACCCTTTCAAAGCCCCAATGACTTCACTTCCCCCCACTAGACCCCACCTCCTAAAGGTTCCCCTATCTCCCAGTGGCATCCCAGGCTGGGCACCAAACCTTTAATGCATGAGTTTTGGGGAACACCCACCTAACCCAGAGCACTGCTTGTATAATTCTCTATTCTTTTAAAACCTAACACTGCAAGATGTGGTCACTTGTTGCTAGTTACAATTGTGGACTGTCTAATACTCTGATGGCTGGACATACCACAGTCTGTGTAACCATCCTCCTATTATTTTATATGCAAGTTGCTATCCGTAGAATAAAAAGCTCTGTGTGAAGTGAACATCGTCATGCATACGGTGTTTCTTACTTGTGGATGAGTTCCTTTGGGCTAGATTCCCAGGTGGAAACTTCAGAGTCAAGTGGTGCTGTTTTGTTTTATTTTTAAAAATGTTTATGATGATCTAAACCGGGACTCGAGGATGAAATAGGAGGAAAAGAGGCAGCTGTGCCACAGACACTAATGAGCTAGTTAAAAACCCCGAGGGAGAAGCAGGGGCTGTGCGCTGCCTTCAGAGCGCAGGGCTCTGGGCGTTCGTCTAGCTGAGCCTTTCTTGATGCCTCCGGGGAAGATACAGAAAACTGAACTGCTTCCGCGTACAGAAGTGCGGGGTTCAGAGCCCCGGGGGGAGGCAGCTGCAGCCCTGACAGACAGTTACCAAGGAGACCTCTGCTGTCTCCCTCAGGTCCAGGTTAACAGTCCTGAAGCTGAGCTGGGTGGCTGGATAGAATTGGCTCAAAAGAAGAAAATGGGGAGAAGAGAGACAATGACTTGGAAAAACAATTTCACTGTGAACCTCAGGAGTTAGCACCAAACGTAACCCAGAGATCATCCTGGTTCTTTCCTTTTCCTGTGTGACTCGTGGTTTGGTCTTTTCTCTGTGGTGCATTTATTTTCATTTTGGTTTAATAAAATAGAACCACCTGTGTGTTCCACTGCACCTAATTATGCGAGCCCGTGGGGCATCCACTGTCTCTGCAGGGGAGCACACGGGGCCTGGGGGGCGATGCACGGAGGCATAATAGGGTGATTATTGTGGCCGTGTGCAGACTGGAAATGAGGGGCTCACACCCACACACTGACTCCCTCCTCTGCGCTGCACTGCCAGGCTTTAGCCTGCAGCAGGACTTCTGGACCTACGAAAGTGTCACTGCCAGCTGCTCACAGGAGTTCAGGAGCTTCAGTCAGCTGGGTTTCCATGCCATCACTGTCTTTCCCAGCTTTCAGTGCCAGCCTCATGGAGCCTGGGAGCTGGACTCCTCGATGGGTCACTGCCATTTATTGGAATCTTGCAAGACCAGGCTTCCAGGTGCTGCTGCCACCTACAAGGGACATTGTCTATATTGGCAGCCACAAACCAGTAACAGCCATCATACAACTTCGGGCTAATCAGGCAGAATAGTGGAATTTCTAGTGTGTGATGGGTAGCAAGTGTGATTCATGGCCCACAAACTGAGCATGCAAAAATACACACCTTTTCACATTTTCTAGAATACATTTTCTGACTTCGAACTTCCATTTAGGTAGCTTAAAAACACCATATGTTGTTTGGGGGGTTCTTCCTTTCACCAGAACTGGTCTAGAGGAACTGACTTGAACGAAGAGGTTGATCGTTGGTTATTAGTACATACAAAATGCTCCTGAGATGCCCACGGTGGGTATCTGGCCATTTTTGTGCTGCAATAGAGACAAAAAAACTTCCCTGTGTGTCTGCCTGTGACTCTGTCGGCCCGGCACTTCACATGCCATTTCCTCCCTGGGTCTTCACCGCCGTTAAGAGACATGCCTGGATTGAGAGATGCCAGAAATGGTAGGGGCTTTTCTTTTAAATCTGTTGTGTCAGTCAGCGATGGGAAAGGTGTATTCAACTCACAGTTTTGGTAGTTTCAGTCCATGTCGGTTGGCACATTGCTTTTGGGGTGGTGAGAAGCCAGCACATCATGGGGAGGTCACATGGAAGAGGAGGCTGCTCACCTTATAGTGACCAGAATTGAAAGAGAGAAAGGAGATGCCCCAGGGTCCCAGTACCCTGAAGGACACCCCCACACCCCCAGTCCTAGTTTCCTTTCACTGGGGCGCCTCTTACTGGTTCCTCCACCTCCCAGGAGCACTGGCTGAAGACTGAGCCTTTAACGCATGGGGCTTGGAGCACTTATGCACACCGCAGCCCCAGTGCAACCTCTTCTTCCTGGTTTCTCAAGGTCTTCTGTGAGTTCCCTTTCCCAGTGTTTAGAATTTCCTACAAAATAAAGAAGCCGGAAGTGAATTACTGGTGTGCCAACCCTGCATATAGATTTTTTTTTTTTTTTTGTCAGTACTGGGGATCGAACTCACGACCGCCTGCTTGCAAGGCAGGTGCTTATGCTGCTGAGCTAAATCCCTGCATATAGTATTAACACAGAGCTGCCCTCACTTTCCCACCTCCCTTTCTTCTTCTCTTTCTTCCTCTTCCTTTTCCTATTCTCTTTCTTCTTCTTCCTTTTCCTAGTCTGTTGGAGAGCAGCGCGGAAGCTGAATACATGTGCAGGGCTGTGGCATGTCCCGGGCATGGCCGAACTGAGAATGAGGAGATGCCTCTGGCAAGACAGGCCACAGCTGAGGCCAGCTAG
This sequence comes from Cavia porcellus, assembly GCF_034190915.1. Taxonomy (NCBI): domain Eukaryota; kingdom Metazoa; phylum Chordata; class Mammalia; order Rodentia; family Caviidae; genus Cavia; species Cavia porcellus. Next base: position 11,539,984 of record NW_026947496.1, read on the forward strand.
GGACTTTCTGGATAGTTTTCCTTAATTAGCATCATCTGTTGCTCTGAGGGAGTCCGTGAGTCCCTCCCAAGATCCTGCTCAGGGTTCCTCCATTGTCCACTCAACTCTTTGCTTGTTCTGACTAAATACGGGCTGCCCAGCATCAGTTGGCCAGCTAGCAAGGTTACGAGCTCTGCTGAGGATTTCACTCCTCCTGCAGCCCTAAAGATCGTGCCGCATGGCTCATTCCTTTGGCCTTCACTCTGTACCCATTTGGGAGACTCTGGGGGGATCTAGGCACAGACCCCATCACAAGTCCACTTCCACTTCTTCTTTTCCCTCTTAAGATAGCACTCTGTCAACTTCCAATTGCCCCTGGGGTAAAGTAGTGAACATGCACAGTGGGTGCACCATGGTTCCCCAGGAGATGACCGAGGCCCAGTCCAGGGACAAGAGGAGGGGCAGGACTGGCCACTTGGCACGATCCAGCTGGGGTGGGAAGGGCCGGTCTTGTGCACACAGCTGTGCTCTTCCTGTGTTCTATGTGTGAACAAAAGTAAACTGAGGCATGAAGCTAACACTGGAGGGCATCTCCGAAGCAGAGGAAGCCCGAGAGAGGTTGGGGTTGGGGCATGGAACGGGCAGCTGCGGTTGTTAGGCACCCACCCCTGAGATGATATGAGGCACTGGGAGGATTTTCCTGACTCTTAGAAAAGGCCACCTGCCACTCAGGGTGGCAGGTCTCTATGCTAATCTGAATCCCACAAGGAACAAGAATGAAACACATCGTGGCCAGGTCCGAGCTTCTCCCAGGATGGCAGAGAAATCAGTATGAGTCAACCGCACTGAAAGGTAAAAATCAGGACATAGGATATTCGCAGTGGCATTCCTTCAGGCAAACAAACGGCAAACCTTTTAAAGATTCATTAGTAGAACAATGGATAGATGAGCCTTGATACAGTCTTGCGAGGGAGTATTACTCTCAAAAATGCAATGCATGGAGTAAGAAGAGCAAGCTGTGAAAGAGTGCGTGTGTCAGATTCATTGCTAACAGTGTTAAGCATGAGAAACAACACCATGTTCTATGTGGAGCTGCAGGCGTGTGCGTAACGCTATCGTGAAGAGCACAGTGATTATAACCTAACTGCACGGCTGTGCTGATGGGAATTTTGGGACTGATACTCAGAGAGTGTCACAGATACTGGTGGTGTTTTATTTCTTCTGGTAGTGGATGCGTGGTAACTCATTTAAATATATATACATATAAACTATTATATTTTATATATAATTATACAGTATGTAGATGCACACCTTACATATTTCACTTTCAAATAAATAGTGAGTTAGCTGTGAAAGGAAAAACAAAAAGAGGAGAGAGTAACAGGAATTCTGATCTGGATTTATTTTTGATTTATGGAGAGGAATTAGGTAAGAATCTTGGTAGGAAGGAAAATGTCATTTTAGGATTCCTATTGCTGGGAATATAAACATTTTGGGAATAAACTTTTAAAAAAATATTTACATAGAATTATATTCACAGAGGATCTCATTTATATTCTTAATATTCAAATCCAAAGGCAGTGACGTCCAGCCAGCCAGCACACTGAGGTGGCCAAAGATGTCCCTGCCAGGTTGTGCAGAGCTCAGATTTTACCAGGCGCCTTTTGGAAAATGAAGCGGGTGTGACAGCTGTGGTGTGGTTTGTCCCTAAGGCTCCTGTGCTGGAGCTTGGTCCTCAAAACAGTGCTGAGAGCCAGGAACTTCTAGGAGGTGGGCGTGGGAGCCAGTGTCAGTTCCTGGGTGCTGCCCTTGCAAGGGGCCCCTGTCCTCTCGGAGGAGTGGGTGCAGGGCCGGGGAGCCTGCTGGAGAGCCTGGGTGGGACACTGTCACAACTCACAGTAGCCCTTTTCTCCAGGCCTCAGTTTATGCAGGACAAATCAGGTCACCCTCAGCCATGAGGACCATTCTGGGGCAAGATACCACAGAGCCATAGGTGCCATCACCTGTATTTAGCAAAGATGAGTGGCCCAGCGCACAGAATGACCTCTTTTCAGGCTGGTAACGAGATGGGATTCCTTCAGCTATGGCTTGAACACCCCCTCCAAAACTCGTGCTGAAATTTAACTGCCCTCATAAGACTGTTGAGCACTCAGGACCTTCAGGAGCCCTCATGAGTACTTTGATGCCCCCAATTTGGTCCTGGGTTACTTTGTGTGAGAGTAGGCTGCAGACGGAAGGGTGAGCTTACAATGTCCTCTGTCTCCTGTGCTCTCTTTGCCCTTACTCCATGTGATGGCATCATAAAAATCTTCTCTGGACATCAGAGCCAAACTCTCAGAGCCCCCAGCCTCAAGAACCATGAGCCAAACAAATGCACTTTATTATTTATAAAGTATCCAGTCTGGGGCATTCTGTGACAGCAGCAGAGTGACGTGCCCTGTGTGCTTTGTGATGTCGTAGCATCCAACATCCTCCATGCTAGCTCTAGGTCCCCGTCAGGCTGGGCGTGGAATGTTAAGCTACAGGAGACGAAGAAGGTGTCCCTCACTCTGGTGCCCTCTGAGCTCCCACCCTGCTCTCACTGGGAGGCCTGGCTCTCACCTGAACACAGGGAGTGGGCCCCTGCCTTCCTGACAAATCCAGACCCCCTCAGTCACCTCTCTCCCTGTCTCAGACAGACAAATCGATCAAGTGAACGGACGGGAAAACAAAGGTCCATTCACTCTTCCTTTCCACATACTCATTTAGAATCATTACAAGAACAGAGCCAAGGGGAAACATTTAGGACCCCTACCACTCTTGTGACCTCAGGAAATTTTCTTAACTCTCTAGCTTTTCCCTCTCACTTGCTTAAAAATACATATTTTTAACCTACTAGATGATGTAGATAAAGTACCCAGCACCTGCTGGTTCCTCTAAAGGATACTGACAGTGGTACTACTTATATGCCCACCCAAGGAATACATAGATGGATTGACCCAAGCACTAAGGAAACTATGTTAGTCAGCTCTCCATGGCTGGGACAAAACACCGGAGAATAGCAATTTAAAGAAGGAAAAGTTTATTTTGGCTCATGGTTAAGAGGATTAAGTCCATGGTCAACTGATGCCATTATGTGATTATGCCATTATTGTGATTATTGTGGTCAGGCAGAACATCATGATGGTAGGAATTCAGGAAACAGACACACACACACACACACACACACACACACACACACACACACACAGAGAGAGAGAGAGAGAGAGAGAGAGAGAGAGAGAGACTTACTTTCTTAAACTAGGCTCTACCTTCTATAATCTCCACCACCTACCAACTGTCAATTCAGTTATGATTACATCAACAGATTAATGCACTGGGTACAGTTACCTTTCTGAAGACTCTATCTCTGAACATTGCTGCATTAGGGACTGAACTTTTGGGGGGCATTCCATATGCAAACCATAACCGAAACATACATCCCACTAAGTCTATGCCTTTCTCTCCCAAATGTCATAAGAGCAGGTGTGTCCTGGAGTGGTGCATGGAGCGGTCCTTGATCAGGCATACTGGGAGCTACCTTAGACTTGCCCTACAGTGCGTTCATGGTCTAAATGCTCTCAACCCAGGGTGGGTGCTGGGATGACCTCACTCCAGGAGTGCCTGTGCTTCTGTACCCAGTCCAGGATAATTCCTTTAGAGACCCGCAGATTCTCTATAGTGTCCCTCCCAGTGGAGTGTCCCGGCTGCTCTTCCCTCCCAGTGGAGACCTGGCATTCATGGAAAGATGGTAGAAGAGTAAAGCAGTTTGACATGGTCCTGTATTCCCAGACAGTAGCTGGGTGGTGGCTCCTGCAGAAAGAGGAGACGAGCGATGTCAGGGAGATGCCTGAACTGTGCTCGGAAGCCCACAGCACAGAGATGGAGGCAGTGAGGCACTGCTGTTTCCCAGGCTCCAAATGAGCAAATGTTTGGGAATGAGGGTGCCAGAACAAAACTGCCTGTGCTGTTGTCCCGGTCCCTGTTCTGCTCAAGTCACACATGTGCTAAGAGGCTTTTGGCTCCATGTGGCTGGTAGACATCGGCTGACAGATTTGGGATCTGATAAGAGGCTGTTGATTTCATTCATTTGTGCAATGTCGGAGACGAATTTTAACAGTTAAAATTGGGAAGGAAAAGAATATATAAAAAAGAAAGCCCTAGAACTTTGCCAGCATTGCAACACTGGCTGTTTCTTGTAAGGGATTTCTTAAAACTGTTAAGAGCCGGAGCTGGAGGAGCCTATTTATAAGGGGCTTTGCTGTCATGTGCCTTTTTGGGGAGCCAAGAGCGGGAGCAAAGGGAGGTGTCCGTGGGGTTGGCTGGCCTTGGGACCTGTGAGCACTGCACTCCTTGAGGTTCTTTTTTCCTCCTGTGTGCACAGTCATCTTCCTGGGAAGGCCAGGCACTTCCTTCCATGCAGCCTCCATCCTGAGGGCACCGTGGATCCACCCACAAAACAAAAATGATGATGATGGCAATGGTTAATAACTGTCCTCTGCGTAAAGAGACATGGAAAATCAAAGCTCCCTTTTTCTGGGAACTGTGATGTGAAATTTAAAATAATTCATATTTACCTAGCCACAGTGTGCTTTTGGAAGTCACCAAAACCAATATCATGCGAGTCAAAAGGATGATTGCTCTGTGATGTGAGGTGGGGGCCCAGGGAGCCTTGTTGACCAGTTTGCTGCCCTAGTCTTCACTTCTGGAGGTGTGAGTCAGCTTTTCATTAGTGTGACAAAATGTCTGAGATAAGCAGTCTCGAAGATGATTAGTTTGGTGCATGGCTTCCGAGGTTTCAGTCCATGGTCATATGGCCGTGGCTTTGGACCTGCTGTGGCATAGTGCATCACACTGTGATAGAAAAAGCTGTTCACCTCATGGGGGCCCAGAAGCACAGAATGACAGAAAAGGACCAGGTTTCCAGTCTCCCCTTTAAGACCACACCCAGTGACCTAACTTCCTTTTACTAGGTCCCACCTCTTAAAGGTCCCATTACCTCCTAATAGCCCTGCCAGCTGGCAATGGAGCCTTTGATGCATGGGCCATTGGGGGATGCTCCAAATGCAAACTATAGCACTCCCCAAGTTGCATTTGGTTCAACACAGATCCTATTTATCTCCTAGGGGCCACTAGGAGATAAGGCATTAAACATAGTCCTTTATATTCAGAAAGTTCTCTACAGTTTCAAGGTGTTTCCAAACACCCTGCCTGGCCCTCATTCCATACCAGATTGGTAGGCAGCTCAGGCCATTTGCACTAACTGGAAGATGAAGTGAAGACTATAGGGTTGTAAGTGGAAGGTCTCTGACTTTAGAAGTGAAGCCTTTCCATTACACCCCAGTGATCTCCCTATAAGGGAGAAGTAGCCCAGGTTCCCTTGTAAGAGTGAGATTCACAGCCCAGGTCATGCCCCGTGTACCTATCTGTACTGGTGACATATTGGGGGATGTGGGTGAGAGCTACTGATGTCGTGGGACCCCACATTGCTCTGTGGACTATGTCAGGGTCTGTCCCTTTGAATCCCTTATGCATAGAAGGACATGTCACAGTGACAAGTCACCTCTCATCCTTGCAGGGGGACCCTCCTGTTTATAACAGTGTCACTGGAATGAGCACTTGGTGCCTGAGAAATGCATGCCCTCATTCTCAGGAGATGCATGAAGTCTTGACATTGTACTCAAAAGTATGTTTTACCCAAGAACTAGATCTCCCTATACCATGTTGAGTAGGTAAGCACTAAGGAGGAGACTTTAGTGTGGACTTTCCACAAATTCTTCATTGTTGGGGATCACCAAATTCTGGCCAGTGCCGTGGTTGGTGGGGTCCCCACACACCCAGCCTTTCTCCCAGGCAGTGTGGACAGTGGCTTGGTTTTGGCTGCAGGAGTAAGGACCTGCTCAGCCTCCTGCACTTTGGTGGAAAGCAAGGCTACAGCAAGCCCCCTAGAGAGGCACCCCTAAAACACACCTATGCAGGAAGTAGCCCTCATCTTGGGCCCGTGCCCCCCTCTGCCCTTTGCTGTCCTGTGTCTATACCAGCAAGAGGTATAGCAAAGCTCTTCTGGTGCATAGCTCCTCGCACTGCACATGACCACTCCCAGGAGCCTCAGCCACCTGACACTGGGGAGGAGCAGGGGAGGATTCTGGGTCACATGGAGCTGGAGAGAGAGCTCCTTTACTTTGGGGGATTCCTGGAAACTTAGGAATTCTGCCCCTTTGAAAAGTCCCTATTAGAGCCAGTCACTATGGGCCTGGAATTGAGGATTAACTAGAGAGAGAAATGTTTGTCAATTATTTCCCTCAGTGACACTGTTGCCACCATGTCAACCAGTATCAGACTTAATTATTTCATTTTTTTATCAGAGTAGAAATGCTTAGAATCTTTAAAAAATGTGTATGTCCAGTTTTATGAATTGAAATCTCAATGCTGTGAATCATGTGAGAGGACCCTTAATCATGTAAAGTTATGTAGTTACCTGAGGGAGGAGTGGGTAAAATATGTGCCTATAATTTAGTTATATTTGAGGTTTCTCATAAGGCAAGTAATGCCTTTAAATGCCTAACATTTAAACTTGTGTCAGATTTGTTTTACTTAACATTAGGATTTCAAGGTTCCTCCAAAATCCTACCAATGACTCAAGTTTATCCTTATTTTGGGGGGAGTAGTGCTCCATGTAAGATCCACCTTTTCCTTATCCATCCATCTGTCGATGGACAGCTAAACCTACTAACACGTTGGACGTCCCCAGCGTTGGGGCATGTGTCTTCCTTGGCCAGACCCTGTGCATGTGGGTTCACCACCGCTTTCCATGTTCTGACCAAACCCAAGAGAAAGAAAAGCAAGCAGCAGGGCTGCAGAGCAGGCTGTGTCTTGCAAGCAGATTCCTAGGGGATGGCAGCTTCTCCTGTCGTGGGAGCAGATGACGGAGGGACAGTGTCAGCAGAGGAGCCTCCTGCACATTCTCACCCTTTGCCTTCCTCCCCTTTTCTCTAACTTCCATTGCACTGGACATCTATAGAGGGTCCTGCAGCAGGTACTGGGTACAATCACTTGGCAAAGCAATTGCCAGGCATGTATCCCCAGAACTTCTTCATCTCCAATGATGGAAATTCTGTATTCATCCAGACACGACTCCCCATTCCTCCTTTCTCCAGCTCCTGAGAACCACCATCCTATTTTTGACATATGACAACTCTCAGTGTCTCATGTAAATGGAATCAGATAGCATTTATCTTTTTGCAACTGGATGACTTCACATTCCCTTAATACCCTTAAGTTTCATCCTTGTAACATGTGTCACACATTCCTTCCTTTTATGAGCTGAATAACATCTGTCATCTGATCTATCATCTATCTATCATCTTTCTCATACAAACACACATGCACACATGCACTTAGTTCATCTGTTCATCTTTCAGTGGCCACTGATTTGCTTCCATCTATCACAATTGATTATTATGACTAATAGTGGGTATTCACACATTGCGACTGGATATAGAGCCAAAGTGATTGAACTCATTATGTTGAAGAGATATTTGCCCACCATGTTTATTGCAGCACTGTTCACAATAGCCAGTATATCAACCAGCATGAATGCCTATCAATGAACAAATGGATAAAGTACAAGATACATGTATATATTATGTGTGTGCACACAGTGTGTATAAAATGAGTGTCTTGGTCACTTTCCTTACTGCTAGAACAAAATACTCAACACCTGCAACTTAAAGAAGGCCCAGAATATGTCCACATCTGGCCCTTTTTGAGCAGGGTGTCTTGGGTCTGTCTTCTCAAAGCAAAGTTTTTTACTTTTGAGCTCTTGAGGCAACAATGGTTGGGGACTTTCTGAGTCCTCAGCTGCCCTCAAGGCATCTTTTCTATGGTCCTAATACAAAGGCCTTAATGCTTGACATCTTTTCAATACTAATTCTTTTAAAAAAATTTTTCAGCAACCGAACTGTCCTTGGATAGTATTTTACAGATGTCAACTTTATAGAAATTTGCGTTCTGGGGAAACTGAAAACTTTCAAAATCACTTGCTAGTGCCATTTATTCTTGATCTTCAACATAGATGTAGTTAAAAGGTCCCAATGGTACCCTTGCAACAACTTGAATGTTGGGCTGCCTTGGAATTCCCTCTACTAGATTAAATAGTCTGACACACTTAATCACTGTCTCCCAAAAAATCTCAGGACATTAGCAAATGATAGACAATTTCTCTGCCACAGCATAACACACATGACCTGGAGTCCAAGTGCCAATGGAGTACTTGCTTCCCACTGAATCCTTCTGAATCTGATCTTTAGTGTCTGCACTTTGATCAGATTCTGGTCTTAGAGTTCTGATAAGACTCTCCCACTAAGTTTGGCTTACAACATTTTATGGCTGACATCTCAAAACCTTTCAAAATTCCTCCCATGAACCAGTTCCAAAGGCATCTAAATCACATGGTCAAGTATAACCATGGCCAAGTCCCTACTCCAGGAACCATGATTCAATCACCTCCTCAAATCCTCCTTATGAGAATATGGGACTCTTGGAGGACATCTAGATATAAACCATAGCAATGGAATACTATTCATCCTTGAAAAGAAGGAAATCTTGTCATTCATGATAATGTGAATGAGCCTGTGGACATCAAGCTAGACCAAAAACGACAATGACAACAAAAAGACAAATGCCATGCCCTCTCATTTATATGTAGAACACAAAAAGTGAAAGTCACAGGAACAGAAACTAGAATGGTGTTACAAGGAGCAAAGGGAAGGGGTAAGGAAGATGTTGATCAAAAGATAAAAATCAGTTAGGAGCAATAAGTCCAAGAGAGCCATTCTGCAGCATGAAGACTGGCATTAGTAACAATATACTGCCTACCTGAAAATTGTTCAGAGTCGATTTTAAGCATTTGTACCACAGAAATACTGTGAGCAGTAATGCATATGTGGATCAGTTTGATTTAGCCATTCCATAATGTATGTATACCAAAACTTTATGTATCATAAATTATGTACCATAAATATATACAAGTTTTATTTGCTGATTTTTTAAAAGTGTGAGTGCTATTTCACCTGGACACAAGAAATCTTAGAGAAAGAACCATCACTAGGATCTTGACCACCACTGTTTATGCCCAAGTATAGTGGGCAAGGTTGGACCCGTGTGTGTGTGTGTGTGTGTGTGTGTGTGTGTGTGTGCGTGTGTGTGAGTGAGTCTCCTGTCTCAGCTTCCTTCCTCACCAAGCAGGGAGGTGGCAACTCCATTTAATGACCAAGGAGCTGACAACCAGCCAGCATTTTGCAGGAGCAGAATCCCAAAGCCCTGTATCCTTGCAGGCCCCATCAAAGGGCACCTGCTCGACCTTTAAGGAGAATGAGACAGGCCCGGGAAAGAGATGTCCCTGTGTGGGGGAAAAAATAAAAGTGCAGAGAAAGCTGCCCTTTTTGGTTTGGGACTGTGAAGAACTTCAAACTAGAGAAATAAAGCCTGCAGAAGAAAGCAGAAGAATTGGAAGCCGCTCTCTGACAGGACAACACGGATTTGGCAAGGGGTGGATTAGGCCGAGTGTTATCTGCAGTGATGAAACGCAGCAGCCGGTGGTCATGAAATATTTATGAATGGGGAGCGGATACAGCATTCTGCAGTGCAGCACAGGGAAAGCAAAGTTTCAGGAACACTGTAATAGCAAAACCCTCCATTAATTATCGGAAGCAAGCTGGAACGCCGGTTCCTATGACAACGGGGTCCCCAGTGAATTTTGTGCTTTTTTTTTTTTTAAAGCTGCTCCCATTTACCGTGGTACATTGCATTTGTTTTCCACTGGAGGCTTTGTGCTTGTCTTTTGCAAATGAATTCATCCTGTCCTCGCAGTGGCTGGAGCTGGAGTGCAGAGGACAGGCCATGGCCTGGGGAAACTCACAGATTATGCAACTTTGGGCTAATGCTCTGTAAGGACATTGGTGGCTGCTGAGAACACCTCCACTGGGGTGTGGAGGGCTGGGCAGGAGGGCTGAAGGGACAGGTGGAAAGCGTGGACGATGGGGGGTATATTTCAACCCCCCAACCCCATGGCCTTTGCAATCTAGGGTCACCTTGGGGAAGAGCAATTGGACCAGGCGGGGTGCTTGGGTATCGAGCCTGCTGCAGCCACAGAGGAGCCTGAGTCTTGCATATGAAGCTCAGGCTCAGAGTTCTCTGGCATAGGGAAGTGGGGAAGAACTGTGGCTTGGTTTCCAGGAGAGCAGGCTGCACCCCCTGGGGGAGACGCACAGCTCCGTCCATCCACAGGAGGCTGGTTGTCCCTTGCTCCACCATTAACTGTCACTCCCTTCCCAGGCTCGCAAGAGAGCTTTGTTTGCTGGACTTTCAACACAGCTGTTGCAGGGCAGCTGTTCTGTGATTGCCTGGCTTCATGGACTGCTATTCCCAGGAACATTTTCCAGACTGCAGGACTGATGCAGCCACTCTGGAAGACAGTCCAAGGAGGTCGATGGTGGCATCCTCTTTGCCACCACTGCTCGTACAGGAAGAGAGCCCATGCTCCTCTCTCAGGCCTGCAGTCTGTACCTGAAGGCTGGCTTGTCTCCTAGGTGGCCTCATGAGGAATGCAGGAACCATGCTAAATAGCATACGATAGAAAGAATCAGTCTTGGGAAGCAGATCATAGAGATGTCCAACCCACAGGTTATGCCAGGTTCCAGATAAATTCCTGCTGCTCCAGAAGTACTTTTCTGGCTCTGCTGAGTTTTCTGAGTTGTCAGAGGACTCACAAGCAGCATGTGTGAGGAGGTCTGGGAGGACGCTGGAGAAGGACTAAGGTGCACATGCACATGCACATGCACATGCATCTGTGTGTGCAATTCCACCCACAGGGGCAGGGCCATGGCCGCTCCATGTGGAACCCACCAGACTCCAGAGAGCGGATGTGTCCTGGGGAAGTTTTCCGGCGCTCTCTGATTTCCCCATTCAGACTTCATCCTCGGGGCAGAGCTGCAAACCCCTGGCCACTTACTTACTGATGTGGTGTAGGGAGGGACAGAGGACTCAAACAAGTAGGAACAGTGACCAGACCTGGCCTTGGAGCTGTGTACCTGCCACGCCTTTGTGGTCATCTCGTCTTTAGCTCCAGGCAGGAGGGTCGCCCGGTCTTCATCTCACAGTGAGGGAGCAGAGGTTAGGAGAGGGCATCACTTTCCAGGCTGCGTAGCTTCTGAGAGGCTGAGCAGGGCCCAGAGCCTGCTGTCCCTGTTCTGAAAGCCTGCGCCAGCTTCTCACTCACTGGCTTTTGCAGGTGTGGGCACTGGGCCTGGCCCCAGTGCCCTCACATAGATGTCCAGTGTGAGCTGTGGGCATTCAGGGAAGCGTCAGAACTTCTAGGCAGGGCAGCTGGTGTTTGAGTGCATTCTGTGCAAATTCATGTGTCATCTGCAGGTCTGGATGGGGTTTGGAGGTGGGGCCTTGGGAAGACAATGAAGGTCACATGGGACCATATGGCATTCTTGGCTTTATAAGATGAGAGACCTGAGCTAGCAGCTTATTCCCTCTCAGAGGGGATGCCCAGTGCCATGTCACAGAGCAGCAAGAAAGCCCTCCCCAGTACCATGGAGATATGGGCACCATCAGCTGGGACTTTCTGGCCTGCAGAACCACGAGTCAAAGCAGCTTCTATGCTTTACAAATTACACAGTCCTGGGTATTTGGTTATAGCAACAGGAAATGAGGCAAGACAGGGTCCCATCTTATGCCCTTAAAATATAGACGTTTGTGTCTGCTTTGGGATGCTTTAATTAGCTCTACAGCACATTTATGGAATTGGTAAATCAATGCACACTCCCCTGGTGGAGCTCACACTTACACATCTGTTCTGCTGATACTGGAAATGAGTAGAAAGCTCAGAGTCCGGTTTTGGTGGTAATGAGATGGGTCACCCCAGGGCTCCTTGAGGCCAGAGAGCCAGCTCCCTGCAGGTGGCCTCTGTCTCCTTTACAGTCTTGTTTGTTCCCTGGGATCCTTCGAGGCACCATCACTCCTGACCTTCTCAGGAGTCCTGTGCATTTCCGTAAAAGGATCGGTGTTCACCAGACCTGCACTGAGGCCGGGGAGGGGAGGAGGAGTCACACGCCTACACGCTGCCAGCGTCCTGCAGCGGCTAGAGCCTGAGAAGTGCCCCTTGACTGCATCTAGCTCCTTTCTGCCCCCAGCCTTCAGAGTCTAATTACTGCTTGGGGTCAGTTCCTTTGTCTAGGAAATCAAGATGACGTAAGAAGCCCTGGACAGGGCCCAGGTGGGAAGCTGATGGGTGAATTCTCAAGTCTGCCCAACCTGAAGCTCTCTGGGTGTTATAATGAGCGCAGTGCTGCATACAGCAGGCGCTTACACATGCTCCCGCCTCCCTCTGCCATTCCTTAGCTGTGTGTCTCACCTAACTGCTGAATTCCTCAGTTTCTCCAATCTGAAGGTGAAAGATGGTGCCCATCCTCAACTTTGAAACTATACCTGTTCAACCCCAATAGCAGCCACTGACCGAGCAAGGGCCTGAAGAGGCCGGGAAGCCCCTGGCTTCTCCTACAGTGATGCCTGTGTCCCTCTGTGCATTATTTGGGTCACTTACATGGAGTTTCTGTAAATTGGGCATAGTGACAGTAATATAGCTTGCTGGATTCTTAAAAGGACTAAATGTAACAATTAATGTAAAATATTCCAGACAGCTTGGCCGACAGTCAGTGCTCAATAAATGCCTGTTGCCGACAGTAGCAGAATCTGTCGTGAAGATACTAAAATTTCCAAGCTCCTGGGAGATTTGCCATGGAATTGTCCCTGATCCTGCAGAGGTGACACAATTGCCTCCAAAGTACAGAAGTGACGGAGGCTCAGGGAGGCTGAGCAACATCTCATTTCCAAGGTCGCACTCCACGTAGCCCAGGAGCCTGGTTCCCCTAACGTGGCTTGCTCTCCTGTGCTAACCACGGGGCCCTGCACTGGGTCATCAACAGAGACCAGGAGATTCTAGCATGGCTTTGCCCTCTGTGTGGTTCTCCAGCTGCACTGGGCTGCCCAGGATACCTCAGATCATGGAAATCAACAGCTCCTTTACCAATGCTGAGCCCACAATGGGTCGCACACAATGTCTCACTGCAACACTCAGTTCTTCAAGACCCTGCCCACCCTAGGGACTCAAGAGAGAAAAATGACTTTGGATTTTCTTTTTCGCTGTTTTTTGAGACAGGTCTCACCATATGGCTGGCCTAGAACTTGTAATGATCCTTCTATCTTGGTCTCCCCATGGCTGCGATTACAGCTGTGTGCCTTTGGGTTTTCTCAAGTGGGTTTTGATTTTTTCTGAACCAAAGGAAAGATGAGACAGCAGCCAGGGGTCCCAGGAGGCTCTGCCCAACCCCCATGAACAGCTGTGGGCTCTGCAGGGTGCCCCCTGCTGCAGTGGGAAGATGCCCCTTGAGTGCATGGCTTCCAGAGCCCGTGTCCAGCCTGTGGTGACGTTCTGTGTCCTGTGGGCCTTGCTCTACCTGAGTTGTGGGTGAATGGAGCACCCCAAGCATACCTGTCTCTGAGCTCACACTTGTATAGAACCCAACCCAAGAACCTGGTTGAATCAGACCCAGGAAGACCAACTCAGGAGTTCTCAAAAAAGCATAGAGGAAGAGAATGATGTAATCTGAGCCACATGACTCAGTGGCAAAAACAGCTGTCTTACAAGCTGTGTGGCCGTCTCGTGTGACTCAACCTCTCCAAGCCCCAGCCTCTCATTCGCAAATTGGGAGTGAGATTGCAGGGCAAGCTTGCACTGAAACTCTGAAGTAAGGAAGGCAGGGAGACCTGTGGTCTCTTTAGGACTCATGGAGAAGTCTGGCAGCACCTGCAGGTGTGGACAGCTGGGGAGCCATGCAAAGGTGTGGGCTGGGGCACTTGTCACCGAGGGCTCCGCCTAGCCAGGGTCTGCGCTCCCACAGTTAGAGGGGAAGGAAGTCCTGCCAGAATGGAATGGTGTGTCAGTGTGTGTGTGTGTGTGTGAGAGAGAGAGAGAGAGAGAGAGAGAGAGAGAGAGAGAGAGAGAGAGAGAGACTAGGAAGCCTGGCTTCTCTGATACCTCTTCCACTTGCTCAGCTGCGTGACCTTGGGCAAGTCACTTAATCTCTCTGGGCTGGAGTCCTCATTGGTAATAAAGGAGTTCCAGTTGCTCCACACCCTTGTCAACATTTACTATTTTCTGTATTTTTAAAGTTACAATTCTGATGGGATTCTATTACTGCAAGTTACAGTTTTAACTTGCATTTTCTTGATGACTAATGAAATTGAGTACATTAAAAATTTAACAGCCAGTTAGATAACCTTTTAAAAGAAATACATGTTCAAAGATTTTGTCCATTTTTTCTACTTGATTATATCTCTCTTATTCTTGTTAATTTACAGGAGTCCTAGCAGGACAATTTCTCTGAAAGCGAGAGGCCCTTTTGTAGTATGAATAATGCCTGTGTCTACATTTAGAACTCTGACTCCTGGGTTTGCTTACAAGCCAGCCATTGAGTACCTACAAATATGACAAATAAACCTGAGCACAGAGCGATTCAGCCACCAGCTTTCCCAGATACAAAGACTCCTCTCAACAAAACGAGGAGATCCCTGCTCTTTTCCGTGGTTCATTTCAGGCTGATTTCACAGGAGGGGAGGAGCAGGGGGCTGAGGAGTAAAATGCCTGGTGGACCGTGAGGGAAGTCGTGAATGAGGAAAGGGGAGAGAGGGGGCCCTGTGCTGCCCTCGGACTCGTTCCATAGTCGGGCAGAGCCAAGCTGTCGTCTGAAAAGAGCTGATAGGGAAATGACATCAAGAGCCAGGAGACTTAGGACTTAGCTGGACGAGCACGAGTCTGCAGAATCAGTGTAAACTCAGCCAAGGAAATGCTTTCTCTTCACTGGGGACTGAAAAGACCCAGGTGTGAAATCAAAGTATCTCTGGCAGCCACCCAGATGAGCACAGGTGTGCCCCCAGGTGTGTATCCTGACTCTGGCCAGGGGTGAAGCAAGGACTCATCCTGAGCCGCACTTCAGAGCACGGTCCAGCCACCACTGAGGCCCACAAAGACAGACTCTTCCGCTACTGTGGAAAACCATTTGCCTTTGATTTTCATCCTTCACAGTTACTACAGCAACGCAGACTTTCTTCAGTGAAGGCAGGGTGACACCCAGGAAAGTTTTTCTTGGCTTTCATTTATTTATTTTTACAGAGTTCCCACTGCATGCTAGATATCATGCTAGAAGATAAACAAAACAGACTGTTTTTCCCTTGGGAAGTTCACAATGTTGTGGGGGAAATAAAAAGTAAATAGTTGATTTCAAGATAATATAATGTCTGTGGGCCAGCGGATTACAGAGTGTTGACAGAAAAGGGGGGCCCGGCTGGTGGCTGAGGAGAGGGACAGGCAGGAGTGACAAGTCCTCAAGGTTAGTGACTTCAAGTCTATTTCTTTCTATCCTCTGCCAAGGGGATATGTTTGAGTAAAGTTAGGATTTACAAAATGCCATCATGCATCAGAGCACAAGGACACGATTTCCGATTTTCTCTCCTGTATACCTATGGCCTCCTGGCCTCATGACTTACATGAATGAACATTTTGTTTTTTTCCATTTGAAACATGAGCTCGATGCAAGTTAATTAAGAGGCTGTAAAATGCGACCTTGTGTGAATTAATTAATGTCAGTGCAATGAACTTCTTTTCTTCTCCATTTCTCACCTATAGAAACCCAAGAAAACGGCTGCCGTCTTTACAAAGAAGATACTGTCGAGTTCATGGTTCTCAACACCTTGCTCTGCCGCGCTCATAGGAATGAGCAGATGGACAAAGAGAGGTAGGGATAAACCTGAGGATTTGTCACACGAGAGTACACTGGAGGTTCCTCTAATAGACAGAAGGCTCAGAGGCGTGGGGTCATAAGCGAGGTGGGAGAGAGTGGGAGGTGGAAGCCAAGAGTCTACCTAAAAAGCTGGGAGCCACCGTGTAATCACTCTTAGGAATTAGAAACTCTTTCTGTGCTCTTCTTGAGGAGCGTGTGATGAACTATCCGTTGGTCTGTGTTATGGATTAAAAACTGGTGGTCAACTTAATACCAGCTGAATTAAATCAGCATGGTGCTGAGCGTAGATGTTCCACCTGAGGAAACTTGCCAGCATAATGAGACGTGGAGTGAGGCACTGTGGGTTTCTCTAAGTGTTGCTGCTTTGAACCATTGGTGCTCCTGGAGGGGCTCATCATGACTAGCTTCCCCAGTGTGAGTCTGACCATTGTCATTGGAGAAGCTCAGGACCTTGTTGTTGAGAGTGGCTGTACATCACTTTGGGGGATTTCTGGTCCTTATATCAAGCATCGCTTCCTGGCTCTGGAGGGGAAGATGTGTGCCGTTTAATCTCTGGCACAAACTCGTCATGCTGGCTTTCTGGCATGCACTTGACTGTTCTTATTGTTGGAGAAGCTTGGGACCTCCGTATCTCTGAGGATGGCAGTGGTACTTTTCAGGGCAGCCCTGGTTCTTATTTTGAGCATGACTTCTTGGCTCCAGCGTAGAACTATCCACCTACCAGCACAGCTCCTTCACTCTGCTGGCATGGACTTCCTAGCTTCCACTGCTGACCTTTGGGCCTTCCCAGTACAGATCCATAAAACAGACTGGCGTGAGTCCTTCTTGTGGGCCTTACACCTCCAGCTGGACTTGTGGGAGGCATTGTCATGGGCTCTAGTTTTTCATCTGGACTCATACAGGACATTACTGTGGGATCCAGGCTGTTGGCTGAATATTCTGAGTCCTTAGTGTTATGGACAGATTTCCTGCACTTTCTGTGTTTAACTCTGGGTGATCATCAAAAAATAATATTAAAAATTCTGTGTCCTGATTCTAATTGTTCTCTGCACAACCCCTAATTACAACAGTCTGCATCTGGCTGCAAGTAATAGAAAACTTCCTTCATCATGATCCGGACAATCAGCTTACTATCTCACATACTAGAAAGTCCAGTGGAATGACAGTTCCAGGATTGATTATTAATGTCTCAAAGATCCAGGTTATTGTCATCTTTCTACTCTGCCATCATAAATATTTTGATTATCTTTCTAGACTGCTCTCCTAGTGAACCCAAATGTCTTAACTTAGTTTCAAGAACAACACATAGACCCTAAGTCCAAATGCAGAAGAGCAAACATCCTATTTTTAAAAAAAATTTTATTTTGAAGGGAATAAAAGAAACAATAAAATGGAACAAAACAAAACAGTGGGAACAATATTGAATTTCAAAAACAAGACAGAAGGAAACCCCCCATAGTTGCTATAATGCATATTGTTATACTTCAAACAGATGCTCAGATACCTACCCTAGGCCTGCAAAAACAATAGTCAATATATGCATTAAATTGTTTTTGTACCTTAGGTGCTACCATCCCAGCTTGTGTTCCTCTGAATCAGCTGGTTGTCTACACTGAGGGCCGGGGGTAAGGGGCGGTGGGCAGTTCCTCTTGTCTCGCAGCTTGCATGCTGGCTGGCTCATGGGAAGGGCAGGCTGACTTCTCCATTCTTCTCCTAGACCATGGCCACTGCTGGCTCATGGGAAGTTTTATCCTGGTTTGATTGTCTGTTTTGAGGAAGAACAATCTTCGTAGAAAATTCACTTGTGTATTGTTTAGTTCCATCAACCTGAACTGCATGCCACCCCCATACTTCTAGTTAACATTTACAGGAGCAATCCTCCCATATCATTTTACTTATGCATGAATCCTCACTCCTGGGTAGGAGAGCAGTGTAGCTTTCCCTGAAGGACATAGTAACTTGGACAAGGATAAATTAGAGCTCTATCTGCAAGGAGACGGATGGATGAGATGGAAAAGTAACCAGCATGACATGCTAAACAAGCGCTCTCTGCTTTCTCTGGTTAGATTTGAGGGCCACAGCTTTGGGGATTTGGAGATTTCTCCTTTGATCATCTCATTTCTTCTCTTTGTCAGTGAGTAGCCAATACAGTCATAGCAGACAAATGAGCAAAATGTAATGAAGAAGCAATGATTGGGGAGCAGACTACATCTGAGCAGAGGGGGAAGCCATTAACCAAACCGTGGAGTACCTGGAAGATGGCTTCTGATGTGTGGAGCCATCCCCTCTAGGTCCCTCCTTCCTACTCAACAAGATCAAGATTTATGTGACCAATCATATCAATGGAAACATCAAACAAATTCACAGAAGATTTATGTGACCAATCAGAATAGAGATTAAGAAGTAAACTTTAATTGTAACTCCTCTGGCTTTGTAAGCATTTCAAACCTCAATTTCCTCTACAAAATCAGAATAATAATAGAATACTTGTTGTGGGTTAGATTGTGAGTGTTCCCCAAAGCCTCATAGGTTACAAAGGTGATTGGATCATGGGGACTCTGTACTCATCAGTGGATTAGTTCACAGATGAGTTCAGAGCTGACTTGTTGCGAAAGCAGGTTCTGGTTAGAGAGGTCCCTGTGTGACCTGGAAGGATGTATTTTCCTCTCTGGCTCCTCCCTTTGCTCTCTGCTTCCTGGCCAACATGAGATGGACGTTTTGTCCATCAAACCTCTCTGCTATACCATTTCTACCTTGAAGCTGCCTGACCATGGACTGTAGCTGTTAAAAACTGCAAACCAATATAAATATATACTTTTAAATTATGTCAACTATTTGTCCCTGTGATGAGAAAAGTAAGACAGATTTTGGTATAAAAAGTGAGGTCTTTGTTCATGACTATACTTAATCCTGTGGTTTAGAAGTTTTGGGGGAAGCCACCAACAAGCAAGCCCTCCCTGTGAATCAGAGCCATGTACAGGACACTTTGGAAACAGCCAGACCCAAACCCCTTCTAGTGTGCAGGCTGGGAAACAAGAAGAGACTCCCTCTCACACACACTTGTAAGCAACCTGCTGATCCTGAGAAACACAGGCTGCAGTGATAGCTACTGAGCTGAAATGCAATCTGATGCCTGTGCTGTTTGGTGTTTCACTGACTTTGCAGGTCTAGGACCAGTGGTCTGATCATCTATTCAGAGAATAATGGTACACAGTGTGGTATCTCTGGGAAATCTCCATAGCCATTGTTGATTTCCTATTATCTTGTTTTGGAGACCTGAACCATTTTCATTGTCTTGTTGGATTGGGTTTTATTCTGTTTTGTTTCGTTTGATTTTGGTGTATCCAGTGGCATAGGTAATTATTTCAAGGATAGCAAAATATATTATGGTTGCCATTTTGGATGTACTATTGTCTTGTTTTTAAGTCCTTTATTGAATTCACTCTTTTGTTTTTATTGATTCCACTCTGTTCTGCATTGTTTGATTTTTACTATGTCTGAAGGTATCTGCAGCTATTTTGAAGACAACAAGTGACATTATGGTAACTATTGTTGATTTCATATTGTTTTGAAGTTCTATGAAACTTACATGGATTTGTTTTGATTGGCTTTATTGTTTTATTTTTCTTGGTTTTATTCTCTTTAAAATAAAAAATAAAAAAGGAACCATTTGTAACTAGTTTGCAGAAGGAGTTTGGTAAAGTCTGGAGATGCCAGGTAGAGAAGCCCAAGAATGTTGCACGTCAAGCTCGATAGGAGATTATAGTTGAAGTTCAGAAAACCAGGATGCTAATAGAAATGCATGCAGTAAAAGGCCAAGCTTGGAAGTTTTCAGTTGGCAACAAGGACTCTATTGGCAGTTGGACCAGAGGCAATATATGTTATATATGTTATATATGTTATGCTAGAGTATTTGTCTACATTTTGCCCATATACTGAGAATTTTCAGAGGGCTGAGATTAAGAGCAGTGTACTAATTAATCTGGCAGAGGAAATTCCAAGACAGCTCAATATTCAGGCTGTGGTATGGGAACTTTCAGCTGCTTTCAGTCACAAATCAAGAGCAAAAAATCTCATTCAAAAAGTTTGGCATTTCATCAGAAAGGAAGGGCCTGAAAATTTGGAGCAAAGGAGACCATAGTTTCTGAAACAATTGTCATTGAAAAGAAGCCAATAGAAAAGATGGCGCGGACTTCCGGAGAACATGGTGAACAAATAACAGCAGCCACGGAGGCTCTCTGAGATTACCAGCTTAGAATCCAGGAGCGGTGCCGTGTGAGGAGTCCTACGCGAGGGGAGATGTACCCTGCCGACCCAGGAACGAACTAAGTTGAGAGAAACCAACTGGAAATGCAATCCTGATGCTATAACAGGAACAGATAAAATCTCAGTGCGGAAGCTGGATCCTGCACCATTGGAAACCACGATTTGAATTTCCTGCTGCTGATACTGCAACCCAATCCGCACGGCAGGGAGAGAGACGTGCGAAAGCTCTGAGAGCTGGAATCGGCGAACCAAACAGCATTGAGAGCAGGACTGGCAGGGAGCCCTGCATCGACCTGTGGTGAGTGAGAGAAATGGGAACCCTTTCATAGACTAGGAGGCTCCAACAGAGGACATTCTGGGAATGAGCAGACTAGCTGGAACAGGACCCTGCAGTGACTTTAGTCACATATTCCCCTCTCAAGCGGGAGTGGTGGGGAGCGCTTGGCCTGGTGACGCCACGGACTAAGATCCAGTAGGCTAGCCCAAATCAGGTCCCTGTGCCTGGCGGTGCACCCTAGCAGTGAAGCATTCAGTAGGCTAACTGACCTGGAGGGGCGGGCCCAGCAGAGGCTGCCCAGGTCTGTGTCTCCCTAGTACACTGCAGTGGGTGGGAACACCTAGCTGGCAGATTCAAACAAACTGTAACAGACAAAGAGAAAAAAAAAAAAAAAAACTGGGCCTCCTACATACGCTTGTATGGAAGGAACAAAAAGTATGGGAAAAGGCAGCAACAAGAAAGGGTCCTCAGTCCCCAATCTTGAGAACACTGATCCAGGAAAGGTAAATGCAAAAGAGAATGAAGACAGAAAACAATGCAATATCAGACACGGCACCTATAGACATAAAGCGGTATCTCCAGAGCCTCATAGACGAGTTCAAAAGTGAAGTATTTAATGAAATAAAGCAAGAAATAAGTAGAATAGTTAGAGAAATGCTAAGCACCGCCCAAGAAAAAACAGATGGTGGAATGGAAGAACAGAAAAAAAGGAGAGAATTGTTTGATGGAGAAAATAGAGAAAACATAGAATACATGAAGCAGGTTCACAGAGATTACCAGGAAACTAAAAACTCTATTGAAAGCTGGCATAACAGCTTGAAAGAAACTAAGGATAGATTATCAGAAATGGAGGACAGATTTGTAAGGTGGGAGCATGAAATGAAAAACTTCTTAAAAATAACAAGAAAACAAACAGCAATAATACAAGGGCTAGAAGATGATAAGAGGATCTATAACTTAAGAATTAAGAACATAAAAGAAGTAGAGTCTCAAACAAATGAACTACAAAAGCTATTCACAGAAATAATCCAGGAGAATTTCCCTAATTTGGCAAAAGGTAAAGATACTCAGATGTATGAGGCATACAACACCCCAGCCACCTACAGTCCAAACAGAGCTACACCCAGGCATATAATAATCAAAATTCCAGAAATCCAATATAAGAACAGAATATTAAAAGCCATCAAAGACAAGAAACAGATCACTTACAAGGGAACACCCATCAGAATTACAGCAGACTTCTCGGCACAAACCATCAAATCACGAAGAGCGTGGGGGGAAATAATTCAAGCTTTGAAAGATAATAATTTCCAGCCAAGATTGATATATCCTGCACAACTGTCCCTAGAAATTGATGGAAAAACAAGGTGCTTCCAGGATAAAGAGGAACTAGGGGAATTTGGAACCACCAATTCAACTCTACAGAGATTACTGCAGGATATTCTAAAAATGAAAAATACCAAGATTCCAGAAACAGAGACAGAGAGGCCACAATGAATGGAGCAGAAAGCAAAATGAAGAGGACAAACTTACAACTAATGACAGAAAAAGAGCTCAACAGAAATGAGGCAGAGAAGGTTGGATGGTAGGAACAGCCATTTTGGAGAAAACAAGACATCATAATAGGTAATGCTGATTTAATATCCTCTTGTTTTGAAGTCCCATCAAGCTTTTGTTCTTCTGTCTCCATCAGCTTTAACGTGTTATATCTTATTGGATTTTATTATATGTGGTAATATAAACAAAAACTTTTATAGACAAGGAGATTACACAGAAACCATTGTTCATTTTCTGTTAGTTGATTCTAAATACCCTGTAATCCTGTCATTCTCTTGAACAGTTTTACATTGTCTTGATATGTTTGATGCTACAGTATACGAAGTTATACCCAAAGATTTTAAGGGAAGAGACACTATGGTAACTACTATTATGTCGAGATTATCTTGTGGTAAAACACTATTTTGCTTAAATGGCTATGTTTTGACCTGTGCTGTTTTGTTGTTATGCCCTCTTTTTTTTATCTCAATGTCCTTTTTATTATCTACTCTTTCATTTTTATCCTTTTAATTAAGGGAAAAATAAATAAAAAATAGCAGGTTATATTATAGTAACCCACTTTGATTTCCTATTAACTTGATTTGAAACTCTGTATTGCTCTCACCATCTTGTTTTGACTGATTTTCCTCTATTCTGTTATGCTTGATAGTACGAAGTTTGAAAGTATAGGCAACAACTATGAAGACAATAAGATTCATTGTGACACCCATTCTGGTTGACTATTATCTTCTTTTGAAGCCCTCTAATGTCTCCAATGTTTTGGTTTTATTGGTCTTATTCTTTACTGTTTTGTTCAATTTTATTATAACTGATGATATAGGCAATTCTTTTTAAGATAACAAGAAGCATTATGGTAACCATTGTTGATCACCTTGTATTTTGTTTTTACATTATGTATTAAGTCCATCCTTTTGATTTGACTGACTCTGTCCTGGTATGTCACATTTGGTTTTACTTTCTTCAAAAAAAAGTAATAAGAACTGTGGGAATAATAAACCCCTCCCCCCCAAAAAAAGATGGCCCGAAGGCATCTCAGGATTCAGCAAGACTTCATGTTTTACTGGCTTAATTATGGGAAAGGGTAAATTTAAAGTCCTTTTAAACACATTGCTTTGAAAACAGAGTGCAGGGCACCCTGCTCAAGAAGGGCCACCTAGGGAACTGATTGAATCCACTTAAGAATTTTATTCACAGTGCCCAGCTGTCTAGCCTCTTGGGTTCCTGCTGCCATGATCTACAGGGGCCCAGCTACTGCTCAAACTGTTGACAGACCTTGGCATCATCCCCGTAGAGCTGGTTTCATGCACACACAGAATGCAATGTTGTAGTATCAAGAAAGCTTCCACCAAAATTTCAGAAGAAACCCAGGAAAGCAGACAGTGTTCTCCTGACAAGGAAGTGCATGAAGCTTTGAGAGTGAAGCCACATCTCAGCCCAGCTTGCACCACACAGAATTTCATTAATTAATGTTTGCGCTGTGGGGTTTGGGTCTTGCTTTGGTTTCATGCTTTTCTATCCCCCATGTCCTCTCTTTTAGTATGGGAATGTTTGCCCTGTACCATTGTGTGCCAGTAGTGTTTAATTTCCTTTTTTATTTTTACAGGGGCTCCCAGCTAAGAACCCACCTTGCATCTCCCAAGAGACTTTGGACTTGGACTTTTTACTAATGCTGGAACTGTGAAAACTCTGGCAACTCTTAGAGATGGAGTCAATACATTTTGCATAAAGAGATGGACACAAATCTTTTTGGGACCCCAGGGAAGAATATTACGGCTTAGACCTAGGATGTTCCCCCAAGTTCTCATGTGTTTAGAAGTTGATTGGATCATGTGCTGCATTCTCATTAGCGGTTTAGTCTACTGATGAGTTCATAGCTGACTTGCTGTTGGAACACAGGAGTCTGGTTAGCGTCCGGTCACTAGGGATGTGACCCAGAAAGGTATATTTTCTCTCCTCCTCCTCTCTTGCTCTCTGTTTCCTGATCATCTTGACCAAAGCAGCTTTTTTTGCCACCAAGCTCCTCTGTCATGACATTTCTGCCTTGGAGCCAGATAATCATGGACTGAAATCTCTCAAAACTGAACGAAATTGAACATATCCTCCTTAAAGTTGGGGATGTCACCAAGAAACTAAGACACTACTTAATAAATTCTTGCTGCTACAGTTATTAATTTTTATTATATTAGAACAAATTAACTGCTTACTTTAAAATTTCAGTGAATTAGTAATATTTATTTTTCATTAACATAGTCTAGTGTAGATGACTTCAATCAGGTGGTTCTCTTCATGACCAAAGGACTCAGGGATGCTACCTTTTGTTTTGTGGTGCCTTTGTCTTCAACAGATGGTCTTTAAGATTTCTGAAGAGAAGTTAGGGCTGCCTTAACATGACTTGGAAGCAGTTCTTTGTTAAGAACTAAAACAGCCTAGATAGATCCTAGGGGGCTGGAATAGACAACTTTGCCATGTGCTCAGGTAGAAATGTGGTGAGTGAATTATGCTAGTCTTCACCACAGGATTATTTTTTTTTTTGCTGTTATAATTAATATTATGTATTGCAAAGGCAGTCATTTTTCTAAATGAAATATGGCCTTTAACAATGCTCACTGTCATAATTCCAGGAAATCATTTCTGGGAGATACAAACTTTACATATAGGTTTGAGGTGTTTCGGGAACAGACAGTATCCACCTCTGTTATGGTTGATACACTGTGTCAACTTGAGCAGTTTGGAAGCTCACTAAGAGACTCAGCAGGGAGCCAGGGTTCTTACTTTGTAAACATCCTGAGGAAGAGGAGGGCAGGGTGATGGTGTGAGTGCTACACCTGCCTTGTAAGGGGGGTGGGGGCTATGTACCATATAAGGGAGGAGAAGATGCTTGTTCTTCCCTCTTTTGGTCTGGCTGCTTTTGCCAGCTGCTGCCTTGAAGTGCTGCCCTGGTGCCCTGCCATCCTGCCTTGAAGCCAGCTGATTATGGACTGAAACCTCCACAAACTGTGTGCTAAACAAGCCTTTCCTTTCTTCATTTTGGGTGTTGGGTATTTTGTCCCAGCAATGAGAGAAAAGTAACCAAGATGACCTCTAATGAGCATAGTGAACTCTGATGACTTCTGTTTTTTTCACATTCTCAGCACAGCTGGACACAGCAGGGCTGGCTCAGAAACTGAAGTTACTCATAGCAGATATTCTGTTTTAGTTCCTTGGGTCGCTTTCCTATCTTCCGGCCCTTGGCTCCGGGTTCACTTTTATTACTAGTATCCAGGTCTCATGTCTCTTTGGTGCAGGGCCACCTCCCTGTTTTTGGAAGCTGCTTTGCCTTGTATGCAGACAGTAGTAAGTACATGGAAAAGTGAAACCCACTGAGATAGCCCTTGTAGTTTGTTTATTACTATAAAAAATATGCCTGATGCTGGTATTTGTGAAGAAAGTTCTGGAGCTGCAAGGGCATAGCACCAGTAACGGCTGAGCTCTGGTGAGGACTTCATGGCAGATGGCAGGAACACACGGGAGAGGGCGAGATCACATTGGCATAGAGAAGCCAGAGAGCCTGGGATCCTCCAATCCCTTCTGCGGCACACCTCCCTCCTACTGACCTAAGAACTTCCCACCGAGCCCTGCCTCTCAGAGGTCCTATCTCCCAGCATTGCACCAATGAGAACCAAACCTTCCCAGGAAAAACTAAACCTTACACAAAACACAGCGCTCAGCTAATGAGCGGAAGGAATCCTGGTCACAGGACTCCCCTGTGGGATGGGCCAGTCGCCCTGCTAAGGTAGGGCTTTGCTTGACTTTGCACCCTGTCTTCACTTCCTTCTCCTTTCTATTCTGCTTCCTAACTGCCCTTTAGGAGACACTGCCCAGTAAAGCACTTTCTCATGAATCCTCATCTCAGAATCACCTCAGGAAAACCCTCAGACTGGAATATATAGAAGAGTCAGAATTTCAAAGACCCCAGTCTCCACTGAACCAAGCAGCTGAGAGGGGTCTTTGGGTGCAGTATTACATGCCTCTACCCTAGTTATTACATTCACACATCAAAAAATCATGCAGGCAGACTTTGGTACTGTGTGGAGTCCCTGAGCAGCACAGGGACTCAAAGGTGTCCTCAGGAGCTCATCAGCCCACATCCAGTGCTTCAAAGAGTTCCAAGAGGCTGGCTCAGCCCGTGGCCAGCCAGGTCAGCGGAAATGGAATTTAAATCAGCAGAGGGAGTCATAGCTTTCAACTGGGTGAGACTTGCTTTTCTCAACAGGATATTTATATTGTGAACTCAGGGAATTTGGGTTGAAGAATATGAATTTCTTAAGATTCTTGCTGAGATTACACAGTCACAGGTAAGGCTGTTCATCTGTATGTGGATCACGTAGAAAGCCATTTCTTTCTCTTCCACCCCAGTGAGAAGTTGGTTTTGGTAAGTGGTGGCCTGGCATGGGTACTTCTGACCTCATCAAAAGACTGGAGAGACAAGCATAAGAGTGACCTCAGAATAGGTACATACAAGGCACAAGAAGCATGCAACAGGCTGAATCTCAGGCCACTTGGGAGTGACTGTGGTCTTAGTCGCTGTGGTGAACCCCACGAGGTGCTAGCCATCAGTAAGGACTTGCTGTCCTGGCAGCGGGAAGGGCTGCCAGTACCCAGCGTTGGCATGGGCTACAGAGAGGTCCCCTACCAGTGCCATTCATTTGGGGGGGGGGGATCCCGGGTTTGATGACTGATTGACCTGCAGGCAGGAGGGTACAATCATCTCAGCTCAACATGGAAGCACCCTGAGGGTTCCTGAGCTCCCAAGCCCATCCCCATGGGGCTAATCAAGAGGGTCCTGAGCCAGGATTCAGTTTCTCTCTCTGCCAAACTCTCCCCTCCCCATACAGTTAACTCCTCTTTCTCCACTCCAAAAATCCATCTCAGAAGCTGCTGTTGAGAGCACCGTAGACCTCATCATGTTTTCCTCCCTCAACAGCCACAACTCTTTCTGCAGGCAGCTGGGCTGAACACAGAGGGGCTCCTTCTGTGTTAGATTTGGGATCTTCTCTGGTTTCCCAGCCCCCTGTGGAAATGTCGGTCAGGGACAGGGAAAAAACAAAGCCTCCAAGACACTATCGAAGAGGGGTGCACCAGCCAGGCTCACCTCACTTTGATGCACACAATGACAAAAGGGCTTCGCTATCTGCATAGGGTGCAGGCATCCAGCCTTGTGTGTGCCCAGGTTCAAGACCCTTAGCAAGGCCTAAGATACAGCATTCAGAATATATTGGCAATTTGTCTACTTCCCTGCCTTTCCTTGGCCTCCACCCTCGGCAAAGCCACAGCTCTCTTTCCTGGACTATATGCAGTTCATTCTCCATCCTATAGCCAGGATGACTCCTTGAGTAATTATTTTTTTTTCATCACTAAGATCTCTAACAGGTTCTTTTCATAATTACTAGGTTTTAATTCACAACTGTCCTTGAGAATTCGATACAGAGATACCTCCCTTATTCCTCCAAAACAGTAAAGATAAAGATTTTCAGTTTCTTTTGTGATTAGACTATTAGCTCGGTTTCCTTGGTGGTAAGTTCTTTTCATTGAGCATGTTGATGACCCTTTCCCAGGCTGAGCAGCCCCCAGATGTCTGATGAATTTAGGTTGTGTGTAAACCTCTGTATTTGCTATTTGTTGTGAAATAACAGCTGGATTTCAGAGAAGCTTTTGGAGGTCAGCAGAAGCTGTGGCCTCTGCTTGTATCGCAGGGAGCATCAGCACTTGCCATGAGGAAGAAGATTCACTGTCCCATCTGCCTGTGCAGAATGCCCGTTCCTCCAGAGTGTTGTTAGCTAACATGTCCCTGTCCCAGCTTTGACACTGTCAGGTCCCATCAAGAGGCAGGGGCATTCCTGCCTTACCCAGAAGTCCTTCTGGACCGTGCAATCTGTGGGCCTTTCCTATTGCACTCCTCACAGCAGTTCATTAAATCTTTATTTGTTGGCTGTTGACCTGCTAACTCAGTTCCATGGAGCAGAGCCAAGTTTGTCTGGGCCACCACTGGGTACCCAATTCACAGTGCTGCACTTGATAGATGCCTGTTTCAAGAAATACTTACTGAATAATATGGTGCTCTAACTTCCACTTCAGACTGCATCTAAAGAAAGAATTCTTAGCTAAACAAGGTTGGAAAACAGCTGCAAGAGAGGAGGACGCCCTGGCAAATGAGCAGAGGACCTTTGCCTCTCCTTAGACCTGTGGGGTGAAGGTGCAAATAGGGTTTCTGGTGCAAGGTCCTTCTGCAGAGGAAGCTGCAGCGCTGCTGCCTCCTGGGCTCCCTCTGGAGACCGAGTTACCCTCCTGACAGCCAGCCCAGCTCATTTCCCTCTGAACTTGTCTGTTGCCAGCTGCCTGCTGCTGGCAGAAGCGGAGCCTAGAGAAGCTACTGCAGGACACTACAGGGCTTTGGAGGAGCCTCACATCAGTGCCTGAGGCCTGGGGTGCTCTGCAGGCAGGAGGTGGAAGGATGGAGGAGGGAAAGCTTCATGCTGTGCCACTTTTGAGTCATCCCGGGTGCCCGTCCACATGACTGGGCCACCTGCACCCATCTGCCCCTTCCTCTGCCAGTGCAGCAGCTGCAGTTGGTAAGGGTCCTTGCAGAAGAGGATTCTGTGGCCCTAGAGGAGGAGGGGGTTTTACTGCTTACAGCAGAATCCTCCTTGTTTTACACATAAGGGAACTGGGCCAGAGAAGATGGTACTGGCCCAAGGACACACACTCAGGCAGTGACAAGGGTAGCAAAGAACTCCCAGGGCTCTGGGATTGCACCAAATCTCTCTCTCTCTCTCTCTCTCTCTCTCTCTCTCTCTCTCTCTCTCTCTCTCTCTCTCTCATCATCGCTTTTTACTTTGTCTCTGCCCCATCTTGTCCCCAAGCCTCTTCTTATCATGCCAGCCCCATGCCACAGCTAAAAGGACACACATGGCTCTGTCAACTCTCACCCTGCCCACCGCCACTGGCTCTGTACCACCCGCTCAGGGCTGGGCGTCTTGCTGGCCTCTGCACCTGATCAAACAGTTGAGGAGCTCAGTGCGGGAACCAGGAAGGGGCTCTGGCCAGGGTGTGCACCAGCCCAGGCTGCCTGCGTTTCTCTGGGGGGCACTCGGCCTTCATGGAGTGCCCAGGAGAGCAAGAGCCTGGTTTGCAGACCCCAGAGTGCTGTTCAGGGGTGGGAGGCCCTGTGGGTTCCACTTGGCAAACTTAGTCTTCGCCCTTTCCTGCCCCTCCTCCCTGGTACCAAGCCCCAGCCCTTATACCCCCGAAGTGAGACTACCACCC
Source organism: Cavia porcellus (assembly GCF_034190915.1). Taxonomy (NCBI): domain Eukaryota; kingdom Metazoa; phylum Chordata; class Mammalia; order Rodentia; family Caviidae; genus Cavia; species Cavia porcellus. Next base: position 11,569,249 of record NW_026947496.1, read on the forward strand.
TACCCAGAGTTATGGGCACCCCGCTGTCCCCTCCCCAGAGCACCTAAGGCAAGATCTGTGTCCAGCACAGGGCAGGAAGTGTCAGTACCCCTTGGCTGTCAGGATTTTACTTCCTGGGGTCCCATCTAGGTGCAAAGGAGGAGAGGTGAGACAGAGCAGGTTCCCAGCCCGGCTGCTCAACCTCCACCTCCCACCACCCAGTCCTGTTTGGCACTGAGGGTGCCCCTACTCTGAGTTAGCCAGAGCCTGTCGCAGACCCTAAGGTGGGCGTGCCAGGAAGGCAGAGTTCTGTTCCCGGCTGTGGACTCCAGAGTGACCACTCCTTTATAGTGTGGTCAATGGAGCCATCTTTCCTAAATGGGCCAAGTTTGGGAATGGCCACCTCCTACACAAGCCCAGCACTTTCTGGTGAGCTGGAGGCTCTGGGCGACCCTGGAATAAGAAGTATAAATGTTAAAATGGTAAAATCAAAACGACCACAGCCAGAACAGGTGTGGTGGTGCACGCCTGTAATCTTGGCACTTGGGAGGCTGAGGCAGGAGGATCTCGGAAAGTTGAAGGGCAGCCTGGGCTACACAGTGAGTTTGAGGCCAGCCTGGACTATATGGCAAGACATTGTCTCAAAAAAAAAAAAAAAAGTGGGGGGGGGGAAGAATAAGAGAAAAAGAGCTGCATAGCAAAGAAAGAAAGGAAGGAAGGAAGGAAGGAAGGAAGGAAGGAAGGAAGGAAGAAAAACAGATCAAAACAAAACCAAAACCACCACAGCCTGGGGAGCTCTTCTGCTGACCCCAGAGTCCCGCAGGGGAGGCGGTGGGGGTGCGGTGTCTGCCCAGCTTCAGGGCGGTCCCCTCTCCAGTCCTCACGCAGGCTCCTCGCTCCCCGCCCTCCTCCTTCACCGGGCGCCGGCCTCCCTCCCCTCCCCTGGATTTTGTTTTTGTCTGTTTGCTGTTTCTAATAAACTAATAAATAGTTGGGGCCCTGAGCGAGAGCTGGCCAATGGGCCGGCGGGCTGGAGCATTACAGCATCGGCGAGGCCGCCCATTGGCTGCGCGGCCCTGAGGAGATGGGGCGCCCGCTCCGCCTGCTGCCCTGCGGAGGTGCCCTCACCCGGGCCGCGCTGCCCTGCAGCCCGGCGAGCCTGGGCGTTGCAGCTGCTACTGCAGCCCGTTGGCGGAGCGCGCCCCGATGCCACCGTGCGTTCGTGCCCACCTTGGGGGCGAGGGTGCTGTCTCGACAGGCTTAGCCCTTGCTTCCAAGTCAGGGCGGTCCCTGTGCACGACCCAGCCTTTCCTCCCCGCCTCCGGCACGTGCACACCAGCACGCACACGGATTCATCTAAATGCTCATGGGGCCCATCGGTTGTTACGGGAGTAACTGCTGTGTTGGGCCACCTCCAGTGACCCTTTCCTCGGTTACATAAAAGCTGATTTTGAGTGGGCACGTGGTTTCTGGAACCAGAAGTGCATTTCCAGTTCCCTCTCCAGGGGAGGTCCATGTTCAACTTCCAGAAAGTGACTTTAAAACAGGGAGGGCATGCGGATGTGTGTGTGTGTGTGTGTGTGTGTGTGTGTGTGTGTGTGGCTTCCTGTCCTTTCTGTCTCCTACTGGCTAGAATGGCCACATGGTAGCTGTCTGGAGCTCCAGCAGCCCCATTGGTCTGTGAGGCCGTGCGCTAAGGATTGTGGGGCAGAAAGAAAAAAGGAGCCTGGGTCCCTGTTGATTCTGAAGGCCTTACACCGGCTCAAATCGCACGCCCCTCCGCAGACATCCCTGCCCTGAGTGTCCTCGAGTGTCTTTCTCAGTGTTAGGAGGTATCTTTTTGTGGGTTACCTGGTTGTATTCACTGGGGACTTCAGAAAACGGAGCAATGTGTGGGCGTATGTGTGGGAGAGACGGGTTAAGGCGCTGGCTTAGGGCTGAGCTCTGCAGCCTGAGGGAAGGGCAGATGTCACCGCAGAGCCCCTCCCCAGGTGAGCGCAGTCTTTTCCCTTAGGGTCCTCAAATGACTGGACAACGCCCACTCACATCAGAGTCCACTGACCCCTCAACACTTCACAGCACACCGAGGCTGGGATGTGACAAACACCCCTGGGGGCCGTGGCTGCTGTGGGCTGACTTGGGCACCTCCCTCTGTCCCGTTTATATGTTGAAGCCACTTGCGGGACATCTCAGAATGCGCTCACTTGGACACAGGCCTTTAAAGGGCCAGTTAAGCCAACATGAAGCCGTTAGGATGCCCTGATCCATGCTGATCAGTGTCCTTTAAGGAGAAGACTAGCGCTCATACAGACTCCAGGGTGCAGGGGCACAAATGGGCCACAGTGCAGAGAGATGGCACAGAGTGGGGAGCCGGGGATAGGGGACTCCAAGGCCCCCAACCCCCAGCACCTGGACCTCTCACTTCTGGCCTCCAGAACTGTGAAGAAATAACTCTGTTATGTAAGCTGTCCAGCCTGTGGTCTCCTGTCCAGCATCCCTAGTAAGCCAGCTCAGAGGTGCCGATCTAACTTCACCACACATCTGGGCCAGCGTCATCGTTAGCCACCGTGAACGGAGTATCATACCATGCCACGGAGCCTGGACCCCAGAGCCACTGAGGGCAGGTGCGTGGTCAGAAGTGGGAAGTAGAGGAGAGCCATGGCTGTGGCGGAGCTGAGGAAGAGCTCTCTGGAGCCAGTGATGTGTAAAGAGGGCGAGACTGCAATCCGGAGGTCAGGAAGGGCTCATGCAAAAGAACAAAAAAGGATACCAAGGGGCCGTGGTGGTGGCAAGTGGCGAAGGCCACTGTGGACTGGCCTGAAGGCTGAGGGGCCCGAAGGCCTCTAGTCCATGCAGCACTTAAGGTCTGGGAGCTTGGTCTTGTCCAGTTTTACTGTGTTTTGGTCCCAAGTTTGCCAAACAGGCACGTCTACGCCTCGCTCCCTCCTCCTCCCTCTTCTTTAATCTGTGATCATAGTAGGATGAAACATTTCAGGAAGGCCATGGACACCACTGAGGATCTCCTGCCCCAGGAGGAAGACCCGATTATAACTCACAGCAGATGGAACTCGGATGCAGATTTCTACATTTCCCTCTCCTGCAGAATCTTTGGATGTGTGAGATGAACTCCAATGTCACAGGGCCTCGGTGTCTTAGGAGAAGCCCACCTGCTCTTCTAAATGTAGACGTGCCTGGGAAGAAGCCCCTCTCCCCTGCACACCGTGGAATTTCCTTCCATCAGCCAAAGCCACTTCTGACCAGAGCCCACCAGTCTCCTGCCCAGAGCAAGCAGGCAAGGAGAGCTCAGAGCGGGTCTGAAAGGGTCTGGATCTTTAGGGTCTGCATTTGAACCTTGTCTCTTGATTTGTGATTCTGGGCAAGTCTCCACCATGGTCTCATCACTCACTACCTGCCTCACACCCAGTTCCTGAGCCCTCTGGTTCTGCCAGAATCTCAGCTTCCTCGTTTGACAAAAGGGTGCCTAGACCTGCCACGCAGAGTTATTATGACAAATAAAGTGTAATAGTAAATGTGGAAGGGCCTCCCACGGTGCTTGCCTCAGAGTGGAAAGTCAATAAACAGTAGGGCGTTCTGTGTCTGAAAACCTGGCCTCTAATTACTCTCTGTCCCTTCCCAATTAAATAAAACAGCAGCGGCAGTAACAGCAACCAGGAAGCACATTCCGAAGTACTTTTAACCGTTTTCTGCTGTTGGAATGTTTGTATCTCTGTTAGTTAAAAACATCATGCTCCTCTCATGTCAGAAGCTCCTGGATCGTGGGTGAAGCTGTGCACGCCTTGATTAGTTTGTTTTTGTCTTATTCTGAAGGGCTTCACTGCTGCTTCCATATCCCACAGACTAAGCAGTGGTGTCTCACCCTGATCCACTAGGTGTGACAGCCGCAGGAGGGAAGTAGAGTTGTGTTTAACTGCCTGTGGCCTGGCAGGGGCTTCCAGCACCCAAAGGAGAACAGCTCTCCACTGTAAAGCTGTAATCTCCCGTGCAATAGAGCTCCTTTCTGGAAAAGTCTCTTTTTTTTCTAGCTGGGGAAATGCATAAATCTCAGGGGGTCAAACACTGCTACCTGGGAATGACCTTCCATCCAATGGCCATGTACCAGCTGTCTGATGAAGACACTGCAGGTTGACTGTTTCTTTTTGTAAACATCAGTGCCATCCAGTGAACATCTCTGCTTTGTAAACCTTCGTGAGCTGCAGGCTGGAGGTTCTCATCCTGCATGGGTAGAACCACATGGGCTGAGTCCTGACCCACTGGCGGAGTGCTGGGCTGTTTTCTGTGCGAACCTCAGCGTCAACAACGGTAATGATGATGACGCTAATGATGGTTGTAAAATGCACAGTAGCTCCCATTTTTATCGCCCTGTTTGGTTTGTAGGAGTTGGCAGATCACCAACACCTCTCTTTATTTACTCAGTGAGGGACCAGACAAAGAGCTCAGCTTGCCAGGACTTATTCCACAGTCTTTTATGATTGCGCCCACTTTATAAGTAGGAAGTTAGAGGTCCAAGTCTTGGAGGAATTGTCAAGAGTATACCATCTGCAGTGGCACAACCAGACCTTGTACCAATGTCTGTCTACACAAAGCTGATTCTCTTGACTCACTGCAGTATCTTTCTGGAATCTGTGACTCTGCTGGAGGGACCAACTTTGTCACCTGCTCTCTGCCACACCCAGTCTGAGTGGGCTGCCCAGGCTGTGCCATGCATTGGCATCCCTGCTGGTGCATGGGCAGCGGGTGGAAGGAGGGGAGGCTGCCTCTGCAGCTCTTCCCAGCTGTGAGGACTGCACTGGGAGGAGGGTTGTCTATTGATTGATTGAAATTGGATTTGTTGACACAAACTGCCAGCATTTCACAGTGATGAAAGAATTGCCCACCGGCCTCATAACAAGCAAAGATTTCCCTGAGGGCCACCAGAGCCGCTGCTGTGGTTCTTTTGTGAAGAGAAGAAAGCAATTAGGAGAGCGAGGGAGGTTATTAGGTCTTATTGCTTCCCTCAGCTCCTACGCACACCGCGTGCTGCATGGCATGGGATTTCGGGCTCCCAGGCCTACGTGCCGTGGATTCTGTTTATGCTGCTTTCACTGCATAAAACCAATTGGGGGACCAACACAGCTCGGATACACTGACTCCAAAGCATATGGTGAATGCATACAGATTTGGGTCACCAAAAGAAACCAGTAGGTGGGACTGGTTTTAGCAGACTAAAAATAACAACATCATTGGGGTATAAATATGAATTTACACATGCACAAGTCACACACACCTCTCCCTTAGCCCTGTGCTTTCTCCATTTCTTTTCACATTTTGTCACAATAAATATCTTCTAACCACTGTAGTTTAAAAGATAGATTCAGATAAGCAAGCTGGCTCTACACATCTGCAGATGGGGGAAGCAGAGGGGCAGGTTTGTAGGACCGCTTTGCTGCTCTGCACTGCTCAGCAGCCCTGCGGTGCAGTCTGGAATATGCCCGAGTAGGGGCAGGTGTGCGATGGGAGAGGTGACAGGGTATCAAGGATAATGTCACCTTAGGTGTACAAATGCTATCGCTTTGCTGTGCTAAAACATAGGTAGTAGAGAATGCACCACCGTAACCATTTGTACCTGAGCAGTTCAGGGGCGTGAGTACAGTCACACTGTTGTTCCAAGGTCATTACTTCTCTCCAGGAGTTCACCTTCCCCTCCTGCCACTCTGCACCCACGAAGCTCTGACACCACATTCCCTGCTCTCCCAGCCCCTGGCGAGCACTGAGCTACTTTCTGTGTCTATCAGTTTGATTCTGCTAGGTACTTCATAGTAGGGGGTCACCACCGTATTTGTCCCTTCGCGACTAGCTTATGTCCCTTAGCATGATGTCTTCACTGTGCGCCTGTACTACAGTGCAGTTCAGATTTTCCTTCCCTGCAAAGTCTGAATAATATTTTATATTGCATTTACACGTCTTGTTAATCTGTTCCCCATCAATGTGTTGCTGACGAGGCCATGGGCCTGCCCACAGTTCTTTGGCTGCACACCCAGAAGCAGGATCGCAGGGCCACGTGGGCAGCCTAGGTTTGATAGCTGCGAGCATCCACCATATCCACCTCCACAGCGGCTACACCACATGGCCATTTTATATTCCCCTAGCAACATGCAAGTGTTCCAATTTTTCTACATCTCCTATTCATGTGATTTTCTGCATACGCCTGTATACCTGTATATTTATAGCTTTAAATGTTTTTATTAGTCCATGTTTGCAATATATGAAGTTCATTTTATCTCAGGAGTAGGTGCATGTACCAACCCATCTTGATTCTTTTTCATTTCTCTTCCCTTTCCCGCCCCACCCATCTCCCTCCCTCTGTCCCTAGATTCTTTTCCTTATTTTTGGTATTATTGTGATTTTTAGCACGTGTTTATGACATATAATAGTAAATTCATTGTGGGTACTTGGTCCATTCCGTGTTGCATTTTAAGTCTTTTTCATCTCCCCATCCCCCTCAGAAAGAGTGGCAGTCATCAAGAAATCAAATAATAGCACATGGCATTATGACTGCAGTGAAAAAGGAACACACTTCCACACTGTTGGTGGGCACAGAAACTAGTACACCACTGCGGAACTCAGTATGGAGATTCCGTTTGGCCCAGGCATTTCCCTTCTATGTATCCTCTTAAAAGGGCTAAGGACGTCATGTTACAGCAACGCACGCATGGCATGGCAGTGTTCACAGCAGTGCGCTTCTTTACAGCTAAGTCTTAGAAGCAGCCTAGGGGTCTATCAGCAGATGAGGGGTAAGGACAATGTGGCGTCTGTATACAGCTGAGTACTGCTCAGGTATAAAGAAGGGTAAAGTGAGACAGTTGTAGGAAAATGGGCGTATCTGGAAAATACGGTGGTAAGTGAAATAAATCAAACACATGAGCTTAAATACTGGGTCTCACTTGAGTGAAGCAAAGTATATATAAGAATCAAAATAAAGAATTTTAAGAAGAAAATGGGGATCGATAGCTATCATCTATCTATCTATCTATCTATCTATTATCTATCTAAAATAGCTATCCTGATAGACAGGAAGTGGTACCTCATTTTGGCTCGGATTGTCATCTTCCTGATGGTAAATGACACTGACCATCAATTCATTTCCGTTACCCTGTTGCATATCTTCTTTGGAGAAATGTAATCAAGTTCTTGACCCATTTTTAATCCAGTTGCTTGTGATATTGCTTTATTTTTTACAATGAATGAGGTCAGACTTATGGACATACCTCTGGTTACAGTCAGGAAAGAATGGTTAGAAACGTTTGGGAACCTGGTCCCACTTCCTAGTTGTGTGTGTGTGTCTGTGTGTGTGCATGTGCGTATATTTAATTTATTGTGTCATGTGTGCCTGCTGCCAGGAAACACTCAGCCAGGCTGGGCTCTGCTGGGGCACCAGCTAGATAGGTGAACCAGTGGAAGCCCACATTCTCAGGGGGCCTCTCCTTACAGCCACATGGTCCACGGAGAGCTGCCCCAGCACTCATGACCATCAGGCTCTTGAGATCGGCCAGTCTGGAAGAGGAGTGCCTAATGCGACATACAGGCTAGATTTTAAAATTTAGACCAAAAGTGTAAGGAATTTCAGTAACAAGTTTTAAAATTGATTACATTTTTAAAATCATAGTATCCTTGATATCTTGGGTTAAGTAAAACAAGTTCTTGTATTTATTTTCACCTATTTCTTTTTACTTCTTAAAATATGTCTGCCTTAAAATGTAAAATTATATACCTGGAGCCAGTTATATTTGGGATAGCATTGTTCTAGTGGGAGATACAGACAATAAATCAATTGACAAGAAGCATGGTGCTATCATGATCAATAGGATGATCTCTCTGAGAAGTGGCTTTGGCAGAGACTTTTGAGGAGCAGCAGGGCAGCAGCTGGGTGGTGAGCGGGATGGTGTCTGAGGGACGCAGAGGCTTTGATCTCTGAGCACCTTGTAGGCCGCGATTATTCCCGAGAGTCCTCAGGTGTTGTCCACTGACTGGACATAGGAAATGAGCGAGAAAATGGGGACAGAAATCACACAAGGGACTGGGCCAAGGAGGCGTGGTGAGTGCTAGATTGTCTAGTTTGGAATGGAGAGGGGAACTGTGATGAGATCTGAATTCCTGTGTTCTGCTACACATAAGATGTTACCCAGAAATTCAAATGGAGACACATAGTCAGTTACCTAAAATCCTCCTGCTGTGATAATGGAGATCATCTTGGGAGATAAAGTTCTGGATCTCAGAAGCAAGGTAGGGCTGAAAACACAGAGACCACGGTCATCTTAGAGGAGATGCTGGACTCACCCACACAGTCACAGATGTGAGGTAATGAGAACCAGGAGGGGAGTGATCACTGGGGGATCAGGCACGAGTCCCTACCTTGCTGTACCTCGTCGCCTGTGTGATGGGTTGGTGGTGCCCATGGATCCTCGGGATCCTGAGCCTGCTTGTTCCATTTCCTTGAGTGTCCTGTAGCTACTTCAGTTGGGGGGTGGAGGGTCAGTGATGCTTTTCCAGTCCCTGACTGAGGCCGAGGAGGGTGGCAGCTTCCGTCTCACTCTCTTGGAGCCTGAGCCACTGGGTGAGAAGTTCTGTCCCCCAGTGCCCGCCATACGGTGAGGAAGCCCACACACCACACGGACTGGCTCGATGGGAAAAGAGAGTTACCTAGTAGATTCCAGCCATTCAAATCTTCCAGCTGAGGTCCCAAGAAAAATTGGGACACAGACACCTGTCGTCCCTCTTCCAGGCCCACAAAATGGTGAAGTATAAGAATAACGAATTGTTTTCAGCTTCTCATTTGAAATGAAATACATTTCAGCAGTGTATTACTCAGCAATAGAAAAATGCTTATTGATAGGATGACGTGGCATGCTAAGCCCAGTCTCCGGCACTAAGTGGTAACTCAGTGTTCTGTTTCATTCCCCTTAGATGACTGGCACTGTAAAGTCAAGCCCTGTGTCTTGTCTCAGGTCAGTCTTGTGAATGACACAGAATAAACTGAAGTCCTGCTTTTTATCTGTTCTTTCCAGCGTGTGGAGATGACTACCCCAGATGGTGGGCTCTAACTCCTCTGCTAACATGGGTATCCTTCTGCTCCTGGTCACTGTTCCCAACAGAGCTCTATCTCAAAGTTTCCTTTCAGATGTGGCCCTCCATGGGCCCCCACAGATGTGGTAAGCACCACGCTGTCACAACAAGCGCATCTCTGCCCTTTGTCTGGACACACACCACCGCTGACCACACTGGCCACGGAGACACACACTGCAGGCTTCCAGGTTTCTGCTTCTGCTATGTGGTGCTTTGCTCTCACTCCTGATATCATACTATCACAGATTTCATCAATGCTCTTGTCTTTCTTCTTACCCAAACCATTTATCAGTGTGCTGGAGAAAACCACTGTGAAGACAGAGCCAATAGAGAGCTCGCTGTGTGTTGGCATTTGCTCATTAGTTGGCCCTGCTGAGTACGTTTGTTCAACCAGTTATGTGGGAATCACACAGCTCTGCCATCCAGCCCGCAGTTTTTCCATCTATTTATTGGAATATTCAGTTAAGTCCTTTAGCATATACTATCTCTTTTTGTTCTGTCACTATAGTTGGTGGTGTTTGTCTGTGTGAGGTGCCACCATGGGCAGGGACCACGTCCTGCTGTCCTTCTGCTGTTGACTTTCGTATTGAACATGTGGGAGGCCTTCACGGAGCCCAGGGTGAGCTCTTTTTAGCCATGTCACTCAATCCGCATGTCTATTTTCAGGTTTACATCTGTTCTGACCCTGTTGCATATTTTTGTTTGTGATTATTGGCTATGTGGTGTACGCGGGAAAAATTAAATTTGATATAAATCCTCATTTGAAGTGAATGACTATATTTTATCCAGTTTGAATGAATGCTGAATGTTTGGAATACAGAGAATTATATAAAGCAGGTAAGAGCCACTAAGAAGATTTGCCTCAGGCTCCTCCAAAAGTGAATGGTGCCATTTAGATCAGAATATTAAGACAGGGAGATTCAGCTTCCACTGCTGAGATCAGGCTGCTGCCCTGGCAGGTGGGAGCAGGGTGCCAGGGAGGGTGCTCAGGACCTGGGAATCTTCTGCATGGCGAGGTGCAGTCACTATGGAAAACTCTATGGAAGCTCCTTGAAAACATAAAAAGAGAACCATCCTGTAAGCCGGCCTCCATGTCTAAATATGCATCCCACAGAACTGAAGTCAGTGCCTTGGGGGAATCCACACTCCCATGTCCACTGTGGCGCCATCCACAGGAGCCAAGGTGCAGAACCAACCTGCTTGTCCCTGGCCTGGTGAATGGATAATGAAAACGTGATGCTCTTTCCACGGTGGCTCCACTGAGCAAGTGAGATGTTGACAAAACGATATCATTTGAAGATGTTTTATTGGTACGTGTTTGGGATATGCAGCGGATCATGGGGAGCTGGTACGTGTATGTGTCACATTTTGGAAACCCTGCCACTCAGAGGAGGTGGCTGCACCTGAGGCCATTGGACTGTGTGAAGTAAGTGGGACACAAGAGAGCAAAGACAGTATGATTCCACTCCTACGAGGCACACAGAATGGCGACATTCATAGCAGAAAATAGGATGGGGGGGAATGGGAGCTGTTCAGCTGGGAGGGGGAGAAAGCTTCAACCACACAAGAGGAAGTGTTGTACAGAACGGCTGTACAGTAGTCACGCTGTAGTTGAAAATACTGCATTGTGCATTTAACAACTTGAAAGGCTAAGTTTCATGTCAGGTGTTCTTGGAGTAAACAGACCCAAACAAAACCAAGCAGAACGTAGAAACTCAAAGAAACCTTCGGGGGCGTGGCTGTGTCTATGGCCTTGTCACTGCTGTGATGTTTCCTGGTAAACGCATCTATCCACACTGCACCGTCAACCTGTATGTGCCAAATGTGTGCAGTTTATTGAATAATGATTATTCTTCAGTAAATCTTTTTCCAAAGAATGCAAAGGGAACGATCAGACCAGGTGAACTTGCTAACTCCATAGGAACTCAGGAGGAAACACTTGTTAACATACGTGTTAACCACCTAGAGCCAGACGGTCATAGGAGATCTATTCGGGCCAAATTACAGAAGACATCACTGTAGAGGATAAAAACCTGTATTTGTTTATTTTGCTCTATTTCAATTACTTGACTTATTTATGATTAATTTGGTAAATGTTTGAATTTATGTTTTGTCTCATCAAATCAATATTTACCAAGTGTTCAATAGTAACTGAGACTCTGGATTGGGCTACCTACATTCAAACCTCGGTCACACTATTCATTAGCTGGGGAAGGTTATTTAACATCTTGGTACCTTAGTTTCCTAATACGTGATGTGAGCATTTCATTTGTTGGAAGGGATACACCTTCCAACAAAGGAAGGTGAGACTTGTAGCACATTTACAGTAATGCCTGGCTTTAGGCTTTGCCAGTTAAGTGACAACTATCAGTGCTTATTTTAAATACTCAGGTAATATTTGCTTGGTGCTCTACTCAAATTTTCAAAGTATTCATTCTTCAATTGAAATAGCTCTTATGCAATTTTAAGAAATGCACATAGGAATAAGTAGATGAACCAAAAACCTGTATTTGAACAAGAAAATTTAGTCTTTTAATACACGCCTCAAACTTTCAAATAACAAAGGCAAGGTCAATGTCACAGATGTGGGTGCCTGTATTATTTATGCAACTAACCCTTAAATTTTAAAATATCACCTGGGGGAGTTAAATACATGGGCCATTTCTCTATTTCTTGCCCCACCAGTGGAGTTCAGAAACTAGAAGATTTTTTAAAATTTACATTTTAAAAAAAATCTTTAACTAATACATAAAATTATGCATATTCACAGGATATCATGGGTTGTTTGTTACATATATGCATTATGTAATATTTAAAACAAGTTAAACTTATTTCTTCACAGTTATTATTTCTTTATGTTAAAAACATTCAAAATCATCTTTCCATAGCCACGTGCAGTACAGTGGTGCACCAGTGTCTTCTAACTATAACCTAGTAACTGGTACTTAACCACCCTCTCAGGGTCCCTGACTTCTGGTCACCACCATTCTACTCAAATGCAATGAGACTGCCTTTTCTAGAATCCCCATATCAGTGAGAACATGGTACAGGGCTTGTGTTTCTGTGCCTGGCATATCTCACTGAGCAAAATGGTCCCCAGTTCCATCTGTATTAGTGCAAACAATAGGATTTCATCCTTTTTGTGGCTGAGTAGCATCCCACTGCGTTTATGTACCATCTTTCTTTAACCATTCATAAGCTGATGAATGTGTGGGTTGATTCTATTTCTTGCCATTGGTTAATAGTGCTGAAAAAACACGGTGATTGGCTGTCCTTTCAACCTACTGACTCATTTCCTTTGGATAGATGTCCAAGAGCGGGCTTGCTGGAGCCTGGGGTAGGTTCATTTTAGTTTTCTGATGAATTGCTGTCCTGTTTTCCATGATGGACACACTAACTTACATCCTCACCAGTGGTGTGCATGTGTTGTCTCCACATCCTCACCAGAATTTATCTTTTGACTTTTGCTAACAGTCATTCTTGCTAGAGTGAGCTGATAGCACACTGTAGTTTTGACTTGCATTTTCCTGATGATTAATGATTTTTAATCATCTTTTCATGCAGTTGTTGGGAAAATGTCTATTTAGATTTACTGCCCATTTTAAAATTGGGTTACTTGTGAGATTTTCACTACTGAGTTATTTGAATTCTCATGTTCTGGTTATTAATCTTCTGTCCAATGTTTAGTTTGCAAAGATTTTGTTGCATTCTGTAAGTCGTCTCTTCACTCTGTTGTTTCCTTAGCTGCCCGGAAGCTTTTAGTCGATGCAATCCCATCTGGCCACTTTTGCTTTTGGGATCTTGTCCAAAACTTCTTGCCCGTGCCAATATTTGGAAGCATTTCCTTTATATTCTCTCCTAGTAGTTTCATAATGTTAGGCCTTACATTTAAGTCTTTAATCAATTTTGAGGGTTTTTTTTTTTATTATTGAGAGATAGAGGTCTTGCTTCACTTTTTGTACATGGGTGCCCAATTCTCCCAGCCTTATTTATTGAAAAATCTGTCATCTCCTCAGTGCATGTTCTTAGCATTGTTGTCAAAGATCAATTATCTGTGGATGTGATTACATTTAGAGTCTCAAATCCACTCCATTGATATATGATGTTTTTATGCCAATACAATACTGTCTTAATTACTGTAGCTCTGAAGTATGCTTGAAGGAATGTAAACTTTTTAATGAGCATTGTAGATGACGTTAGCCTCCTCTCCCTTATCACTTTCTATCTTTCTTGCATTTACCATCTTTTCCATTCATCCATTCGCCCATCTACCTACCTACCCACCTGTCCTTTCCTCCATGAATACATCCATCTGTCCATCCACTCATCTGTATTGTCTATCATTTTAATTTGCTTCCTAGGTTTGTGAAGTCCAGAAGCTCAACAGACGAGATATTTGCTCATCCCTAGAGTTGGCAAGAAAAGGCAGACACGTGACTTAAACATGGTCACTGAATTCTCACACCAAAGACCTGAGATTTGGAGTTAAAATGAGGAGGACACAGTGGAAAATTAGGGTTCACAGCTGTGGTGGCAGGAGCAGTAACGGGGGAGCCCCAAGGGGTCAACTGCTGGACATGACCTGCGCACTCTTCCATCAATCACATTTAGTTTGCAGCTCCTGTGCGCCAGCCTGCTTCTCCCATTTCTCTCTTCTCAAAAAATTCTATGTTGAGTATTGTTATAATCAATTATGCCTTTCATTATAGTTGTATCATATACATGTGTATCTTCAACAGCAAGTTTTTTGTATACTGTTTATATTATTTAGTCCTCTACTTTTTTCCTTCACTTTTACCTTGTAGGTTAATCTTTTCTAGTGTGCATGCTCCAGTTGGTGTGTTTTCGTGGCTGTTTCAGTGTGTGTAATAGATATAGAGCATGCGTGGTAGCTATGGGACCACCGTGTTGAAGTATGACTGATCTGTAAGAGGTCACACATATTAATGTTCACAACTTGCTGACTTTGGAGATAATTATGTATGAAACCATCACCACCATCAAGGCCATTGCATCTCAAAATTCCCTGTCACTTTCTGTATTATTAGTATTATTATATGTTTATCCATTTTTTGGTTGGTGGACATTTGATGATGATATTTCTTGTGGATGGACATTATTTTTATGTTTTGCTGTTATAATTCCACTATGAAGATTTCTATCTGTATGTTTGGTGCAAATGAGAAAGATGTCTCTCTGATATTCCTGAAAACAGCATGGCTGGGCCATAGAGTGAGCATATGTTTAAACTTCTTAGACAGTGAGGTTTTTATAACAGCTCACATAACTGCCAGAAGTTACTGAGAAAGTTTAACAATATTTACATGGAAATCCTTTAACCTTTTGTCATGTTTATTCCTAGGAACTTTATTTTTCATGTTGCTTTTATAAATCATAAGTTTAAATTTAGTGTTGCTTTAATCAGTAATTATTGGCATATGGATATAAGGTTGACATTTGTGTATTTGCTAAACTCATATTCATTTGGGTTTTCCAAAGTAGATAAGCATATTGTCTGAAAATAATGCAACATTGTTTCATAATTTGTGGAACTAATACCTTTTTCTTTGTCTTATTGTATAACATAGGATTTTCAGTAAAATGTTCACTGGTATTTTTGTTTTATTTTAAAGAAATTTTTAATGTATTTCATGTAGTATGATATATGCTATTTTTATATATTTAAAAATAAGTTCAAGAAAATGTTCTATTTCCCCTTTACTAAGAATACTTTTAAGAATCATGAATAACTAGGCATATGCTTATAGTCTCAGGAGGCTGAGACAGGAGGATTGCTGTGAGTTCAAGGCCAGCCTGAACTGCATAGTGAGACCCTGTCTCAAAACAAACAAACATAAATAATACTTTGCTAATTAAGCTCTAACTTACATGTGCTCTATAGGGTTCAAAGATATTATGAATTCTGACCCTTCTCTTTTTTCCTTGAAGCTTGGAATATTATTCCCACAATTCACTGTTAAGCTAAAATTCACTTTCATGTTGTCCTGGTCAGGAAGTTTGCCTGTCAAGAACTCAGGCGCTACAGAGTGTGACATATTCGGGAGACACAGAAGTCTACTGCATGACCAAGTACCAGCAGATAATGGAATTTCCCATCAGCACTTCAGCTTTCCTGCGGGGTTTGACATCACTCTTCAGGGACTAGGAGTTCGGGTACAAGGCACAGACCAAAGAAATGAAACTCTTCAATGACCCTGAGATCAACAGTAAGAGGAAAGAATCACTGCCCTGGGGAGCAGTTTCTTGCAAACACCAAAGAATATTCCTGGTAGACCAGGAATCCAAGTAGAACTTAAAACCACCAGCAGTTAGGGCTAGAAAACGCATCAGGACCGCTCAGCTGAAATTTTTTGCTGCTTTGTTGACAGCCATCTGGTCATGGCTGGCATGCTTCCCACCAGGAGCGGACAGTTCTCCAGAACACCCTGACCACCATTTGTTGCTGTAACTGTTAGAACTCTGTTTCTGGAATGAAGGAGAATTTCCCTTCCTGGTAGTGTTTTCTCAGTAATGTCACTATGTCCTGTGCAGCCACCGAAGAATGTCTCTTGTCTCTCTCTAATGCTGGCTCTGCAATGAGAAAGTGAGACAGCTCCAGTCGGGACCAACTGTGCCCAGTTCTTAACAGCTCCTCGGGAGAGATTTCTGCTCCCACTGCTCACCTCTCCCTCTTCTGGGTGCACTGCATTCATCACTGTTAGCACTAAGGTCAGGAAACCCCTGAGTGAGACCCTCGGTGGTTGGTGACTAGACTTTCCAGCCTCCCCACCATCACCATCTCCCTGCCTTTCTCATCTTCATTCTCTGAAATGATTCCCACTTTCCTCTTTCCCTGCCTGGCATCTTGGAGAGACAGGTGGGTGTCACTAGAAGGGGAGGTGGTCCAGAGGGACACACATCTGTTGTCCTGCACAACTGCCCCAGCGCTCTGGACAGCAGTTCTGGATGGTGCTAAGGCAATATTCCAGGAAGCAAGACTTTGCAGGATAACTTTTTACAGTAAATACTACAATGGCTTTCAGCCTTTATCATTGCTTGTGAAATGCAGATGTCAAATATGCATAAAATATGCCACAGTAGCTGTGGGGTCTGGATGAATGACTTCAATCCTTCAGTTCTTTGATTCACTCAGTTTCCCAAAATGGGCACGACAGGAATAATCACTTGCAAATCTGCCTCCTGAGGTGAGATGGGTGTGTAGGGTCTTTGTCAAGTGACTTGTTACACAAATAAATGCAGGGCACTGTTGTCGCAGTGAATGTGACTTTGGCAGAGTGAGAGAATATTGTCAAAATAACAAAATCCAAATGAAATATGTACTGATGTATTGTTAGATTGTTCCAAATGTTTCACCTGGAATTTTTAGATCCAGAAAAGCTCTGGAAGTCATTGAGAATCTAGGAACAACATGTTTGAGAATGCCACTGTTCCTCATGGAATGTGATCATGTCATTGCTGCTTGGAGCATGTATATAATTAAATTTCCCATTTGGAAGGAGACATTGTTTTTACCAGTGAGCCTATTAGTTGTTAAGCCCCTGTGTTAGTCTTTTCTGTTGCTATAACAGAATACTTGAGACCAGGTCTTTTGTGAAGGAAGTTTATTTAACGCATGGCTCTGAAGCCTGGAAATCCAAAGTTGGACTGTGTCTGCTCTGTTCCTGGTCAGGGCCTTGTGCTGCATATGACATGGTGGACAACGAGAAGGGCACGTGTCTGCAGGTGGAAGGGGCAGTGTATGAGGGGTGACCTTGCTTGATAGGAGCCCACTGTTGCAGTAACCAAACCAGTCCTCTGTGAGAACTCAGTCACTAAGAGTAAACCCAGTGCTGCACCAAGGGCATCAATCTCCACGAATTCTCCACATCCACCTCCACAACAGCAATTGAATTTCAATGTGAGCTTTGGAGGAGACAATGCATGATAAAACCATAACGTCCGGCTAGAGGAGGGTACCGAGATGTGACAACCCAGCTGAGAATGCTGACACCACAGACAGCAAAGCCCCCTTTCCCTGTCCTCCACCTGCTGAAACTCAGGCCCTGCTTCTGAGGTCCCAGATCCTGTGTTGACTGATTCCTGGTCCCTGCTGCCTCCTACTATGGGGCTCCCTGCTTCCACCTACTTTCTCTGACTCCATGAGCAGAAAAGGTACAAATATAGCCGGGAAAGCCAATTAATTACTAATATGGGCCTGTCCAAAAGAGACACTAGAAGAACATCCGAATCCTTTGAGAGTCATAAATAATGTAAACAATCCCCCCATGTTTTTTGCAAGGAGAATTTTTGCTGGTAAACAATGAAATTACATATATACATATATCTGTATTTTCCATCCAAATCTTTGTAAGCAGTTAGCATTTGGAATAGTGTAATTATAGCCTGGTTGGGCTTTTTTGTAGCTGCTAAAATTGATTTCTTGGCTGAGTTATTTTGCAATAGACTTAAACCACTAATTGTACACCTAAATGAAATTGAGTGTGAACAAATCGAATAACTTTTATTTTACCTTGGATAATAATTTATTGGTACAGATAAAACTCCTTAATTAAATCTGGCATAGCCAGCCCTGTGGAGGCCCCACATAAAGGCATTCTGTCACCCAGCTTTAGTGATTATTTTAATTTTAGAAGAATGCTCTGCTATTCTTAGAACAGTGTATCTATTAAAGCCTGCAGAGGTAGTAAGTTGTTTCAGTTCAGTGCCTCTTTGAATCCTGGATGGATTTAGGATAGATTATTTTTAAGGAGTGCTACTCGCTTATAAATTATAATTAAATACATGCAAATTGGAAACTCGCATTACTATTCCTGAAAATAGCTTCTTAATTGAGAAACTTCCAAAGTCCCCCAAAAAGAGAAGAAATGAGTCAAAAACAGGGAGCATACTTTTATCTGGATCAATACATCTTATATATTTGATCAAACATAAACCATTTACATAAGCGTATTGGTTTCTTTGGCTACAGTAACCAAAGTACCATAAACCAAGTGACTTAGCAGAAATCTATTGTCTCACCATTCTGGAGGCTGAAAGTTCAAAATCAAGGGATTGTCAGTGCCACACTCACTCTGCACCGAAAGGATGCTCTGTTGTTCCTCCGCCTTCTTGGCCTGCAGCTGCAAAACTCCAGCCTCTGCCTCTGTTGTCACTTGGGGTCCCCTGTGTGTCTGTCATCTTCACATGGCTGTCTTAAGAGACATCAGTCATATTGTAGGAAGGGCCACCCAATCTAGTGGGAATTCATCTTAATTTAATTGCATATTTGCAACAAGCATACCCCCAAATAAAGTCAAATTATGAGGTACTGGTGACCAAGGCTTCAACATACAGTATTTGGTGGTGGTGGTTGAGGAGAGATATAGTTCAGCCCCCAATAAGAAATATTGTAGCAGAAAAATTTAATTCAGAGCTCATTGAAAATAAGTATCATTTCTTATCTCTATAGATCCCTTTAATTCCTATTCCAATATAAAAACTACTAACTACCTTAGGAGATTTAAGAGGTTGGCTTAAGGTGATAGCACCACCATTTCCACTGAGATTAGGGCAAGACGCATGAGGAGCAAGCCGCAGTTGGGTGGCATCGAACCATGTTAGTTTGTGTCCAAGTGGTGCAGTGTTAAGGATCCTAAGAGGATCTTCTGCTCTGATGTCCTTCTCTAGAGTGTTTTAGGGAAGTGGGGTGCTGTCTGCTAGTGACACTGAGTGTACACATTTCTAGGACAACGGGAATGGGTGAGCACAGGTTTTCAAACTACGGTTCACAGAGACCTTGAAGTCTTGTGCAATGGTAACTTCTTGTTCTTGGGGACAGGGACTCCATGTCTCCCAGTGAATGCCTGGAGCCAAGGACAGTACTGGACCCTCGTGTACCATGTTTTCTCCAGTACATACTTACCTACAGCAAAGTTTACTTGTGTGCACTAAAAGATCACCAATAATAGCAACTAATAAAATAGAACAATTTAAGCAATACACTGTAATAAAAGCTAAATGTGCTCTCTCATTAAATATTTTATTGTACTGTGCTCACCCTTCTTGTGATGGTGTGAGAGGACATGTGATAAAGTGAGGTAAATCATGATGTTGAGGGATACCATGACAGTTGAATAATTAACCAGGACAACTACTGAGTGACTAACAATCGGGTAGTATATACACCATGGAAACACTGAACAAAGAGTTTCCATCCTTAGCACAAGATTTCATCACACAGCTCAGAATGGCATGGAATTTAAATTATGCATTGTTTATTTCTGGAATTCTCCAATTAATATTTTTGGACCTTGATTGACCATGGATAAAGCTACAATAAACCCTAGATTAGGCAGGAAATGACTGTGTATGTGTTTCTTGAAAGTGTGGCCAGCAGTAGATATGATTAATATGTGCAAGTTATGTACACATTTTGTTGTTTCCGCAGTTACCACGTTTATTCGGCTATGCACTCCTTTCAGTTTTTTGCCTTATAACTCAAATATCTTCCACTAGAAATTGCCTTCAGAATGTTTTTGTGATTTAGTTATGTCTTCCTGTGTGGAGACAGCGTGTGTGTGTGTGTGTGTGTGTGTGTTGCTCTCTTGAAACCCTCCCATGGCTTCCCACTTGTCACAGGACAAAAGCCAACGTCCTTGCATGATTAATGCTGTGCTGGGGGACTGGTCCCTCTGCCTTTGTTACTGTGTTAGTCGGCTTTCTGTGCCAAAATACCTGGGATAACAAACTGACAAAGCAGAAGGATTTATTTTGGCTTGATTTCAGAGGTTCCACTCCATGATCTTGGGGCCCCACTGCTGTTGGGCCTGTGGCAGCACAGTGTCAAGGAGGGAGTGCAGAGAGAGGAGGCTCCTCGCCTTCCGGCAGCTGGGAAGGAGAAGATAGGAAGGGGCTGGGAACCCCGTATCCATCCCCTTGGATGCACACTCGCAGAGACCTAGCTTCCTTCCACTAAGTCACACCTCTTAAGAGTTCCACTGACTCCCAATATTGCCCTAGGCTGCTAACCAGGGCTTCAGCATGGGTCTGGGGTCCCCTACCCAAGCCACAGCATTAACCCTGCCTCCTAATTCTATCTCTCTGTTCACCCTGTTGCAGCCGTCCTGTCTCCTGTCCTTAAACTTTCCAGGCACACTGCTGCGAGGAGCCTTTGCCCTGTCTTTCCTTCTGCTTGGAAGTCTGCCCTCATTTTTCACATCTTTCAAATCCTGGCCTGGAGTCTCCTCTGTTTACTCTGCCTGGTGCTCTTGGTTCCCCTACTTGCTCGGCTCCCAGGAGATCCATAATACAGACCATTCTGTAACAAAATGTACTTAGCTCTTACATACATCCTGTATTAGTTCTTTCCTAGGCAAGATGGAGGCTGCATGGAGACAGGATCATCTCTTGTTCACAGATGTACAGAACTTGACCATAACTCCATACTCAATTATTTACTATGTTTTGGTAAAGTGGAAGCAATCTAAGGATGAACAGGTAACTGCAAAAGAGAGTCTGGACCAGTTCTTAGACATTTTTCCTCCTGACTATTAGTGTTTACAAGCTGTAATTAAATGCATATGTAGATATCAATAAATCTATGTATTTTCAATGGGTCTCTTTCCAAATTACACATTGAACAGTTCTGTTTAGCCTTGCCTAATTGTAAGTTTTGGTATTGGGTGGAAGTAGCTTGGGGTCCTCTTTCCATCATTACCTGCTCATGTGACACTGGGCAAGCTACTGCACGTATTTGAGTCTCAGTTTCCTCATTCCAACATTTTTACCTCATTGATTCTCTATGATAGGCATTATTACCCCTCTAAATTTGATAATAAATTTAGAGGGGTAATAATGCCTATCATAGAGAATCAAATGAGGTAAAATGTATAAACTCTTACATGCAGAAATCATTTATTGAGTATCTACTGTGTCATAGGTACTGTCATAGATACTGAGGACAATTCATTTTTTATCAAGATTTAGAGTGACAGACAGTGCACTGGTGAAAGGGGACAGTGAAACAGGCCTGCTTTCATGGGGCTCACATGTTAAAGGAGGGAGATAGATGGTATGCAAGATAAAATAAATACCTCTTAAGTGAATTAGGTGGTGTGAAGCTTATGTGTCAACTTAACTGGGCTAAGAGATTCCCCGATAGCTAAGATAACACTATTTCTGGGTATGTCTCAGGATGCTTCTAAAAGAGATTAATATTTGAATTGGCAAGCTGAGTAAAGATCTGTCTTCACCAATGAGGTGAGGATGGGGTGCCACTAATTCACTGAGCACCTGGGCACAAAGAAAGGTAGAGAATGGCCAACACTTCCTCTCTGTTATTGAGCTGGACACCCATGTTTGCCCACTCGTGGACATAGGAGTTTCTGGTTCCTGGGCCCTAGGATTCTGGAACTCACTTCCCTCATCAGGTCTTTGGCCTCTGACTAGACTAACTCTGTCTGCTCCCCTGATTCTCAGGCTTGAGACTTAGACTGAATTCCATGGTCAGTTTTTGTGCCTTCCTTGCTTGGAGATGGTACATCCTGGGACTTCCTGGTCTCCATGACTGCATGAACCAATTCCCATAATAGTTCTCCTTTTTCTTATTATGCTTCTATAGATCCTATTGATTCTATTTCTCTGGGTATACATGATTAATATTGATGGTGATACGTGCCTCGGGAAAAATCCAGAGATAGAAAGGGGCTAGGAGAGAGAGGGCTCAACTTTTCACCATGTGCACCTTGACATTGGTGACTGAGATATTTTGTGCCATCGGTAAATACACACATGAGCCTCTTCTCCAGGATGCAGTAGATGCCACTTGACTCTCGATGGATTTGTCAGTGATGCTGGTGTCACTGAGAGAGAAACACCTGGACCCAAAGCCACTCCAAGCCTGTGTCTCATCTGCCAAGTCTCTGGTTCCACAGACTCAGTTTACCCCCACATACTGGCAATTCACACTTCTGTGCAGACCAGCAAGGATTCCGGCCCCTCTGTCTTACACAGTAGATATTTTCCTTCCATTCTACAGGCAGTGACAAAGGCTGGATATTTACAGAATAGCAGGAAATTGTTCTCATGCCTGTTTCTAAGTCTGCACAATTTGGAACCTGGGGAGAGGGGTCCGGAGTGTATAAAATGCTCACTTTATGACTGCTACAGGACTAGAGACTTTCTAGAAAAGGAAAGGAATCCATTATCTCCCCTAATGGGTATTATAGGAAGTTTCTCCTAAATATTGCATAAAATAAACGTAAAACAATTCTCTGTGTTGAGTTTATGATTCAGTCTATGGTTCCCATAAGAGAATATATGATAATGTAGGGAGAAATATTTACCAAATCCAAAAGTAGTAGTCATTTATTTCATCATTAACTGCAAGACTGGCACTGTTAAAATTGTTATGCTAAAGAAATTTGTTCCTTAAACATACAAATATCATGTGCAACATTTAAAGGTTTCATTTTAACTGTTCACTTGAAAAACAGGGAGATTAAAAAATCCTAGCTCTAATAGACTTACACTTCATGTAGATGGGAAAATTTCCACGGGAAGAAAGAACAGGGCAAGTGGCTTCTTTGTGCTACAAGTGTGGGAGCCTCGCACCAAAGGGAAGGTTGAGGGTTCCCGAGAGGATGTTTCTGAAGCAGCTGTCACAGGTTATAGTCTGGACTGTCCTCCTCACTTCCCTGTGGAAGCCTTATCCTTCCCTTCTCTTCTTTGATGGCTGAGGTCCACTGTCCCAACCTCCAGATTTGGTAGTTGTCCCTGAATTGTCCTAGCATGCTCCACCCACCTGTGAACACTGGCAGTCTAACTATAGAGTATACCTTTCACTTTCCCACATAGGCGTCTTGCCTCCCCTAACAAAGCCAAGCACATTCCTCAGCAGCAAAAATGGAGTCGCATTTCCACTGGCTGTCCAAAGTCCTTTTTGGTACCAGGTTGGGCACTACATTAGCCTGATCTACTAATCTGGTAGGAATCAAAAACTCAAACACAATCCCAGAATATTTTGCTACTACATTTCCATGCATCTATGTACCAGGTGTTCTGGAGGCACAGACCTTCCACCCTCTGGAAATAATGTGAGAGTTTCTAAATGTTCTCCATCTTTTTCTGAAGCTGTAAGTTGTTACGTAGCTGTAATCACCATCAGTAACAGAGAGAGGACCATGAAAAAGGAAAACTTAGAAGATCCTGTACTGACATACAGGGTTGGGACAATAATGAGGGGAATCGAGTTTAAATGATTTGTTTCATTTTTCTTAGTTCAAAAGCAATGCAGGTGGGCATGATTGCACATGTGTGGGGCCAAGCTACTCAGGAGACTGAGGCAGGAGGATCCCTTGGGCACAGTAGTTCATGGACAGCATGGGCAACATAGTGAGATCTCGCCCTGCCCACCCTAAAAAGCAATGCGAATTCATGCTGGGGAAAACAGTGTACTGGTCAACTTGAGATATTTAGAAGCTTAACTAAATGGGTTTAGCAACTCTACACCCAAGGATGTAGAGGAAGACCCACCCTAGGGTGGCTCATCACCTGGAGGTACAAAAGGGAAGGAGGAAGGACAGATGCATTCCATTCTTGGGAGAAGCTCCAGTCTTCACCTTTGATTTGGACGTCATCTCCTGGATTCCAGGGTAGACTACAGCTTTCCGGTGTAGACTCTTCAGCCTTTCATCATAGAGCCTTCGGCCTTTTGTTGCAGACCCATCAGCCTGCTGGTGTGGATTTGCACAAGACCCTAGGGTGAACTCCAGACCTTGGATTGAATCCTTTGGCTTCCGGTGTGTAGACACCTTCTGCACGCTTCCTCATCGGACTCTGTGGCTGACCATCATAAGCCAATCTTGTTGTTTCTGTATATCTTATATCTGTTCTCTCTAGTAAAACCCTGACTAATACAAATAGAAATAAATACTGTAAGGCATTGCTGAACGGTGACTCCAGGTTCTGAAGCATCCAGCAAACACCACAGAGCACGACTACACAAGTGAAGATCACACCCCTGGGCAAGCTGATCTTATGGGACACTGCCACATAACCAGCCCACTGCTGACCAGAACACCGTGATGTGGGGCATAACAATACAGGCAAAGGAGAGTAAAAGTCATTAATAATCCTGTAAGCCCTCAGTTCAGTTGACATCCATCAGGACTTTTTGTTTGTGTCTATTTAGCTCTTACATACATGTATTTTCCTTTCCAAAAATAGAATAATCATTTTAACACACTGCTTATAAGGTTGTTTTTCCTTAGAAATACATTCTGAAGATTTCCTCGGATCATCAAATTTTCTCCTGCTCATTCATCAGAATTGGCTGACTCTTACTGACTTCGGTCTTCTAACCACGTACCTTAAGGTGGAAAACCCTCCTTCCTACACATTACAGCAAGAAGTTGGCCACCACAGCCAGCCTGGTCTGAGTTGCTACTCCCCCAAGCTTGGAATTTTGTAGAACTTCCTGACTGGTGTCCTTTCTGACCTGGTTCCTTTAAACCTGTCCTCAGCACAGTAGCCGGTGATCCTCCGAATGCCCGAGGTAGACCATTATTCTTAGCTCCATCCTCCCTGCACTTGGCACCCCCTCCTTCAGAGTAAATGCTAAAATCCTTGCTCCGCAACCCACAAAGCTCTAGGCATTCTGCTCCTTACCTCCTCCTCTCTCCCCTGCTCACTCTGCGTCCCCTGAAGTGGCTTCTTTGCTGTTTCTTCAAGCTGCCCCAGCCTTGTAGTCTTTTTTTCTATAGAACAGTCTCCCCAGATAGCTTCAGTTTGTGCCCTAGAACCCTTCAGAGTTTTACAACATCCTTTGGTAAAAGTAAAATTGAGACCAGTTAAGTCTAATGAAGTTTAATGGAAGGAGAAAAAGGTTCTTGAACTGGGGCAGACTGATGATGGTTCCACAGCTCCCCAGCCCGGCCACTAACGCATGCTGTATTTATAACCAGAGAACAGGGAGCAAAGTGTAGGAACAACCTGATTGGTTGCAGTCAACATATGTGTTATGTGGACATTGGCCATGATTGGCTGAAGTCTGACTACTGTGATTGGCTAAGACACAGTTTCTGAGTTACAAGATTCTACCCTTCATTACAATTCATTTCCATGTCAAGCTAAAGTACTATTCATTATGCATGGAGGCTTCTTTGGACCAAACTTTTATCACCCAAGCACAAAGAAAGTAAAATTTATTTTACTTTAATACTTCTCAATGAGCTCTTACCTAACTGCCTTATCTAGTATTTTTCTACACCTTTCTAATGCTGTTATCCACACATTCGCCATCTTCTGGCCTGCTTTATTTTTCTCTGCAGTCCAATATCACCTTCCAGTGGACCATATGTCCTTTTATAAAAATATATATTATGTTTGTTGCCTTTATTCCCCTTAGTGAGCCCCACAACAGCAGGATTTCTGTCTGTTTAGTCCACTGCACTTCTCTCATTTCTGAAACAATGCCCAGCACAGAGCAAGTTCTTGATAAATACTCGTTACATGAAGGAATAGAATGCCCTTTCTGGATGGATCATGGTGCATTTAACCAGCCTCAGTGGCTGTATCTAATTTTCCTTTACTATTACAGATCA
Source organism: Cavia porcellus (assembly GCF_034190915.1). NCBI lineage: Eukaryota > Metazoa > Chordata > Mammalia > Rodentia > Caviidae > Cavia > Cavia porcellus. Next base: position 11,594,949 of record NW_026947496.1, read on the forward strand.
TGTTGTGGTGAACTCCCGTCCTCCACTAAGCCTGTAAGCTTCTATACAACTCATTTCTTTAGAACAAATTCTCAGAGTAGGGTATGCATTTTTTAAGGCTTTCAATACACATTGCCAATTTACTTTCCAAAATACTTGCATCAAGGTATTTCTCACACCAGCAGTATAAAGCAGCAACAATTTCCCCCTGCCCATGTCAATGCTGAATAATGCTAGAAATTTCTGTACGTGTAGATTGCCTGACCAAACAGCTACTTACCAGGAAATACAATTAGAGGGTTAAGTGCTTGTGACACCTAGGGTGAAAGGGACTCACTGAACTAAATCCTTCTAGGAGGCTGGAACCCCAGAGAGTAAATGAGCAGCACACAGGAAAGGCGAACCGTCAGGGAGAGGGGTGATCTCATGCCCGCCACACCTGGGGTGGAGCATAACTACTCCTTTGCAATGCTCACTCAGTGGCACCGAGCACCAGAACAATTGTGAGCTTGTCTTTACATTATTTTTTTTCTCAGTCACCGTATGCTTGTTGAAATTCTACTCTGTGCAAAGCTCTGTGCCCATCCTTGTTTGGACCCGGTACACACAGCCTCCTGCCTTCAAGCCGCCAGCAACCCAGTCAGAGACACAAGATAAACTGGCAGCTGTCCAGCCGGGAGAGATGAGCAGTGTCAGAAAAGGGATCAAACAGGAGGAGCCACAAGGGGCTGGTGTGGTCATGGAGAGTCTGGAATAGAAGCAGCTGGTGCATACTGGGTACTGCGTGTGCTTCAAGTGTTTTCTAAGCTGCTTATTGGTCACAGTAACTGTAGCAAGGTATTTTCTTATTTAAAAATAAGAAAAACAAGCCACAAGCAGAATAGCTCATCCCAAGGACACAGAAGTACTAAGTGGGGGAATCAGGTGGATAGGCTCTGGTGCACCCCATTAATCACTCTTTTATGTTAAACTGTTATGTATAACAAATGACCCCAATTCTAATAACATAAAATGGCTGTTTTCTTATGCTGATGGATTCTGTGAGCCATGGAGGTTTAGACTGGACACAGCAGGAGTGCTGGCCTCTGTTCTGCCATAGCTGGTTTGACTGGACTCATCCTGAGGTCTCCATGCTCCTGGGTCAGAAGGAATAATGGTTGCCACTGGAATCTCAGCTGGGGCTGAGGCTGGAAGCCTACAGGTGGCATCTCCAGGTGGCCTCTGACAGCATGGTGGCCTCTGGGTCCCTCAGTGGGATTTCCTACATGGTGGCTTAGTGTTCTAATAGCGAAAGTGTCCCAGCAAACAATGTGGAAGCAGTGTCCCTTTCCTGACCCAACCCTGGAAACCATGAAATCTTAAGCCTGCCCAGATTTAATAGGAGAGGACATAGAACATGCTGTCCCTCCATGGGAAGACTATCAAAGAACCTGTGGCCATTTTTTTGTAATAATTTTTAAGAGAAGTTTCTGGTTCACTGTGAGAACAAATAGAAGGTATAGAAATGTATCCTCTATCAGGGGTCCCACACATGTCCAGCCTCTCACCTTACTAGCCTCTGTATCAGAATGGTCCTTTTGCTATGCCTGATACACCCTCCTGGATTCATCATGGTCACCCAAAGTCTGTGGTGTACAATGGGGTTCACTCTTGGTGTTGCACATTCCGTGGGTTTGGGTAAGTGTACAATGACCTGTATCTCCCATTAGGGTTTCATACAGGGGAGTTTCACTGCCCTCAGAGTCCTGTGTTGTCAACCTGTTCATTCCTTCCTCCCTCAGTCTGATCTTTTTTGCTATCTCCCTAGTTCTGTCTTCCCCAGAAGGGCATGTGGTTGGAATCATACAGTGTGCAGCCTTTCCATATTGGCTCTTTTACCTACTAATGTGCACTTAAGATTCTTTCATGTCTTTTCATGGACTAGAAGCTGTTTTCGCCATAGTAATGAGTAACATTGAACTACCTGGCTGTACCAGTTTATCCACTCACCTACTGGAGGATACCTAGGTTATTCCAAGTTTTGGTAATTAGAAATAAAGCTGTTGTAAACATCCACATGTAGATTTTTGTGTTGACCTAAGTTTCCAACTTTCATTTGAGTAAATACTAATGAGCGTGATTGCTGGATTGTATAATAGGATGCTAAGTTTTTGTTGTTTTTTTTAAATCTTTAATACTGTCTTCCAAAATGGTCATAATATTGTGCATTCCCAACAGCAATGAAAGGTGCTTGCAGTTATGTTTTAAAACTGTCACATTTCACAAAGAATTTACAGCATGAAAGGAACAGATGAGTGCGCCTCATAAATGGAAGAGAAAAGGGAAGCAAGCAAGGTCTAGAATCCGGTTCTGGGACATGATGAGTCCAAGGTAGACTCAGGAACAAGGAGCGACACCCTGGTGACCCACTGAGCTCCCCCTGGGGACAGCAGCACACTTCTTGGCCCCCATTGCTTAGAAGATTTTGCCCTTCAGTGAATGCTCTGGCAAAATTGTGGGGATTTCTTTCTTTCTTCTCCCTTGACGATGGCCAATAGATAGAGGGGTGCTCTTTGCCCCTTGCTCCTGGAGGTAACTACTACACTTTAGAATTTCCTGAGAATGGAGTGACAGGTGAGCACACCTGTTATTTTGGACTAACGGGGTCACTCCTGGGGGGCTCTGAGGCTGGGGGAGGGGAATGCTGAAACTATAGTCTATCCACAAGACCAGTCATTCAGTGCATCCTACATATGTAACAAGGCCCCTAGAAAAACTCTGGACAGAGAAGCAACTTTCCCTGTTGGTGGGGGGGGGGGTGTGCTACTGGGGATTGAGGAGAGAGTCCAGGACCTTTGGCTAGCTCCCTTTCTAAAAAAACAATTAAAATTTTTTTTCACACAGGTTCTTGTGAAGTCACTAGTTTACCCAGGCTGTGCTTGAACTTGTGGTCCTCCTGCTTCAGTCTCCAGAGTGCTGGGCTTGCAAGCTTGCACCTGTGCAGCGGACTGGCTGTGTGTTGTTGTGTTGTATGCTAGGAAGGCAGTGTCTCCTGAGGACGCCAGAAGCTTCAAGTACGGATCCCTTCGAGACCCGGCTCAGTGTGCGGCATCTCCTGCCTGGTTCTAACTCTTTTCTTGTGATAAACTGTAGTTGTCAGTATATCAGTGGGTGGTAAGTCCTGCCAGTTTGTGGTCAAAGCTTGAGGAGGCATTCGAAACCTTCAGAAACAAGGGCAGCCTTGGGACGGTTCCTTCAGACCTTCCAATTTGACCAGCTCTAGGTGCCTCCTCTAAACAACAGACAAATGGTTCTTTATTTCTTTGTTCCTAGTTGTTCCAATCCCAAGAAATAGCTACGTGTTGTCTTGGTTTATCGCAGAGACTGAAGATGCTTCTTGGAGGAAGTGGCGGAGCTTAGCTCCCCAGTTGGTTTCACCTAACCACAGTGCAGGTTGCAGATATATGCACCAACTATCTGGATGTGTGCATGCAAACTGTAAGCTGACCTCTTTTATAGGAACAGGTCATTTCCACACTACATGGCACAGCCATTTTTCTTGTCATCGGACAAAGCATTTATAAAATAAAGCCAGAGTCCTCTATTTGCGCTTACTCCGGTCTTTTAGATTAAACAAATCCCTAACATTGGCAAAGGGCCTGACAAGCATTTAGTATTAATTAATTCTTGGAAGTCTCTGGGGGAGAAGGTCAGTATTCTTGGAACTGACAAAATGGATTGTGTCACTAAGCAGGTACCTGTGCCATTTTGGCTTCAGAAGTCCTCTGTGCTCTGGGTTGGCCTGGGGCCTTCGTGCTGGGCCAAGGTTTGAAGGCAAATTTGGACGCAGGCACAGTATCTCGTGTGTGTTTGTCTCTTTCCCCTACTGTTCGGTAGCAGCTGTGCTCTGAGCTTTTCAAATTCTAGGGTTTTTCATAGTTGGTGAATGAATTTGCATAGACTTTTCCTCCCAAAGTTACCCTGGGATGTCCAGCATGAGGACCGCTGGTATCTCTTGCTGATTTAGTGTGGAATCTGCTTCAGCTGCACATATGTACTCATTAGCCCTCTGACACTTCCCTTATAATCCTTGTAATTTAGGTTTTATTTCTCCCATCAGAGGGCCGAGGTTGCTTTCTTTTCTCTATTCCTTCCGATCTCATCCATGTTCCTCTAATGAGATGCAGACTGTGGTGTCACAGGGCAGTAGGAAGCATACTTTGCCAGACCTCAAGGCATCAAAATTTGCAGTTGTGCATGGGAAGAATTTGTTTCTCCACTACTATCCTAACCCTGCATTGTATTCTGACCTTATTAATATGCTCAGGTTTGGTTATAAAATTTAAACCTGAATCTCAGTTGCCTCATGCTAGCTCTTTTTTACAGGTGAGTCTGTTCCTTCTGCTAGACTGGATCTGGTCTCCTTTCAGCCACTTTCTGCTTGGCTCTGACTAGCGGCTACAGTGTTGTGTATTACTGTGGTTCACTAACATTCAGTTCGCTTCTAATTTCATGTTACAATTTCCCATGACTTTGAATTTAAACCTGGTTGGGTAAGGAGTTTTGAACTACATGAGAGTAGGCATCACATGTATCCTTTCTGGGATAAGAACTTGACCCACTGACTTTCCCCAGTCCTACAACAGGGACCTGGAACCTCACGTACAAATGGCACTGTCATAAAATGTGATGAAAGAACGCTGTGGGCTAAAGCTTCTCACTCCCTCCATGCTGAGATGTAACATGAGGGAAAAATACCCTTCCAGTGAGTATAGACTTTGAGATTTGTTAGTGTTTGCTACTACGTATCCTTACATAGCTTGTGAGTTGGCAAACTATGGCCCATGTGCTAGACCCGGCCCTCTACTTGCTTTTGTAAATAAAGTTTTATTGGAACACAACCATGCCGAGTCACTCACAGGTTGTCTATACTAGCTTTCACATGGCAATGATCGTAATGAACAGTTGTGACAGATACTAGATGGCCTGTAAAGCAGAAAATTGTACTATTTGACCCTGCAGAGAGATTTGCTGGTGTCTGCCTATCCTGTCTGATACTCTGAATGAGAATTTCTGAATTATTCAATTGACAGTACAGAAGCTGGAAGGCCATAGTTGACTAAAATAATGTCGGGTTATTTTGGTGACAATCAAATACAGCTTAACTGACAAGCATGAGTGCCTATTATATGTCAGACTCAGGGGAGAGTGCATTTTTCCCTCTGGGCCTGTGGGCTCAGGGATGGAGGAGGTGCTGTTGTCCAGTGGACCTGAGGTGGGGAGAGGCTGTGATAAGAATCTATGCCTGGGCAGAGGGATTCTCAGCCTCGCCTCAGTTAAACTCACTTATCACACACACTCAGGCTACTGTACTTAACTACCTCACCACCGCCTAGATGGCACAGGGAAATTATTAGTGAGTTACAACCCAGCGTAGCAGCTGTTTGGGTTACAGCAGTGCTGTGTGCCAGGGGAGTTCTTTGCCATATCCGTCCGCCCTGCGCGGCTCCAAGTGCTAAGTGGTATAATTCTCCGAGACGAAAGGCAAGGACAGACTAAGAATGAACCTGCTAGAGTACAGAGGAAAAATACCCAGCACCCTTCTCTCTTGGCCCCAGGTTTGCAGGGCAGGTCCCAGATCCTTGCTCTGGATAGAGCTTTGCTGCTTAGTCTTCTGACACACACAAGAGCTGCACCAGGAGCATCTTCCTCTAGCTCTGTTATTTCCAGGCTCCCCTGACAGGCAGCCTGGAAAGCAGCATCCCAATGAGCACCACAGCACACCTGGGACTTGCAAGTCTCTACTGGGCTCTGGGGTCAGGAGGAAGGGGCTATGGCTCTGGGGGTGAAAAATGAGCAGTGAATACACTTGAGGAGGAGGGCTGGGGAAGTTTGCCTTCCCCACGTTAGTACTTCCAACAAATTGATTTGGTACCCAGTTTGAGCCATCATCTGATTTCAAGTTTGGTTACCTAGGAAACAGAGGGCACACTGCTGGGATAGGCAGCCTGTGTTCTGTGCCGACCAAAGCTATTAAAGCCCATCAACCTGGCCTCAGAGAAACACTGAACATGAACAGTTTCAACTTTCAGCCAGGTGCTTATTTATTTCAGTGCCTCAGCAGCAAAATGAGTTATTGAACCATTCAGTCTATCGATTTGGGCGGCTTTTCCCCTGCATCTCTCGGACGCCTGAAACCCCTATGGAGCTGGTGGCTGCCCAGAGGCCCTCTGTTGATGGTGTGTCGGCACCAGGAAAGCCAGGCAGCATTAATCCTCTATCCTGAGGGGCCTGGGGCCCAGGCTGCAGGCAGGCACGGTGCCCCACGCTAGTTCTTACCAAGACTTTGAACCAGTAAGGAAAGAGGTGTGTGTGCAGAGAGACACCTGTGTACAGAACTTTGTGTGCAGTTCAGCGGAGGAGCTAGTGTCCGAGCTGTATAACTTTGTTGTGAGTTAATTGTGCTTGGAAGAAATGCCTTAGTCTTGAAAAAAAAAGTGATTAAACTTCAGATGTGTTCAAGACTTACCCTGTCCTTGGGCCTCTCTGACCTAAAGGACCCAAGGAAAAATGGTTTTTCACTTGTGCCTCCTTGTGGGCATCCAAAGTCAGCTCTGAAAGTCGCCCTTGCCCCCTCTGTCTAGTGGCAGCCATCAGGTAAGCCACGATGGCGGCATCAAGGACGTCTAGGAGCTATGGACCAAGAAGCTGTCCAGAGTCATGCACTCCCGCCTTGGGGTCTGCTGCTGCCAGTGCCAACGCTGCACAGCACTCCCCGCCACACTCGGCCAGAGAACACTCACAGGTTGGGATACAAGCCAAACAAAGTTACATCCTACACAGGATTCATGTGTGCAGAGTGGTCCCAAACACCGAGCTCCTAAGGGTGCGATTTAGGGCAAGCCCATCCCTCGGGGTATTAAACGGCTAAGGTCTGCATGAAGATTTCTGCCTCTTCTGAGGAGCCCGCTGAATGCCGCTGTGGGGCTCGGAGGCTCTGGCTTCTTACTGGCTCAGTGAAGATTCCACAGGCTTTGAGATTATCCTCAGTGATCCACTCCACAGAGCTGTTAGAAGAGATCCTAACACCCAGAGGGTCATCAAACCAGTGCACGAGCACGGAGATTCATGGGCTGACATCCGCAGGCCACAAGAGCCGTGGCCTTGGAAAGGACCCCACATTCTGCCATGCCCTGGGTGGTTCTCGCCGGGCAGCTTGGAGAAGGCACAGTGTGCTCAGCTCTGCTGTTACAGCTATAGAAGCAATGTTTGTAAAAGCGATAACTTAAGAAGCAATTTAGGACCAGAAAATGGTGCCTGTCACAGAGATGGTACCACAGTCAGTCTACTGTCTGATTTTGTATAGCCTGTGAACTAAAAATGTCTTTTTTTAACCTTTTAAAGTGTAAAATGTAAAAAATAAGACTAGCGTCCTATGGGAAATGGATGTTCAAACAGTTGAGGACATTGCTTCCTGGCCCCATAAAAACCTAATCTACTTACTTTCTGGCCCTGTTTAGAAAGTTTGCCAGCTGTGATTGACTCATGTAGCTGGAGAGGGGCTGGAATTTCAGAGGCTCCCACATAGCTTTCTCCAGGCCAAGGACCCACTGTGGGTGCTGGGTCACCTGCCGGGAACGTCCACCCCAATCACGCACTCAGAGACCAGGGAAATGAGCATGCTGGTCTGTGTGTGTGTGCACTGTGAATCAGGCCGATGCTACAGCTCTGCGTATTATCTGCCCCTGTGTGTTCCTAATGCAACTGAGGGAACAGTATTGCTTCCCAGACCTAAATGTCAGGTTGGGCTCCAAACCCAACTGTCCTCAGAGGTTCAGGTATTTGCCTTTCCCCAGTGTATGGTTATCCAAGTAAACGTCCCTTTGGGGAAGACTGGCTGAATCATGGCCCTTTATGCCTGCCATGTGCTGTAGGACCTGCCCTCTGCCCTCCTCCCTTAGTTCCTCTCTCCCTCTCCCCCTTCTTTCCTGTTTTTCCCCGCTAGGAACGCAGACTCCTTCAGTCAGCAAATTTGGATCCAACATACGACATGGATCAGCTCTGGAAACTCAGCAAAGCACTCTCAGATGGGGTACTGCTGTCAGTCTTCAGTGTCTCCATCTTTGACTTCTCGCACAGATGGCTGACCTCCTTCCTGGCTGCCCATGTTTGGCCCTTATCAGCACCACGCTTTCCAAATTCTTCCCCAGACTCCTTCTGGGTCAGGCTGCCGCCCCTCTGACCTTGCCACTGGCTGTAATAATTGACCTCACTAGGTTTCCGAGGGGGCTAGGAAATGGGCTGTGTTGCTGTGGGGTCCTCTCCTCCCTCTCTTGAGCCGAGCCCTGTGGCAGCATCTGCAAAGCCACTTGAGGTCCTCAGTGACACTGGTGTCCCTCTCACCACCTTATTCCTTGGTGCTTAGAAAACAGAATCTTGAGACCATGTTCCGCTGGGATTCCCACCTTTAGAATAAGTCCATGTGAGGATGTGCCTTCATCTGAGCCTTCTACCCTTTCTCCCACTAGAAGCTACTCCCACTCTGGCATCTCTGCCTGACTCATTTCCTGGTGCTACTGGAGACCATCCTGGCAGTGTTTGCACTACCTCACGGGGCTCTCACTCAGCAGGCATTCAACATCCAGGACGGTGGACGGTGGGACACACACACACACACACACACACACACACACACACGCGCGCGCGCACCCGTATCACATCTCCTTTACTTAACCTAAGATTCTGTCCCCCAGCCTGGTCCTGCAACCTATGCCCTGCATGCTTTTTGCATCTTGTGGATCCAGCTGGGTAAATCCTGCAAGTCCTTTGGGGTGTAGTCCCATTCCTCTTTTTCAGCCCCAGGGTGCCTCTGGATGGGGTGTGTTGTGATTTAACCCCAGGTATGAAACTTACAGCCAGAGGGAAGATAAATCAGATCCTTGGTGGGTGCTTTGTTTTGTCTGGGGAGGCCTCTTCAAGCAAGGGCGCGGAGGGCCTTTTTATTTTCCAGGCCGTTGAGGTTTTCAGCAGCATCCACCCAGCTGTTACCACTGCACATGGCAGGGTCCGTACTTTCCCAAGCTGGGCCTTGGTCTTGCTGTAACAGGCCTGCTGGGCTAAAAGTGTAACCATTTCTGAAACGTGGCAGGTTCTGGGTGGAAGTTCTTTGCCTGGCTTTACACCTTCTTTGTCCTCGCATTACAGGAGGTACAAATCCCCTCAGAGGAAGGCTTTCTGACCTATCTTTTAATTGCTGGTTGATCACAATCTTTTTTTATTATCTTTTTTCCCCCAGGAATCAGTCAACTTCAGCAGTTGTTACCCAATTCTATTCTCCCTACAGTAATGATTTCCCTTGAATTTCTCAATATCTGACAAATTGCAGAGCTAATGCATTTCCTACCAACGTTGTGCTGTCCTCTCCTGCCATTAGTGAAAGCTCTAACGATTGCATTTCTATTTTCTTCCAGGGGCCGTGGACTTCACTTCCTACCAGAGATGAGTTCTCATCGTCAGTCTGGTGGCAGGTGATCCAGCTCCAAAGTTCCATTTTAGTGTCTTCTTTCTTGGTCTGTGGCTGGTACCAGCTGTCACATATTGAGTTTTCTGGGAAGCAGACCGGATGGAGACTGTTGTACAGGCTGTTTATGAGGAAGGACTCCGAGGAGCCATGCATGAGGAAAAGAGGAAGGAAGTAGGACAATGTAGAGGAAGAAGTTGGGCTGTAATGCAGCCAAGGCCTTCAGGGGCCCTCCATGAGTTACAAGGCTGAATCCCCAAATATACGTTCCCTTTAGTTCTCTCCCAGGTATTTGTAGGTCTCAGACATGTACACCAATTAAGTCTCTTACTGAGCCACAAAAGAAAAGGTGTTTACCTTGTGCCACTGTAGTGTGGAGCTTGTATCTTGCTCTTTTGATTTTTTTAAAAGAGACTTACAGCTAAGACTTTGCCTTGAATTTCAGAAGACTTTGGACTTAGACTCTGGATCTGTTAAGACTCTGAGGACTGTTGGAGATGGACTACATGCATTTTATAGTATGAAATAGGTATGAACCTTCTGGATCCAGAGGCAGAAGGCTGTAATTTGGATTTTAACGTTTCCCAAAGCCCCCTGGGTTGAAGGGCTCATCACCATCTTGTGGTGCCGTTGGGAAGCGGTAGAACCTTGGAGGAGTGGATCCTAGTGAGAGGGAGTTAGGTTATTGGGGTGTGACCTTGAAGGGGATATTGGATACTGGGTCCTTCCTGTTTCTCTCTTTCCTGGCTGCTGTGAGGGAGCGGCCTGCTCTATCATGTGATTCCTCAGTGTGTGCTGCCCTGCTATAGGTCCAAAAGCTGTAGGCACGACTGCTCACAGACTGCTGTTAGGCCCCATGAGCCAAAATAAACCTTTTCTCATTTTAAATTAATTATCTTAGGTATTCTGTCACAGTTGTGGGAAGCTAATACACACACACACACACACACACACACACACACACACAAATCCACTTAGACACAAGTATTGGCCTGACTGCTTGCACTATGATTCCCCTATTACAGTTCACAGGCTGCATTTTTCTGTCATCAAATAGTTTCTAAAATGTTGCCAGTTAAATAAGTTCTCTGGCTGGAGTGGGGCAGAGGCATACATTGGGTGTCCGTGCCTGCTATGGTTTGGATGCAGTTTGTCCTCAGGGCTCCCATGCTGGACCCTTGGTCCCCAGTGTGAAGATGTTGACAGGTAGTGGGTGTTTAAGGGGGAGGAGCTCACAGGAAGCAATTTGGCCACAGAGACACTGAACTTCATGAGTGGGTTAATGTCATCTCCAGGGAGCTCTGGCTCTTATGGTACTGGGAGAATGGGTTGTTAGAAAGCAGGCCATTCAACCCACTTATGTGTCCCCTTCTGCATGTGGCCAGTTCTGTTTTTTCACCAGGTTGTGACAGCCAGATCTACAATGTTTGGATCCTCTAGTCACCAGAATCATGAGCCAAATAAATCTCTTGCATAAAGAACTTAGTCTCTGGAATTTTGTTATAGCTACGGAAAATGTACCAAAACAGTGCCCATGCCTACATCTTCATTGATAAGTATATATTATTATTAAAGTACATTTTAAATAAGGGGAGGCACTTTCCTAGGTCTATTGGAAATTCCTTCTAACTTATAATTAAGTTCAGACCTCTGAAAAGGGCCCCAGGAGTGTGATTTATGCCAGGGCAGTGAATAAACCATCACTAGGGACTTGTTGATGTGTGTTGATCTGTGGTAATTATATGTAACACAATCCCATTGTTCTTTGAGAGTCTAACAATGCTATACACTATATATTTCTTTCCCAGAAATCAAAAGATTACAAATTCTCCAGCTACACTTGCTTTTTACACTATCATTTAATAATACTGTCCAGTACTTTACTTTGACTTCAAAGTGAGTAGAAGATCAAATATATCAGGCTGAGGACAATGAGTGTCTGACTGAAGATTAAGATTCACTACCACAGTGTTATGCAATAATTTTATCTTCCCTAAATATAGTAAGGTTGGGAAGCTAACAGTTACAATTTTTCTATATTCCACCAGATTTAGAACAGAATGGGGTGTGTTCTAAACACTTACGGGGAGAGGAAATAGCTCCACAGCTCCTTCCTGGCAAGCATGAAGTCATGAGTTCAATCTCTGGTACAAAAAAAAAAGTCCTCTTTATAAAACATTTGTTGCTCAGGACTGTCACCACTGAGCAACACCTACTCTTGAATATTTTAATAGTCTCTTGTATGCTCTTGAAATATCGCACAGAAAGGTACTGCAATCTGCCCTCTATCTGTGGGTTCTATATCAACAAATTTAACCAACAATGGTGGTAACTAGTTGGGGGAAAAATGTGTCTGTAATGACCACATATAGACTTTTTTTCTTGTCCTTTTCCCTTAATGGCACAGTATAACTATTTATGTAGCATTTGCATTGTATTAGGTAGTATAGGTCATGTGGAGATCACTGAAAGCACATAGGAGGATGGACATAGGTTTTATAGAAGCAGACACCACCTTGGTTTCCACGATGGTCTTGGAATCAGTCCCCACTGGTTGTCACAGGATGGCTGTACTTAACCACATTCATTTGGTTCCTTCTGAGAACTTCTCACTTTACTTTCTTGACACAGATCCCCTCTTTACCTCCCAAATACCAGTGCTTGTCCTAGGGCACCATTTTTCTGTCTAATGTCCTTGTGGCTTCTGGAAAATAAAGATACAAATATCTCTATGGCTGCATGCAGCGCCTGCCTCCCTTTCTTCTTAGTGTGGGACCCTTCAAAGACAGTGCATTGGTGTTTAGAAAGGATTGAGATTTCTCCTTCACACATTCTTGAGAACCACCGAGGAAAACAACTCCCACCTTCAATACACCAGCGAAGATCTCCGCAAGCTCCCAAGGATGGACCTTACTGTAGATTGAGACAGGTAGTGTTGGTAGTTCAAACTGCCCATCGTGGATTAACCACTACCAAGGTCCGCTGGCATGTCCACGTATTCTTGTCTGTCAGTCCTGGATTCATTTATGTAGCCCCAGAATTTCTATCTCCGTGTGAGACCCCAGAGGAACGGGTTCTGCGCATTCAGAGGCATTTTCAGTAAAGGCTGTATGTCATATACAAGGAGGTCTCTTAAAAGGGTAGGCGGTTTCTAGTGTGCATGACAACAATCACAAAAAACCATGGGTTTGGTTAGCAGTGGCGCCTACAAGTGAGCAAGAGTCTGGCAAGATGCGGTTCCCTCAAATATGCTTTCCCTCCTGAGAAGTGCTGTCACTTGGACCCCTGGGTATAAAATGGAGAGCCGTCCTCTGCAGATAGGACCATCCGGGCCCAATCCCCTCCTCACAGGTTTCTCTGTGCTCCAGAGCTGGAAAGCTAAGAGCTGTGTTTCATCCTGCCCATGCATGGGCTGGGAGTGTGAATTAAGTCTTCCCAGTCAGACACTGTATTATTTATATATTGCTGCTTGACAGAGTCCTCCAAAACTCAGCAGCTCTATACAGCAAACATTTATTTTCCCTCTTAACTCTGGGGTCAGCTCGGCTGGGGGCTCTGGCTCAGGGCCTCCCTCAAGGTTGCAGCCAGCTGCCAGCCGCAGGGGCTGCCTCCATCACTCTTGAGGTTGTTGGCAGGAAGCCTCAGCTCCTCACCCTGCCTGTGGCTTCACCAAGATGGGGCATCTGGGTTCCCCAAAACAAAAGGCTTGAGAAAGAAAAGGAAAGAACATACTAAGGGTGAAGTCACAGAGTCTTCCAAATTCAATCATATGTGTGACAGGCATTTCTGATGCATCCTGTTGTGCACACAGAGGCTACACAAGGGTGTGGACAACAGGAGGGATGAGTCCCTGGAAGCCATCTTGGAGGCTGCCTACCACGCACGCACATGCAAGCACGGACGCGCACGCAAGCACGCACATGCACGTGCACGCAAGTACGCACATGCACACACACGCACGCACATGCGCATGAGATGAACCTTTTCTTGTATGGCAGTTCTGGTGATAAATTGGCAGGAATCTGCTGTAGCTTTTCTGGTCGGTCTTCATAGTTTCCAGAGACACTCTGGGAGCTCTGGTGGCTCAGCTCAGCACCGTCTGGTCCCCACGTATGCTGAGGACAGAGCTACTTCCTGAGTTTTGCATCTTAGCTCCCTCCATGTGCTATTAAACTGGGCAATTCCAGACACTAGATGCTGGACATGTACTGAAAACCCTTTCTTCAGCCTTCTGTATCTGTTGGCGCTGCACCTATGGATTTAACCAATGGCAGATCAGAAATATTTTTAAAAATTGCATCTGTACTGAATATATAGAAACCTGTTTCTTGTCATGATTCCCTAAACCATGTAACAGCTATTGATAAAGCCTTTGCATTGTATTAAGTATTACAAGTAATTTAGACATGATTTGAAGTGTAAAGGATGATGTGTTTTAGTTGTATGCAAATACTATGCCACTCTATATATGGAACTTGAGGATCTCTGGATTCAGTTGTCTGCAAGGAATCCCGTACACTCCTCCCATGGATGCAGAGGGTCAACTGGATTATCTTCCCTTTCCACAGAAATAGCAGCAATAACTTTTTTTGAATGGTCCTGAAGCTGGGCCATGACTGATAAGTATTATCTCCAGATAATGATGGTAAGCCTTGTGTAACACATGCATTCATTCATCAAATCTCCCAGGTGAGAAAACTGTGATGCTGGGAAATTAAGTGTTTGTCTACCCTCACACAGATAATGAAAAGTAAAACTAAATCCCAGAGCCTGTACTTTCTGTATGTGTGTGTTAGCTTACAAACAATAGACATTTATGTCTTGGAGTTCTGAAGTCTGGAAGTTTAAGGTGAAGGTACTGGCAGCTTTGGTGCCTGGCATGAGCCTGTTTCCTGGTTCATGGGTGACTCCTACTAGCTGTGTCCTCACACGGTGGTAGAGGCAAAAGCACTTCCATCCCCTTCATTTGTTTTATAATACACTGAAAAATTGATACAATGTAATTTTACACATTTAAGGTGGTACCATGTGACATTTCAGTGCACACGCAATATTCTATATATGTGATAGGAATATTTAAAATCTCCTCTGTTGTCTACTTTGTTTTTTTGTTTTTTTTTTTTTTTTTTTTTTTTTTGTCTTTTTTGTTTTTATCAGTACCAGGGATCGAACTCACGACTGCCTGCTTGCAAGGCAGGCGCTTATGCCACTGAGCTAAATCCCCAGCCCCTGTTGTCTACTTTGAAACACATGGTTAATTTGTGGTCAACTGTGGCTCACTGCCTGTGCTACAGAATATCAGAAGTTATCCTTCCAGTCCAGCTGCACCCTATAACCTCCTAACCAGCCTACATCCATCTCTCCTTCCCTCACATCCTTTTCCAGGGTGAGTCCGCAATCTTAATACCATAACACATCAGCACTACTCAGAAGGCCACGTCTTGTGTAACCCTTTCTAATAAGAATGACATTGGACAGAAGGACTTTGATGCCTATTCAAAAGCCTGGTGAAGTCTTGGGTTTCTTCATAGCATCATTTTTTATATTTTAAAGTCATTTGGCAACTATTAATTCATTGTCAAAGGCCATTAGCTCCAGGCAAAATACAGCACCAAGCTGCCATCCAAGACCAGTGAGTAGGGGCCAATAAAGCCATCCTCTTGAATTTTCCCGACTGCTACTTGGATGAATGACCCATTATCAGAGAATATGTTTTCATCATTTATTAAAAATTTTACCCAAGACTCAGTTTTGTTCAGATATTAACAAAACTGGCTTGTACTCCATACCAAGTATTACCATCATATTTACAGAGTGAAGACAGCAAATTCCCAATGAAGCCCACTTCTTCCCTTCCCCTAGATTCAAGGTTTGACCTATGAATTCCTTTAGCAAGTTTTTCTTGAGCATATATTCTGCTATCCACACTCAATATAACAAACAGTGGTAAGAGAGGTCTGTGGTGCAGCCACCAATGGGCCATAGGCCCTGAGGGCAGCGTGTGAGGTATAAATAGATGATCCACTTGCAGGTATCAGTTGGGTCAATGTCCAGGTATGAGGTCACTTCCCATTAATGGACTGCAAACTTTACTACAGGGCTCTTGAATGGAGAAATCCAAGAGAAAAAAAAAGAAGTCCTATAATGCCTGGTTTGGTGTGGGGGGAGTTATTTTGTTTTGTTTTTACAAAGTTGAGCATTTCAGTAAGACAGAGAAAGAAGGTAACTGTGATAATCAAACTGATCATTGTGAAGGGATTCCTACATACCAGGAATAAATGCTTTACAAAAAAATATATTTCATTACTATCTTCATCCTGAAAATGGGGGCACAGCTGAGAGGATTAATCATTTGTTGAAGGGGAGAGGTCTAGCTGATCATGAACCCAGAATTTAAATCAGACTCCACAGCCTGAGCTCTTGACTTGCAAGAGGTACAACTGACCCTCTGTGTCGGTCGGTTCTGTATCAGGGACTCAAACAGCTAAAGATTGAGACTATTTGAAAATAGGAGGCATGCACTCTGAACAGGTAAAGGCTTTTTTCTTGTCATCTTTCTGTAAGCTGTACAGTACAGCAATGCTTTACGCCGTATTTTCACTGAATCAGGCATTATCTAGAGATGATGCAAGGCATACAGGAGGATGCATGTAGATTATACGCAGATATTATGCCATTTTTCGTGGGGGACTTGAGTACAGGCAGATTTTGGTAACAGAGGGGTGTCCTGGAACCAATGTATGGTGGGTGCAAGAGACAACTATTCTGGCTGGTTATTCCAGTTCATGCAAGGGAATTGTTTGTGCCATTGATCATCCCTGGGTTTGCCCCGACCTGAACTGACATATGCATTTGCTATTGGCCCCAGCTTCTGCTTTGAGGAACTTGGGAAAGCCAAGATGTTTTTAAGCACCTACTATTAAATTCTTCCTAGATAAAAGATATGATAATTTTTCTCTGACTATTTAGCTTTTCCCATAATAATGTAGTTTAATTAAGCCAGCTGCCCACAGAATTCCCTCACCCGAGGCTGATGAGGGAGACATGAATCGATGTTTCTAGTTTTGAATTTTTCTACATGAAGCTCATTTATGCTCACTCACAAAGTACTATTTCCTCCTGTAAGACTGAATTAAAAAGAAATTTCATTCTATTCCTTATCCCTTGTGTGGACTTTCAAACCATGGTGTGCATCTGAATCTTTGTTAGCTTTCCAGTCACTGAGATACAATATATGGCACTCATATGGTAAAGGAGGAAAGGCTCTCTGTAGCTCATGGTTCCAGAGGATTCAGTCCATGGTCTGCTGGCTCCACGATAGGGACATCATGGCACAAGGGCAAGCAGAGCAAAGCTAATTCATTCATGGTGGCCAGAAAGTGGAGCAAAGGAGCAGAACCAGGGAGGAGAGGGCAGCATCACAGTCCCATCATCCACCCAGATATTCCTGGTTCCATGGTTTACCAATCTAATAGGCATTTCTTAATCCACTGAAGTTGAAAAGTCAAGATTAATGATAATACTCTTCAAGGTAGATTTGGGGCTCCAGGACAGCACTACTGAACTGGTGTCTTTTGAGAAGTCATGCAGTGAATGTCCCTCAAAACCTCATGTACAAAGAGGTAGTCCCCAGTGTGGTTCTATTGGAAGATGGGGGAACCTTAAGAAATGGGGCACAGTGGAAAGCAGTTAGGTCATTAGAGGTGTGCCTTGATAAGGTCGTGGAACCTACCTTTCTTTCCTCTTCCTCTCTTTGCTTCCTAGCACTAGGAAATAAACAAGCCTGATCCCGACACCTCTGTGACCATGAACTAAAATAAACCTTTCCTCTTTTAAATTGATTTTCTCAGGTATTTTGTCCTAGTAATGAAAAGCTGACTACCACTGATAGAAAAATAGGACAACAACTATCTTTGTTGCATCATAAGTGCTCAGTAAATAGTACTCATTATAAAATAGCACATGACAAAAAGAAGTGTAATTTACATTCTGCCTCTGCACCAAAATGGCAAGTTTTCTTCCATGCATCCTGGGAGACAGCTATTTTATAGCCATTTTCCCAGGTAACTGAGTCTCAGATAATGCTAAATGAAGCTCAGCTAAGGTCACATGAGCAGTAACTGCTCTTCAGTGTGATGATAAGTAGGAGAGCCACACCATGTTACTGGCGTTTAAGCTCTCACCCACAGTATCCCCTTAGCTTCAGGAGCTCACTGTTCTGTGCTCAGACCTACTTATTGGTTTCAAGTGCTTTGAAGTTATGTATCAAAAATAGCACAATGCTTCCTGGGTAACAATTGGTTTACTCCATATAGTTGCAACCCAATACTCTTTGGTTGAGTGATATAAGTGAATGCTTCAACCCAGATTTCCTTCAGGATCTGGTTTGTTTTTTAAGAAATTCCATTTTGGTCCTGAAACCTCTCTCTGGTGCTGGGATGTCATCATAGTGCGAGGCAGAAGGAGCTCCTTGCTCTAACTAAGGTTAGAAGTTGCCTCCACATGAGCAGAATGTCTTGATTTGTATCGCATCTCACTTCTAAAATAGTTCAGGCTTTCACCCCTCTATCTATTTAAACTGGTGACAAAAGCCTGCTATGACAGGTTGATTTTCAAGATTTTACAAGTTTTTATTACTTTCCTGTTCAGTTTTCACTAAAAAACCCAGTTAGGTTAGGCTGATTATTGTCATGAGTCCTTTAATGTGTGATGTGGCTTCCCTTTCTCCCATCCCCTTAACCTAAGTCAGATTATGTCTTTTTTTCCCTCTGGCTTTCTACAGCTATTTTTTAAAAATTGCTTTTTTTTTTCTTTTTGGTAGCACATAGTACAAATCCAAAATTTTTCTTGAGAATGAGAAGAAAACTAAAACAATTCTCATGAATAAAATATTTGATTTATTGATCAAATTTTGAATTTTAATTTTGATTATCTGAAATTTTGATGTTTTCTTAGTTAAAATTCAAAAGTGCATCAAGAGAGAAAATGATGTGACAATATAGCACATACTGACTGAAATTAAGGTAATTAGGCTTCTTAGCTTTCTTACACCTAAAAGAATTTAATAATTAGATAAAAGTGACTGGTCATGTGACCTTAGCTGAGTTTCACTTAGCACTTTTGAGGCTCTGTTACCTGGGAAAATGGCTATAAAATAGCTGTCTCCCAGGATACATGGAAGAAAACTTGCTATTTTGGTGCTGTAGGCAGAATGCAAGTTTTTTGCTTTTTATTTTGATTCTGTAGTACCTGATTTTGCTTTCCATTAAAAGTTCAGACACAAACAGAGTAAAAGTAAAATATCTGGCAGCCACACAATGACTCCAAAAAGAACACCTGTAGCCTCAGTGCCTAGCGATTGTATAAATATTTGGAAAGAAGACGCTGCTATTAAAATGAAATAGAACTTTCTAGTTCTCAGCAGCGTTTGGCATACAATGAGCATGGTACCATCATTAGCTATCTATAATCACCCCCAGCACTCTCACTGCCATCCACTGCCACTGCCATCATCACCAGCATCACCACCGCCATGACCATCATCACCATCATCCCATCACCGCCACTGCCATCAATACCACCACCCCCACAGTCACCACCATCGTCACACTTCCAGAACCTTGGTCCCTAAAAAAGTGCTACAAGGCATCATGCTAAAGTTCTTTTATTTACGTGTTCAGTCCTTATTATTTGTGAAAAGAAAATGTGTATCAGTAAGAACTAACATGGGCTTGTGGTGAACTAATGCAACCTCAGAACTTGAATTTATCTGTCTTCACAGATGAAGTGTTACGATTAATGGGAAGGGGAATTCTATGTAAATGAGGATCTGAATTTCACAAATCTCCTGTAAATGTTGCTGACAGTATCCTTGGAGGCAGGAAGGAAAATATATGTCAGCTATTACAGCTGCGAGATTGTCTCCAGTGCTGTGTTTTGGAGTTTTGTCCTGTTTAAGTGTTCTCTCAAGCTTTGAATGCATACAGTTACCAACTCTACAGGTAAACAGGAAATCTCAAAGCAGGAGATATGCTGGGTGAGGAAAATGAGCTATTAAAGGTATGAAGACCTGAAATATGAGAGACAAATATTTTGCCTCTGGGATCCAGATCCCAAAATTCACAAACATAAATATACTCACAAAATACTTTTTGGCTTTGGAGTATGTATAGCAGGCTTGACTATAGGATTTTGGGAAAAAGTAAGCAGAAATCATTGGAAAACAGTTTGAAATTTTAAAAATTAAATGTGCAGCTACCACATTACTCAGCAATGGCACACCTGGGCTTTTATCTTAGAGAAACAGAGACATGCCCACACAGAAACTTCTACATAAATGTGGCATTTTATTAAAAATAACCTAAACTAGAAACAACCCAGACATCTTTCAATAGGGAGCTGGCTGAATAAACTGAAATATCTACCTTACAAACTATTGCTCATCAACAAAAAGAAACAAAATTATTGATACAACTTGAATTATGAGAATTGATACAACTGACAATTATTAAAAGTGAAAAAATCTTATCAGTGAGGTTACCTACTATATAATTCCATTTATATAACTTTCTTGAAATGACAAGATTATGAGATAGAAAACACATGGAGGAGAGATGGAGGAGAAAGAGTGGGTCAGAAGAAAAAAGGCAAAACCATAGAAGGACAACATGAAGCATCCTCGTGTCAATAGAAAAGTCCTGTTTGTTGACTGCATCAGTGTTAATATCCTGGGTTGCAATATTATCCTATAGATTTGCCAGTTGATATGTCTGAAAAAACTTGGTAAAGAATACATAGAACTGCTCCATATTATTTGCAAATGCACGTGAGTCTGTAATTATTTCACAGTAGAGAACTGAATTGATACACACATACACGTAAATGGAGTTCTTGGCTAACATCCTGATTGCCACAGGTCACGTAGACTTGGACTTTCTTGTTTGGGTCAGTTAAGAGAAGATGTGATTGTCTTCCATTCTGTGCTGGACAGACATTATCTGAATATCATGTCTAGTTCTGAGAATCACATTTGTAGACAGACAGTGCAGTAGGGAGAAGTGCATAAATCGGAAAAAGGTTTGCTAGCCAGCAAAAACAGCTGAAAATTCCATCAAATCAGGCAAGGCTGAAGGAGTTGTACTACTTAGCTTGGAGACAGAATAACGTAGGTGGCACTATTGATGGGCTATCGTCCTGGTGACTGATTGGACTTTGTTTCTTCCAGGATATAAAAACAATATGCATGGAAATTGTGTCAGAATAAAAAAGTAGCTTCACAGGGTCAGGGCAGCACATAGGTTTCCTGTTACTGGAAAGATGAATCACCTCCTGAGAATAAACAGCCATTGGGGCTTGCATGTTCGTTTTTCTGAAGCTTGGCTTATGTGAGTCAGTTTCCTTGAGCCCATTCAGCTCAAATACAGTGAGCAGAGTGGAACTGTGGACCTGCTGAGTTGGGAGTCAGTGCTTAAACAATGGAGAGCTCACGACTTCATTGGTGCCCCAGGAATCCTTTGTTGGTGATAAGGATCCAACCCTGACACTGTATCTCATTGGGCCAACATCACTCCATACCCACCAGTGGATCCTCTCTGCACTAGAAAATTTGGCTGAACTGGCGTACATTTTTGGTCTAATGAGACCACCTTCTAAAACTCAACTACGAAGAAACCTGAGTTGTTGGAAGCCATGAAGGGAAGGAAGTTATCTTGTGTTCCTTAGAGGACTTCCCCCAGGTGCATAAGCTACCCCTGTCTCTGTTTAGCCACTTTCCCTAAATCTGTATTTAAATTGAGCTAGCCCCAAGCCATCCTCTTCCGCATAAGACACAAACAATTTTCATGTCTCAGATTCTAAAGCTGCAGGAGTTTATCTTGGTTCCAGGCTGATCTGAAAAGTCAGGATCAGGCTTCTCTCCTGTGGCATCTTCTGAGATCCCTGACATCTTTGCTTCCTCTTTGCCTCACAAGGACCCTTGTAGATGGATGACGAGCAGGTAAGTGTGGTACCTGTCTCACTGACTGGGCAATTAGAGATGTAAACGGTATATGGCTGCCTTCCTGTCTTGAAACAGTTTCCTCCATTTGGCTCTGTCCATGAACCAAGCTGGATTGGCCCCTGCATCAGAACGTCAGGGCTGCTAACTCTCGCTGAGAATTTGGGGTTCCCATGGGTTCTGTTTTGTTCCTTTTGATCAGTGTTTATGTTCCCTCTCCTCTGCTTCTATCAAAAATAAAAGCTTATAAATGCAACTTTTCTACTAAATTTTTTTATACAAGTGAATTTATGCAGTCCAGGGAAGACTTTCTTTTTCTGAGCTCTCTTGCCATTTTCTCTTGACAAAGGAACATTTTCCTGGTGACTTTTATAGGCAGTCAAACTTAGCTATAATTTTCCCTGACAGTCTGGTCACTGAGGAGTTGTTAGATTCTCAGTTGATGACTTGAAATTGGAGACACAGCTCTTGATCTCAACAATTCCTATACAGTTGCAATTTCTGTCTCTAGTTATGGATTTAGGTAGTATTTTCCTCTACTGTTTATGGAGGCCTTGAATTACCTTGGCTGGCTTTGCAAACATCAGAAAGCCAAACAAGAACGTAGGATAGGTAAACACATTTTGGACTTGCAATTTAGGTCTCAGATTTGTTGATTCTGAGTTACTCAAGAAAGCGAAGCTGGGTAAGTCAGCTGAACACTCTGCAGAAAGGGACTGGACGTAAGAGGCTCTCTTTGCTGGCTGGTGACGTAAGCAGCCATGTTGAGAAGCCTACATGACCAGGAACTCCGGGAGACCACTAGGAAGGGTGGGTGCCCTGTCAGACCTGAGGGTGGCCTCCAGGTGAATGCCCGCCCAAAAGCCAGGACACTGGTCATGCAGACACAAGGAAATGAGTTCTGCTCCAGCCCCAGTGATCTGGAAGTGGACTGCTCACCAATTGAGCTCCAGATGAAACTGCTGCTTGCTGACCTTTGATCACAGCTCTGTGGGAACCTGAGCAAAGAGCCCAGCAGAGCCAGGCCCACACTGCTGCCCCGGGGACACTGTGAGATAATTAATGCGTATTCCATGAAGCTTCTCAGATGGTGGCAATTGGTTATGGAATGGTAGATAATGCTCATGAGAACTGTGCCTTTCAATCCCCAGCTCCTGTCATGGCTCGGTCCCTCTTTGGAACTGTCCTCAAACTCCCACCCAGTCCATGCTCCTTCCTTGGGGACAGTCAGAGGCAGTGACTGGCCAGTGCGTGGCTCACAGAAGAGGACAGACAGGGATGGAAGGAATGGCCTGTGTGCTTTAAGCAGAGATGGGTCTGACAGACCTGGCCAGAGTGGTGCATGGAATCGGCCGTAGCCTGTTTGTGACTAGAAGGAATCCAGCCCTCCCTGGGCCAACTCTGCTTTCTTTATTCTCCTTTGTTTTGATCTTGAGACCACAATATACTTTCTGCATGGAAACCTCTCCCTCAACCTGTTCCCAGGGAAACTCACCTAAAATACCTCCCACTGTCCTCACACACATCACGCACCTCAGGTGGAGTCCTCCAAAGCCTGAAAGCCTGAAGGGAAAAACAACCCAGAGAGGTACGGGTGCTGGTGACCTTGTTTTAATTTGCTATTGTTTTTGAAATGCAGATTTCCCCATTTTTAAAAAATATTTTTGTATTAAAAAAATTTAAAAAGGAGACTAAGATAAAAGAGGACACAATAATGTAACAACACATGTCAGAACAGAACAATTTAAGCAACATAGTGTTTCACCACAAGATAACCCGACATAACAGTAGTTACCATAGTGTTTCTTTTCTTGAAATATTTGAGTATAACTTCGTATACTATAGCATCAAACATAACGTGACAATGTAAAACCATTTAAGAGAATGAAAGTATCATAGGGTATTTAGAACCAACTAACAGAAAATAAACAATGATTTCTATATTATCTCCTTGTCTATAAAAAATTTTGTTTATACTATCACATATAATAAAATCCAATAAGATACAACATGATAAATCGATGGAGACAGAAGAGCAAAAACTTGATGGGACTTAAAAGCAAGGTGATATTAAATCAGCACTAGCTATTATCTTGTCTTGTTTTCTTCAAATTAACTGTTCATACCATCACAGACAATAAAATCAAACAACTCAGAATAAAATCATTCCAATTAGTGAATGAAAACATTATAAGGCTTCAAAGCACTATTATGGGGAATCATGATTATCACATACTTTTATGTATTCTTACCATCCCCATTATTTTTTAATAATCTTTCAGAGAATCCTTTAAAATTTAGCACAGATCACTGAGATGATCTCCAGACATGATCAAAGTTCATGCCTTTGGTTTTACAGAATGGAAAATGGAGTCTTTCTCTGTGTGTGTGCGTGCATGCATGTTCTGACTGATTCCTCCTGCTAATTCACTCCTGCCATCAACAGGTGTTTTCTAGGACTGGAGTTGGCCTTTTCGTTGGATGCCCAGGGGGTCATCCCACAGCCTGTGGCTTCCTGATGTGACATTAAAGGCTGGACCTGGATGCTCAGTGAGACAAGCAGGGCAAGGGACCACTCACCACCTGTCACTTGGTGCTGGCCCATGTCCACAAGGGAGTCAACTCAGTTCCTTTTGTCCTCTCCTGGGAAAGCTGTGTAGCCCAAACGCAGCCTTGCCAAACCCTTAAGCTCTCATCAATGTGTTATGAAAAATCAAGATGAGAGTGATGATGGAAATATATTTTCTGGGCTCTGGGAAGGTGAATCAGAAATATGGCTTTAGGAAAAAGACGATGATTTTCTTACCACAAACAAAAGCAGAGCCTTGATGCAAAATTCAGGAAATGCTAAATGTCATGGTGCAGTTTGTTACATTTTGTAGGACACACGAGGACACTCACGTCAAAGTTCTATATCAACACAGAAAGTTGGGCAACTCCAGGGTGAGAACAGGAGACTCAGAAGAGAATGGCCGGCACTTTCTGCTGTTTCTCAGATGTGAGATGCGTTTTGAAACAAATCTATTATTTTAGCTAACGATATACCAGGCCTAGAATGTCTTTTTATTTTGAATGGTTAATCACCAAGTTGCTGTATTGGCTTGAGCATTTTATTGATTGAACCTTAATAGTTGTTTTGGCAAAGTGCTTTGCCCCTGACAAATTAATAACAAACAGGCAAACAACAAACACAGCAATAACAAAGAAGCAAATAACAAAACCTACAAAAATCAAGCCCAATTGTGAGCTGTTAAAGACTTCAGGAGGTGAGGAAGGAGGCTCCCTGCGGAGACCCCATGATGGCCACACAGCTCCTTAAGTTAGGAGGAGCAGCCCTGAGGCAGAGGTAGATTAATTCTGCACTGATGGAAAGAGCCAGGTCTGTTTTCCTAATCTGAGTTCTAAGTGAGATGATTTACTTTGATTTTGCTGTAATGATTGGTGTCATCTCTGCCCTGCTTGCTACGGGCCTCACACCATCTACACACTTTGCAAACACTAACTCTGTTCATCTTTGCAATGATTCCATTTGGTGGCTGCTATTAAAATTACCGACGGAGAAGTGACCACAAGTGTGTCTGAATTGTATACAGTTTATACCTAAGTGAAAGAATCTGGGATTGTAAACTCAGGCTTGGGAAAGGCAATTTTGGTTTTTATGTTATCCTTGACATCCTGCATTTGCTATAATTCTTTCTCCCTTTGGAAAGCAATCCCTTTTAGGGTTGGGTATTATATAAAATACATGCCTATTCTTGACCATTCTGGGACCAATTACCACAGTTCTAAAATAGCCCATTGTCTCTCTTCTCCTTCTCTCCTCTGCCCAACCTCTGGGGTCCCTCTGTTCCCAGACATGTCGCCCTGCAAACGGAAGAGGAGCTGCACAGAAATGCAAGTCTCCCAGACTCGGTTAGCTGTTACCTGCTGTGCTGCAGACCGGGTGCGTGAGGAGCTAGAAACTCATGGGAGGTCTCACCAAGGGCATCTCCTTTCCTGGTCTTGTCCCTGTGCCTTGCAGGCCTGGATGCTATCCTCGAAATTCAAGGAGCCCAAACCACTAGGCAGCAGGACAGTGTTGTTTAGGTGATCACTTTGTTTCCACTCCCTAACTTTCCCTTTAATTTACCACCAGAAGTTCCTGGCACACCATCAATCTGGTGCGGTTAGACTGAGCAGCACAGCGTATCTGCTGTCACCCCATGTATATTTTTAACCTATTATTGTTTACCAGCCACCTGTTACTGTGGGTATTGCTCTGTGTTGAATGCCGAGAAAAACATAAATCCCGGTCTCTGCCAGGGAGGAATGGCTGGGCAGAAAAAAATACATATAACTGGACAAGGGGATTACAATAAAGATTTTTATTCTATCTTTTGATCTTCCTATGGCTGCTGTTACAAAATACCCTAAATTTAGTGCCTTAAAACAGTACAAAATTGTTAGCTTAAAGTTTCAGAAGTCAGAAGTCCAAAAGGGTCTCAACGGACTCGAACCAAAAACCTGATTATCTGTTTCTGTGCTTAGGAGGAGACTGTCATTTGTCATCCTGATTCTCCTCCATAAGTCACTTGAGTTACAAATGAGATCAGTGCGACCCAGAAACAGAATCCTGTTCATTCTGTGTCCTGGCAAAATGAACATCCAAAGTGCCTAACTGCTAAACTGATGTCGTATAGACAGTGCAGCAAATGAAGGCATTTTTTCCTTTCCACACTTTCTGATGATTCACATTTACTCTGGGTGCTAAGGACTCAAATGCACTCGTTTTTTTCCAAAGTCATCAATCTGTGCGGTAGGTAATTTTATGTGACTGACAATGTCAGGCGGGGAAAACCACTCAGAACAAACCAAATGTATTCTTTGTGTTCTTGGAAATTCCAAGTTACTGAGTTGCATTCTTGGAAATTTCAATTTCCTGAGGGTCTGTGTGGCAGATTTTATAAGCCATATTTATGAGAGAATTAGGGAAGCAGGCTTTACAAGATTAGGAGGATTTAGAAGGGTTGAGAGGCACGAAGAAGCCGTCTCAGGAACAGGATGAAAAGTTGAACAAGCCACCGAGGCAGAAATACACTGGAGATGGGTCTCTGCATTTCTGTCTCTCTGACTTCTGATTCCTCTGTTGTTCCCATGAAGTGATTTTTTTTCAAGCCCACACATTCCAAATCAAAATAGAAGCAGTGAGAGATTTATCAGAAATCTGGCTTTAGAAAAAAGACCATGATTGTGTTATTATGAAGAAAGGCAGAGCTTTGGCGCTGAGTCTGGAAAATGCTGAATGTCAGAGGGGAGCTGGTGACATTTCATGAGAAAAACATGGGGACACATGGGGACACGCATTCCAAAGAATTGATACAGAAGCTGGGCAGTTCCAGGGTGAGAGCAGGAAGATGCAGACGAGAACAAGGATCACTTTCTGCTGGTGCTCTGAGATTGACATTTTGAAGACAATTGCTGTAATTTCAGCTGGGTAGCACATTAGCCCTGAGCTTCTGATTCTTTTTTGTTTTGAATGATTATCAAGTCATCCTATTGGTTGAGGCTTTTAAAAAATTTGGTGACCCCTTCATAAGTGTTTTGGCAAAATACTTGGTCCATCACAAATTCATTAAAAACAAACTAAGGAGTAACAACAGAAATGACCCTGTGACATTCAACAGCCAGCTTGATCTGCGTAACACTTAGAGACCTCAGCAGGTGAGAAGGCAGGAGACCCTCTGCAGAGACCTTGGCATTGCCGTGCCTCTGTGCTATGTATGGGGAGTAACGCTGTCTGCAGAAGTTGATTTGGTACAATATAGCTTATTACTTTTGTCCCAATGGGATGTGGCCAGTAGCCATATCAAGGATTCTATCTTTGCCAATGACGAGGCACAGCCCCCTTTAATGTTGGCCTCGTAGTGACCTTGACATTGGCCAGCAGACAAGGGTCAAGGCAGAAGGAGACTCAGAAGATACCTGTGCTCTGAACTGGCTTAGACTGGCAGGCACAGAGGACCTCTGCTTCTTTCCCAGTGCTAAGAATACATCAGTTGGTTCCATCCAACTCTAAAAGGGCTGGCAACATTGGATAACTGTGATCTCAGGAAGGGAAACCAGCTTAGCAACCAGGGAGGCAGGCTGTCCCTCGGTGCCCTCTCCAGATTTCCACATGTTTGACAAAAGGAAAACACAGTCATAATCATTTGGCTGCACATCCAGCTCTCGGGTCAGTAGCTTCTTCTCTTTACTTACACATCTTGGTGTTTACACATAGATTGTCGATTGGCTAGCAGAAGGCTCTTTGGAGTCTGCCAGGCAGACATGAAATTCATTTCAGGTGATACCCACTTTGAGGTAACCATGCCCCCTAACCCTCGCATCCAGAAAGTTTCATCCAAAGGAGGCTGCACTGAACATAAGCGAGAGAAACTTCAGACGTGCCACAGTTTCTCATCAGTCCCTTTCATTGTGTTGTGCCACAGGACCCTGTCTAGCAGCCTGCTTTTGGAGACTGGTGGCATGCCTGCCCTCTGTGTTCCTACCAAGCAAGCTTGGCCGTCAGTGCTGGTACCCTTGACATCCAGGTGAGTCTCCTGCTAACAGCCACCTGCACGCAAAAGCAGCCTAGCAGAGCAGCCACCCCTGCCGCTCCCCTCTGCCCGGCACGCGTGGTCAAAGCTGCTGTCCACCTGCCTCGGGAGCAGCCTCACGGATCTCAGTCACTTCGCTGCTTACACTTTGCCGCCCTGCCTGTTGGGCTAGCGAGACCGCAGTCAGCACCTGTAGAGGATGTTTAGGACTATTTGTTATGTGTTAGTTTCCAGACTCTTTCGCAGCAGCAGCTAAAGCATCTTCCAGGGAGCAGAGATAGATGGCCCCAGCTCCTTGGACCCCCATCGGCCCCTCCTCCTTCCCCACACGCTATCTGAGGCACGGTAATGTGAAGTGTGAGGACCCTGGTGATTCTGGAGCGAATCTGGGCCACATTAGACAGCAGTTTCCCACTGAGCCGAGAGGAGCTAACAAGTGAGGCAGAGAATTAAATAGGCCTGTCCTCATCAGCTCCACCGAACGGCGTTCCCATTAAAGCAGACCTATCAGAGGAGCCTTCTCACTTAACTGCCACCAACATATCTATCCCATCACGGATATTTCTCCTAAAAGCTAGCCCACCAACATAATTAAAGAAGGAAAAGGGAGCGCATTTATTCATGGAGGTCATACATTTAGATTTCCACTGTCAACCATCACTGCTTGTCACAATGCTTGGAATCTTC
The DNA here is from genome assembly GCF_034190915.1 of Cavia porcellus. Lineage (NCBI taxonomy): Eukaryota > Metazoa > Chordata > Mammalia > Rodentia > Caviidae > Cavia > Cavia porcellus. The sequence continues at coordinate 11,623,684 of NW_026947496.1, forward strand.
CTCTACGACAGCCCTTTTGCTTCAGGCGAATGTGCTTGCATCTTGCAGGGACACCTAAGCGCCCTACACACTATCCCTAGAAGTCGGTAGATGTAACTGTGTACCCACAGCATCCTATACGTGTGACTTTGCCCTAGCTCCCTAACCTCTCTGAGCCCACCACCCTTCTATTAAATGGGACGATAATTCTTAGTGCCACAGAATTGCATGGGACAGACAGACCAGAAATGGAGCAGAGGAAGTGCACAATAAATACTTGCTTCGTTTTGTGATTTACACATTTCTCTGTCCCCTTTTGCTCCCTTCTCTTGTCTGAGGATTGCTGAGTAGTTTTATAAACAGGCTCCTAGGGACTGAGTGGGCTGGCAGCTGGGTTAAAGCTGCTCACATGGAGCAGGTATGAAGAGCTGGGTATTGTATGTAAAAGCAGGCAGATTTGATCTGCTAGAAGACTTGATTTTGCCTTAGAGTGATTCCAAAGATACAGTGGAACTGTAAAGAAGCCACATTGAGAAGGAGGTCAGAGGAGTCCTGAGTCCTAAGGACCTTGGAGACACAGCTCGGCCAGCATCCACCCCTGGGACTCCAGCACACGCTCGCCTGGCTTTTCTTACTGCTGCTGCTGCTTTCAGCTCCTCTGACAGCTTAGCACCCTCCCTCCAACTTGAAATGCTGAGTTTTGGGCCCCACGCTTTCTCTATGCACATGGCTTCCATTACCCAGTGCGCTCTGATCACTCTCAGGTTCACCTCTCCAGCCTTGACCTCCACTCTGAGCTCCAGACGGTCCAGCCTTCCGGGTGCAGGAATTCTCTCAGATGCACCCTGGGAGAAACGAACCACTGCTGTTCCCTGCCAAACCTGGTCCTGCTGCAGCTTTGGCTGTCTCCATGCCCGGTGCCTGTGTCCAAGACATTGCCCCAGAAGTGTCATCCACTGCCCACCCCCTCCACAACTGGTCATGAAGCCAGTCACAAATTCCAGTTGCAAAGCTGCTCACCCCTGGGGTTGCCGTGACCTTGACCTCCCACCCTGCATTTGAGGTCCCTAGACTCCTCGAATGCTCCTTTCAGCCTCCCCTACCCACTTCCTGCTGGAAACAGACTCACATTGCTTTGGGGATGAAATTCCATTCCATGTCCATAAAATGACTTAAAGGATGTGCACGATCTGAGTCCTCCTTACCAGCTAGCTTCGGCCCTGGTTACCTCTCCTCTTTTCCCGGTAACAGACTCCTGATGTTGGTTGTTGCCACTGTTTATGTAGATATTTATTCATTTGCAATACTAGAAATCAAACTTGGGGGTGTTTTAACCATTGAACTACAGCCCTATTCCCCTATTCTTTTTGAGACAAGTTCTCAGTGAGTAGCCCAGCCTGGCCTCAAACTCGTGATCCTCCTGCCTCAACTTTTCAAGTAATGGAGATTAAAGGTCACCATACCTGGCCAATTGCTGTTGTTTTTAATTATCACATAATAATTGTTCCTGGTCATAGGAGACAACATGATGCTGCAATACATGTAAGCATTGTACAATAACCATGGCTACTACTCCAACCATTTTTTTTTGTATGTATATTGAGAGCATCCAAAATCCTCTTTTCTAGCATGTCTTTTTTGGTTATTTTTTGTACCAGTAATCAAACTCCCCGGCCTTGTACTTTGCAAGCAGGTGCTGTGCTGCTGAGCTATATCCCTGGCCCAAGCACCAGGAAATTTACTTTCCTGAAAGGTATCATGCTTTCTGTTACCTCTGAGGCTTTGCAAGGATTGTGCCTGTTAGGGTTTATAGCTAGACATCTTCCTAGAGCCTCACAGATGGGGATGAAGATGACTGAGTTTTGGGTGGCACAACTGGTTGGCTTGCTGTTAGGCATCAGAAAGACTGGTCCCAAGGGGCGTGTTCCTGAGAGGCACACCTCCCTCTCCAGCTCCCCTTTTCTCTTTCTGCTCCTTGGTTATCATGATTGAGTAGCTTTCCTGAGCTCAGCTTCTTCTGCCATGCTGTCCTGCCTTGGAACCAGGAAACTGTGGCTAAAACCGTGAGCCAAAATAAATCTCTCTTCCTTTAACTTGCAAGTGTCAGGTATTTTGTCCCTGTGTCAAAAAAGGACCATCCGTTTCTTCAAAACACTCTTTATGTTTTGATGGTTCCTACTCACCCGTAAAATCTCAGAAACGTCCATGTTTTCAAACATGTTTTCCACATCTCACCATCTCTGAGGTTGGGGTGCGACCATTTCTATGGGCTGGTGGCTTTCAGCTGTTAGGATGCAGCTGTTTGTCTGTGTCTAAGAACAGATCAGCAGTGCCAATGCCAAAGCGGGCATGATGCAGTGGTTGGTTCAGCAGCAAGTTCTGAGACTGTGGAGGGGCCCCTTGTGACCCCCAGGAAGCACATGGCTGCAGTGCAGATGTGGAGGAGGCAGTGGATCAGATCTGCTGAGCAACATTCCCCAAGCAGGGGTCAAGGAGAGGTTAGTGCCACGAAATTGCACATTTGGCTTCCGAGCACAGCGCCGATTGCTTTTACTTCTTTTATGGATTCTTTCAAGAAATATCATAACATCAATGCTGCTAATGGTTCAGAGAATGACACTGTGTGGAAAAGCCAGGGCACCCACAACTCTGCCTTGAAAGCAACTAGATTGGCTCAATATAAAGAAATTCTAGGAATTCCTTAGAAGCGAATCTATAGTGTTCATATTTTCTCTCTTAGCTATCTACAAAATAATGTTTAACTAAAATCTATGTCAAATTAAAAGCAAACCAAATACGTGCTAAGAAAGCCTCCTGACCTATTTAAGTGAAAGCATTTCTTCTTTCTTGATGGTACGTACAATAATAGCAGTTACAATGGGTGACATCTCAGCTTAATGAAATACAGTAGCCCTGAGAGCATCCTTCAATGACAGCTTAAATTAGGGCTGGCCATCATTTTATAGGCTTCATCATATCCCTGTAGCTCCTTACATCACTAGTAATAACTGAACTAAATAGTGAATGGTCTAATTAGCCATTTAACGTCTGGGAGGCTGTAAGGTCAACATGAAAAGTAACTGTCTCTCTGCTCTTCACTGCTGTTTTCCCAGAAGCTAGGATGCAGAGGATGCCCAGGAGGTATTGTTTGTGTTGGGGTGTAGCTTAATTAATAGTATAGCCCTTGCCTGCTACGCAAAAGGGCCCTCCCCAATCCCTCCTCCAGCACTGCTGTTTGAGTGAATGAATCAGTCTAATCAGGATGGCACCACATGCTTTGGGAGGCACAGAAATAGACAACCATGCCAGAATGTCCCATGACATGGCCCAGGCCACAGAGCTAGGGAATTGTCCAGGTGGGAAGGGACCAGGGCTATGGAAGGAGAGAGTTTCAGCTTCTGGGAGGCCGGGAAAACTCCTGCAGGAGCAGCGAGCCTCTGCAACACCCATGCACTGCAGCACGATGGCAGATCACCACTGCCTGCTGGGCTCAGGGCTCTGCCCACACCTCTGGATATGCTCAGGATCCCCTACAAATCACACTGTTCCTGTCCTTAGGGGCTGGAGTCTAAGGGTGGCAGAAGTCAGTGTGTGAAAATATGCTGTAAACAACACTGCAACACACACACACACACACACACACACACACCACACACACACATACACACTATCACTAACCTCTTCCCCTTTGAAAAAACCTGGGTTTAAAAGGCCTTTCAGCTGCCTCCTGGTGGGACTGGAGTTTTGAGAAGGAAGGAAGGTAAGGAAAGAGCAGCTGCACACGGCACATCTTGGGCACAGGCAGGCTCCCTGGCAGCTCCTCAAAGGCTGCTGGGCAGGATCTGGGAGGCCTCCGCTGTCCTGAGCACCCCTGAGAATGAAGATGTACAATGAAACCCCAGCTCCGGTCCCTGCAGTGTCCCTTCATGATGCCCCCCCAAAACAAGCAGTGAGACTCACCATTTTGCATCTGAGGAAGGGGAGGAGTTCGCCTAGGTGTGCCTTAGAATGGAAGCCGATGGAAGAACAAAATAACATGCTCAGGTGTGGATCTTGCCCTTCGGGATTTGAACGCAACAGGCTCCAGTCCCACCCTGCCTGAAGAGGGCGCCCTGTGCTCTGCCAGACTGGGCACAGGAGGGTGGGCTCATTTTTTCCTCTACACTCTGCCTGCTCCCCTTTGTGAACTGCCTCCTGATGTGAGAGCAGCAACTTTGTAGTCCACCTTCTATATTTGTGAGTTTTGCATCTATAAATGCAACCGATTGTCAACAATTTTTTTGAGTTTCAGAGAGTTCCAAAAAGCAGAATATGCACTTAACACATGCTGAGTACCACGCTGTGTACACACTAACGTCTACTATGTCGCAGGCCTCAGTCTCGCTCCAGCACTCAGCCTTCTTTGAGCATTTTTCGCATATCTGTTCATGCACTACGTTATGTTAACATAGCTGTGTCTGCGGTGAACATGCACAGACTTTTTCTTGTCATTCTCAGAACAGCACAGTGCAACAACTGTTTATATAGCATTTGTATTGCTTGAAATATTATGAATAATCCAGAGATTCTTTAAAGTACATTGGAGGATGGGTGTGAGTTATAGGTAAATACTATAACATTCTGTATCAGGAACTTGGGCATCTGCATGTTTTGATGCCTTCAGGGTGTCCCGGGCCCCCTCCCTCATGGCACTGAACATGGCCATATTTTGGGCTAGAGAAGCCAAGTGTCCAAAGGATCTCAAACCTTTAGTGTTCTACAAAACTTCCCACTTTCACAGAATCTTTGCCTCGAGAGGAGAGCTGGAGGGAACGTGCTCCTACACAGACAGCCAAGAACGGAACACTGAGCATTCATCTTGCTGAAATCTTCAGCTCGTGCTGCAAATTCAGTTTCTCTAGTTTTTTTTTTTTTTTTTTTTATTCAGGGGCGCTCTGCTCTCATTAATCTCTACACCCCAGCCCTAACCTCTTTTCCTGTTTTCCCATGTAGGAAATGCTTTGCTCTCCCAGTGGAGGAAGTGGTCTAGTGCTTAGCTGCACACTTAGGATCATACTGGTAACCCTCCCGTTCAATTCCCTTAGAAGGAGAATGCAGCTTGAATTCACTTGGGTTTTAAATAATAGTTTCTCCCCCTGGTCATGCACAGGGATGCCAGTCATAATCACTGCAGTTCATGGCCTTGGAGTTTTTAAAAACCATTCTTCCATTTCCCTGCTTAAAGGCCTGAGGCTTACAGGTAGATCTCACAAGATCACAAGACAGGAAGTGGCTAAGCCAGGATCAGATTCAGGTCAGTAGATGCTGAATTTTACCAGATTATAAAACACAAATCTCGACCCTAGTGCTTACCTTACCTAGAGTGGCAGGTAATGCCTGTGATTTTCGTGGACCAGGTGTGAGCACATTCACGTGCATGGTGTGCACCGCAGAGCTGCGGGGAGCCAGATCCACAGCATAGTGTAGCCTGTGCTAGCTGCCCGTGGACTTTGCAGTGAGAGAGTGCCACAACTGCCTCCTGTACATTTTCATAAAAACTAAAGATCTGGATCTTTAAAAAACAACACACAGGAAATATCTGGACTCCATGAGCTGCTTAGCTCCTGCTGCAAGGCTGCACTGATCCCGCCTGCTTCGTTCTCCCCTGACTCACCTTCATACCCAAGCCTACCACTGTCCTGTGGGTCTGTCTCAGTCTCTTGATGTCACCATCCAGTTGACGACTCATTACTCCCGGTACCTAAACTCACTGGGGTTCAGACTAGAGCCAACCACAGTCAGCCAAGTGCCTTGGGACACAGGTGTTTTCTTTTGTGGAATCCATGGAAATGATGTCTGTGTCACGTTATTTGGGATGGGGCAGCGATTTCAACTGTCAGTCCCAGGAGGACAAGGCCGATCAGAGGACCACAGGGAAGAAGACAAACATCCAGCAACAAGAACAGGAGCTCTGCTTCTCTTTAAGCAAAATCTGGTTTAATTGAACAGCATCAACATTGAGTGTGAGCTGTGTGTCAGCCACTCCCTGTGTTACTTATTCACCAGGACATTCTTGAGTTTAGATTTGGAGATAGATTCATTTTTCAGGCTGCTCTCCAGGGATGGAAGTGATAGTCTTCCTAAAGAAGGATCAATTAGGCCTCAAATGGGAGTAAAAGAAGAATTAGTGGGGGAAATTATCAGTTTCTTTTGAATGCTTTCATTTTGTTAAGGCAAAGTCTTTGTAAAATTCCAGTCCTCTCTGAGCCACGTTATTAGGGATTAGTGGGAAGGCTGTGCTTCCTGTTGGGGTCAGAGATGTAAGTCAAAGGTGGGCAGACCTCTTCCTGAGGCCTAGATGGTCATGGCGCCAGTGTTCCAATAGCAAAGGGATTTTAGGAATTAAGATCAAGTCTTTAGAATCCAGCTTTCATTTTGTGGTTACATTTTTGCTCAAGCTAATGCTCTCAGAGGATGCGAGGTTTATTTTTTATTAAGTAAGTTGGAAATTTCCTATGCAGAGATGAATCGCGCTTGTAGGAAATATCAAAGAACCATTCTTCTTTTCAGCATCTGTATTTTCATGCCCAAAGTGAATTTCTCATCTTTCCCTCCAAGCCGGCTACTCTTCTCATGTTCTTTGCTTAGTTCTGACATCACCATCCAGGTAATTACCCAGGATGAGAACCTCAGAGTGTGGTCAACACTTTCTTCTCTCTCTCTCTCTCTCATCCCCTAGCTTTCAATTTCCTAATACTGTATTCAGGTGTCTGCAGGTTTGCTGAACTGTATTTCCCAACTGATGCCTCATGAAACACAGAAGACATTACTGGAGGCATTATAAGAGCAGTATTTTCTGGTCAATAAGTTTGGGACCGCCTTTTATATCTCCCTTACAGAGGTGTTCAGAATGCATTAGCATATTAAAGATCCTGAGAAGTTAACTTTGCCAAAGGCAAAATTTGCCATACTTTCTCACCCATGTCACAGTTTTCAGCATTCCTGTTAGCATTCTGCACGGTAGTAGTTTACTACTAATTTGAAAAATTCTGTGAAGACTGCCTCTGCTCTGTCTCCCAGTGTTAGGTAGTGTCCAAACTATGATTTTACTGTCACCTTCGCCACTGTTTTAAGACCTGTGTCTTAATTATTCTCTTGGCTTTTAGTATCTGTCAATGCTAACCCATTCTTTTCTCCACATTCTGAGTTATATCCTCTCAAAATACAATTGTGACCCAGAAACTTACGTGGTTCCTGTACTGCCACAAAATAGAGTGTATCTGCGTCCTCTTTGAGTGTTCAAGGCAATGCACATTAAAAATTGACTTTATCTGTCAACTCCTAAAGAAAGGCCAGGTGTCAAGTTACTTGGAACAGCTGAGAGATATTTCCACAGAAAAAATAAGGAGGGAAACCAAGGCCTTCCTGGATGTCCAACATAAAAGTATTGGGAATTATGATGCAGATTTACCAATCCTGATGAAAGAACAAACCACAGATTGTGAAGCTCAGAAAATGCCACACTGCTAGGTGTATAACATTCAATAACTGAAAACGTACTAGGAAAAGGAAAACTTTATGAGAGACAGAACAAAAAGAAACACCTGTAGTACAACAAAATTAAATATTATGGTAGTCTTCTAGAGAAACCATGCAGAATTCCTAGAAACCAGGCAAGCTAGAGACAATGGGATAGCACCAGAATCCCACACCCAGTGACATATCTTCCAAAGGCGCAGGAAAAACAAAGAAAATCAAAAGTGATATAATTCATTGCCAGAAGACCTATTTTATGTTACAACACCACTTAACACTCTTAAGGAAAGGGTAATACAACAGCCACTTCAGTTTATGTGATCAAATAATGAGAGTTACAAATAGAATAATCCAAGGCTAATCCATTCTTCTCAGGACTTTTAATTGCTTTAAAACACAGCTGTCTGTCTTAGTTACTTTTCTCATTGCTGAGACAAAATATCAGACACCAAAAGTTAAAGGAAAAAAGAGTTATTTTGGTTCATAGTCTGCAGAGGTTTCAGCTTATAGTTGGCTGGCTCCCAGGCGGGGGCATAGCAGAGGAAAAATAGTTCCTGGGTGGGCAGAAGGCGGAAAGGCTGCAACTCAGCAGAGTAGCACGGAAGCACGTGACAACAGCAGCCCTTGTTCTGTCCCTTATATCCTATTCAGGCTACTGCATTTACTGTGGCTGGCACTCACACAGAGGCAGGCATTTCCATTATTCACATGCAGAAGGCCACCAAACCAATCAGTGGAGCAATCACATACCCTTAATCCCAGCATCACACATCCTAGATCCAGCCACCTCTGAAAGTCTCACCTGTGACTGCATAAGGGATTGGGAGGACTTCTAGGCACAAGCCATAACACTGTCTAAAATTGCTGGTGGAGAATTAGGGAAGGAGCATGTGGATCTTATTCTTGCATAAGGCAAGAAATGAGGCAGCAGGGAGATTAAGAATAGACTAAGAAGATAAGTATAAACTTGGGACAGTTCCAAGGTCAAGTCTGAAGCCTCAGATAGTGCAGAGAGCTGGGAGTTCCTAGGCCTAGGACAGTTGTGTGAGGACAGATAGGCTGGTTTATGTCCAGACACCTCGTCCTGCATAGGATCCTACGTTTTTGGACTCCAACCTTTCTTTATAGCAGTGTTTCTCACTACTGTCTTCCTGTGTTGGCCCAACAGGGGGATTCCATGTTGCTGACCACATCCTTTGTCCACGCTGGGCCCTGTGTGTTTTACATGACTCCCTTTGCTTCCATCACTAACTGTTATAGTCTCTTCATCTTTATCAGTATCCAGTCAAAATGATACCTCCTTCAAATAGTACTCTCAGTAAGAGTGGATTTCTCTCACCTCTGTGATGCATGATAATTCTATACACAGACAGACACACAGAGAGATGATATAGATTCAGGTATAGATATAGATAGTTACCTGATACATACAGGCTCAGCAAAGTTTTGCTGAATGCAATTAAGACAAAGGACCTATTGCTTGTGTTCCCTGAGGTGAAGACTAGGACTAATGGGATGCAGACACAGGAATTTTCTCTGGGGTGTGATTTAAGCAGTATCTGCTTTTTCAAGTCATTGAGAATGTGTCCATTCCAGAAAGGGAGTTGGGGTGCTAATAAGGAGCCAGGGGGAGATCCCACACTGTGAGAGGTGGAAAGCTGTGACTGGGCCACTCCCCTTGACTGCCCATCTTCCACATTTGGAGCCATAGTGGATGTGGGACCTGCACATGCTCCTTCCTATTATGGTGGGAGCCAAGTGTGGCAAGATGAAGCCTAGTGAGGATGACTTGTATTCAGCAAGTTTCACCCCATAAGAGAAAAACAAGACAAGAAAAAGCTACAGTTAACAAAAATGGTGCTGTGGCTTGCTCTCTGTTGCTGTAACAAAGTACTTCAGAAGAGAGGTTTGCTTCTGCTCACCTGGGAAGCTCCAGGTCCTGGTGCTGGCAACCACCTGACTTCTGGTGAGGGTCTTATGCTTCATCAGGACAGAAAGTGGAAGGGGAAGCAGTGCGTATGGCAGGAGTATGTGAATGGGACAGATGGGAAGGCTCCAAGCTTGCTTTATCAACTCATCCTCTTGGTAACTAATCCAGCCCCTGAGACTTAACTCTCTCCTGCTAGTTCTCATCTCTTAAAGGTCCCCTGCTTCTCTGTGAAATTAACTGGGGGCCAGTTTCCAACATATGGCCCTTATGATGAGAAACCATATCCAAATACAGCAACAGGGAGACACCACTGATGACAAGAGCAGTGGCAGGAAACACTTGAGGACACAGAATGGATCTCGGTCCTCAGGGATGAATTGGACTCAGTGTAGGCAGAAAGTGTAAGTGTTCCCGGAGAGGAACCAAGTGCAATGCCCTGGGTATGTGGAGAAACCAGAATGATAGGAGAAGCTCGTTTGCACTGAACTCACTAGAAAAATCATGACCCTTTGGTGTGGCAGTATTGGTACTTGGATTAGAGTTTTGCATGGAGAATCGAGAGGGCCTGAAGCATTGAATGGGTTTTACTGTGCAGCTCGAACCCTAGATGACAGGTGGAGAAAGTCATGGGTCTTCATGCCCTTATTAGCGTGGCCCAGCAATGCTACTTTGCTCACTGGAACACACTCTCATGACCACAGAGATCCTCGTCCACTTGGTGCTGAAGCAGATAGTAATTTATATTGGTCTTTAAAAAGAGAAAGAAACCTTATTTTCTACCCCTGGATTTTTCTGGAGGATTTTAATGTAAGTAGAATCTAAATGTTTTCATCAATCTCCTTCCATTTTTCTCACAATAATATAGTTTAAGTAATCCCTGTTTTAAAGGGGACTTTAGTGTAATTATGGGAGTACTTTCCCAGCTAGTCTTTTTCCTTGCTCTTTGATAAGGAGGTAAGGTACTATTGTTTGAGTTCAGTTCAGCAGCAGAAACTCCTGGGGGCTGGACTCTGGACCCTGGACCCTGGACCTTGGACCCTGGACCCTGGACCTTGGACCCTGGACCTTGGACCCTGGACCCTGGACCTTGGACCCTGGACCCTGGACCCTGGACCCTGGACCTTGGACCCTGGACCCTGGACTCTGGACCCTGGACCCTGGACCTTGGACCCTGGACCCTGGACCTTGGACCCTGGACCTTGGACCCTGGACCCTGGACCTTGGACCCTGGACCCTGGACCCTGGACCCTGGACCTTGGACCCTGGACCCTGGACTCTGGACCCTGGACCCTGGACCTTGGACCCTGGACCCTGGACCCTGGACCTTGGACCTTGGACCCTGGACCCTGGACCCTGGACCCTGGACCCTGGACCCTGGACCTTGGACCCTGGACCCTGGACCCTGGACCTTGGACCCTGGACCCTGGACCCTGGACCCTGGACTCTGGACTCTGGACCCTGGACCCTGGACCCTGGACCCTGGACTCTGGACCCTGGACCCTGGACCTTGGACCCTGGACCCTGGACCTTGGACCCTGGACCTTGGACCCTGGACCCTGGACCTTGGACCCTGGACCCTGGACCCTGGACTCTGGACCCTGGACCCTGGACCTTGGACCCTGGACCCTGGACCTTGGACCCTGGACCCTGGACCCTGGACTCTGGACCCTGGACCCTGGACCCTGGACCTTGGACCCTGGACCCTGGACCCTGGACTCTGGACACTGGACCCTGGACCCTGGACCTTGGACCTTAGACCCTGGACCCTGGACCTTGGACCCTGGACCCTGGACCCTGGACCCTGGACCCTGGACCCTGGACTCTGGACCCTGGAGAGAGAGGTAAAATCTCACTGGGGCTGCCTCCTCCACTTCTTGCAAAGTTTGCAAAGATCCACTAGGTCAATTTTACAGAATGCTGGGTGAACCAAAGGGTTTATTTGGGCTATAAATGTGCCAGGAGGAATCCCCTAGGTGTTCATTACTAGTACGGTAGTAATGAACCCAAAGTACATCCCATTTGCTACCTTGATGCCCTTATTAAAAAGTTGGAAAATCTCTATCAGAATGAGAAAGACAACTTTTCCTTGTTCTGTGGGTGGTTTTTTTTAAAGCCTTGGAGAGTCATTCCTAACTCAGGTCTATTCAAACGTGTCAAAGGCATTTACCATTCACCCACTCATGCAGGGAAGGCAGGAGACAGACTATAGATGAAATAAGAACCTAAGGGGTGAAAGAAATAATTTTTCCCTTTTGGCAGAAGGAAGCCCTCCACACGTGGCAGCTGGGGGTGATGTGGGAGTGAGGTGGACAGAGAACTGTGCAAACTGATCTCTCCACACCCACTCGGTGGGGGAGTGGTAAGATTTAGCCCAGACTTTCCCGAGAAGCAAGTTTTCGCCAAAAATCTTCCTCAATTCAAAACATTCAGCATAGCTTAGATGGGGCACTCACAGTTATTAACTGAATCCTGCCTTGTGAAGAACTCAAAACATGCCATCCAAACCCAGGAGCCAAGGCAGCTGAGTAACTAGACAGTGACACAAAGGTCACTTGTCTCCAGTGTCTGCTCCGAGCTGGAAATCCTAGAACAGACAAGATGTTCAGGTGCCACCAACAACATGGTGTCCAGGCAGTCATATTTCCAGTCATGGTAATTGATCTTTGGAAGAACTGCTTTAGTTTTTTACATCCTCCTCATGGCTAGTGGCCCTTTTGGAAAGAATGCACAGAATCTGCATCTATGACAAGCTGGAGTGGTGGCCAGAGACAGCCCTTCTCACCCACTGAGCAACACTTTGCACTTCTGGATTTTTATTTTCTAGTTTTATTGCCAAAAATCTCCACCGTGGCCCCTTCCCTGTCCTCACGGTGTGAGATTTTGAGCTCAGTGCTTCTTCCTGCATACTTTCACTGGGTGAAGAGCCCTGAGCATCGCTGTGAAAGTCCAGGGCTCCAGGAACCAACCCCGACCTTGCAGGAAATGACCCAGAACCTCCACCGCCAGCCTCCAAGCCCGCAGCAGCAGAGCACAGGGACTGCACACCAGGATAGCGCGGACTCCCCTCTTCCTTGGCTGCTTCCCTCTCTTTCACCTCGATCCAAGAGACATCATAAAGCTGACCGTGACACTGTAATTCCTGAGACCACCCAGAAAGAAGGTCCCACCTCGATGGTGGCCTCGATGCAAACTTAAGTCATCATGTCCTTCCCTGCACCAGTGCTGCTGCCCGCCTAAAGCAGAGACACCCTGGATTTTGTCAGGCTTTCCACACCAATTTACCTTGATGCAGAGGAGAAATTTCATCCCCAAAGGGTAATTTATTCAGAAAACTGCAATGTCTAGCAAGAGGAACTTATAATGAAAGTGCCGTTTTACCCATAACTATATCATGTCCTGACATTTATAATGAAGCTGAGAGCCAGAAATAGATTCATCAGGAGCACGGGATGTGTCTAAACAGCTACCTTATGTCTGCTCTGCTAAAACTGCCTCCGCCTGGAGGAGTCTGGGGGTCTCCAAGTCATGTGACTGGGATTTGGGACTTGCCTCTAGTTTGCTCACAGCATTCTTGAGTGGCAAAGCCACTGGCAAGTCGAGGCCACAGACGCATGTAAACCTTCCGCAGAATAAAAATAGTTGCCTCCATTGTTCAAGCAAGGCAGAATGCTAACCTTTTGCTACCAGTAAACGCCTTTCTTGAAATTATACTGATTTGGCCCTTGGTTTTGTGATTAAGAGAGAATTTAGTTATCATCCGAGATGCGCTGCTCCTATATTTATCATTGTTCTTGAATCCACCTTGAAATCCATGGGCACCGAGTCAGAGCATTTTGGGAAGTTAATTAGAAAAAGACGGAAAGGTTGTTACCACTTGAAGAAAGCATGAAGGGTCACAAGAGGGGACAGTAGGCCCTGCCTTAGTCAGCAGGAAACTTTTCAGGCATCTTGTAAAGCAGGTAGGAAAAAAAAAGTCACTGTATAATTTTGATTAAAAATTGTGATTTTTCTGAACTCCTAAAGAAAATGCTCCACTTTAAGAAACTGCTTAGTATAAACTGGAGGCAGGAGGAGAGTGCCTCGTCTTCAGGGGCTGGAGCCTCTAACTTGAAACACACTGAGATTTGGAGGCCACAGAGAAGGGAGGGTGGTAACGTGGATGGGTCACAATGTTTTTCTGGTTGAAGAGCAGCCCCCCTGGGCTTTATGCTGACACAGGAACAGTCGTCTCACCTATGAGGACAGATGGGACCGAGATGAGTCCCCATAGAGACGGGAAAGAGATGGATCAGTTCACCTCTCCTGACGGGAGGAAGCGATGCACAGCGAGAAGTGACACAGCGGGAGAAGCCCATGGTTCATGCAGAGGGGGTGCAAGGGTGGAAGCAGCTAGGGTGCTGATGTCCCACTGAGGCCGGGACAGCTGTGTAAATGTGGAGTCCTGGGTTGAACTGGGAACAGGGTTGTGTCCAGCCTGTGGAGGGCAACATGACTGGGCCCCAAGAGGACATGAGATGCACAAACTCAGGTCCAGGGGAGCTGGGTCTTTTCATATTTCAAGATGAAAACTGGATTTTGATTAGAAATCTCACCTACTTCCAAAAGAGAGCAAGATTTAGAAGAGATTTTAAGCCTGTTGTCCTGAGGACATCTCTGAGATAAACCTTGCAGTCACATAGAAACTTGGAGGGAGCCAATGGAGAAAAGGGGAGAAGTTATCAGCAAAGGCAAATCATTGGCTCCTGTAAGAAAACTTCTCTAAAGCTTAGCACCAGGGCCCAGCACTGAGAGTGTCACCTCTTAGGAGGTGTCTGTCTTCCTCCAATCTGGAAGCTAAACCCAGAGCTCTATTAAATTGTGATTAATAATGGTTGAAGCTGAATAAAGAATCACTTCTGCATAGCGAGAAGTTAAATATTTATGCTGTTAACTGTATCAGAAGTTACACTCTGGTAGAAACTTCATGAAGGGCTGAGTTATGTGTTTTATGTCTGATCTCTATGTGATTTGCATGCTTAATCACTTGATCCACTTATAAATCAGGTACTAGTGCTCCTCTGGTAGTAGTTTATGGACACACTAGATATAGCAACTAGAAAGAAGCAATGGACACTTCTAGGGCCTTGTAACCCCTAACTTCCATGATGGGAATTTTCAGTGGAGTTGGAATTTCTTTCCACACTCTGTTGAATCTGAATACTATTTCATCTCACAGTGATCTTGTTTCAGGTAGTAAGTTTATCTCTTCCCTATCTAGCTTTCGTGCCTAATATAATGTACCCTGTAGAGTTACACAGGGGAAGAACACACTTTTAGTACGTCATGGATAATTAGTACGTCATAAGACAATTGTCTATACATATTAATTTCTTCTAGGCCTTCGCTTTCATGGGTAAAATACATTTCTCTCTCCCTCGGCTGTCGGCATAACCCATGGAGTTGCTTTAGCCCACGGGGTGGTAATGATGTGATCAAAGGCTTGAGGACACTTTGTGGCTGGGCTTGTTCTCCTGCTTCTGCTGTCTCCACGTGCCGAGTCTCCTCTGTGCAGCTACTGTCTCGTCAGCGCTGCAGGAACACATCTGGAGCACAGTACCCAGTACAGTGAAGTGAAGCAGTGTGCCTAGTAGATCCCAGTGGAGATGACTACCCCAGAAACTTGCAACCCAAGAGAATGAGAAACAGCTCTGGAACGCTATGGTTTGGGCAATGAGTATCTACCAAAGGTCTGTGTGTAAAGGTTTGATCCCCAGGGTACAGTAATGGGAAATTCTGTGGATCTTTAAGAGGTGGGACTTTGTGGGAAGTGGGTACGTCATTGGAATCCGTAAGTACTTAGGGAACTCGAACGGAACTATGGGACCCCAGCCTCTCTCTCTGTCTCTCTTTACCCCAGGTTGAGTTGTGACTCTTTTGCCCCTGCATGTGCTCCCACATCGTGTGTCACTGTCCACTTTCTTCACCAAAGTCCAAACCCATGGGGCCATCTGACCTTGGGCTTTGCACCTCCAAAACTGTGAGCTGAATAAACTTTTCTTTTTATAAGTTAACTGCCTTGGGTATTTCATTATAGTAATGGAAAGCTGACTAATACAGAAGAGGCCTTTTTATTCAACATTTTTCTAGCGCAAGCTCATTGATATGACCCTTGTCTTAGCCACTTTTCTGTTGCTGGGACAAGAATATCCAACACCCACAACTGAAAGGAGGAGAGGGTTATTTTGGCTCATGGTTTCGGTCTGTGATCAGCTGGCTGCAAGGCAGAAACAGAATGGAAGAGACATGTGGCAGGGGGAAAGGTACTCCACTCAGGGCAGCCCTGAGGCAGAGTGAGATGGGAGGAGCTGGGTAGAGAGATACACTCTCCCAGGCCACACCCCCGGTGACCCACCTCCATCTAGGCTCCACCTCCTAACTGCAATGTCAACAACTGAACTTAACAGTAGAGGAAACCACCAATGATTATAGCCCCTGCTCCACATGATCCAATCACCTACCACAGACAGTAACCATAACAACCCCCTCTCAATAAATCAGACTTTTTGTCCTTGAACTGGATCCAAAAACTGACTTACATAGTTGGTATTTGACCAAACTGCTTAGGTTTGTGGGTAGTAGATATCATTAAGACTTGGGAAAATTAAATACTCCATTATCTAAGTTAAGAAACTGGTTTGCTTTTAGGCTACCAGAGGTCCATCTGCACCATCAGGTAAAAATCAGATAAAGGCAAGTCTGTGTATCAGTCTGTCTCTAGGCTTCTGTTCCATCTGTCCTGCCATTCATACAACCATTCATGGTGTCCCATTATTTCCATTTCTTATGTATCTCTCAAATGTCTCCAAAGCTCTTTATTTTCATGGCCAACCATGCGGGCTAGTTCTTCACCATGTCTTGGTCATTACCTTCTTTACTCTGCCTCTTTCCAATTCACGTCTCATCTCGCTTTGCCCACCACCCAACTTTACAATATAACCAGTTTCCCATTTTAAGGGCAGCATCCAATATGCCTACAATGGTGTACAGGTCATTTATGACCTGGTCTCTGCCTAATTTGCAGAAATCTCAACCTTAATACCCCAACCCCTTGCATCCCACTCTTTAAGCTTCTGCCCCTCAGCTCCCACAATCTCTCAGGACATTCCTAGAACAGATGCTACTTTCATGACACCCTTTTCTCCTTGGGTCTCTGCAGTTCTCACACTCATTGTGAGTTTATGAAGCAGTCTGAACTAGGTATGTAAAAACAAGGGTGAATTATCGTTTCTAGCTCTTCTCCAGTGAAGCCATGCTGAATCTCCCTTTGCTACTCTACATTGACAAAGCAGGAAGGTTCCCTAACAACTCAATAAAATTCTGTTTTCAGAAACTTCATCCAGGTTAAAAGTCCAATCTCAACTCTAATTCTCATCCCCTTTCCCTCAGCCACAGAAATGCTTTGGTATAAAAGCCTTAGGATATAGAAAAGTCACCATCTCACCTTGACATGACAAGAAGGCACTGTGAGATGCTAGAAGACTCACTATTCTGAGTGTTTGGATTTTCCAGGGTATTATGTTGGGAATGATGAAAATAAGGAAAGGCACAATCCCATCAGTTAAATGGGCTTTCAGGCTATGCTTTTGGTATAACAGGCATCCAAATGCTGATTTTTTTTCCTTTGGTGGTACATATTGTTGCTTTTTGGGAGCCTCCTACAAGTGAAATATCTACCAGGCAGCTCTCGGCAGGATACCCATCTGGTTATTTCTCTTCTAGCCCCTGGGTTTCCGCTCCCTCCCCTCCATCAGCGTATCTGTGGCAATGAGCTTTCTTTCTTTCTTTTTTAAATTTTATTTAAGGAGAAAAAAGAGAAAACAGAAAAAGGGTACAAGTTATACAGAATTTCAGAAAAAATAAACAGTAGGAAATCACTAGTTAATTACATATTGTAATCTTAGAAATAGTTGTTGAAATTACAAAATTAAAGCATATAGATGGAGCTTTCAAATAGTGAGACTGCAAACAGTTTTGTTCAATGATCCAACAAAACTCAGTAATATGGTTATCTATCTTATACACTTAAATATATATGCAGTTATATCTTTTAGAGCACTTTCTTTTCCTCTCTTTTTTACAATGACAATTACACATTTTGGGTTTTATTACTCCCACAGTTCTTATTACTTTTTTTTGAAGAGAGTAAAACCAAATGTGACATATCAGAACAGAGTCAGTCAAATCAAAAGGATGGACATAATACATAATGTAAAAACAAAATACAAGGTGATCAACAATGGTTACCATAATGCCTCTTGTTATCTTAAAAAGAATTGCCTATATCATCAGTTATAATAAAATTGAACAAAACAGTAAAGGATAAGACCAATAAAACCAAAACATTGGAGACATTAGAGGACTTCAAAAGAAGATAATAGTCAACCAGAATGGGTGTCACAATGAATCTTATTGTCTTCATAGTTGTTACCTATACTTTCAAACTTGGTACTATCAAGCGTAACAGAATAGAGGAAAATCAGTCAAAACAAGATGGTGAGAGCAATACAGAGTTTCAAATCAAGTTAATAGGAAATCAAAGTGAGTTACTATAATATATCCTACTATTTTTTCCCTTAATTAAAAGGATAAAAATGAAAAAGTAGATAATAAAAAGGAGATTGAGATAAAAAAAGAGGGCATAACAACAGAACAGTACAGGTCAAAACATAGCCATTTAAGCAAAATAGTGTTTTACCACAAGATAATCTCGACATAATAGTAGTTACCATAGTGTCTCTTCCCTTAAAATCTTTGGGTATAACTTCGTATACTGTAGCATCAAACATATCAAGACAATGTAAAACTGTTCAAGAGAATGACAGGATTACAGGGTATTTAGAATCAACTAACAGAAAATGAACAATGGTTTCTGTGTAATCTCCTTGTCTATAAAAGTTTTTGTTTATATTATCACATATAATAAATCCAATAAGATACAACACGTTAAAACCGATGGAGACAGAAGAACAAAAGCTTGATGGGACTTCAAAACAACAGGAAATTTAATCAGCACTACCTATTATGATGTCTTGTTTTCTCCAAAATGGCTGTTCCTACCATCCAACTTTCTCTGCCTCATTTCTGTTGAGCTCTTTTTCTGTCATTAGTTGTCAGTTTGTCCTCTTCATTTCACTTTCTGCTCCATTCATTGTGGCCGCTCTGACACTGTTTCTGGAATCTTGGTATTTTTCATTTTTAGAATATCCTGCAGTAATCTCTGTAGAGTTGAATTGGTGGCTGCAAATTCCCCCAGTTCCTCTTTATCCTGGAAGCACCTTGTTTTTCCATCAATTTCTAGGGACAGTTGTGCAGGATATATCAATCTTGGCTGGAGGTTATTATCTTTCAAAGCTTGAATTATTTCCCCCCACACTCTTCGTGATTTGATGGTTTGTGCAGAGAAGTCTGCTGTAATTCTGATGGGTGTTCCCTTGTAAGTGATCTGTTTCTTGTCTTTGACGGCTTTTAATATTCTGTTCTTATATTGGATTTCTGGAATTTTGATTATTATATGCCTGGGTGTAGCTCTGTTTGGGTTGTAGGTGGCTGGGGTCCTGTACGCCTCATACATCTGAGTATCTTTACCTTTTGCTAAATTAGGGAAATTCTCCTGGATTATTTCTGTGAATAGCTTTTGTGGTTCATTTGTTTGAGTCCCTACTTTTTCTTTTATGTTCTTAATTCTTAAGTTATAGATCCTCTTATCATCTTCTAGTCTTTGTATTATTGCTGTTTGTTTTCTTGTTATTTTTAAGAAGTTTTTCATTTCATGCTCCCACCTTACAAATCTGTCCTCCATTTCTGATAATCTATCCTTAGTTTCTTTCAAGCTGTTATGCCAGCTTTCAATAGAGTTTTTAGCTTCCTGGTAATCTCTTTGAACCTGCTTCACGTATTCTATGTTTTCTCTATTTTCTCCATCAAACAATTCTCCACTTTTTTTTTGTTCTTCCATTCCACCATCTATTTTTTCTTGGGTGGTGCTTAGCATTTCTCTAACTATTCTACTTATTTCTTGCTTTATTTCATTAAATACTTCATTTTTGAACTTGTCTATGAGGCTCCGGAGATACTGCTTTATGTCTATAGGTGCTGTGTCTGATATTGCATGTTTTCTGTCTTCATTCTCTTTTGCATTTACCTTTCCTGGATCAGTGTTTTCAGGATTGGGGACTGAGGACCCTTTCTTGTTGCTCCCTCTTCCCATACTTTTTGTTCCTTCCATACAAGCGTATGTAGGAGGCCCAGTTTTTTTTTTTTTTCTCTTTGTCTGTTACAGTTTGTTTGGATCTGCCGAGTAGGTGTTCCCACCCACTGCAGTGTACTAGGGAGACACAGACCTGGGCAGCCTCTGCTGGGCCGCCCCTCCAGGTCAACATACTGAATGCTTCACTGCTAGGGTGCACCACCAGGCGCAGGGACCTACTGGATCTTCGTCTGTGGCGTCACCAGGCCAAGTGCTCCCCACCACTGCCACTTGAGAGGGGAATATGCGACTAAAGTCACTGCAGGGTCCTGTTCCGGCTAGTCTGCTCATTCCCAGAATGTCCTCTGTTGGAGCCTCCTAGTCTATGAAAGGGTCCTCATTTGTCTCACTCACTGCACACAGGTCGATACAGGGCTCCCTGCCAATCCCGCTCTCAACACTGTTTGGTTCGCTGATTCCAGCTCTCAGAGCTTTCGCGTGTCTCTCTCCCTGCCATGCGGATAGGGACACAGTATCGGCAGCAGGAAATTCAAATTGAGGCTTCCAATGGCGCAGGATCCAGCTTCTGCACTGAGATTTTATCTGTTCCTGTTATAGCATCAGGGTTGCATTTCCAGTTGGTTTCTCTCAGCTTAGTTCATTCCTGGGTCAGCAGGGTACATCTCCCCTTGCATAGGACTCCTCACCCAGCACCGCTCCTGGATTCTAAGCTGGTAATCTCAGAGAGCCTCTGTGGCTGCTGTTATTTGTCCGCCATGTTCTCCCAGCTATTCGGCAATGAGCTTTCTAATACTGCAGCAAAAGACCTGAGATAATCCACAATGGAAGAAAGGTGGGATTTTTGGAGTTCATGGTTTTAGAGTTTTCAGTCCATGGTTGTCTGTGTTTTTGGGCCTGTGGCAACACAGCACACTGTAGCAGGACTTTATGACGGAGGAAGCTCCTTACCTTATGCAGCCTGGAAGCCAAGAGAGAGGAAGAAGGATTGGGGTCCCAGTATCCCCTGAAGGCATCACCCTAATGATCAAACTTCTTCTAACAGGCTCCTGGTCTTAAAGGTTCCACCTCCTGCCAGTGGTACCAAAATCAAGCCTTTAGCATAGGAGCCTGGGGAAGTCAAGATTCAAACCATGAATGTAATTTTAAACCATTCAAACCATGCTGTACCCAAGGGGGTAAGTCAGGGCCATCTCAGCCACAGCCTGCCCTCTTGAGTGGGGACACTGATAAGTTTAGCCAAGTACTGTGTTTAAGGAATTCTACTGAAATTGTGAATTAAAATAAAACTAGGCTATGTCTTTAAAACAAAAACAACAACAAATCTTTGAGGAATGAATTCTGAAAAAAAAAAGAAAGAAAGTTTGCTGAGCAGTTTTGTTTCCTGTCTAATCTGGGCTATTATAACCATCCAACCATTAGTAATATACCTGCTCTGGTTGTTACTAAATTCTAGAATAATTTAGTTACTCATTTCTTTCCTGCACACTTTTAAAAAGTGTTCCTGATTTAAATTAACAAAGTTGAGAATTTTGAGTTGTCTGTTGCGAGATTCCTTTAAAAGGCCTTGAGTAGACAAGTCCTAATGCCAGCAGTCACTTTCCTCTGCAAGGCCTGTAAGCAGGACAAAGAGACTGAACAGCCCTACAGTGGGAGTCCACCAGGGTGACAAGATCCCCAGCAGGGAGAACAGTGCTGGGATCTTTCCTACCACGTGCTGGCAGATGACACAGGACACAGCAACTTTCTGATGTTTCCTTCTATTCATGATTGGAATGATAGCAGTACCACATCCAGACCAAGAGGCCGCATCCCTCTCTTGCAGTTGAAGATCAAGTGCGTGCCAACTTGGGAAGGAGAGAGTATCCAGGTGCATCTCTCTGCCAAACCATTCTTTTCTTCTTCCTGGCAGGGACTCCTGCCTTTGGTTGCCCACTGGCTGAGATGGATCCCTGCCTAACCAGGAAACACACCCAAAGTTTCCCGGACTTAAGATGTGTTACCTTTATTCTTCGTTGTATTGGTTCTGTCAGAGGAGCTAACACTGGGAGTCAAATCTTAGCTCCATCATTCACCACTCGCACCTGCTTGTTGAGCCTCAGCTTCCTCATCAGTTAAGCAAAATAATCATTCCCACCTCTTAGGGCAGTCATGAGACTTAAATGAAATAGCACAAGAAGATCTCCTGGCTCGTGAAGTACATCACAGATAGTGGCAAACATTACAATTTCTCCTGTCTCCTCGGCTTAACTGCCTTCCATGCCTGGCCCTGACCCACGTTCTCCTGGCTCTTGACACCAGTCAACTGAGTGTCACGTAAGTTCCTGCTGTGGACCCCACCGAAGCCAGGGGAAACAGGAATCCTCTGACGGGTCAACTGCCAGGTGCAGCTGGCAATGGAAGATGAAGCAATCTCCCCACCCCGGAAGCGGCAGAGCCAGGGCTGTCTTGGGGTGACCTCTGCCAGGTGTTCATAGTGCCACCTTGATGGGGTCTGTGACATCCGACCTGCCCCAGCATCTGCTCCTGTTCTCTTTCAGAGACAGAAATAAATGAAATTACTTATACATATCACCTCATGTTCAGAACTGAACTATGCCTTGTGAGTTGGAGTATAGACTTACACACTCGGTAAGGGCAATTTAGCAATGTCTATGAAAAGTCAAATGTATGGTCTTTAAAATTTTTTTGAATTTTAAAATATCTAATTGACAAAGATTTAAATATTTGAGACCTACAGGGTGATAACTTGAAATATGAATATGTTAGGTAATGGTTTCTATAATCAAATTTTTAAAAACACATCCATCATCATCAATGAGTTACAGTATCTCCCCAGAATTTGCTTATCCTACAGCTTAACATGTGTGCATTGTATTTTGATCTCCCAACTTTGCCACGCTAGATTGAACAGAAGCGATTAGAGTAGGTACCCTGGTCTCATTCCTCAGTTTAGAGGGAAATGTTTCACTATTTCACCATTGAATTTGAATTTGCTGTAGGTTTTACCTGTGTTGTTTTTACAATGTCCTTCTAGTCCTAGTTTATTGAATATTTTTTATCACGAGAGGGCACTGAATTTTGCCAAATGCTTTTTCTATAATTGTTGAGATGATCATATGATTTTTATTATCAATACCAGGAATTATCCTTATATCCTTGAAAATGAGAAGTGATCTATGTGTGAAATTGTTTACCATTAGAGCATTGTTTGAAACAGCAAGAGATTGGAAAAATCTATATGTCTGTCCACGGGGAAGAATTTAAATAAATTATGGTACACCCATCCAATTGAATTGCAGACATTAAGGAGAATGAAACATATTCTCTCTCTCTCCCCCCCCCTATCTCCCCCCCTCTCTCTTACTGATATGGATTAATCTTCAAGATGTATTAAGTAATAAATTTTATATATATATATATATATATATGGTATACCTCTGGCAGGAGACCAAGCAATTTTAACAGCCAACTATGGA
Source organism: Cavia porcellus (assembly GCF_034190915.1). NCBI lineage: Eukaryota > Metazoa > Chordata > Mammalia > Rodentia > Caviidae > Cavia > Cavia porcellus. Next base: position 11,646,830 of record NW_026947496.1, read on the forward strand.
GAGAGGAACTAGGCTATAGGATAGAAGAAAAGTGTTTACAATATTCTTTTTACGTTTCAGTGTGTTTGAATGCAGTGTAGGAAGTGTATATGAAATGTGTTCCTTACTAAAGTAAATGAGAAAATAAATAACTTGTTATTGGAACCAGGCAAGAACCTGAGTCCATCTCAAGTGGATCTGGATTGCTCAAACCCAAGCAGCCTGCCGGTGAGTTCACCGCTCCACTCACAACTTAGTAAACCCGTCGGGCTGCCTGAGATTTTTGACATTGTGCAGGCTCACTGGTTCAGATCTTTCGCCCCATATTCTTCAGCGATTCACTCAACAGGCCCTGATTAGCAGGAAAGTCTAAGAAAACAATAAAGAAATGCAAGACACTGATGGAGGACCTGAAGTTGCTACACATCCTGCCAACGGCCCGAGAGAATCTATACCAGCTCTGACACTGCGTGCATTGAACAAAATTCTTCACCATACACAGGGAGATACCAGTTTGAAACAGGAAACATGTGGTGATGTTCCTATCCAGCTCAGCTTTTCATTTTGTGGAGTCTGGCGGGGCTTCTATGTGTGTGGAGCAGAGGTTTATTAACCCCGAAATCAATCAATCTCTGCCTGCTGCCCACTCAGGGCAGCACTGAGCTCCCAGGTGAGAACAATCCCACTGCCAATCAGCCCTGGCAATGGGGAGGATCTGTTCCATCGATTTTTAATTCGGGGCTTATCTCTGACATCACTGCTTTTCTGGTTTTCCAGTTCAGTTCAACCAAATGTGTGCAACAGGTCACTTCTGACTGCTGGCCCCAGGTTCTCTAACTTGACCAGTTTCTGTTGCTTAGGAGGCTGTCTATCTGTGCCAATGCTTCCTAAGTGTCCACATGGACTTTTGTCTATGCCACAGCCAGTATTTTTATTCATATTGTCTGAAAAATATCCTCTACAGTTGGTGAAAATCCACCTGGTTCTTTCTATATGGTGTAATAGCAAACAGACTCATACACGGAATCTTTGTATAGATGCCTACTGTTTACTAGGCAATGAATTATTTCTGAAGAGAAACTTATAAACAGTAATCTGTAATGCTTTGTCTTTCTTCTCACTTGGAAACAAAACAGTAAAATTATATAAATAAATCTATGTAGTCTACTTTAATGTTACAATGCATGAACTCCAATATATACACACATACTCAGTTCAGAAATAAACACATGCAGATCATTTTATGGTACATTTTAAAACAAGTAATTATCTAACTCAGTTAAAGAAGGAAGCGGGGAAAGTTACTACAGGAAGAAAGGGTATTCTAAAGATGGTAGGTAAACTCTCATGGTGTATGATTTTCTTACAAAATATCTTTAGCTTAAAATCATTTACTGTATTATCCTATGAAAAAAATGACTAAATAGTGTTAAAATCCCTAAAAGGCACTTTCTTAAGATTTTATTTTTTCTCTAAAATGAATTCGTGGGTCAGAAATTAAAATCCATAGGGAGGGGCTGGTGATTAGCTGAGCAGCACAAGCTCCTGCCGTAGGGAAAGAGGCCTCCCAAGGAAAACCAAGAGACGTGTGCAGATTCACACGGATGACAGGAAGCTGGCCTCTGCCTTCGCCCCTCTGTCCACTGTCTGCATTTTCCATTCTCTACTCACAGTCTGCAAGAGGCTTCCCAAAGTAGACGTTTTAAGTTTGGTGCTCTTAAGTTTTCCCGTATCCTAACCATTTATCAGTGAAATATGAAGCATTACTGAGCACGTGCTGTGCGTTAAGGCACTGGTGACGACTGTCACTGCCATCGCTCTATAACGCCACCGCTCTGCTGAACACCTTCATACCCACTAAGGCAGCTCATGAGGGGAAAGCAGAATTCAGGGTGAAAATGAGGCGGTAGGCTGGCAGGTGGTCCAGGCCTCTTGTCACCCTAGCTGGGGACCCCTCTCTGAACCTGACCATGGCTCTCCCTCTCTGGCCACCCTCTTCCTAGACACTGTCCATGAATAGCTGTACTATCTGCTGGATATGGGTTGTCGCCACCAACTTGATTCCTGGTGTTGTGGTGTTGGGAGGTGGTGGGACCTTAAGAGATAGTTAGGTCTTGGGGACTTCAGGCTCGTGAACAGGCTAATGTTTTCCTTTAGAGACCAGGCTGGTACCCATTACCGTCTTGAGAGATGGATGAGCATGAAAGCAGGCTGTGATATAGGAAGCTTGCCCTGCTGTTTTGGTCTCATCCCCACCTGCCTGAGTCCATCCACACTCTTGCTTGAACTCCCGTCACGTGGTGCCATCTGCCATGACAAGGAGCAGCACAAGGACCATGCCAGGTGCGGCTGACCCATCTTGAAGTTCCCTGCTTGCAGAAATAAAATAAAACATCTCTTCTTTGTAGCCTCCTCAGCCTCATGCATTTTGTGACAGCAACAGAAAAAGGAGTAAAGACAAGGCATTACACAAATGCAAGCACGACTTTGTGAAAGCATAAATCTGAGCTCTTAAGTAGGAACCTGGTTTATTTCCAGCCTTCCAGTTTCAGTGTTAGCTTTTAGAGGGTCCCACTTCTCATATTAGAGCACAGAGTCTTCCTCTATGCCCTCAGGGAAACTGGACCCTACCGTCCTCTTCCCTGGAGTTCATGAACTCCCAAGAGCAGGAATTCTGACCTTGGGTGGAAGAAGGACACAGAAAGGACACAGAAAGATTTAAGATGTGCCAGTGCATGCACCAGTGCCCCACGGAGTGTGATCATTACGTGCAGCAAACATGTACTAGTAAAACTTTGAAGTAAATTATAGGAAGTTAGTTGCTGTGGTTTCTGGATAAAGGGGTCCAGGAGTAGAAACTGTTTTCCAAGTTAAAGCAAAGCCAAACAAACTTTCAGCCTTCTTTCAGGAGTGACTGTTTGCTAAGCTGATTATTTAAGTGTGTATATAGGAACAGAACAAAGGGAGTTGTCAGCCCGCTGTTTGGAATTACAAGTCTGAGTTCTAAACACACAGAAACACCCTGTTTACTTTTAAATTATTTGCTCTGTGAATGCAACTGTCCCAAAACCAAACTCTGCCAGATGCGTTGAGGATCCTGGGTAAGACCCAGGATCAGACAGAAAGACAAAGCCGGTTTAGGGGGGAAATTGGAAAAATTCAAATAAACTTGAGAGTTCAGTTAGTAATAATGACCAGTGTTCATCTGTTTCCACTAGTTTTAACATGTGATATCTTACTATATTTTACTATATGTGATAGTATAAACAAAATTTTTATGGGCAAAGAGATAATATAGAAACCATTGTTCGTTTTCTGTTAACTGGTTCTAAATACCCTGTAACTTCTTCATTCTCTTGAATAGCTTCAGACTGTCTTGATATGCTTGATACTATAGTATATGAAGTTATACTCAAATAATACAAGGAAGGAGGCACTATGGTGACTACTATTATGTTAGATTATCTGGGGGTGAAACACAATGATGTTTAAATTGTTCGATTCTGACCTGTGTTGTTCTAATACAATGTCCTCTTTTATCTCAGTCTCCACCCTTTTTAAAATTAATCTATTTTTCTCTTACATTTTTTTCAATTAAGGGAAAACTAAATTAAAAAATAGTGGATATATTATAGTAACTTTTTTGTTTTCCTATTAACCTGATATGAACCCCGGTATTGTTCTGTCAAATTTTACTATGTTCTATTTTGTTTGATAGTATCAAGTTTGAGGGTATAGGCAACCACTTTGAAGGCAATAAGATCCACTATGATGCCCATTATAGTTTGACTATTACCTTCTTTTGAAGTCCTGTAAGGTCTCCAGTGTAGGTTTTATTGGTCTTGTTCTGTACTGTTTGGATCAGTTCTATTATACCTGATGATATAGGCAACTCTTTTTAAAAATAGCAAGAGACACAATGGTAACCATTTTTGATCACCTGCTATTCTATTTTTGCATCATGTGCTATGCCCATCTTTCTGTTCTAACCGACTCTGTTTTGTTTAGTCACGTTAGATTTTATTCTTTTCAAAAAAAGTAATAAGAACTGTGGGAGTAAAAAAAAAAAAACCCAAAAAGTGTAATTGTTATTAAACAGAGAGGAAAGAAAGGTGGTCTAAGGGATATAACTGCATGCATGTTTGAGTGTGTAGGATGAAAATCCATATTACTGAGCTTTTGTTGGGTCATTGAACGGCACTGTCTGCAGTCTCATTGTATGAATGTACACTTTATATGCTTTAATTTTATAATTTGGACAACTGTTTCTAAGATGACAATATGTAACCTATTAACTAGTGATACCTTACTATATTTTTTCTTGAAATTCTGTATTTGTACCCTTTTACTGCTTTGTTTTTTAATTTCCTTTCTTTTTTTCTCTTTAAAAAAAAATAATGACCAATGTACTACCATGACTGAAGAGATTAACATGAAAGGCAAGTGAACAAGACACATAGGGAAACGCCCCATACTATTTGTGCAATGTTCATGAAAATCTAAAAGTATTCCAAAAGGTAAAGGTTTACTTAAAAATAAAACAAACATAAAACTGGGTGTAATGGCATATGCCTATGGCCCCAGATACTTAGGAAGCTGAGGCAGGAAAGCTTAACCCGAGTAGTTCAAGGCCAGCATGGGAAATATAACCAAAAACATTTCAAATAAAAAGCAAACTAAAACTTTTAAATGAGGAGGAAACCCCTAATTCTGGAAGCCAGACAATTGCCCACTCTTCATAAGGATGGGGCGAGGTGTCCTGAGACCCGCAGGAAAGGGAAGGAAGCCAGAGCCACTGAACAGAAATGATTAGCAGGAACAGCAGCCGCCAGAGGCCTCGGCTTGGCACTTGGGAGACTGAGCTTTAAGATCCCAGGAACCTGAGTTTGTGTGGTTGTGCTGGGGACAGCAATCCTGTCACTTAGGCCTGTCAGTGGGCTTGGTGCTGAGGCTGCAGGGTGTCAGTGGGTATTTTCTGACTCTCTGAGCACGAGTGCACACGAATTGATTGATTTTTCCCCTAAAGCGATAGATGCTTTTGATCTTTCCTCTGCACACAGATCTGCCAGCCCTCTTTGCCTTCAGCTTCCCCATCCTTCCTTCTCCTTTTGCTGGCTGACAGCGTAGTCTCTATTGCTTCCCTGTGACTCTGCTGGGCTTTCAGAGACTTGTTTGTAGAAAGAAAGGGCTCTGCGGCACCGGCACCCAGGCTATGTGGCTCCGAGGTGGCACTTAGATGCACTGTGAAAGCAGATTTCTCCGCCACCTCCAAAGAGACAAAAGCAGAGAGCCAACCCCACACAGGGACAAGATGACTTAGAGGTACAGATTCAGTGATGGTGGGAAAGGAAACTGAGTCACCTGAGGCAGGTGACACCCTGTCTGCCTGTACCTGGCTGGGAAGATCCAAGCATCCTCTTCTAAACTACTCTCAAATCCCAGGTGGGGAGCTTGGAACCCAGAAAGTGAGCTCTTGAGTTAGCCTTTAGTAGGGTGTTCTGCTGGCAGGGGTCCTTTGCATTAGGCTGGCATAAGAGGTGCTGGGTGAGAGTGAGACCAGGATGCCTGGGGGAGAGAGCTGGGAAGTGGCCTATGGAGCCGTAAACCTCAGGCCCAGGCCTCCATCCAGTGAATGCTTCAGAAAGTGTGCTCTCAGGACAAGGGCACCAAGTACCCTAGAGCTGTGTCTCCTTGGCAAACAGCAGGAGAGGAGCAGGAGAGTCACTTTTGCTACAGTGATGGACGTTAGACTTTGTTAGAAATAGAAGATAAGCCACACTAGGGAGTCTTGTTTAGTACCAGAGGAATCCAAGATCCCTCAAGAAGTCAGGAAGAGGCATAAAGTCTTAAAGTTGGCAGTGCCACAGTTGCCAGTACCTCTCATTTGAGAGCCCCAAACGCCTTGCCAGAGTTCACAAAACCCATGACACATTTTGCAAATGACCATTTTGGGTCAGACTAGAAATTGAGTCATTTAGGTTTGTATTTGACTCTCCCCATTAACTTGAGCAAGACACTTTACTCTCCTGTTTAACTTTTCCCTTCCATGAAAACGAACGGTTGGATTTTTCATTAAAAAAAGATGACTTCCAGGTTGATTTACCTTTGCCTTCTTCTATGGCAGCAGAAAGGTTAATTTTGAAGGAAGGTATATTTCCATATTTTTCCCTATGCTTCTTTTTTTCTTCTGAAATTGCCATATGAAATTGGGGCAGCTGACTAGTTTTAAACGTGTGTGTTGAGTATTCTGTGAAGATGAAATCCTGAAAATTTCTCTAAATGCATTGTTCTGAGGACCTGAAGTTCTTCACTATTTCAGTCCTCCGGCCTTTTGAATTATTTTTTCTTCATATGCTACATCCAGCCACACTGGAGAATCTGCTGGGATGTGTATCGTCCCTATCTTCTCATCATCCAGCCTTTCTTTGCTTTTATCTCGGGTTGAAATAGCCTTCAACTGCCCTCTCCCTGCCCCTCCCCCCTCCTACCTGGAAATTCTTTCTAGAACCTTCTCACATGTCAGCTCCTCCGATAATCCTTCCCGGAAAACCAGTGCATCGGGAAGAGTAAGACATAGTCCTCTCTGCTCACCCTTCGCACTCATCACTGTGTCATGGCAGGCACCATTCAATGTCACAGCACGGATTCCTGGTGGCCCCTGGTACACCCGTCAGCTCTTCAGCTCTGGGCTGTGTGTCCTAGCACTGATTGCAGTACCATCAGCTCTTTGAGTCTTTGGGTTCTCCATCAGCGAGTTCAGCCAACCAAGGGAGGAAAATACCAGGGAGCAATCTGAATATGTACAGACTTTTCCCTTGTCAATATTTCCTAATACCACCATGACTAGTAACATAGAAGTTGTATTGTACTAGGGATTACAAGTCATTTAGAGAGAAGTTTAAATATACAGGAAGGTGTGGGTAGGTTCTATGCAAATAATATGTCATTTTGCAGAAGGGATTTGGAAATTTGTGGATTTTGGTTATGGGTGGGTGGGGGGTCCTGAGACCAATCTACTGCACATTCCAAGAGACAGCATACCGAGCCATGCCACTCTGAGTGAAGGGATTAGTGAGCAGAACTTGAAGATCAATCCGAGAAAGGAGAGGAAGCCAGGAGTCGAGGTTCCTGCGGTGAGATTTCCAAAGTATGCTGTGAGAGAGCTGTCCCTAGACCTTTGCAGTGCTTTATCAGAGGAACTGGGAGGCCTCAGGACAGTGCACCTTGCAGCAGAGGGTTAGATTAGATGTGTATCCCAATGTCAGGTCCTAAAAAGCAAGGGCAGATGCCAGACACGTCACAGAAACAAGAGGCATGTCATGCATGGGCTTCTCCACGTGGTACCTCCCAGAGGCAGTGTCACTGTGTGGCTCCAAGGTGACATGGCCCTGCTTGTCACTGAAGCCCCAAATGGCGTGTACCCGATGACAGGCGTATGTGTCAACACGAAAGACAGCAGCCTGGGGGAGCTTGGGGCAGCTTCAGCAGATTTGAAATGAAATGTCAGACTCAGCCCCGAGAGCTGGGCATGCGTCCTGCCTCACTGTCCTGTTCCTCTAAGGCTCTGTTTCTAGCAGGCACATGTGACCTGTGTGGGAGGCTCCCCCTGTCTGCCACAGTGGTGTGACCTGCCAGTCCTGCTGAATGTGGGGCTGAAGTCAGGACACCACAGCCTCCCACACTGTGCCATCTTCTCTGGAACTTCTGAAGGGCAATAAAAACCTGAGGTGATGGATATCTTTAGTTATTTTGTCCTCGCAGGGACAAATACCTGGCACCCACAACTTAAAGGAGGAGAGGTTTGTTTTGGATCATATTTCAGTCCATAGTCAACAGGCTCCAAGGCATGATGACATGGCACAGGGACATGAAGAAGGATAGTTCCTTCTGGCATGGGAGACTGAAGAAAGAAAAAAAAAAAAACAGAAGAGAGAACCTTCCAGGCCACCACCCCACAATCCACCTCCCCTGACCAGGCTCCACCTCTAAAGTCACATTTAGCTATAAACTCATCAGCAGACCAGTCCACAGGTAAGCATCATAGCCCATGATCCAGTCACCTCCCGAGAAGTGCCACCTGTGGGCCCATGAGACTTTGGGGGGACATCCAGACATAAACCATAACAACAGGAGAACTACCTGTTTCACTGTCACCGTGTTCCGCTGTGTGCAGAAAAGACATGACTCTATGGCATTATCCCTTCAAGGCAGCAAAGATTATTTCTATTATAGTGGCTATTGAGAATGTGCTATCAGCCAGAAACTGTGCTAGGCTCCAACACAATCCTCATAATCTCATGGGGTAGGTGCTATGACTATGTGCTCATACAGAAGAGGTGATTCAGCATAAATTAGCTGAGCAATTTCCCCATGTTTACTAACTCTATGCTCTCGATGTGCTTTGTTCCTCCAAAGGTTTGCATGCAGGAAGATTGGTCATCTATGTAACATGTGGTGGGGAAGAGGACTTTCAGAAGGATTAATGCTTTTTTCTGGGGAGGCAATTCTTTTCTTTCTTTCTTTTTTTTTTTTTTTTTTTAATCTATACCGGGGATCGAACTCACGACCGCCTGCTTACAAGGCAGGTGCTTATGCCGCTGAGCTAAATCCCCAGCCCCATGGGGAGGCAATTCTTGATCTTGTAGGACTGGATTGGCTACCAGGGTTGTGGGTTGTTATACTTCTGTACTGTTGGCTTTTTGCCTTGTTCTCTTGTTTTCCTCTTCCAGGTAACATCTCTCTTCTGCTCCCTCAGTAGAAGTTGATGCTAGTCCCATGTTCTTGGATTCTCATAATGGAGAGAAAAATAAACCTTTTTGTTTTAATAATGTACTCAGTCTCAGGTATTTTGTTATAGCAACAACAAAATACAGACCAAGATAGTCAACTGATAAATAATGAAACAGGGAATAAGAACTGAAAGTCAGATTGTCCTGTGCTTTTTACCACACTACCTTGCATCTACATGAGACCTAAAGGGAAAATGGGTTGCAGGGACAAGTGGGGCCAGTTGACACAAGAGCACCATCAGGAGCCATATCAGAGGTACCCCGTGATCCCCTCCAACCCAGGCAGTGAGGAGCTGGCTGGGGGACTTCTCGATCTACTCCCTTAGGCTGAGGGTTTGTGGAGCAGGTAACCACGGCAACCATGATCTACCCTAATCCCTACTCCTGTATAGGAAAGAAGAGCATTTTGTCTTAAAAACTACTTCCAAGATAACTGACCACTGACATTTAACTTGGGCAGCAAAAAGCCAGCAGAGAAATGTAGTGATTGAAATGCTGCTGCCCTATAACCAGCCAGCTTCCAGGTGTTTGCTGGCAGAGCGGGTTGCTGAGGGTCAGACAGGTCAGGCCTTCTCCTGAGGAGCCACAATTCTGAGGTCAGCAGGTTTGACACCTGTCAGCCTCACCGCACTCGTTAAGCTCTCAGGAGATCTGATTGGTCGCAGTGCATTGGAGGCTACAACTCCCTTCTCTCCTACTGCCTCACTTACAATGTTAGTAAGCAATTTAAGAAGCGAATTATACTAATTTTGCTTATTCCTGAAGTGTGAAATTTTAGAAGATGGTGCCAAATGAATTATCATCTGTATTTCTCAGTTTGTTCTTGCCTTTTCTTCCCCCACTGTGTTCATACTTAAGGACGCATCTCTGCTGTATAAATTTCACGGAGATGTAAAATGGAAAATGAAAACAATTATAAATTATTTCAAATTGCTGGTTTCAGAAGCTGATAAGGAGAAAGAATTTCTATGGCGTTTTAACTGTAGACTTTTTTTGTCCACTTAAATTCTTTCTCTGTGGCTCATTACCTAACAATATTAATATATAAACCAGCTAGGATAAAAGCTGGACAAATAGACACAACTTTTATTTATAAAACAAGCCTGAAACAAACGTCTCAGTGAAAGTAGGGAGAATCTCATAATGAACTTAAGACTAAAATCGATGTATTGATTATAACAATATGATCCAAACAATCCTTGAAAATTATCTACTTTTATATCATAAAGAATAATGTCTATGGAATGAAATATGCAAACAGTATTAGGCAGGCATTATTACAATCTTGCTGTACAACAAACAACCCAAAAAATCTCAGCAAGAAACAGTGAAGATGTACTTATTACTCTTGTACCTGTGGATGTGTGGGCCAGTTGCCTCTGTTCTATGTCCGGCATTCTAGGGTCCTGGCTAGAGGGGCATTGGCTAGTGGATGTATTTTCCCATGGATGCACAGAGAATGAATCCAGCCACGTAAGTATATTCTAAACTCTTCTGGTGTCAAGACTGCTGATGTTACTTTGGCTAAAGAGGCAGTGAAGTAGAAGTGTTACACTATGAGGCCATGGCCCAGTTTGGTGGTAAAGCTCCTCTACAAAGAATGAACACATTTTCAATGCACCTCAAATCCTTATGGTATTTTTTTAATTAAGCAAAATGCACAGTCCTAATTGTCTCTGTGCAAGTTAGAGCTGTTTCTGATGCTGTTTGCCCCATAAAGGCAATGACTCACTCAGTCTTTGGTCTGTTTGTCTATTGTACATGACCTCTACTGGCCAGAGAAATGTGTCTAACAACTGACCTGACAACCAGCTTTCCTGTCCAGAGACCCTGGAGAAGACCCTGCTCCCTTCCAGTCATTGTTGGATGAACTTCTACATAATGGCCCTGCTCTTTCCCACCACCTCCAACCCGTTCTTGCTTCCCCCACCATTCCCTTTGGTCCCATATTTTGGGGCTGCCCAGAGTAAGTTTCTAGAATCACACTTGGGATATCCCACCAGAAATGCAGAATACAGTGTTGAAGAGGTCCACAGGCATGCCGGGTTGACACACCTATCTCTCATATCTGAATTTCCAAACAACCACCATCACCACACCACCATGTGGTGATAGTTGTGAGTCATGCTAATGAAAATGTACTTGTCTTTTTCACCAAATGCAGAGGCACAAGACCTATAAGTCTCTGTCCTGACCAACAAAGACAGTAGCTTTTTAAAAATCATCCCGATAATATGCTAACTGTAGAACCTGCTTAGCTTCAGTAGATCCATTTTGGTGCAGTCACATGATGATGGTTTAGTTGGTGATGGACCACAGTTACCTCAGTGGTCTCATAAGATTATAATACAGCTGAAAAATCCTATCTCCTAGTGACATTTTAACCACCATAAGATGGTAATATAATGTATCATTCATGTGTTTGCGGTGACATTGGTGTCAATAAACCTACTGCACTGCCAGTCATGAAAAAAATACAGCAAATACAACTACATGCAATACTTAATTCTTGACAATGACTGCCATGGCTTATATCTATACATCCCTCCAAGAACTCATGCTCGCTTATGTGGGACTTTTGGAAGACAGTTAGGCCATAGGGTGGGCGGGGGGAGAGATATAGCTGACTTGCTGTTGGGAGGTGGGGCCTGGTGGGAAGATGCAGGTCACTAGGAGTGTGACCTGGAAGGGTTTATCTCCTCCCCAGTACCTCCTTTCTTTTGCTGCTTCCTGACCACCATGACATGAGCAGCTTTCTTCCTGCCAGAATCTTCCACCATCCAGTTTCTCTGTTAGAGCCTGCAGAATACAGACTAAAACTTCTGAAACAGAAGCCAAAATAAAACTCTCCTTCTTCAAGCTGAAGGTGTCAGGTATGGTGTCTCAGGGAAAAAGAAAGTGATAAGCATTGACCGTCAATGCCTAACGTTACTGACTTACATATCTACTGTACTCTACTTCCCAACTCAGTTTATAGTATAGTCCTTCTCTTCGTACAAAGATGTTGGTGTAAGACAATCTGTCCTGTGACCTTGGCAGCAGCCTCAGCATCTTGTGTTGATTGCATCTCTGGGCTGAATCAAGGCGCCACATCCGGAGACTGACGCACACGACTTGGAGAGTGTAGTATATCCTGTGATGGCCACATGATGACAAAACTGCCCAGTAATGCACTTCTCAGAATTTACCTTTTAGGTTAAATGTCATGTGAGTGCATCCATTTATCTAAATCAGGAATCACATTCAGAGGTATGTGATTATTTCACTTGAATGGTATATATTTTTTTAAATGGCTGGAGTTAATTTATTTCAATAGAACCCAATAGGGCATCACACTGAAGTTTTGCAAGTCTCTCACTTATGATAAAAGCTAAAGCAAAAAAGATTCCTCTTTCAGTTCTACATAAATGAAGGAGGGAAATTAGTCGTATTTATTTTACAACTTATGGTTTCCTGTCTTTGATCACATGCCACTTTATACTAAAGAATCCCAAGTTTTCTCCCCTTAAATCCTACTGAAAAACATCAACAATATAAACAATTATTCTCCTCCCACCTCAGGGGTTTCCTGGGCTAGCAGAGGAGCTTACTTTTCTATTACCCAAGTCTTAGAACTGCTGTATTTAAGTAACATCTTGCGCACAAAAATTCTCCCCAAGTTGAGTTGAAGAATTTATTGGTATCACCAAGGAGTTCTTAGCTTTTCTAAAAGAATCACCAAAAAACTCTTTCAAACTCATAGTAAGACTGGAATTTCCCAAACTAGTAATGCACTCGCCCACATCAGGAGACTGATGTTGCCAGCAGGAGGCCCTAAAAAAGCCATCTGGTAGGAGAGAGAGAGAGGCAGGTGGTGGTGGCAGTTTAAGACCAATGCCCTTCATGCCTCCTCCAAATTGCTCAGCTTTTCTGGGTGATAACTGGATGCTCTATTCTTGATTATTCCTCTTTTTTTCCAGAAACCTTTGATGGAATCAACTGTTATACCTTTCTTATTAAGAAGAGCTTATTGTTAATTAATGTCATAGGCTGAGGAACACTGCAGAATAGAGCTCAGTTTCTGTTTTAAAAAGAGGCTAGACAACATGTCCAACAATAAAGCTAACTCATGAAGCTGGTGGACTCCTCAGAAAGCCAAAACTTCAGCACCAGCAGCTGGCCAGTTAGAACCTCCAAAGACTGGAGATCTGGCTCCTTATGACTGAGGGGTTGGGAGGGGGGCACCTACCCTGTCCACGCTGAGTGGGACACTGAATGAACCCTTGTTTGGTGGCGGGGTCCCCAGGGCAATTCATTCTTGATGCATCACATGACAAGGGAAAACCTAGCTGGTACTCAAAGATCTTGAGCAAAAATGACTCTCTAGTTATCACTGGCTTGCTTATTAACAATCACTGATTGTAAATCTTAAAACCCACCTGTGGTGTCATTTTAAAATGGAGTCCAGAATTTGAAACAAAATTATCTGAAAATCATAGAAAGACCATAAACAGTAGAAAGACCATGCGATAAAGAGACCCATGCAAGTGTGGAAGTGTCACAGAGAAACCTGTTAATATGGACAATTAATGCATATTAGTAATTATACTTTTAAAGTGAAAGATAGAGTTAAGTAGAATTGTTATGATACTCTCTATATATAGGGAAACCACATTACAAATATTAAGAACAAAGCTCAGTGAAATTATTGCTAATAGATATAATGTATAAAACAGTGAATATTAACACACAATTACACTCTAAGATTTATTACTGAGAGTCCTGACAACTTAGATAATGGCTATGAATGTGGTGTTTGCTTTACACAGATGTCATTTAACATACTTTATATACCTCTTATATACCAACATGGGGAGTGGACATTTCACCTCTCTGAGCCTTCATTTCCTCATCTGCATGATAGCACTGTCAGAATGAGAGATATTCTATGCAAAGTACTCAGCTCAGCACTGCCATAAACTATGTTCATCACACACAAAATATGTAACATAGACTAACTAAATATCATTATTGTGAACTTACAGAGCCTTCAAAGAAATTAGTCCCAATCACTATGGGCAAAATTCCAGGCAGCATTTCCAACGGTGTGGATACAAAAGTTCTTAAAGTGTCAGGTCTCCGCCTTCTGGATTTCTCTAGGAAAAGTCTTAACTAGGGTCTTCTGACAGTTCACAAAGGTGAAGTTCATTACCAATATCATTTTCTAATTTTATATTCAAAAACGAATATGGTGGAATTACGGAGCTTCAATTCTTTAGCAAACAGGACACTTAAAAGGCTAGAGGATGTTTTTATTTATGAGGATGTGCAGACGTGACCATCAAATATGGCGAATGCTTATATTTTAAAATAATTACAGGAGAAGATGCATTGCCATGAGTTCCCCCTCAAAATCCCTCCCCTTGCTTCAAGCACACTCACCACTCTTACCACTTTCTGCAGCAGCTCTGGAGTCCTCTTTCCTGAGTGTCTTTAGTTGTGCTGTTGTGGCTGCCTCAGTGTCCTGAACTGGTTTAAAATGTTTTCCTTTCGATGTTGAGGAAGAGCCAGATGTCACCCGGTGCCAGATCCAGTGAATAAGCTGCATGATGACACACTGCAACATAAACCTTTTGAATATATTCAAGACATCAAGGAAGCCACAAAAGGCACGAAAGAGCACTTGCAGAACTGCTTCAGAGAGTAGCAGAAGTGGTGGGGTAAGCGTTTGCAGCAAGGGGGAGATTTTGAGGAGGAATAATGACACTGTAATAAACATTTAATTTAAATATTCACCTTAGCTCTTCATCATATCTTATAAATTAGAATTATTTCAAGAGTTTGGGCACTCTAACCAGTGCAACCCCAAGGTGGAGCCTCTGGTTGGTGCAGATACTAGGACTCCAAAGCCGGAAATGACCAGGATGGAAAATGAGGGGCAGCCTGGGGGTGCTGCAGGTTTCGAGGCTCAGTTCATAAGAGGGATGGCCACAGGGAGCGTCCCGGGGTACCAGGGTAGGAGGTGGGGGATAATTTAATGGTTTCTCAGAAACTGCATCTGTTTCCAGCTCTACTGCCTCCTGACTGTACGGCCTTGAATAAATTGCTTAACCTTTCTCCGAGCTTCAGCTTTCTTAATGATAAAGGGGGAATTTTTAGCCACACGCCTGGCCCACAGCAAAAGCATATCCAATATAACTCATTATTATGATTAACAGAAAACTCAGTTAAGACATCAAAGCTTCCACACAACAACTTCAGCAAACCAACACACCCCAGGACAGGTGAGCTCTGCACAGGGGTCTTGGGCCAGCACACCCGGGAGGCAGTGAACACTCTCTCTGTTGGTTCCCAAGTGCTGGGCCCCTGCATCCCTTTTGACCGATTTCAGGCTGTCCCATCTTGCCCCGGGGATGGCCACAGTCTCCTGCCTTCTCCAACCTCCCACACCCATCCTCTCTTCCCATGCTGCCAGACCACATTGCCCACAGGCGGCCCTGCCCAGCTGCCTGGCTTCTGCAAGCTTTCAACAGGGATTTTTATAAGAACCCAGCTCAGACCCCTTGGCACCGCCCGCAAGCCCCGTGAGACTGCCCAGCACCTCTGTTTCCTGCTTCTTCTGGACCACAGGACACAGGAGAGGCCTTGAAGTCAGAAAAAGGCCAGCATCATTGTGACTGTAGCCCTCCAGCCATTGAGACTCCTGCTTGGGGACAGAGAAGCGACCCCTCCCTATCTCATATTAGTTCTCTCCTTTCACCGTGCATGAAAATCACTTGGAGGATTTATAAACCAATGCCCAGGCCACACTCCAGGCCATCAATATGTTTACCTACATGAATTTTTTAAAGTTCTCAGGTCATTCTGAGATACAGTCAATATGGCAATTACAGCCATGTACCTATTGTTATATTTTTTAAAGGAAAAGCAACAAAAATAAAGAATCTTATCTCTTGTTTGATATTCTAATATCAACCATGTACTAATCATTGCTGATTTGGGGAAGAAGATGGATCAATTTCAAGAAGAAGATGTCAGAGAAGCAGAATGTATGATCAATTCAGGAAATGGGAGGTCAGCCCGGGCCCTCCGCCTCCAGGCCTGGCGCTGTAGGAAAATCCTCGTGAATGTCAGTGAGCATGATCCCAGTGGCATGGGCGGCTCTCGGGAGCAGCCTGGCTCCTGGCCAGCCCAGCACAGAAGGGCCAGCCCAGGGAAGAAGGAAGTGACTCAGGGCTGCCCTGTCCCCGGCAACGGGACAGGGCTGTAACCTTTTATGAAAGGACAGGTAAAAATAGCTGGAGTACTTTAGGAAGAACTCAGAATTTTTAGATTCAGAGCCATCTGATTATATAACGGAGGGTCAATGACCAGAGAAGGGCAGGGATTGAACTCACGACTGTCTGCTTTCAAGGCAGGCGCTTATGCCACTGAGCTAAATCCCCAGCCCCGGCAGGGGACTATTCTTTACCATCTTTAATGCCCTGGGCTAAGTGTTCAGTGTGGATCTTCTCACCTAACCCTCCTAAGGATGCCTCGGGTTTGGGGTCATCATCTTCTTCTTCTTGTAAAAGGGGAGCTTGCAGCCAGGTCAGTGACATGATGTCTTCAAACCACCCCGCTGGAAAGGGCAGACCCAGGATCAGCTCTGGCACCTGTGTATCTGGTCACTCACATTGCTGGCCTGACCCTCTGGCTCCTCCCCAGCAATGGAACCGAGATGGATGGACATGGAGGCCTATGGAGCCAAGAAAGGCTGCTGGCTATACCTGAGTGTTCCTACAGAGCTGCCATGAGAGACGAGCAGGGCTGCCTGAAAGAAGGAAGCCCTGAGTTCCCGGCTGATGTGAGTGGCTTGTGTCATGCTAAAGTAAGGGCTAGTATAAGTTAATGATGGAATGACACAGACCACCTGCATTCTGGGAAGAGTTTCTTGGCGTTGTTACCTGTAGCTGATCTACAAGGAAGTAACAGAATCTAGAAAACAAGTTGGGAGGCCCTACAGTCTGTAGTTGGAGCACTCTCAATCTACAGATTATAATCTCTACCAAAAGGAATCAGGCCTCCTTAGAAATGTGGCCATTTCCAGGTCTAGGCAAAAATGTACAAACTGAGATAGAAAGAAAAGAAACAATCAAAGTGCAGACTAGTGGAGGGATGTCACAAGGATGTAGACAGTGACTTGAAAGGGCATCCCCTGGAAAGAAATACATCAAGTATATAAAAGTCCATGAGCTCACAATAGTATGCCGCCCTTGCCCCAACACAGCAAAACAAAACAAAACAAAACAGCAAAACTCTGTTATTAGTCATCGGCTAACTACCTTTGGAAATCACCATGCCACCAACTCATTATGCTGGAGATTGACAAATAAAAGAGAAGAATAAAAGATCTATACTAACACTTTATCTGTGTTAACATTTTCAGAAGAACCAAGTAGTCGATGCTAGAAGGTTCTTCACAGCAACATCACTGTGGATAATTAATGGAGGAAGAATGTTGGAATCACCAATTTGCAATTCTAACTGAAGTAACAGAGCTACATAATGACCATCAACAGCTACAAAACCAGGAGGGAAGCTCTGTGGGGAACTGGATGGGTATAAATGGGTAGGTGGTTCTGAAATCTCTGATCAAACTTCATATATTGCAAGTCGGACTGGCTTAGGGCTTAAATGAACCAAAATACAATGTTACAGCCACCGAGATGGAACCAGAATCCAATCAAGCACAAGACCTTGGTCTCACCTCTTGAAGTGCAGGGTGTGGGGAAACATGTGAAACTGTAGTGATTCTTCCCTCCTTCTGGGTACAGGGAATGGGAGAGGCAGGCTGGGGGCCGGCATCCTAACCACCCCTGACCAAGGTTGTGGTTGTACTCAATGGTCAGGTTGAAACCTTCTCTGTCTTCCAGTTCATTTTATCTGTGTTCACAACCTCTCTTGACATTCTTTGCATATGGTCTTCAATCCCATGTTTTCTCCGTGCTTGGGACTCATCCCCAGCTTCCCTGTTGGGATTTCCACAGGGATGTCTCGAAGTCATGGCAGCCACGTGTGACCATGAATCTCCTCCACATGTGGCCTCTAGAGTACTGTCCCACTGCCCATCCAGTGCTCGAGATGTCCCCTGAGTCTCTGTTCCTACTGCCACAGGCCAACATTTCCCACCTGATCCACTCTGGCTCCCCACATCTATTTTCCTGCAGCCACAAAAACAAAACAAAACAAAAAGCTCCTCAAAATCTGACTGTATCTTATTCCATTTAAAAATCTTTAATGTCTTCCCTCGGCACTTTGGATTACACTTAATCTCTGTAACAGGGCCTGTAAAGTGTGTGGTCCTGGATCTTAACCGCTCAGTCCCCTAACTTCACACCAGACGTGTCTCCCCTCATCCCTGCTGACTGGGACTCCCCGAGGGCTTCAGATGTTCCCTTCCTTCTCAGGACTGTAGCACAAGCTGTTCTTGCCCAGCTGGCCTCCGCATAGCCTTCAGGGGTCAGCTGAAGGGTTACATCATCGGGGAGCTTTCTTGCATCTGCAGATGCCCCTGGCCCCCTCTGTATATTCCACCTGACCACTTTTATCCCCGTGTACATTGGTGCTGCTATTTAATATCTCAGCCGACTTCTCAGTTTCTAAACCCCACGAGGACAGGAATGTGTCTCGCTAATCATTAAAGTTCTGGCACCAACATAGTTCATAACACACTGGAAACTGAATATCTGATAAAGAAAGAAAGACAAAGAGAATAAGAAAAGCAGATGTGAAAGAAGAAGCTGATAATCTCACCAAGCTCAGTCTCTATGGTGAGTCCCAGGAAGTATGGGAAGAGTTTGTTACTCCAAGTCTTCTTTTACACAGTCACCTTCCTAAAGCTGAGTTGTGACCATGCACAACTGACTGGTGCCTGCAGAATGAGGTCTGCACATACAGCGTGGGTACAATGTCAGCATGGATTTTAAAAAATATTAACACATCAAATTTAGAAATTAGTTCTATCCTGACCAGGTCTAATGAACGTGCTAATCAAAATACCTACAATCGCAGCCACAACCTGCTGAATTTAAATGATTTTATAGCCCCTAGTTTGGGCCAGATAAAACACTGACGAGGAATACAGGGAAAGCTCAGCAGTCCAGAAACATAAAACTAGGTTTTCTAGAATTCGCGTTCCTCCTTGTGTCCCACAGAATGAAAAGATTGTACGCGTTAGCCAGGGAAGGCATTGAGCTGGGCTTTGTCTTGCTGCCCAGTTTCAGACAAAATGTGGCTGTGTTTTCAGCACAACCGCCGAGTAAAAATTACAGTTCCCACAAAGAGAAGTGGAATGTGACCTTTGTGCGGGGAGAGGACAAGGATCACTAGATGTAGTGGCAGAACTCTGAGACACAAGGACAACTCTGCTGCAAGGACAAGGGACAGAGAGATGTCCTTGTTTGTGACCCAGTGGGCGAGGCAGCAAGGCCAGGACCTGCCTCAGCTTTGGCTTTGATGTTGACAATGGCGTCACTTGGCCCACAGATTTCTGTGGTCTTACAGGATGCCTTTTACTACCAAACACACATATCGGAGTGTGGAAACTCCATGCTTCAAATACCTGCTTTTATGCGGCCCTGCTTGGTTGCGAACAGCTGACAAAAGTTGTGTTTGCCTTCTTTTGCCACCATAACAAATCATGGCAAAGTATGATTGCTTCAGCGATGCCAGTCTTACAATTCGGTAAATCAGAGGATCAACATGAGTCTCCCTGGGCTAAAATCAAGGCATCAGCAGGCTGCATTCCTGTCTAGAGACCTCAGGGAGAAATTGGGTTCCTGGTCGCCAGGAACCATTTTCTTGCCATTGTTAGCTGAGACCCATTCCCAGGGTTTGGTGACCATTGCATTCCTTGGTTTATGACCCCTGGCTCTGCCTTCAAATCCTGCAAAGGTGGGTTGAGCACCTCTCATGCCTTGAGTTCAGTCTCTCTCTCTCTCTTTCTCTCTGCCCTCTGGGACTGTAGCTGGTAAAGATTCAATTCCATTATGGACTCTATGATGAGTTCATGCCCACCTAGTAATACACAACAACCTCTCCATTTCAAGGCTCTTAACCTCAATCACATTTGCAAATTGTCTTTTGCCAGGGTTTAGGAAGCTTTGGGGGAGCATTATTCTGCCCACTCTAAATGTGTTCACCTGATTTAGGTGAGGCGAGTCCCACGAGGTCTTTAGAACAAGAGTAAACCCCTCTGCGAACCAAAAAGACATTCTCATACCGTTTCTGACCCTCCTTCGGTATTGAAGAGCTTTAGCTATTAGGAATTATTTTGAAGAACTTCTTTATATTTTAGCAAACTCTCAGAGAACATTCTTACCATTCCCTACTGAGCTTTATGTGGAGCCTCAATATTATTAATTTATTTCTCACGCTCTTCTTTTTTTCTTAGAATCCTTAGCTATTGTGTAAGTTTCTTTTCCTTCTTGCATACACGTATTTTCTTTCTGCTAGGTCTTTTGGAGAAGGTTCAGATCATGAATTTTCTGTTTTTCAGGGGGTAAAATGTCTCCAGAGAAGAAAAAGAGTTTTCTCACTCACTTTCTTTTTCTTTTTCCTAGGACTTTCAAATTTATATACAGTCTGCTAAGGAAAAAAATAAAACAAAACAAAAAAACAGAGACGTCTGCACAATTTTCTTGCATTTTCATTTCATGTGTCTAATGCAGCTTTTAAAAGCTGACTGTATTTTTTAAATGCCCACTTAGAATAAGTATTTGCTTTTATGTCACTGGATTGTTGCACAGTTGATGCAATTTGGCCATTAAAACATTGAAACAATGGAGCTTCAAGACAGCAGCATTAACAAATACAGAGATAATCAAATCCATGTTTTGTTTGAGTAAGATCCAATTACCTTAAGGTCAGACATTAAAGAAAAAAAGTGTGATGCATTCATTAATTTAGTTAATTGGCAGAACTTGAAGTTCCATTTCCTATTTTTGGTAATTTGCTAAATCTACCCATTATGTTATCCCTCATACTTGATAAAAATTCAATGAGATTTTTTTATAGTGAAATGTTTTTCAGTTTTAATTGCAGTGAAAAACAGATGACACAGTAACACATACAACATGATTTATGCATATATGTTTTGCTATAATATGTATCAAATAGAAAACAGATATATGTATATATGCCTGTGTAATGTGCACAGATGATGCTATTGGATCTAGATGATGCATGGAGCACAATCTGTCATCTTCCTTCTAATTCTGAGTCTATTAACATAAAAAGATATTTTTAAAATAATAAATTTGCAACAACCAAGGAAAATGTGAAAAGAAGCTATCATGGAAAGACTAAAAATATTGAGACATTCCTAGAAAGAAGATAGAAAGTGAATGGGGTGGAATGGATAGGGAGGAACGAACAGGAAACTACAACCCCAGACACACGCAGAAGACGAGCCAATCCAGGAATTCCAAGCTCAGAGAGAAGCCAAGGGAAGAAAAGGATGTGAAGTAACTGTGATTCATAAAGAGCTGCATGTGGGCAGAAAGCACAGTCTCGGGACAGCCCCCGGCTTAGGCTTGCTTGTGGCTAAAATTGGAGATGCACACTTTGAAGTGAGTTTACTCACCTTCTTGGAGAGACCTCCTGATTGAAGAATCAGGTGTCTTAGTTACTTTTCTCTCTTTGCTGAAACAAAATGCTTGACACCCAAAATGAAGGAAGGAAACTTTTTTTTAGCTCACAGTTTGTGGAGGTTTTGCTTCATAATCAGCTGGCTCCAAGGCAGAGTGGCAGGGCACAGCGGCAACAGTTCAAGGCGGCAGAAGACAGCAAAAGCATCAAGAGCAGAAGTGGGGGAAGAGCAAGCTCTCTTTCCACCCTTATATTATACACAGGCTACCACCATCACCCTCCCAGGCAGGGCATAGCAATCATAAAATCTGGAAGCCTTCCTCTTGCCTAGGATGAGGATGTTTACAAAGTGAGGACCCTGGCCCCCTGCTGAGTCACTTAGTTAAACTTCTAACTTCTCAAGTTGACACAGTGTATCAACCACTGCTCCAGGAGAATAGGAAGGCTGAGCTGCAGATAATCCCAGAGGCTGACAACAGTGTAGACAAGGGCTTCACTGACCACAGAATGAAACCATGTCTCCTTGTCTTGGTGTTGTTGCATAAAGTGTGGGGGCAACGGCTTGTCATTGTACACAAGGGCAGGATTCTTTTCTTTCCCCTTCTGTTCTCTTTCCCTTCCTTTCATCTCATCTCCCCTTCTCTCCTTTTTCTTTTTATTTCCCTCCTTCATTCCTTCTTCCTTTCCTCTCTTCTTCACTTCTTTTCTTCTTTCTAAACATAGTGACAAAATTTATTTTAATACAGTCAAAAAACAGTGTAAAGTGTAAAGCAAAATAATTTCAAAGTGTTAGACAATGACAAATAAACTAGAGTTTTGTAAGTTTTCAGATAATTTCTGTCATTGTGTAATTTCTGGTGATAACAATCAGATACTAAAAAGAAAAGTTGGGGCTGGGGATTTAGCTCAGCTGCATGAGCACCTGCCTTGCAAGCAGGCAGTTGTGAGTTCGATCCCTGGTACCGGTAAAAAGGAAAAAGACAAAAAGAAAAAGAAAAGTTGATCTAGAACAATACAAGTAACATAGCATAAAATATGTAAATTATTTTCTGTGTGCCTTCAAAATTTGTGGAGCATTTCTAGTACATAGAAAGCCCTTGGTTCCATACCCAGAACCACCAAGAGGAAATGTAGAATTCACTTGGGGGGAGTCCAAATGAAGAGCTGCTTCTCTTCATTTGGAAATTTTAATTTCTGCAGTTATTTCCCCTGTTTTCTCTGTCCTTACCTCTGTTCTCTCTTCTTTCAT
Organism: Cavia porcellus; assembly: GCF_034190915.1. NCBI lineage: Eukaryota > Metazoa > Chordata > Mammalia > Rodentia > Caviidae > Cavia > Cavia porcellus. The sequence goes on from NW_026947496.1 coordinate 11,669,456, forward strand.
GGTAGGTGTGTATGAGCTCCAGGATGGAGAATGAGGCCTCTGTGACTTTTAACTTCTTCCTTTATATTTTTCTCTTAGCTTTTTGCTCTTCCTTCCTGAACCTTGTAAGGATGAGATCGTGACCTGACCTGTTCTGAACCAGATGTTTATCTCCCCAGAAATCCATACAACTCATTGTGAGTCCAAAGCGATGGCTACGGGAGATGGGGCCCTGAGAGGTGGCCAGACCCTGAGAGTGGAGCCCTAATGAATGGCACTGGCACCCTCATCAAAGGGGTCCTGAAGGGCTCGCTTACCCTTCCCTCATACCCAGGAGGAAAATGGGGAGATGGTTGTCTATGAGGCATTCGACAGAACCCAAACATGCTGGCACCCTGGTCTCAGATTTCTCATCTCTGAAACTGTAAGGAATAAATTTCTGTCATGCATAAGCCACACAGTTTATGACATATTTGTTACAGCAGCCCAAGCAAACTAAGACAGGCACCTCTGTGAGCAAATGCATCTCACTTGGGCCAGAACTGTTTGCGGAATTGTGTGCCGGTGCTGCCCAGCCAAGGAGGAGAAAGGCAGAGCATTTACCATCAACATTCCACACACACTTGGCTTGCAGAGCTGTTTCCCGCACAGCCAGGCTCCACATGGGTGGTACTGACTAAGCTGCCTTCCAGAAAGCATTGCTCCTTCCTGAGGCAGAAAATCCCTGGGATAGGAAGAGGTTTGTGGTGTGGTGGCAGCAGGCGCCTGGTCTGCCCGGATGAAAGTGATCATGGCTGCACTGCAGAAACAAAAATGGGCTTAAATGTGGGTCAGGCATAACTGGGACCTGCAGCAGGGATCCTTCTATCAAGTGTTCTAGATGACAGGAGGCTAAAAAGATGAACAGCTGTATGCAGCCCCTGATTCTGCTCTGGCTCCTGGGCCAGGGAATGCAGTCACTGGGTCCATTTGAAAAATCATTTTGTCTTTTCAGTCTCCTGATCAGAAGTTTTTTGGCTGCCTCTTTGCTGGGACCTCAAAGGTGACTGTTATCCCTAATTAGAGACTTGCTAATCACTGCAAGGTTTATTGCAGAGAAAAAAAAAAAAAATAATGCTGAATTACTGCCCACCCGAGAGTGATTTGGGAACTCCAGGATAATAGTAATGGTTGACACTGATAAATCACTCCAGAAAAGAAGTTTATAAAATCTAAGAGCTCCTAAAAATTAACACATTACCCAGCAAAAGATTAGGAAGGGGAGCTGTGTAACAGTGACGTTTTTCTGGTTCTTCTCAGCCACTGAATGATCAGATCCCCTGGGCTACTAATTGACACCGCGGGAGGCATTTACCTCTCAACAGCAGAACACCAAATCATCCTTAGAGAGTGGCTGGGAGGGAGAAATGTCCTCACATCCTGTTTGGAGTCAGAGCCCTGCTTCCTAGCACTGTCCCTAGCACTCAATCTACGGTCGTCCTTTGTGTCTGTGGGGTTAATGCCAGGACCCTCTTCAGCCTGGACCAACAGCCATGGATGCCCAGACCCCCTTTTAAAAAGTGGACCTGCTCACCTTCTCCCTATCACACCTAATGCTGCGTAAGTCCTATGTGGATATTTGCTGCACTATTTTTAGGGAACCAGTGAAAGTTTGTATTTGTTAAATATTTTCACTCTGAGATGTTTGAATATGCAGGTGCTGAGCCCACAGATACAGAGGGCCAACTGTGTACTCTTTCCTTATCTCCAGAGAGGAGAGAGTTCTAGAGGGGAGAACCTGCAGTGAGAACCTGCAGGGAAAAATAACAGGGGCTTCAAAGCCACCCTGTGTTGTTAAATACCTTCCACGGTAGCACACGTGTTGGTTCACTTTTCATAGCAGGACCGGAGGGATTGCACCTGCTTGTTCGCTCGCTGGTCACTCGTACACCTTCACTGATCCACGTGAGATGGATTCAGCTCCTATGAACAACTGGGTGCTCTCCAACTCTGAAACTGTGAACGCAGCAAGTATTTATTTGGAGTCTACGATAGATCAGGCAATGCTCTGGCTGGGACAGCCTAGACTGTACTTCATGATTACTGCTCTGAAGGAACTCAGCAAGGTGGCTTACATATCTGCTATGTGAGCCACGGAGTGGCCGTTATTCAACCAAAATGGTTGAAAATGCATTATATCCCAAAGACATATAACGAGTCAACTTTCTAACCCTGTCAAAGTCGTCCTGTTGCTGGCTATTGTAAAGACCAGTGACGGTGGTCCTTCCAGGATTTTGCTGTCCCACTTGAAGATTTGGATGGGGCGATTGATGAATATAGAAAATTAAGGTTTATTTAGGGGGAAAGAAGAATAAAAAGAGGCACAAAGCAAGTGGTAAGAAGACACAGTACTTTGAAAAGAAGTGCTCTGCAGAGTGAGTGTGGGCCAATTAAAGTAAAAAAGAAGTACAGTCAGGATGAGCTAATGAAAAGTCTCAGAACAACCATAGCTTACAGGCCACTGTGTTTAAATCCCCTCTCTGAAGTCAGTTCTAAGCTGGCCCATCATAAACCTGCTTGATTTTGTGCCAGAACTGAAGACAGCATTGTCCAGCTGGTATCAGGTGCAGGGTAACCTAGGTCTCATGTCAGAAGAAGTGAAGACAACATTCTCTGTGATTGACACATCTTCATGATTTTACAGGCCACACCCAATTGCCCAGCCGGTTTGCCATGCCCGAATCTCCTGCTGCAGCCATAGGTGAGTTACTAAACCAAATTTTCAAATGTATCATGGATCAATGGCAAAGTTTCTCAAACCTAGAGCCATTGTAAAGCAGATCATTTTTATGGGGCCTCCTGTGCACTATGAGATGTTTAGTGGCATTCTTGGCCTCTGCCCACTAGATGCCAGGAGTCCTGACTTCCCAGAGGTAATGTCAAAACTATTTCCAGATGTTACTACATTCTTCCAAGGGAACATTATCCCTGGCTGAGAAGTGCTGGTCTATGGGAGGAGGTGTTCCAAATTTCAACCAGGAACCTGGCAGCACATTCCCTTTGCCTCCAGTGTCCTCACACATACTCTCAGAAGCTCTTTTTCTGTCTGCTTGCTTGCTTGATTGCTTTTTTCTTTCATTCTTTGCAGTACTGGAGATCATACTCCTTTTCCCCTGTTCTTAACTTTGTGTTTCTCTAGTCTTAGCTCTGCATCAGGAACTTCATGTTCCTCCCTTTCAGCAGTCTGGGGGCACAGGCACACTGAGGACCCAGAGGTGCTGTGGTCCAACAAAAGTCTAGACAACCTTCAGCCACAGGTTATGCAGAGACAGTTACTGGTGCAGTCACAGACTCAGGAGGCCACTGCCAGCCACAGAAGGTGGTTTGGGTTTACATCACTTACTTTCTGCTCTTCTGGATGGACAACTGCCTACACTGATTTCATGTTTGGAGACATGTTTCTCTTTGTCACTGTATGAATACGATCTCTTAAAGAGGCCTCAGTGTTATTAACCATTGTCCTTCAATATCCACAGGGGGCTTGTGTCTTCCCTTTGCCGTTACCAAAATTCATAGCTATACTTTTTTAAAAGTGATTTTCAAACAAGGTCTCTCTCACTGAGTCCTCAAGTTGTCCAACTGGATTTGAACTTTCAAATCACTGGTATAACTTCTCAGAGTGCTGGGCTCCCAGGTGTGTGCCACCATACCCTTGTCCCTTCTTTAAAATGATGTGGGTATTTTCATAGAGCCTATGTGTCGCCTTCTGTATACCTTAATGCCTTGCATTACCTAATACTTGTAATGCTAACACAATGGAGATGCTATGTCAACAGCTGTTATATTGTATCGTCTAGGGAAAATGATAAGAAAAATGTCTGCACATGTTCACTACAGCAAAAATTTTTTTCTTCCAAATATTTCAATCTCTGGTTGGTTAAACCCAAGGATGTGGAACCTGTGGATATAAATAGCCAGTTGAATGGAACTGTGACACACCAGCCTGTAGAGCAGTCCTGTTTTAGGAGCACATTCATTTTTGCCAATGCTAAGATCAAGTTTACAACTTAACACATGCCAGGTATGTACCCTACCCTCAGTTACACCCCCCCAATATAAGCATGTGTCCTAGTCATTTTCCTCTTTGCTGAAACAAAAACGCTTGATATCCACATTTTAGAGGAAGAGAGGTTTATTTCCAAGATAAAAACACATAGTGGAAGGGCCTGGTGGAAGAAAGCGGCTCTCATGATGACAGCCAGGAAGCAGAAGGTGAAGGGAGCAGCCAGGAAGGGAGATAAACCCTCCAGATCGTGCCCTGAGTGACCTGCCTCTCCCCACAGACCCCCACCTCCTAAGGGGAGGTCAGCTACACGTTCTCATAATGCAGTCACTTTCAAAAGCCCTGTCTATGAGTGCATGAGATTCTTGAGGGATGTTTAGGTATGAACCATAACAGGGTAGGATTTTGTCAGAGGTGAATAATCAGGCCTAAGAGGAGGCTGCCTGGGCAACAGAATTCTAGTGGGGCTGAGTGGGTAGGGAGAGAGATCTAGTCACTCCCAGAGCCTGGGCTGGGAGCTTTGAAAAAAACTTCAAAGAGCTGTCGAATCTCTCTGGTCGCAGGGTTTCTGCAGTAGTGTACATGTAGGAAACTACGGGTGAAACAGATCTCAACAAGGTTTTTCCAGAAAAACGTGCAGTCTACATGGTGACTGTCAAGGTCGGGAGCAAGAATTGTAAGTCACGTGTCCCAGACTTACTATGGAAACTTCTCTTGTTAACAGAGATTCCTTCTAGCTTACTTACTGCTCCTTTCGATATGGTGCTGTCGGGGACCTCGGAGGAGAAAATTGTAACCCAGCTCATGCATGTGGCTGTTCCTCTCTAGTCAGTCACCTCTCCCCAGGACTGTAGTAACATCATTTGCAAATGTTCCTGTCTGGTCCGTGCTGTTTAACGTGGAATTAAGGCATGAGTTAGTGTGTTGTAGCTGCACATTTCAGTGAGAATCAACTTCGATTCTGGGCTAGAATCATCAGTGGAGTTTCCTAAACTACATTTTCTAAAGTCCTTCACTTGACCTTTGGCTTCAGTAAGCTATGCTGATTTGTGTTGGAGAAATGAAAGCCTTCTTTCAGCTGGGAGGTGTAGTCAAAGTTGGCGGCCTCAGTAGCGCCCCCCTGAGCCCAGACTGGGTAGTGATGGAGACATTCCCAGAGATCCATGAATGGACTGGGGAATCTCTGAGAAGAGAAAGGTTGGAATTCGGGGAGGGAGGCTTAAGAGCTCCCTCCCATGGAAATTTTCCCTCCATTGCCAACTCTGAAGGGCCAAGGTTAGGTTTTGCTTAGAAAAATGCTAGTTTGTTACACACAAAGAAAATGAGATCTCCAATGAGAATGACCTTTGTTTACAAGTAGGCATCTGAGTTCTTACTGAGATGGTAGGGTTTCCCACGAAGTGAATATTAATGCACATATAAATACCTCCTTATCCTCAACCCTGGAGGATATCTCTGCCCTGGAGCAGGTGACAGCTGGACTGGGGCTTTGAACAGGGGTAACTTGGGCCGAAGATAGCTCTAAGGAAAAATGGATGTTGTGTCTGAGGGGTGTTGGCTGTAGCTGAGGTGCAGTCAGTGGACCTGTGGGGTGACAGACTCCCCACCTTTGCTCCAGCACCACACTTCCCCTCATCCTCACAACACCTGTTAGAGGCTGCTTTGTAAATCACAAGATCAGAAAAATCCATTATTAGATACTGTAATCTCCCTATCCTTGATTTTGCTTTCCTTGTTTTTAGTTACCTGTGGTCAACCACAGTTCAAAAATATCAAATGGAAAATTCCATGAATGAATAGCTGAGTTTTAAATCACATGCCACACTGAGTAGCATGATGAAATAGCTCTTCCTTCCACTCCGTACCACAAAGGATGCAAATCATTCTTCCAATGTCCAATGTATCCACATTTTATGTGCTACCTTCCCTTTAGTCACCTATGGCCATCTTGGTTACTAGATTATCTAGTTTAATATCACAGTGCTTGCGATCAAATAATACTTATTTTACTTAATCGTGGCTAAAAGTGCAAGACTTGTGATATGGGCCATTTAGATATGCCAAGGAGAACAGGAAAGTGCCTACTTTTCATTAAAAGATGAAAATTCTTGACTTTATCATAGATATGTTTACATGAAAAAATATATGATTGGTTACTACCTGTGGTTTCAGGCATCTGTTAAGGATTTGGGAAGCACCCACCATGGATAAGGGAAACTACAGGTACACTGAAACTGGTTTAAGTTAAATCCAAGGGAGAACATGATGTGAGCTGAAGGATGGTGATAAAATCTAAATGTTGAGTTTCAGAGGTACAAATCCAGGGCTAGGAGCAGGGAAGAGACCCATGGAGGGCTCAAAGGCTTTAGGAGACAGAGAACTAAACAAAATTGTCTGTTCATCCATTGCTTTGCCCAGGGCATCAAATGATACAGAATGCAGCATGTTTAGCTGCGATTTTTCTTTTCACAATCATGCAAGTGTGAAGTGCTATGCATGAACAAAGCCAGGCATGGGGATAGCGCCCTTCTGCAGGAAGCTTTGGGGGTGGAGTGGAGGGAGTGGCTGTCACTTTACAATGGAAGGTCAGAAAGGGTGTCTCTGGGAGAGGATATTGGAATAGAACTAAATGACAAGGAGGAAGCTTTGAGGAGAGCTGGAGGGACTCATGAGTGCCAGGCATTAAAGCTGAGTATACTTGGGAAATCCAAGGTAGAGGAAAAGCTGGTTGGCGAGGGATAAGAGAGCAAGGCAGATAGGATGGAGCAGGGATGCAAACGTTCAGAGCAGCATGAGAAGACGCGTGCCCTGGTGGGCTCAGCCCACATTGTTTTCCTTCTCGGTAGAGGCACGTTGGGGGCTGAGCCTCACACTCTTTTTTAGAGGATTGCACCTGCTTGGAAACCGTTGTAGGTATCAGTGAGCTCATGGGATGATTTGGCGGGTGCTGACTTCCTTTTCCATGGATGGTCAGTAGTGTTAGAAAAAGGCCATGGAGAGAGGGGGGCTAAACCACTAAGTAAGTGTGAGCTCTGGGTTACACCTCCCTGAGCTGGGCCTGGAGGGACCAGTTTGCAGCTGGCCTATGCTTTGAGGCAGAGAAGGTGGCTCATTCCCCCAGGCAGGTGAGGCACTGGCAGAGAGGAACTTTGTACTTGCAAAGAAAGAAACACACTCTTTATAAAACAAGCCATTTATTTTGAGAACAGTATTGTCTATTTATTCTTCTTTCCTCATCCCTGAATCTGTAACCACACATAGGCACACATGCATTTAAATAAGTCTTTTTTATTTCTTGAGGCTCTCTCCTTTGCTATGAGTGAGGGTAATGTTGCAAAGGAAAACCTAACTGGTGTGTTATAAAAGTCTATAAATGTGCTAGGGATATAGCTCAGGAGCCTAAGTGCCTACCTGGCAGACACAAGGACCTGAGTTTGATTCCTGGTACCAAAAGGAAGTCTGTAAATTAGATGATTATAAAATATGAATAATATTTCATAAAGTATACATCAACCACTATCTTACATTACAGTCATGCCTTTGTAATTCTTTTTTGTGGCAGTGTTCTCTCTCAGGTGCCTCTGCTGGAAGACGGAAACCGGGTTCATTTTGATTGGCCCTGGACTCTACAACCCAACACACAGGAATACCCTGAAAAGCCTGGTGACAGCTTTGGACCCAGGAGAGCATTGCCCTTTCACCATCCAATGGTTTTTTGCTTTAGCCTGTAAGAAACACACATGCTTCTGGGCTTAGAATCAGCAAGGCTGAGCTCTTGTGTTTAAAATAGTGGCTCACACTCCCTATCTGTGTGTTCTGCATCCTTGGGGTCAACAATCCCAGGTAGAAATTAGTGTGAAAAAATTATTTCTGTAGCACAGATTTTTTTTCTTGTTGTTATTCCTCAAACAACATAACAAGTCAAATAACATTTGTACTGTGTCAGGCAGTATAAACAATCTAGAGACGATGTATGGTACATGGGAGGACCATGCAGTTTCTATGCTACGTTATTCTATAGAACAAACTTGAGGATCTGTGAAGTTTGATGTCTACAATGTCCTGGAGCTGACCCTCCATGGGGACCAGGGAGAAACTATTTGAGACTCCACTAGTGATCTCTGCTTTTAAAATGTACAGGCAGGGCTAATGTGTAGTCTCCAAGAATAAAGGAGTATCTTCAGGAAACAAGGGCATTTAGTTAGTAGAAGGGTCTGGTGCTGTAATGCAGTGTGTTCCACCCTCTGTGTCTCTTCTCTCTCTTCTCTCCCCCTCATCATCTCCCTCTCTGTTTCTTTAGTCTTGACTCTCTCAAGTTATGACGAGCAAGGCACTATTATGTCAAAATAACACAGATCATCTTCTGTTTGTGAAGCAAGCTAAATCCCCCAAATATGAAAGATGAAGTTGTCAGAAAGACGAGCGAAATTTCTGAAGGATCATCTTTCCCTCCTTTCTGCTTGTCTATCAAAAGGAAGAAACTTAAGTGAGCTTACTAAACTCATTAGCTTCTGGCTTTGGCATGGATACAGGCAGGCAGGAAACAGCAGCCCAAATTCATCGCTAAGGGCTTCCATCACTGTCCAAGCACAGGACTTGCTTATTCAGGTCCACCTCCACTAGGTTAGCAGACCAAGTCAGAGCCTCTGATAAAGGGCCCCCAGGCAATTCAATAACCATAGCCTTTCTACAAGAATGAATGGATTGAGATATGGTTTCGGAAAGTCAAAAGCTGGAGCTACAGCTCAGGGGTTGCTTCTGTAAGCCCTGTTCTTTGTTCTTTTTACATTAATCTCTATTAACGAGTGGAGCATAGGCATCCGCAGTGATAAGCAGCCCCCACAGTTCTGGCAAGGTGTTGGTTCAGTACAAACCTCACAGGCAGACTACCACGTTAGCACCCTAACTCTGCACTCACGTGACTTAATTCCTTTAGGAATGAGTCTGCTCATGTGTAAAATGGAACCACAGCAGGTTCGGTTTCGTGGAGATGAGTTCACAACTGAAAAGTGGGGACAAGGGTCTGCGTCATACTCTGTGCTGGGGGATTTACTCTTCTTTTCAGAGGTGCTCTTCTGTGGTGTCCAGTGAGGGCTTCCCTGGACGGCCATGTGGGGGAATTTGGAGGTCTGAGCATCTGGTGAGTTCCCAGGGTTTTGACAGGCTAAGGCGTGCATCTTAGAGGATAAATAGCGCAGCACCTGAATTTCTCTACTCCCCCACAGTGCCAGATCTTGGAGATTTCATCTTTTAGTGCGTTTTTATTTCCACCATCTCCGTGACTGTTTGGGTGATGAATAATGTCTCTTGACTCCCAGGTTTTTAGCTGTCCTGCTCTTCCGTTCCTTTGTGCAAGGGCTGGAAGCCTACAAACTACATTTCCCAACAGACTCCTCTGCCTGCTCTCCCATGTTAGGGCAGAGGAAAGCTGAACAAACCTTCTCCCTCCATCTGACTGCGGGGCAGTCAGTGAGGGCCAGGAGCTCTGGCCGATGTCATTTTTCTCATTCACTCTTTCAGACTCTTAAGTCTTCCTGTTAATGTGCAGTAGGATTAGTTTTCTTTTTACTTCTCCAGCCTTTCTAACGTTGTAACTAATACTTGTGTAATTACCTCTGCTTGAAATGTCTCAGCTGTTTTCTGTTTTCTTGTATAGATATTACTGATCCGTTCCCAAACTTCCATGCTCAAGGTGTTTTGCTATTCATTGTCCAAAGTGAACTGAATATATGAGGTTTTTTTTCTCTGATTAACAAACAAAAGCTATCCAAATTCATGTGAACATGTTCAGGCAGATGAACAAACATTGAAGAATAAAATGAAAGAATTTGCCTGGGGTATTTTATTACTTACCTAGTGTTGCATGACAAATAGTGGCTTAAACAACAATAACCATTTATTATTTCTTATGGTCCTGTGGGTAAAGAATTTGAAAGCAGCTTGGCTTCGTGGTGCCGCCTCAGGGTCGTCACGGGGATGCAGGCATCTGAAGTTCTGACTGCTTTTAAGATGGCTCACTCCTGGGTCTGGGAAGGAAGTGGCAGGTGGTCTCAATTCTTTTCTGTGTGGACTTTGTCCCAGGGCTCCTAAATGTCCTCATGGCAACTGCCTTTCCCAAAGAAAGTAATCCAGGAGAATAAGGAGGGAGCCACAGTGCATTTTATGACTTAGTTTTGGAAACTACATGTCATCACCTACTCTGTGTTCTGTTGGTCACCTCAGGCCAGCCCTGAGTCATGGTGCAATGTGGCCACATAGAGGCTCATATGCCGGGAGTACCGAGGTCAGTGGAGGCCATTTTGGAGGCCATTTTGGAGGCTGGCTTCCATGTGCTTTGTGATCCTGTATGCATTCATATTACGTTCATAATCTGGGTGAGGATAAACCATGAAACAGACTCTTCTTCAAACAGGGGAGCAGGAAGGTTAAAGATTTCAAGGGTTTCTTAAATAAGAAGGAGAGAATGGAGGGAAGAACATGAGTCTTCCAGGTTTCCCTGTGGCCTGTGGGAAAATGTACCAACCTAGTGAATGTTGACTGATTAAGTTGTTCTGAAAGTCATGGAAGAACATGCCAACTGTGTGTTAGACAGCTTTGTCTCACTGTGATAAACACCCAAGGTCAATCAGTTTAAAGGAAGAAGGGCTTATTGCTGCCTGCGTTCAGAGTTTTCAGCACATGTTCACCTGGTGGTGACACAACGCAAACCGCAAACTGCAAGAAGAGTGTGGTGGAGGGTGGAGGAGGGGAGGGCTGGAGACCTGGTCTCTCGGTCAAGGGTACGTCTCTAACAATCTACCTTCCTGCAACTAGACCTTACCCCCAAAGGTTCCCCACTTCTTGATAGCACCAGAGCTGGGAACTAAGCTTTCAATAGATGAGGGCGTGGCCTTTTGGGGGGACAATTAAGATCTAAACCACATCCAAGTAGAAAGTGCTTCTTTTCTCTTTCCACCTTCTTGTTTTAGAAACCTGCTATTCTTACCTGGATTGTTATGGGTACATCTATCCTTTGTTTCTAACCACCATCTGTGCTCCCTGCCAAGGGATCATGCAGTGTTATGCCTCTTCTTCCCCAGGGGTGCACACCCAGGCTGTCAAGGAAGAGGTTCTAAGGGAGAAAAGACATCCGAAAGAAGTAGACCAGAGAAAGAGTTGGCATCAGCAATCCCTGACTTACCTTTTCAGAATTAGAATGTGCCACTACATATGTGTGAGGCAGTAGGGGCCGGGAACATCCTTTATTCAGTGAACATCTGGGCCAGGCACAGTGGTAGCTATTGTGGGGGATTCGAAGATCAGAGAGACACAGCCCTTGGCTTCGAGGAACTTACGATTTAAAGACCAAACAGAGCAGCAGGTACTTGGTGATTATACGAAATTAAGAACAAGGGGGAATAGAGAAGCAACCCAGTCATTCTAGGTAGGAGATTAGGAGCGAACCCTAAACAACCCTTGAGGGAGTAGGACTCCCACAGGGGGACAGGGTAAGTCGTTAGAGTGCAGTGTGTTTGGGACTGGAAGAACTGGATGGCCAAAGGCATGAAGTAAAGCTGTCAGTTCAAAGGGGGTCAAAGCATTCAGGGTGGCTGTGGTGCACAGAGATGGTGCAGAAGCCCTGGGTGGGGTGGACGCTGGAGGGGTGACATGAGACCAGGTCCTGACAAGTTGTCAGTGCCGTGCTGGGAGCCCGCACTGCTCAGCGGTGATTTGGCAATGGAGAGGAGGTGGGGAGTTCCAGGAAGAGAAACAGCATCGTCACACCCAGGCAGAGAGGACACGGTGAACCCAGGCGCACCAAGACCAAAATGCACAGCGTGGCTTGAAGGATTTATGAAGCTTTAAACTTTCCCTTTTGAGTGCATCCAAAGTTTCTAATTTTCCCACAATGAGTGAGGACTCTTGGTAAGTTTTAAATAACAGAACACATGAAATAGTTTTCCAAGGGTAAGACACAGATGGGAAGAAAGGTGGAAGCCAATGAGAACGCAGTGCCTGCGTTTCATAGAGAAGATCTCGGTTGGTAGGGAAGATCCCAGCTCCGAAGGTCCTGGGCAGATGAGCAGAGAGCCACCGTGCCCTGAAGGTGCTTGGTCCCCTGCAACTCATGCTGGCATTTAAGCCCCACACGGGGACCTCAGAGGGCTCTGCCCTCAGGTGAGCATTTTTCCACTCACCGGATTAATGGGAAAGAGGTTTTCTCAGGAGTGGGCTTTAAAAGGCCAGCTTGGTTAGGTCCACCAGGGTCTTCTCTCTCCATGGGATTCCTGGCACCCCCTTGGGACTCTGCACCAGCACCACAGCAGTCCCTCAACATTGGACCAGTACCGTGAGTCAACATAAACCTCTTTCCTCTAAGTTATTCAGTATGCAGCATTGTGTCACCAGCCACAGAAATGGACTGAGACAAACGGGAAACAGAAGATTTCTTCCATGTGTGCTTCATATACTCACATATGTACGTATTCATTACATGTATGATAGTGAACCAAAAGAAACCTGTCCTGCATTTAAATTTGTTAGCTCAGTATTCTGTCACAGTAACAGAAATATGAGGAGCACAGTTAAGGGGAGTTTTCTCTTAGACTTGAAGAGACACCAGTGTGTTTGTAAGCTGAGCGGAAGGAATGTGTGGAGGATAAGCCACAATGTGACAAAGACAGATTAAAAGAGAAGAGGTGGATCCAAGAGCCAGGCAGGGAACAGTGAAGGTCAAGGGTACTATGTGTGTGTGTGTGTACACGCGTGTGTGCACATGCATATGCACACATACACAGAAGTCTATGTGAATTTCTGTGTACTAAAAGTGTATCCACCAGACATGGTGGCACATGACTATAATCCCAGCACTTGAGAAGCTGAGGCAGGAGAATTGCCATGAGTTTGAAGTCAGCCTGGGCTACACAGTGAGTTCAAGACTAGGCTGAGACCTACATAGTGAGACCCTGCCACAAACAAACAAATAAATGATATGTCTATTAAAGGCTTTCTAATTATGCATATCTGAGTAAGTGGACATATACATCTTGAAATTAAATGCATAGCAACTCCTGAAGATAAAAATTTGGGCAGAAAGTCAAGTGTGGTGGCTCATGCCTGTAATCCCTGCACTTGGGAGGCTGAGGCAGGATGATTGTTGCAAGTCTGAGAACAGCCTGGGCTACAAAGTGAGCCCAGGGCCAGCCTGAACTTTATACTGAGACCCTGTCTCAAAAAGACTACAGTAAATAAATTTTTATTTATTTGGGCAGAGACTGAATCAGCTTTCTTTGCCATCCATAAAAGTATTTAAGGGCTTTTCAGAAATAGGAAAAATTACAACCACATTGTAAAAAAAGCCATGGAGGAAATGGAGTTTCCCCCTTTCTGTTCAAAAGGGGAGAAATCAGGGTAAACCTACTGGAAGCACACTTCTCAAGGCCACAGTGCAGAAGCTAGAAGGTACCTGTCACCCAGTCCTGACACCAGGCCTGGAACTAGACACGAAGTCCAGAAGACCTGGCTGGCTCACAGGCCCCAACTGTCACAGCCCTATGCCAGGCTCTACCAACGTGGCTCTCAAACCTCGCTGATGCTTTTTGTCCCCAGCAGGGCTGCCTGTTTTTGAAGAATCTGTGTTTGACCAGAGTTAAATGAGCCACTTTGCCTGGGATTTCTCTCTGTACTTGAAGGAGATCAGAATTCAGTGTGCTTCGGGCGACAGCCAGGCAAGTGACAGCAGGACTAGGAGAGTCCCAGAGCCATTTTTCACAGTCTCTTACCAAAGCTCTCGGAGCCCTCCAAGAAGACAGAGAGACTGGGGCAGCCCCTGCACGGAGGGAAGCAGGAACCAGGAGGCAAGCAGTTAACCAGCCCTGCCGGGGGCTGCACCAGCTCGCCTGCCTGCCTGGTCTTGCTTCTGGGTCACGAGAACACTCCTGGCGATGCCTGAAGATAAAGCAATTTGTTCCTTAACTAACTCAGGGGGGAGAAGCGTGCCCTTTGCCCCTTCTTTTTGCTGGGTTTGGACTATTTTCACTGTGGAAAGCAGTGGTAGCTCCTGGAGGTCTACATGGCTCTGCTTTTTCTATACTTCCTGCTGCTTATGGCCTGGTAGTATGTGATTCACTCCCAATACTCTACAGAGACGGGGTTTCACCTCTGCTCCTTCTGTGCTCCGGGAAATGTGCAAAGCTGCAAATGCCACCACCATTAAAATGAACCCAAGGTATGCTTTGTCCTGACGGTGAGGTGGGCAGCTAATATGGGTCACTGATTTACTGGGGAAGAACTGGTGATCTGCTTCATGAATGCATCACCTACTGTCTGTCACTGAAAGGGTGGACTCTGCACATCTGGGCAGGCCTGGGACTGTTACAGAGCTGGGCAAATCTGTGATGCTCCTGGAGGGCAAAAAGGAAATAGGGGCTCTCGAAGCTGAAAGGGGGGCAAAGAAAGGAGAAGAAATAATGAAAAGTTCTTTGCTAAGATTTGTGAAACACCAACACACCTTTTGCTTTGCCTTCATGACCTCTTTTTCTGTGTACCACACTGCCCCAGGCTGGAATGAAGCTGTCGCCTCCCCAGCACACATGAAGTAGAGACCCAGAGAAATCCCAGTTGGGTCCTCTGTGCCCCTCCGCACTGGATATCATAGAATCCCTCAGCTGAGCAGGGACCACGGATTTGGCTCTTTATTTCTTTTCTACAACACAGTACCCTAAGCTTGGTGGGGTAATCACAATTTATATTACCTTACAGTTAGTTCTGTGGGTCGGAAGGCTGACTGTGGGTATCACCAGGCTAAAATCACCGATCACCTTTCCTCCTGCAGGATCTTATTTATTTATTTAGATACAGGGGCTCCCTATGCAGTCCAGGCTGGCCTTGAACTCACTGTGTAGCCCAGGTTGGCCTCATACTTTCAGGATCCTCCTGCCTCAGCCTCCCAAGTGCTGGGATTACACATGCACCACCATTCTGGCTTCAGAGCAGCATCTTGATCTGTGCACACCTAAGCCTCCATACATGGTTCAGCCAGCTTTCTTCCCCTCTTGGTTGGATCCCACCCATAGAAGCCTCTTGGTCTCACTGGGCAGAGCAAAGAAAAATTCAGCTGTCATCCTTGCTGCTGTTCCCCTTCCCTGTGCTGCCTCCTTCCATCAGGTGCCTTCCACTGTGGACAGCCAGGGCACAGCAGCCTCAGCAGGGATAACCCAGCTGGCACGGGGTACCTAAGTGCTCTACGGAAGCCACAGGTGCCATGGGGGCACTTCAGGAAGCCTCACCTCCACCACCAATCCCGCCCCAAGCCTTTAACTTCCCAAGCATGCTGATGAGGTTAGCACTGGAGAGCCAGCGTGTTCCTAGATTAATTATTCCTGGCTTTGAGTGGGTGTCATCCGTCACCATCATGGGGCCCAGACCACTCCTTTGGGAAGGAGAACTAAGGAGACTGACCCCACTCATGGACCAGGGTGCTGTCGTGGCCATCAGGGTCTGAGGGATCCACAGAGCTTGGAAAGCTGGGCTTTCCAGAAAACCACAAGGCCACCTGCTGGGTTGACAAAGATAAAAGTGTCAATATATTATGCTGAGGTGGAGACAAAGAAACCTGCATTCCAAATCCTTTGAGAGAATAATCCAATATCTTTTTATATTAAAAACCCACACACATACCTTTCTGTCCAGCAACCCAACTTTGGGGGAATCTGTTTTATTGAAGAAATAAAAAATCATTGTACAAGATGCTGTTAGATCAGGAATATGAGTGACAATATTTATAGAACATGAAAAAGAAAAAAGAAAAGAAAAACCTTGGGAAAAACTGTCTGACTATCAAGAGGCAAGAAATTAAAATAAAGTTGGTATGGCCACTCTAGGAATATTGTGTAAGTGCTTAGAAAAAAGGGTTATCTACTTAGCTCTTCATCTTGAAGAATTTGGCCATCAAGAAATGCACATCCTAATGAAAAATCCAAACCCAGCCTCCCCAGGGGTACATGTCAGTCTCTGTTCACAGGCCCATGGGGAAAGCTGTGGAACACTCACCAGCATATTAACATTCATTAATGAAGGGAAGATTAATTTTTCCCCTCTGTGTATTTTGAATTCTTCATTGGTTACAATAACTACTACTTCTGTTTTTTTCTGCACTTTTAATGTGGGAAGAGGATTAAGACTGGAAACAGTGGGGAGGCAGCTTCTGTGCAGAAGCTACAGGAGGAACCCAGCACTGAGAGCACCCAGGGACCTGGGCTGGAGAGGTGATCGCCCTGCGTCTGTGCCAGGGGCCAAAGGACAAGTCTTCCAGGGATATTGTGGTTTGGGGCTTGCTTAATTCAAGGAGTTTGTCCTTGGAGTTTGTCCTTGGCAGGCAAGGAGCGGGATTGTAGCAAGTGGACTTTACACTGCTGCACTCTAAAGAAAGCCTCCCCCACCGTCAGAAGGAGGTTTTCTACTCTAGGTTACTTTGAAGACTTCAGTGAGACCCACCTGATTAAGCCAACTTTCAAACAGGAAGAGAGCAGTCATACTTAGCACTAGGGAACTAGCGTGTTATTGCTTTTACACCAGCTCACTGGACACAAGCACAAACCCATAGGGTAGGCAGGATCATGCCCAGGGCACCGAGGCTCAGTACCGCTCCCATAGTTACCTGGCTGTTAAGGAGCGATTTGGGATGGGAACCCTGCTCCTGGATGCTGCACCAGAGGCCATATCCTGGAAAGGCTGGATCCCAATTTGGACAGGTTGGAAAGATTGGATACCTCCCTAGAGGTATTCCCTCCGGCGCAGGCGCACAGCAGGCATTGCCAGAGTAAGACGCCCCGAGGGATTCCTTAATTGAGCTTTGGCCCAAGCTTGGACCTCAAGGAAGGGCCACGGGGTTCTCTGCTGCGTTTTCTTTGAGAGGCTAAGTGTGCGGCTACAGCACACTACACTCCCTCCACTAGGTTTGCAGCGTCAAGGGCTGAGGACCCACGGTAAATCCAGGATCTTATCTTCACTGTTCATCCCCAAACTGCCCCTCACTTCGTTTTTACCCTTGGGAAGAGGGGGAAGATTTCCCTTGCTAGGTGTGGCAGGGGCCCAGCCCCGGTGCAGGGCAGACTCCAGGCCTTGGAAACCTGGTGTAAGGCAGCAGAGGAAAGAGGGGAGTCCCTAGGCTCTGCTGGGATTTGAGGGGGATTTGGAAAAGGGAAATCTGCTCCTTAACGGCCCAACCCATCCGGTCAGGGGCCTGGTTAGCTGTTGCATCTGCCTGATCAGCGCTGCCTCGGCCCACCCAGTACCAGGCGCTGGGTCCTCTGAGGCCCTGGCCTGGGAAAGGGGAAAGGCAGGAAAAAACTGGCGTAGGAGGTTCTTGTGCTTATTTGGCTCACTACACCCTGAATGAAAACCAAGTCCCGGTTTTATTTCTATGCTTTCTTCCGCTTTAGGTTTCCCCACCATTCCTGCTTTTTCACAGGATCGCCTCTCTTCTCTCTGCTAAATCTGATTCGGGATCAGTTTTCCCGTCTTTCGCAGCACCCTCCCCCGATTTCCATGCTCCTGTCTTTTTTTTTTTTTTTTTTTCCCCTTTTATCTCCTTCACCCACCCTGAGTCTCTCAGAGACCGGAGCTCTGAAACTGACCTCTCTGACACTTGTCACTTCGAGGAGCATTGGACATCAAGCTCAAGTGGTCCCCACGTTCTGAATCCACTCGGTCTGGTGGGGAGCGGAGGAGGGAAGGAGGCCTCCCCATCCCATGGGCCTCAAGGGCCTGAAGCCACGTGGGGAGCCGTGGGCGGCGCACAGGGGAGATCAAGCCCTTACGTGGGGCCGAGGACCTGTGGCATGGTGAGGCCCTCCTCTCCAGACACCCATTCCTGGACCCCCCTTGGCGAGGGGACATTGGGTAAGTAAGGCCACCTCCCAGAACCGGCAACAGGGCTTACCGAATTGCTGCTTAAAAACAGTAACTTCCATTAACATATGGAGATGTCATCATGATTAAACAGCAAATTATAGTCGAAGACGGCGCGATAATAATCTTAACAATCACCCCAAGAAGAAATGTTCTGATGAGCGAGACACGAGCCTGGTTTCCCAAACGCGCCCTGCGTTCCAGGGGATCTCTCCAAGCGCGCGCGGTCCCGGGCCCTGCACAAGGCCAGGCAGCTCCAAAACCCGCGCCGAGGTTAGGAGACTCCTGGGCACCAGGGCCGGGGCGGGGTGGGCGCGTGGAAGGAAGCAGCTCAGGGCGCCCGCCTGACTGGGCGGCCCCACCCGGGAAGCAGTTGGTATCGCAGGAGGAGCCTCGAAAGAACCCGGATTCCCTGCCCTCTGGTCCCTTCTGTCCCTCCCTCGGCCTGGTCTCCGTCTAGACCTTCCAGGAATCTGGTTTCTGGGTAGGTAGCCCGCGCTGGGAGTAGAGGGGTGTCTTTCTTCGCTCAAAGCCGGAGGAGATCGCGCCGCGCTTTTTATTCCGGCAAGGAAGGGGCTCAGCGGTGCGCACGGTCCCCCCCCCCCCCGCCCCCACATTTGCAGAGTAGAAGACACCGATTTGCACACTTAGGCTGCGCGCGCGCTCCCGGCGAAAAGCCCCGAGAAGACCCTCCCTGCGCCTCCTTCTCCCCTCCCCCCTCATTAATAGATTCCTGTCTACCAGGGGCTCAGATTTTTAAATCTGAACCCCAAGCGTTGGGCTCAGGTTAATAGCATCCTATTTCATTTAAACTCAGACCGAAAATAACCATTGAATCGCAACGAACACAACCCAACTATTTTCTGAAATAACGAATCTTCGGGGTGCGGGACCGCTAGCGCGGGCAGCCGCAGCTCCTTTGGTTTCGCCAGGGAACCCGGGATCCGGGGAGGGGGGGTAGCGGGGGGCGGGGGCGGCAGTCACGACGCCGGGAGCCCGCGCGCCTGCGTGGACGCGGGCTGTGATCTACGCTGCCATTAAGAATCCGCGCGTTTCCAGCGCTCGGGGCGCAGGGACGCATGTGTTGCTGGAATCCAATCCTTGAGGGGATGCAGATTGGGCTGCGACCCACTGGGTTTGATTTATGAACTGTTACACTAGCGGTTGTTTACACATTGCATTTCGGAGCCCGGCGCGCCCTCCCCGCGGCGGGCTGCAGCTCCGCGGTGTGGAGACCCACGCGGTCTCCAGGGGCCCCCTTCTCCCTTCTCCCTCTCCCAGAGATCTGGGGGTGGAGGGAGGCCTATAGTCCTCCCACCCCAACTATCAACAGAAATCTGAAGTGGATTTCATCGAATCCCTGAAACCCAGAGGCCGCCCTTCCCCAGCCTAGGCCACTCCTGCAGACCGGGTCCTGGGTCGCCTTTGCTCCGGTTTACTCTTCAATGTTTACGTCTCCATAAGGCCACGCGGGGCCCATAAATAGAAGAGGTAGAAGCAGCTCGACTGCCAGATCAATAGGGCCTGGTCTCCTCGCCTTCTCAGCTGAGCCGTCTTATTAATTATGAAAGGATTCACCTGATCCCTGCCCGAGCGCAGCCTGCGGCCCCTCTGCTGCGCCCTTAATGGCGGTTCCCTGCGAGCCGCCCGGGCCACCGCAGAGGAGGACCGAATGGTGGTCAAGGCCCGCACCCAGCTGGGGCGGGGGCAGAGGGCTGCTCAGTGCCCTGCTGGCCGCCCGCGCGTGCTCCGCTGCGCACAAGCGCTTTCCTCCGATCCCCGCCCAGAAAGGACCTCTGTTTTTTTATTAAATCATTTAAAAACATTTTGCCCCCCTCTTCAGTTAAAAGAATTTGGAAGCCTTGCAAAGCGGCCTACGTGGGAGCTTCTGCTTGACCCAGTGGCTTTGTGATCTGGTGACTTTGTCACTTGGTGTCTGTGTCTCTTGAGACCTCCTTGGATCCGGATAGGAAAGAAAAAGACACCCCCGTTTCAAACAATAACTTTTATTTTATACTTCTCTATACTTTGTAGCAAATCTTTTTTTGCTGAATTTAATTTATAATAAACTTTTTAAATTACATCTCTCTCTTTTGTTTTAAAATCAAGGCTCTTATGTCAAAATCTTTTTGAACTATATTTGAGACTAACATTGAACATCCCCCCCTGGTGAGCTATACCGTCGGATACTCGGGTATTACTGTATGTGTAACATCTAACACAAGAGAGAGGAGGGGAAACAAAGGCAGTGGACGTGAACGATGCGTGGACCAGAGCAGGTAAAGCTAACCCCTAGTGACCTCGAAGCATTCCTTCGGCTACCTTTGGCCTCCATCTCTCCGCCTTCTCCCTCCTTTCCTTAGCTCGCAAAGCCAGCAATGTGTCCTTTCGCTTTTCTCCAGGAGAAATGAGCAGTGGAAATGATCAAAAGAAGGTACCGTGGAAGAAAGACGCGGGTGTGCGCTGTCGCCGGCTGCTTCCCGCAGATGCCTCTGCTGGTTCCCCCCTGGCCTTGGCCTTCCCTCGCTTTCCTAGTAGGAGGAGCCCCTCGGTTTTTTTTTTTTTTTTTCATGTTATCAACATGATTGATATAGTAGGTGGCCCAGGGCCATTCCTGAGATTCGTTTGCCAAAATAAAAAAAAATCAAAATTAAAAAAAGAATGGGGGTGAAGTTTGCCGTTTTCTTATTTTTGCGTGAAGACGGACTAGAGCTGAGGTCCGATTTTGGCTCTGCTTGCTCCATCACTGATGGGTAACATTTGGCAAATAAAACACACCAAAAAATAAAAAATCAAACAAAAATATTTTGGGGGAAAGGAAAAAAAAAAAAAAAAAAGGAGAACCAGGATTTCCCACAATCCTATATGAGTGTTTTCAGCATCACAGAGAATCACAACGTCCCCAAAGAACGAATGGATCTTCCTCTCGGTTTTCGGGAGCATGGAGTGAATGTGGGCGCGCGCGCGCACGCGCGGGGGGGAGCGGGCCGCGCTCAGAAGGGGAGCCAGGTCGCTAAAGCTGCCGAGAGAGACGCCAGGAGCAGGGGCACCGCGGGGAGCAGCGGCCCCGCCGCCCCATTGCCGCTGCCGCAGAGTTCGAATAAGCTGCCTTGGATGTTGAGGTTTTTGGATTCTTTTCTCAGTTTATCCCACATATCTTTCGCCCCTTCCTGGCAATCCGTAAGGGCTGTGACCGTGCAGCTGTGGAAATCCTCCCAGTATCTGGCGAGGAACAGAACAAAACACAAGACGCATGTTTGCATGTTCACTTGGGCGCGGGAGGACCCCTCCCCTGCCTCGCCTCCATCCCCTCCCTGGCGCCCCCTAGAAGTGCGGTCGGAGGGGCGGGCCGCCCACACCTTTCCCGGGTCTGGCTTTCCCTCTCCGGTGCCAGGAGGGGACCGTGAAGCCGCCAGCTGGGCTGCGCCGCACGCTGCGCTGGCACCTCGGCCTGCGCCAACAGCTCGCCCCCTCCTCAGGGAAAGCTCGGCAAACAGTGCTGAGCCTCGCAAGCTGCCGCCCATTAATGCCTCTTAGCCTGCAAGCTGGGTAACCTGCTCCGAGGGCGGCCGCCCCTCCTGGCTGGCACTCTCTCCTCCCCTCGGCCCTTCTGTCTCCCTGCTGGCCAGGGCCGTCTCGCCTTCGCCCTCCTGCTCTCCCTCCACCCACCCTCGCGCGCCCTTTTGTTTCTCCTTCCTCCTGGTTTCCCTGTTGTTTCCTTTCCCTTCCCTCCCTTGCATGTCTCACTTCCTCCTTCCCCGCCTCTCCACTTGCCGGGGTCCTCCGAGGCCTTCCTGCCTCGCCCTCCTGGCCGCAGTTCCGATTCTGTCCCTCCGGAGACCGCTGCCTGCCTCTGCCCTTCTCCGGGTCGGTGAGTGTCAGTGCCCTCGAACCTGTGACCTGCTCTGCAGCCTTCTGGGCTCCTGCGAATCCCAGGGCTGCAGGCCTGCCTGAGCCACGCGTGTGAACTCAGCCCACCTCCCCTGGCTTTTTATGGATTTGAACCCCGGGGTGGGGGTGGAGGTGCTCTTCCTCAGTGCCTTCAGGGTGTAGCATCCACTGCCCCAGCCGGGACTCCAGGGTAGGAGTGGTGTCCACTGTCGTGGGTCCTCCCCTTCGAGTCAGCTCCCAGACCCCTGCATATAACGGCCACTTCTTTCTCCCAAGCTTAGTTCCCATTCCTGCCCCCACAACCAACCTTCATCCAACCTGTCCTTTGTTTCTCATTGTCCCCCTTTCTTCTGAAAACTCAAAATAGATCTCAAGACTAAATATAATCCCAGGCGGTGATCGATTCCTGGGGCTCCGTCTCCTTTGGAGCTGGGTCGATCTGTGTGTCTCCCGCCGAGCGCCAGGGCACCGCCTGCTGCTCACAGGACTGTGCCTATGTTGAGGGCAGGCGCTGGGCTTGGCATCGACCTCTGTCCACTCCCACCCCATCTTGGAGGATAGTGAAGCTGTGAGCCTGTGTTGAACTCAGGTTGTCTTCTGTAAACTGGGTGTTAGGGGGTTGGGCACAGGAGTTTCAAGATCCCACAATTTATAATAAATAGCAAGATTTACAAACACCCAGAGGCCCAGGGGACAGTGCCCTGAGGCGCTTCTATCCAACTGCACCTCCCAAAGGCTATCTAAATTGCTTTCTTTGTCCCCTAGAGGGGGAGCAAGTCCTCCAGGAAGAAGGCTGTGGTGGGGAACAGGCGTCCATCTGGGACTGAGAGAGGTGGGCAGCATCCTGGTGTGGGGCAATCAGCACCACCAAGCTTGGGGCCTGGACCAGGCTGCAGCTTCAGACTCCAGGGAAGGGGGCTCCTCATCCCCCTGTTTTCCAGGACCAAATCTTGCTTTAATTAAAAAAAATTAAACTCACTTTGCTCTAATAAATGACAGAGAATATGGGAGATGCTCTATTTGTAACCAATCTTGCTTTATAGATTTAATCTATGATCAGACACTTGGATTTAAATGCCTTTGTCATTTTCCTGATAGAGAAGTACCAGCTCCTAATGGATACTGTGGTATTTAGAACTGTGCCCAGCAAGACTGACCCCTGGTCAGTCATCATTTAAATGAATGCCCTTTTTTTTTTATACCAAAAAGCAAAGAGAGGTCAATTGCAACCTCTGGGGAGGAGGAACCCCTCTCGGTTTGGCTTTATAGAAATGGGCTTGGTGGGGGGGGGATATGACTTTTTGAAAAATAATAAAAATACTTTTAAAAAATAGAGGAGGAGAGTCTTGCTAAGACCTGCAGCAGGCAAAGTGGCACAGGTCCACCACAGTAGGGCTTTGCTGGTCACTTCATTCACTAGCTAGTGGGAAAAGGCTTTCTAGCTCATCTCCGAGAAAACACCACTGGGCCTGGCCATCAATTCCTTCTTCTCTTTGGCCCTGCAGCTGTCCTGATCCAGAAGACCATGGAGATGCCAGGAAGGACAGGGAAGGGAAGGAGAGACTGTGGCTACTCAATCCAAGTAGGCTACCGATGCCTTGGACACTGGAGTTCCAGATCCTTGGCACACAATAAAATATTGTTTCAGCCTTTCTCCTAGGGACAGAAAGAGATACTCACGCCCCCGCCCCATCTGCCTTTTCCTGTTGTGTATCAGAGGGGACATTGCATCACTGGACAGGGACAGAACAGGCAGGGGACTTATCCGCCAACAAAAAACAACTGTTCAGAGATTACTGGATGGGTCATTCATTCATAAAAGGGCAGAATGGAGACTGCCTCAAAGCACAGATTTTGCAGAAGCAAAAACTGTTAGCAGGGTTCCCTGGCCAGTGCCCTGGGTTCCAGTGCAGTGGGGCATGCATTTCTGTGCCAGCTTGTGAGGCCTCAGAGGGCTGTGCTGAGCCCCCTGCAGGAGGCTGACCCCCTTAGCTCATGCAAGCTGTGAGTCCCCTTCCACAGGTAACACGGGGCCTTGGAGTAGGAGCCAGAAGGGAGAGTTGCGCATTTGCAGAATGTGGGGAGTCATGGTAGTCACGAACTCAGCGTCCCCTGAAGAGAAACCCGGCACCCCAGAGGGCACACTTACGTGCACACGGTCTTGATGTTCGTCTTGTCATCCAGGCCCTGCGGGTAGTTGGCCATGCTGTCGCCCAGCTTGAGCAAACAGTCTGAAAAGCCCTTAAAGACCGCATCGCACTTGCCTGCTGCTCTCACGGCCTGCACCAGGTACGCTGCGGGGAGGAGGGGACACAGGTCAGCAGCTCGTGGGCCCGCCTCGTCCCTGGCCCTCCCACCACGCCTCCTGCTGCGGGGCAGGGATGAAGGTGAACAGGTGAACTGCAGAGGTGGCCTGGGACTGACCGGTGTAATTATTTGGGTGCCAGAGGCCGTGGGTGGGAGAGATGAGTTCAGTCCGCTCCCCAGCTCGCTCCCGAAGTGCACGCTGTATCTTTTTCTGTTTCCAACGCCCCCTCTTCTCACCTCCCTCATCTTCTTTATTTCTTTCCCTCACTGCCTCCTTCGTCTCCCAACACTCCCCAGCAAGCCCAGTCACGCCTCTCTCTCCGCGCAATCTTCCATTTCTGAGGTGACAAATGGAGGGTGGGGGCTCGGCCGTGGAGTGCGGGGCAGGGACAGCGTGGCGAGAAGGCCGGGCTCGGGGTTGCGCAGCTGAATCCAACACCACTACGCGCACGAAACCCTCACGTGTCCGGATCTGGGCTCGGCAGCGCTACCCAGAGAATAAAGACTCAAAGCCACCAGCGGTCGCCGAGACACTGTTTCATTCTCAAACCCACTGTGTGCGGCCCGCGGGGTCTGTTCCACGGGAGGCTCTAGGAACCGGCGAACTAGGGGTGGTGGTGGTGAAAATTGGTCCCTGAAGGTCAGGGGACAACAGGAGGGCGAGATCACAGATGTGTCCACTGGGTAACTCTGGGTCACCCCCACGAGCCTCGGGGCCCCTGCTTTCCTCTGCCTGTGTCTGGCGGCGCCAGCCTCTGCACCAAATCCTAGGAAAGGCCGCAGCTACCCATCACAAAAGCCGATCAGATCCTGCCTTGCCAAGCCCCAGCCGGCTCTCGGAGCGCAGAGCGCGCAGCCGCCCTGGGCTCCTGCTCCAGCTCCGAGCTCCCTCCGGGAGAAGGGCTGCCGAGCAGACCTTATGAGAGCCGGGAGGAGCAGGACAACACGCAGGCCGCACTGAGGGCCTCAAGTCGGTCAGTCCCCGAGGCTCCAGGCTGGAGAGAGAGGTCCAGGCCCAGAGCGCACTGCAGTGGCCTTTTCTTTCCACCCTGAGGCCAAGAACCCGACAGAAGCTGGGCACCCGGTGCCTCCCAAACACCTCGGGCACCAAGGGTGCTAGAGAAACGCGCACCTGCGCTCTCGGGGGAGGTGAATCTCAGAATCAATCTAAATCTGCCTCCAACTCCCAGGACTGGAATGCAGGTCGCTTCCCGGGCAGTGTTCCGGAGGCCACCACTGGGGCGTGAATGTATCCCGGGGGACTGTGCACCTTACCCCCCAATCCCCACGCAGCCTTAGGGCCGAGCGCCGGAGCGGGAAGGTGACCGAGCTGCAGCAGCCTAGGAGGGCCCGCCGTGCGGCTTGCAGACTGCTGCTGCAGGAAGCCACGGGCGGGCCTTGCGCTTTCTAATCCGGAACGGGAAACGCTGGGGAAGGGACCAAGGTTAATTTCGCCCTAAGCTGGGGCAGGGATCTTCCTAAGTCTCCTATTTTCTCTTACCCCCGACCCCAATTTAATACCCATGCTACTACAACAATAACACATCGAAGGCTGAGCCGGAATCTCATGGGCAAGAGCATCTTTGTCCTGATGGAACTCTGCCGCCTTGACACAAACCCTGCACACCTTCCTCTGTAATGCGTGTCACAAATACAGCTTTGCAAGGGACAGACAAGACACAGACCACCCTCCCCTCTCCCGGCTTCTCCTCACCCTTCACTTCCACTCCCCTCACTCGCTGTCCAAAGAGAAGCCCCTAAGAAGCGCTGGTAATTTTTTTTTCAAAAGGAAGTGGTTGCTCGCTGGGAACGGGAAGCGCGCCTGCCACGTTATCTTTCCAGGCGCCGCACACCGCGCATGTGTGAGTGTGTGCGTGTGTAAAATGAGAAGTCGTGAAAATATCTGTGCTTTGCCACTGTGCAGCCTGACTGCGCTGGAAGGCCGAGCCTCGCGCGGGACGCATTTTGCAGACGCACCCTCAGGCGGGTCACAGCCTGCGTGCCCCGCACGGTTTTTCCAGGGCTCGGGCAGGCGACCCAGGGCTCCTTCTCTGTCCTCTCTTTGTGGTTTCCAATCGTTCATTCATTCGTTCGACCTCTCATTCATTCCAAACTTCTACCCGCCACCTCTTCACTGGTTCACCACTACCTCCCCGCCCCCACTTTTCTTGCCAAATGTCAGTGATTCGGGACAGCTCCCAGCCATGAATTAATAAAGACTGAGGCGCTGCTGCGGGGAAGGGCAGACATTCGGGAAGGAACACGCTCGATTTCAATGCCACAGCCAACAAATAAATGGTCATTTTTCCGGCTGAGATTAGCGTGTTCAAAAACGCGTCCTCAAGCACAGCCGATTTTTGTTTCTTTTTTCCCTTCTTCTCAGAGTAAGGTTATTTCCCACCCGGACAACATCACCCTAAACCTTCCTCGGACTGAAAATCTGGTCCCAAAGACAACTGCTGTTTCCTGCTCACTAAAAATCCGAAGGCTAACCGTAGAAGGCCACATCCGATCATTCTCCAGCGTTCTGCTGTCACTAGAGATGTTCTTTCTTCATTGCAGCTCTTTGAACTAATATCAAAGATGCAAAACAGCCAGGCTGAAAGTCCTTCCTTAGAATTATGGGGAACACTAACATCTGTGTGGTCCCCTGCACATCTTGAATCCACACACTCTAAAATCCCTATAACGTTTCTGCAACAAAACAAACCAACGCAAAATAAAACTTCAAAACCTTGCGTAATGCATCAAAACCCTACTACAAAGAATCCCTTTTCATGGCCGGAGAACCCCAACCTGGTTTCCTTTCACATTTCTCAGGAAACAAAAAATGTTAGCATTTTATCTTTTGCCCCAAATCAGTTCTCTAAAGCTGCCCCCCCCCCCCCGGCTTACCGCAAGGGTTTGTCCCAAAAAGCTACCGCATACAATCACAAGCGGTGACAATTCCCTCTGTCTTCACAAAGCCCATTGAAGAGTTTCTATTTTTTCTCTCGTCTATTCTATTAATAACCCGCGTCCCTTTCACTTTTAGGCCATGTTAATTAATGTTCTGACCCTCCATCAGAGAAGGGATTTTTCTAGTGCATAGAAACCACAAGGTTGTCTGCATTCTGGTGCGGGGGTGGTGGTGGTGGTGTTAAAACTTGAACTTTAAAAATCCCCCTGACGGTGTAACTCTGCATTCCTTAACATAACAGAAGGACTAAAAACATCGCCCGTAATCAACGCCAGACAAATAAAAACAACAGCCTCCGGGACGATACAGCAAGTATTCCTTAACCCCTTTCTAAATATAAAAATACAGACTTCGAGGTGTAAAGTAGTAGGCAAAGGTCCCTAAAAAGGTACATGCATGTATACTGGGCTAAGTGCATCCTCCTCAGTGGTAAGCAAAATAAAATCCGTAGTTTGGGGTTCCCCACCATCCTTGATTTGCCCCCCAGCCGGGTCTGCGGCGCCCGCCCCGGGCAAGCGCTGCAGCTAGGACCTGGGGGGAGGGGCGGGAGAATGACAAAGTTCTACATGCAGCAGTTCGAGCGGAGCCCTGGGCTGCCAGCGCCGTCTGCACATAAACTTTCCAGGCTCGGCAGCCTAGCCATCTTGTTCCTGCATCCACCTTTCCATCCTTCCAAATAGGATCTTGCAGGATCTCAGGGACCACAGCATTGCCCCGAGCGCACCGAACCTGGTCAAACCCCAGAAAGAGGACCAAAAAATGGATGTGCGCTTTGGGGGGCAAGAAAATGGGTAGGGGAAACCCCCTCTGGAAAAAGGCCGGTGGCACACATTTCCTGGAGAACGTTTGAAGCCTCTCTCTGTCTCTTTCAAGAAAAGCCTAACCGGGACGCCCGGTCTCCAGGCGCTGGTGCCCCCACCTCGGGGCTTTGCGGGGCTCTCCGCACCCCGGGCGGCCGCGGCCCAGCCCGTCCCCCTCCGCGCCTTGGGCCGGGGCTGGCCGGCTTCAGAGCTGGCCCGGGCAGCACTTACCTATTTGCACCGCGAGGATCAGTGAAATGTATCTGCCGTTCAACTTAAGTCCCATCCTATGTTTACTCAAACCATTTGCGACCGCAGACCTTTAAATAGTTAGTTTAGAGAACGCGGGGGAAAGCTGAAAAATAGGCATTGCCAACAAGTTCCGGGAGCGGCGGAGACTTTGTGCACGGGAAGGCAGAGGGAGGAGAGAAAGAGAGGGACCGAGGAAGAGACAGAGAGAGAGGCTGAGAGAGAGAGAGCGAGCGGGGGGAAGAGCTGGGAATGGTTCACTCCATTAGGAGGGGGCGGAGGAAGTACAGCCTCACGCCCACGAGCAGGCCTGACGTGGGGGATGACACGGAATGATTTTTTTTAATATAGACACCTTGGTACAGAATCGCCATTTATAGTAATCAGAAGCTGGAATTAATCAGATATCGCCAATTAATGTGCGATCCGAACGAAACCTCGCCAGAGGGGGGTGACCACTTCTTAATCCCCGCAGCCACCCCCGCCTCCTCCACGTTCCTGGAGGCCCCCAAACCTCCCCCTCCCTGCGCAGAACCGGGGCTCCCCTCCCCTCCACGCCCGGAGCCGGGGAGTCCTGGCGCGCCCACTTGATTGTTCCAACCTGCTCCCCCTCCTCCGGCCGCACCGAGGCGGCGAAGCCAGCCCCTTTTCCTATGCTGCGGCGAGGCTGGAAAGAGCGGGAGCCGGAGAGGGAAGACGGCCGAGCCAACTCTGAATTCAGACCCTGTTGGCCGCCAGCCCCCTGCACTGGCCCATCCTCTTTTTCTCTAGCCCAGCGACGGAGCTCGGGGTGCAGCTCCAGGCGCGTGAACCCACTGCGGCGCCCCGGCTTGCGCTCACGCTCACAACGAGCATCGCCAGCCCAGAGCCCCGCGCCCGCCGGGACACACGGCGCCGAGCCCGGGGGCTGGGTCCGCGCGCACGTGAGGTCCTCAAAATGTGCATCGCGGCCCACGGTGAAGTTCACCCCCACGGGGCGCCCCGCGCGGGCCAGAGGCCGCTTCCCAAGGCGCAGCGACACTTATTTGGGAGGTCAGAGAGACAGACAGGGAGCCTCTGCAGAGACAATTTTCAGAGACTGGTGATTTACAAACTCCCAGAGCCTTGGAAATTTCCGAGGCAAAACGCTAGCGTGCGTGCAGACTGCTTTCTGATCTTGCTGCACCTCTTGGGGGTTGCGGGGCCGTACTCACACGTACACACACGCACACACGTACATCACGTACGCACACGCGCACCCGCACCCACACACACCTACAGTGTCTTTTGATGATGGGGCACAGATCCTATGGAGTCGCAGGTGACTCGGTAACCAAATGCGCCTGCAGCTGCTTTTGGGAAACGTGCAAAGTGCTAAGGAAGAGCGCTTTGTTAACAATGAAAAATAAACGAGGCTGCTTCCTTTCTAAGACGCCCTCGAGCTTTGTTTTTCTGTCCTTTTTCTGCTTGCCTTGTTTCTCAAGTCCTAGATTCTAGCGTCTTTAATCAAATACCAAGGTAAGCACTACACAAGTTTATTCCTTAAGCGCGTGAGGAGAAAATACAGTAAAAACAAAACGATCTCCCCATGTATCTTCCAAGAGCACACAAGAGACGGCCAGGACTTCCAATAAGCAGCAAAAATGCAAACGGGTTAAGGAGCGATGGCATTAAATTGGCCTCTCCAGGCAGCGCGCCCCTCGTGCGCCCGGCTTGGCGTCTCCGGACAGTCATTTGGGGAGCCATGCACAGAGAAAAGGAGAGAACGGCGCAAAACCGGACTGGGGCAGGCTGTCAAGGACGAGGGTCGAGGGGTCCCTCGGGGTGCAGCACTCTGTGACGAGAGGCGCCTGCCCTGGGGTGTCCCTGGTCCGCGTCCTGCGGGAACTGCAAACCCTCGAGTGACAGTTTGGGCTCCGGGGGCGGAGCCCCGCCGCCTCGCCCCTGGTGACGTCACCTGCAGGGGCGGGGCGGCAGGGGGCTCGCCTGGCCGGCGTCCAGGGGCAGCGTGGAGGCTCCGGTGTTTCCAATCCGCGCGCTCTGGATGGGGTGGGCGGGCAGGGGGCGGGGCGGGGAACTGGTGGCGAGAGGGAGGCGGCCCCGGGACCCGCCCCCGGAGCCGTCCAATGGCAGCGCGGGTGGTTGGTACGAGGGGTGGGGCTTCAGGGCGTCCCGGCCCCGCCCCCGGCCCCGCCCCGGCTCTCCGCGCCCCCACTTTTCCAGGTGCGGGCTGGGAGCTGAGTCCCGCGCTGCTAGCGCGCGGCTGCAAATGTTTTGCCCTCAACGTCCTTGGCTTCCTCCTGCTCGCCCACCTGGTGTCTTCCCAAACGTTTTCTGAGGCGGCCTGGGGTCCTCCCACCCTGTCCTCTGCCGGCACGAACTTGAAGATTTAGGGGGCTGGGAGGAGTCAGGACTGAAAGGCTAAATAAAGCCAAGCGAAGCGGGGTGCGGGCGAGCAGCTGCTGCGGCCCCCGCGCGCGCCCCCGACCCGGCCCTGCGGGGCGGCGGGGACCCCTGCGCTGCGCTGCTCTCCACTTCCCGCCTCTGCCTCCCCCTCGCTGGAACGGGCCTGTTGCAAAGTGAAGAAGTGAGAGGCGGGCTGAATTGTGGCTGCCCCAAAATGAATTTGGGCAGTGGAGCTGAAAGCAGATGCTGACTTTATGTTTTTATAATTTCTTATCTTTTAAATTACAGGTCGTTCTGCAGCGGAGGCTCCAAGCAGACCTGGCTCTTTGCAGTCCTTAAATAAAGGGAAATGCAACCCGAGGTTGCAGTGCGTGCCACGAAGAAGGGGTAGCATGCATGTGGGCATCTGGCCGTGGAGAACCCTCCTCTTTGATTAGGCTGAAAACCCATCCATTGCTGTATTTGAGGAAACAGCTCACCGGGAATGAAGTGAAGGAGGCAGAGTAACTGGAGTCGGGGTCCTGACACATCTGGGTTCAGATATTCTCGCTGGCCCGCACATCTCTGAGTTAGTTTTTTTTTTTTTTCCCCCTTTTTATCGGTACCAGGGATCGAACTCACGACTGCCTGCTTGCAAGGCAGGCTCTTATGCCGCTGAGCTAAATCCCCAGCCCCTCTGAGTTAGTTTCTTAATCTGAAAAATAAACAGGACTGGACTGATGATGGATCTCCAAGGCTGTTTTCTGCTTTGAAATTTTGTGAACCTGGCTTTTCTAAAATACTGTGGGTGGGTTTAGAAATGGAAACGTGTAGCCCAAAGAATAAAGTCCATGCAAGAAGGGCAGCATAAGCCAACTTCTTACAAAGGGCTCATTTCTTTTTGTCAAGCAATTTCATTTAAAGTTAAATGAAATACAATTCAAGGAGAAAAAAAGAGGGGTCTGCATATTGAACTGAGCCAAAGGAACCCCTAAAGTAGATTTGCGTGCTTAAGGCAAAACTCCTTACTTTAAAGCTGCCAGAAGGAGGCCCTGCCTGGTTGGAAGCCTGGTTGGCACCAGCTTCGTTTCTCAGCTTAGCTCCCCACAGTCCCAGTTTGGCTGAGAAGTGAGCCAGCTGATTCTCCAGTTCCCTCTGTCAGTCCATCATAAATAGATTTCTCTGAAACGGTCTTCTCAAAAAGCATCTCGTGGAAATTATTTGCCAGCAATTGCTAGGGCCACTAGCAAATTTCATTTCTGTTTTCTAGGTCGGGGAAAACCCCATTTCTCTATTAGAATGGGTTACTCCAGCACTGTCTCTTTCTCATAGGTGCAGTCTGTCAGTTTTTACCTTTAACTAAAACCTTTAATCAAAATATGGATATAAACGTGCAGCTCGTTTAAACAATCATATACATTGAGAGGGATGGAGTTTTATGTCAATACATGGGTGGAATTCTCCATCAAAACCCAGTTTGGGAGGCCTGCCTATATTTACCTTTGCATCTGTGAGTTTTCCACTCTTGGGTAATGAGACTCTTTCCAGAATTAGGTGAAATCTCCACGCTACAAATCTATGGCTGGCTGAAAAAATGGTTTTAATGCAGAAATTTGAATTTTGGAAGCAAATGCTGTGTTTGAAATACATGAATGTGATTAACTTTCTTTTAAAAAGTGAATGTTTATTAGTGAATATACACACAGGATGTGCAGCTCCTCGGTTTATCACAAAGTGAGCATCTGAGATCCTTCTGTTGGAAGAGATGTAACAACCAGATGCAACTTGTGCTCCCTTCCAGATGAGATCCTGGACCAGAAAGGACATTGTTGGGACAGCAGGGAAAATCTGTGACTTAGGCATGAGTTTTGTACCAATCTTAACCTCTGATTGGAGAATTATAAGCTGATTATGGAAGGGGTGTCTTTGTGTGGGTCTGGCATATGCCAACATTTAGGGGTGATGAGACATCACATCTGTAGCTTGCTCTCAAGGGTTCGGAACCTTTTCCGATGGCTCTGATGAGAAATAAACAGCGGTGAATACATATAGTAAATCAGTCATAGTGTGGGAATATCTAAGCGAAGATGCACTTGAGTTCCTTGTATTATTCTGGCACTCTTTAAGTTTAACTCACTTTTAAGTCTATTTTTTTTGTAATTGACTATAGGTGGGTTAAGGATGTTGCATGGTTTAGATGCAGTTTGAGTATATCTCTCAGTGTGTACTAAAATTTAGCCTATTGTGAGGTACTAAGAGAGTGGTCACTTAACGCCGCTTTGATTTGGAGGAGGGGCCTTTGGGGTGATTAGGGTTAGATAAGGCTATCATGTACCTCCATGACTCAGTACTGGCGAGTGTGTAAGAAGAGAATGAGAGGGAGGATTTAGACACACGTGTGTGCCTTGTCTCTTGCCATGTGATGCCCTGCACTCCCTCAGGTTTCTCCCAGCAAGAAGGCCACCCCCAGATCCACCTCCTGACTTGGGACCTCCCAGACTGTGTGCAAAAAGGAAAATCTTCTCTCATGAAGCTATGCCAGCCTCAGGCATTTTGGCAAAACAAACTACAGAGACCTAATTGTCCAAATCAAACCTTAAAAGTACTAAGTGAAACACACAGAGGAAGGTTTTTAAACCTTAAATAAGCATAAGATGTGCGAACTGGAAAAGATTGATAAACTTGGCTTTGATAAATGGCAAACTTGTTTATCAAGTAACATCTTTTTTTTTTTTTTCAAGTAACATCTTAAGAAAAATGAAAGAGCACGTTATGAACTGTCGTATAGTCTGCTTTTATCATTATTTTGATGCTCACACTCCTCTGTTTAGCCAGTGGGAGGTCCTTCAAGCTGATTTCGGTGTCCTTTCGGTATATTCTGATTGTACTCTGAGAGTTCTCACTTTCTGCACAAAAACGCTTGTCTTGTCTTGACCCAGCCCAAGAATCAGTCTTTTCTCCAAAGCTCTGGTTTCTTTCAGTTTCAGAATCAAAAATCTATCCCTGGTAGTGCTTATTGTGATGACCGTGCCACTGCTACTCAGTTCTCTAGGAAGACAGAGGCAGGAAAATACACACAA
Source organism: Cavia porcellus (assembly GCF_034190915.1). NCBI lineage: Eukaryota > Metazoa > Chordata > Mammalia > Rodentia > Caviidae > Cavia > Cavia porcellus. Next base: position 11,703,017 of record NW_026947496.1, read on the forward strand.
GTACACACCCATGCACACATCCACAGGACCCATGCACACATCTCTGGGTCTGTATCTGTACCATCTGTATAAATATATTATAAAACTATGAGTTTATAATTACACTTTCAGTATCCACCGAAGAACTGAGCCTTTCCTGCTCTTATGTACAAATGTATTGAAAATCTTGACTTTTGATTATCCTCAGGATATTATTTATCTGCTCAGTGTGATCAGTCTTTAACCAGGCTCGCTGTCTCCTTCCCCCCACTGGATTACCCATGTGTTTTGTTCTTGTATTGACTTCTTATTTGTGCCGTGTCTTTGGTCCCCGCGTTTAGAGCTGGCCTTGTTTCTGAGTTGCTCCTTGCCACCCTTCTTTGGCTTGTGTTTTCTGCTGCAAGGCCCAGTGCCCAGCACGTTCATCTCCCCCGGCCTCCACTCACATCTTCTGAGCCTCAGACCTGTGGCTTCATCTGGCCGCTCTGCTCTAGTTTACTGTCGTATGACCTCAGCCACCATGCAGTTCCTCCATGCTGAAGAAGGAAGTGGAGACTAAAGGAAGAGCCAAGGAGAAGGAAGGGGAGAGGGAGATGGCCTGGGTCCATGTGATGCGAGGCTTCAGGAAGGGATCCAATTGTACCTCTTTCCTATCATGAGTCCATGTATCCGTGAGCCCCTCCTTTCCTCAGAGATGTTGCACATGTTCCCTGCAGACAGCTGAGCTCCTCACACGCAGGGATTTCTGGACTCTGCCACCAGTCAGTGTGTTTGTCCCTGTGCCCGTGCTCCAAGGTTCCATATTTCTTCATAGTAGGTTCTTACTGTGGAGAGGGTCAGCTTTCCTTTCCTGCCCACCCCATCTCCCCAAAGTGTCCTGGTTCTCTAGACTGTGTAACTAGAGTGCTTAATTGTATGGATACTGCTTGGAATTATTATCCATTTTTGGTGAAACGAGCATCTTTATCATTAGGTAACCACCTTCTCCAGATCTGATAATGCTTTTGCAAAAGTCTATTTTGTATAGCATTAATATACTGAGGCCAGCCTTCCAAAATTTTGTTCGAAGCTTACAATTTTTCTTTGTGTATTTTTCTTTGATTTTACTTTAAACTTTGGCCTGTCTTAATTTTGTAGTTGTATCCCTTGTAAGTAGTATTTACATATTTTTTTAAAGCTCACTTTTGACAATGTTTATTCATTTTAATTGATATTTAATCTGCTTATATTAGTTGTAACTATTGATAATTGTTTCTACTCTCTTTTTTATATTTCAGCTTATCCCAGCTATTAGCTGCATTTTAAAAATTATTTTAAAGTATTCGGAATTGATACAGATATTCTCTCAAATAACGTAAGGCGTTTCGCACATTCTCGCCTAACTGGCTCCCTCCTACTGCCAATGCTACTGTATTAATCTTACATAAGCTTTTAAACATGTTTTATTTTTGAAATGGTTTTAGATTCACAAGAAGTTGCAAAAAGGTCCCATATTTGCCCACTGGTGACATCTTATATAATCACAGTACATTCTCAAAACCAGGAACTTAATTGCCATAATGAAATCTTGTGGAGATTTCAACAGTTTTTTTTATATCCATTAATTTATCGGGGGTGCATGTGGATGTAATTCTACAACGTTTTACTACATGTATAGATTTGAGCAAGTCCAGATAAAGAAAAGCTTTGTCATCAAAGGAATTCCTTTGGTCTTTCTTTGTTTTCCCTCCCCTAACCTCTGACAATCACTTCTCTGCTTTTCGTCTTTATAATTTTCTCATTTTGAGGATGCTATGTAAATGCAAGCATATAGACTATAACCTATAAGACTAGTTTTCATTCTACATAATTCTCTTAAGTGCCATTGAAGTTGTACAAGTTAGTAGATCATTTTTTTTTATTGCTGAGTAGTAGTCCATGGATGGATATACACCAGAGTTTTTGTGTTCACTTCTTGAAGGAAATTTGGGCTATTTCCAGTTTGGGGTACTGTAAGTAAAACCGTTATGAACATCTATATATAGATTTTTAAGTGAATATGATTTTAAATTCTGTAGGACATAGGCCCAAGTATGTGATTGCTGGATTTTATGAAAAGCGTAGGCTTCATTTCTTAGGATACAGCCAGACTGACTTCCTGAGTGGAAGTCAGAGGTGCCATTTTATCTTCTCACCAGCAGCTGTGAGAGATCCAGTTGCTCTGTGTTCTTTTCAGCATTTGGCATTATCAGAGTCTCTTTTCAATTATTTTTATTAGTACATGTTTGCAGTACATAATGGTCACACTCCTTGAAGGGAGCAGGCACATGTACATAACACATTCTAATTATTTTTTCAACTCCTCCCTCTCCCCTCTGTCTGCCTCCTCTCTGTCCTCCTCCCCTCTGTCCACCTCCTTCCATCTCCATCTACTTCTCATTTGAAAAGTATCTATCTTCCTATTTCCTGTTAGCTATTTGTGGTGCTACCTCACCAGGTTTTCATGTTTTTTCCAGATGTCTAGAGATCTGAACATGTTTTCATGTGTTTACACCCTATACTTATACCTTGCTTAAGTTTTTGTTTCAATTTTTGCATGTTTAAGTGTCCTTTTCATTTTTTAATTACACTGTTTTCCTACAGTTGAGTTAGAGAGTTGTTTGTGTATTCCACACGTGAGTGCTTTGTTGGGTGTACAGTGGCTGCCTGTGTTTCCTTCCAGCTGGTGGCCTGCCCTTTCATTTTCTGAATTGTATTTTGCAGAATAAAAGTTTTAATTTTCATGCAATGAAGTTTATCAAATTTTTGCTTATTTGGATCCTTCTCTTGATATTTTGTCCAAGCATTCTTCATCTAATCCTAGGTCAAAAAGAATTCCTCTTGTGTTTTCTTCTGAAAACTTTATAGTTTTATATTTAAGGGTTATATAAGTTTTTCAAGTTTAGAACTTTAATTTTGGTGCTAAGAGATATGTTATTTCCTTTTATTTTGGTCTTAGTTATATTTTTATTAGTTTATTTTAAAGTAGCTCACATAAAGTATTTAATCACCTTTAATTTACCTTTGGCTTGAACATTGCTTCAATTTTTATTAGAGGTAGAAAAAGTGAAATTCTTCCTACTCTCTTTGAGGGAATCCCAACACAATATTTTTATCAGAGGTGCGAAGTCTTTTCCCTAGATACACCAAGCAGTTTTCCAGGGGGTGCTAGCTGGGGGCTCTATAATTTAACTCAATTCTGACACTATCTGCCTGGAGAGACTATCAGATCCACAGTTCAGAGCTTAGTCTCACAAAACTATCCCACTTCAGGTGCCAGGAGCAAGTGTAAATGATCTCCTGTCCTTCTTACCAGTGGATACAAATCAGCTTCCCTTGATCTCCCACATGGTTTGAATAATTTGCAAAAGTGGTTCATGGAACTCAGGGAAATACCTTCTTTTGTTTATCCATTTATTTCAAAGGATACAGATGAACAGCCGGATGGAAGAGATGAATACAGCAAGGTATATGGGGAGAGATGAAGGCTTTCCGTTCCTCTGATGCCAAACTCCAGGCACCCTCATGTATTTAGCAACCCATAGCCCCTCCCCACTCTTTCTTTTTAGGTATTTTATTATATAGGTATGTTTAGTTGCGACACTGACGGTTGGAATCCACTCAACATTTAACCTCTGTCTTCTACCTTCTCTGGAGGTTGGAGAACGGGGTTGAAAGTGCCAAGCTCTGATCATGCTTTGATCTTTCCTGTGACCAACTCCTATCCTGAAGCTGTCTAGGGGCTTCCAGACACCAGTCATCTCACTGCATACAAAAGACAGTTTCATTATTCTGGATATTCCAAAGGCCTTAGAAGCCAGGAACTAAAGGTAAAGACCAAATGTACATTTGTTATCAAGCCATAACTATCTTTTCTCTAAATCATTCTTTTGAGACTTTTCATTGTGTACGTTAATGATGAAAGCTTGTGACATCTTGGCATATTTGTATAGTATTGAAATGATAGGTTGGCTTTTCCTTCAATACTTTGAAAATGTAACTCCATTGTCTTCTTGTATCAGTATTGTTGTCAGGAAATCTGATGTCAATCTGCCTCCTGTTCCTTTTTTAGATAATTGTCTGTCATTTATATGCTTTCAGAGTCTTTTCTATGTCCTTAAATTTCACTAGAATGTGTTTAGTTGGTGTTTTATTTGTTGCTTCTCTATGAAATGCTGTGACATTTTCAATCTGAGTCTTTCTTCTCCAGTTTTTTAATTTTGGAAAATTTTCTTCTCTCTATTCTTTTACGTTAGATCTTCTATTATCTGGATGTTGAAGAGATTATTTTTAGATTTTTAATTCATCATTGGGGATTTGGAGTCCCCACGTGGTTTTGTCAGTGCCTCGCTAGCACTGTTTCTGTGTTGGCCTTATTTAACTCCAGTTGGCACCTGGACCAGAAGCTGAGTCACAGCAGGTGACGGGGAAGGTGTGCTTGTTCAAGAAAGGACAAGAGGAGAGCAGGAGCAAACCTCTTCAATCTCAGCATTCCAGATTGGTCAGGATTATTTTGTACACTGGCCCAAGGTACTACCCGTGGAAGTGTGCACTGAAACAACTCCGGCCACCTCGAACATTCTCTGAGCTTTCTGTACTTGCTCCAGGATTGGCCCTGGCATTGGGAGCCAGCAGACTTGCTTGTTCGGGACCAGAATATCTGGATTGTCTTATGGTGTTTATTTACAGCAAGATCACAATATATTTAGAAACCATATGTTGTGCCATTTGAATTTCTTGGGGAAAATTATTGTGTATACTTTTAAAAGAATATGTAACTTTTGCTTTTAGTATTTTATAAATATCTACTAGGTCAGCTGTTCTCACTGTGTTGCTCAAGTCTTCCATACTTATACTGACTTTTATTTACTCATTTTATCTGTTGAAAATAAATTGAGAAGGTTTTAGATGTCTCTGTTTTTCCTAATAAACTTTTATTTTGCATAATAGTGATTTTTAGGTTCTAACCAATAAAGTGTGAAATAATATCTCACTGCAGCTTTGCCCATATTTCTCTAATGGCCAATGACATTGAACATTTTTTTCATGTATCTGTTGATCATTCGTGTGCCTTTTTTTGGAGAAACGTGTATTCAAGGCTTTGCTCATTTTAGAAACTTACTTTCTTATTCTTCAGTGTTTGGGTTAGTTATATATTTTTGTTGTTGTTGTTAGCCCCTTATTAGATGTATAACATGAACTTATTTTCCCCTTTTATAGGCCATTTCTGTATTTTATATTACCATACTATGCACAGAGTTGTTAATTTGATACCTACTTGTCTATTTTAAATTTTGCTTCCTTTTTTTGGGGGGGATCATATACTAAATATAGTCCAAGTCAATATTGAGAAACTATGTTTTCTTCTAGTAATTTTACTGTTTCGCATCCTGTGTTTAAATCTTTAATCCATTTCAAGTGGATTTTTATGTATGGTGTGAAGTAAGGGTTAATAGAAGGGACTGTCTTTTCTCTTTTTTGTGTGCTTTCTCAAAGATCAACAGACCGTAAACACATGGATTTATTTTGGGCTCTTGGTGTATAGGGCTAACTTAGTCTCTGAGCTAATTCTTTCCACAGTTCTGGTTGCAAACTGAATTGGACAAGAACTGAATCAAATTTCTCCACAAACTTAACACTGAACTTAATCAATGAATTTAATTTGATTCTCATTCAATTTGACTTGAAACCAGAATCTTGGAAAGAGCTAAATTCGTGAATCGAGGTACTACTGTATATGCCAGTGCCATATGGTTTTAGTTACCAGACTTTTGTAGTAAATTTAGAAATTATATAATGTGATATTTTCAGTTTTATTCTTCTTCAAGTTTGTTTTGTCCATTGTGGGCCTTTTTTGGTTCTTTTTCACTGTATCTTCTATATGTCATAATCTTCCGTATTTTCATGTTGGTTTTTTATTGTTTTTCTTTTTGGATTTTTTTCCAGTTAGTTTTCCATTTCACAAATTCTGTTTTAGTTTGTGCCTACACTGCATTGAATGAATTTGTTGAATTTTAATTTCACTCTTTGTTTTGGAAGATAGCTGTAGAAAATTTCTAGTGTTGCATTTTTATCTTTTTTTTTAAAAAAAAGATAAACATTTTATTTTAGAATGGTTTCAGTTTTGAGTAGATTTACAGAAAAACAATGAAGTTAACGCAGTTTGCATATACACCATCATATTTCCCCTTTGCTAACATATCATATTAACAGAGTAGATTTGTTGTAATTACTGAAGTTTATACTTCATCAGTTTTCGTCTCATGTCCTTGTCTTGTCCTGTGTTCCCACTAGGATACCATACCACACTTAGCTGTCTTATTCTTTAGGATCTTCTGGGTTGTGGCTGGTTTTCAGACTTTTGTTTTTAATGATCTTGGAGTTTTGGGGTATGATTGGGTATTTCATCCGAGGTATTTCAAATGAGATTTGACTCCTGTTTTTCTCAGAATTTTTGAGTTTTGGAGAAGTAGATCATGGAAGTTAAGTGCCATTCTTATCCCAACAATCAAAAGGGTACTATCAACATGACCACTATGGACTGAGTGTGTGGCCTCTAAATTCCTGTGTTATGCCCAACTGCTAGTTAGAGATGGTACCTTTGGAAGGTTAAATGTGCATTTAATCATGTGAGTTACATGAGGTTAGGAAGGTGATTTCCTTAGGGTTTAATTAGTGCTCTTATAGATTTCCTTATGAGATGGTCCCTTGCCCTCTCCCCCCAGGTATACCTAAATAATATGGTATGTGGGCACACAGAGATGGCAGCTGGTTGCAAGACAAGAGAAGGAGGTTTGGATTGAATCTTACTTCATTGCTCCTTGATCTTAGAATTTCTCACAATTATAAATAAATTTATGTTGCTTAAGCCACCTGGCCTATGGTATTTTGTTACTGCACCCTTACTGATTTAAGACTGCTCATGTAATCATCTTTGATCACCTGTTTAGGCACTGCTTGTTAGATTTCTTCATCACAAAGTTATTTATTTATTTATTTTGGTCTTTCTTTCCATCCTACATTGTTTGGAAAGAAACCATCTTGCATAGCTCACACTTATGGAATAGGGAACTATGCCTCACATCCTTGAAAGTGACTACTTAATTTGGGGGAAATTTGTTTGGGACAGGACATTATTGTTCAAATTGTTCCAGCTTTGATCGTTGGGAGCTGGTTCAGCTGATTTATGCCCTCTTGTCTCCCACTGATGGATCCCTTCACCAGGAAATGTATTTTCTTTTGTTAGAGCATTTCCTTGCATTTTGGCACTACAAAATGGGCTAAGCTCATCTTATATATCCACCCCAGTCCTAGAACCAGCAATTTTTCCAAGGAGTTCTTGATCCTTCTACTGGAGAGTATTGCTAGAAGCCAAAATCTGTGCATCAGGTGTTTTTGTTGCCATAGAGGTCAATTATTGTTTTTTTGTCACTCTCAGATGATGGAGCTAAGACATATATGTAAAAATTGTGAACCTAAACTTATCCATAAATATTTTGCTAGGTAGCCATCTCTAGCCATATTAAGTTAAACATAAGTTCACATTTCCAACTCTTGTCTATATTATGATTGATTAGTAATAATCCCCTCTCCCGTGACTGTCACCTCCCACTCCAACAGCAAGACATTGGACACCGACTATCAGCCACCATTTACCTAAATATTCACTTCTGGTGCATTCATATAGTGGTTTCAGAATTGGTGACCTGAACCCCATGGGAAAAAACTTTCACCTGGAGAACAGTGCTTATTTACAGTGTCCCTTCCTGTTTGTCATAAGAAAGCCATTTAGGTCAAATTTATTTAGGTCAGTATCTTTTTTTTTTCTTACCCTTTTTGGAGAATTTGTTTATACATTGTAATAACATTAGTCTTATGTCATATTCTGTATTTTATCCTGGGAGTCTTTGACCTCCTAAGTGACTTTTTAAGAATTTGCAAACATTAAGGTTCCTTTCCTGTGTTATAAAATCCTGTGCATTTTGACAGATGCAAATTGGAATTGGCTGCCTTGTGCAGCTTCAGAATCTTTGAGAAAGGAGAAAAACTGTCTCTATTTAGCTAACCCTCAACCTGAGGTACACTGTCAAAGCCTAAAAGCCATTGTGGAACCAATTAAAACAGTGCTGCTCCATGGAAAAATAGCGAAATGCATTGATGGGATTTTACATGTTCCAGCAGCCACAAATTAAAAAGTAAAGATACAGGTGAAGTTGGTGTTAATAATATATTTTATTTTACATAGTATATTCACAGTATAACCTTACTATGTAATGCAGAAAAAATTATTAATGAGCTACATTACTTTGTACTGAATTTTCAAAACCAGTGTGTATTTTGCATGAAAAGTGTACCTCAATCTAGAATAACCATAGTTCAAGTTCTCATTAGACACACTGCTGAGTGGCCAGTGTATTGCACAGTTAGTTAATGATTTAAAGAGACCCCTTGGTTCAAGAGTTATATCTCAGATGATGCTGAAAATAAGATCCAGGGTTTATCAATAATCCATTATTAACTAGCAGACTAAATGCCGTGACTTGGCCTTTTCTTATGTCAAATTTAGGGCTTTGGTCAAGAAAGAGACAGAAGCACTGCAGTGGAGGAGCCCCATAATATCTACTCTGAGAGGCTCCTACAGTCCAAGCCAGCACAATGATTTACCTTCCCCATGCCTCCTTCAAAACCTTGGGGACTCCACGGAGACAACACCAGTGCGGGTATTTGTGGCCACTATTTTTATTCTCAACCTTAAGATCTCTGTAGCTCGCTCAACTCAGCATTTTTCACCATCTTGTTGCAGGTTGCTGAGCCAGTACCATGCAAGCAGCCTTTTCATGTGTGCGATGGAGCCTGAGGGTCCAATATTCATCTTCCTCTGTTATTTTGCCTGCCAAATGAACGTACTAGCTGTTTTTCAGGGAATTTATTAAATCTGGCAAAACTTCCTGGTTTATCTCAATGGAATAAAGTTTGATCGCATCATTTTTTACACTTAGAGGGAGACTTAAGAATGCCACTTATAATGTCACTAGAGCCTGGAAGTGTCACTTGCCCATCAACACCCTGTCGCCACACAAAGGAAAGAGCAACCCCTTCTAACAGAGGCTGCTTGGAGCCATCTTTCCTGCTCTGGAAGTAGTCTGTGACTGACGTAGAGCAGTGGGTTCAACCAGTTGGAAGTGTATTGTATCAGATAAATATTTTCTCCCAACTATAATCTGAAAACTGATCCTGTTTCCTAGAACCAATGTGGCTCAGATCCCAAGACAATCTTGATACTGTGTCTAGCAGGCCACAGATACCAACAATTATTTTGTGAAGAAGCTGGAAAAATAGCTCTGTTGGCAGCGAGGCAGGCACCTCAAGGGCGTCCTGGCTGCCTTCTCTTCCCCCCAGATACAATCTTTATGAGAACTTTTTAGATAAACTTCTTTTCCCTCTGTGGGTAGACAGAGGTTCCTAGTAATACACTTTTGGAAGATAATCTTTCCAGACCTGGCAAGACAGTACATCGAAACTCACCAGTCACAGCCAAAGCACCTCTGATCATCATGACACATAATGGAAATGGATCATGGTCCAGGTCATAGTTTGGAGTCAGACATGGAATGGAAGTCTGACTTCCTCCTTTAATACAATGGCTCTGAAAACATGGTCCAATTATTTACTGTCCTTAGATTTCAGTTTCCTTCTAAGGACATCAGTTATGATGTCCTTAGATTTCAGTTTCCTTCCCTCTAAATCAGAGATGAAGATATTTACTTTGTGGGGGTCATAAAGAAGGAAATATGATGTTGGATTTCAAGAAGTCATGGTGGGATGTGGAACTGAGAGTAAATCTTCTCCTTCTCAGGCTTTGTTTGCAGCCCATGATGAGTCCCCCAGACTCAGGGAAACCTCAGTACTGGACTTCCATTCTCTCCATCACTTAGTTCTCAGCTCTTTTCTGAGAGCTTGGTATTTTCAAGTTCCCGCTCCTAACAAGGTTGGGTCAGTAACTGTTGGTCATTTTTTATACTGAGGAATGGTATATTTTTGTGTCTCTAAGAACCTCCGGAGTTTGGCCTGTGTTCCATCTGTGGACAACTTGCTGTGTACATGAACATGAAAATCATCCTACAGCTTGCCCATCTCTCTTTCTCTTTCTAAGAAGAGGAGAGTACAGTGTGTTAACCCCAGGGTCTAAATTTGGAGTGGGAAGTGGAAGACCCATTGCTATGGCTCGGATATGATCTGTCCCCAGCTAGAAACTGAATCTCCAGAGTCGTGTTTTGGTAGTGGGTACTTTTGGAGGCAGGACCGAGTGGAGAGTCTTACATCATAGAGGCTCTGTACTCATGAATGGATTAATGAGTTTCATGAAATGGGTTAATTTTCACAGAAATTGATTAGTTCTTACACAGACAGGTTGTCCTGGCTCCCTCTGCTCTGTTGTTTCCTGTCTTGCCATGTGATCTTTCTCTTGCAAGAATTCTTACCATGTGATATCATCTTCTAGGAGTTCCTCACAAGAAGCTAGCACTGATGCTATGCTTTTAGACATTCAGAACTCTAGCCTTGATATTTTGTTATAACAACACAAAAGCATTCCCTTAGGGCTCAAGTTTACTCTGTCTCTGCTGCCGTTTTTATTAAAGGTTTTTCTATGAGCTGCAGAGTGTTTACTCAAATTGATGAAGCTCTTCTTGTTTCCAGTTTGGTTTTGTGTTTGTGTATACTCCATCATTCAGAAGTTTGGGCATAGGTAGGGAAGAACAGCACCCCAAACCTTCATGCATGGTACACAGTCACTGCTGAAAGCATTGTGTGTGTGTGTGTGTGTGTATGTGTGTGTGTGTGTGTGTATACAACATGATGTAATCCTGGGTGACTATAAACCCCAAAGTCTTTTGAGGGAGAATTGAATAAAGAATTTGAATACATCAGACATAATTGAATTAAGATTAGATCATTAAAAAAGCACTATTTCAAAATGAACAACTTGGACTAAGGGAGATAAATTGATGTTAGAATATGGTGTGATTATCTCACTGGGTGATAGAATATTTTGAGTAGAATTGTGTTTCCCCTGAAAGATATGATGAAGTCTTAATCCTCAGTATCTTAGAATGTGACCTTATTTGGAAATAGGAGAGAAGAAATCAAGTTAAAAATGAAAATTGATGGTGGCTCCTGATTCAAAATGACTGACTTCCTTATGAAAAGAGCAAATTTGGACACAAAGACACTCACAGAGGGACCATGCTTTAAAGACAGTCATGTGGCAAAGGAATAAAGATTTCAGCATTGCATTTAAAAGCCAAGAAACTCTGCAGATCACTGGCAAACCACCAGGGTCTAGGACTCAAGCTTGAAACAGACTCTCTTATAGCTCTCAGAAGGAACCAACCCCACCATTGCCTCCATCTTGGACTTTGAGCTTTGTGGATGGTGAGAAAACATATTTCTCTTTTTAAAAACCATCCCATTCATGAACTTTGTTACACTAGCCCTGAGAAACTGTCACAGATGACTTTGCTGAGATGGGTGGGGCTTCCTCAAAGGGAATGGAATTTCTCAAATATGGTGGCCTTGAAGCACAAAGCCAAGTGGCTGTAGGCTGGGCTGCAGGAAGATCTGCCTTCTCTGTGGTAGAATATGAGCCATAGGGAAGCAGGAAATGCTTCCACTTGGGAGGAGACCACTGTTGGGAGGTGTTGAAGCTGGAAATTGACCACACTGTGCAAGGTTTGGGCATGACCATCCCAAGAACAAAGAGTGCCCAGGGCAAGCCACATGAAGAAGTTGCCTCAGCCCAGAAAACATCTAGCCCCAAGGCATCCAAATGCCCCTGTAGTGAGGGGGCAGTTTTTTCTCTCCCATAAGGAGAGTAAGGGCTCCACCTGACCCCAGGTTTGTCTCCTCTATATTTTCTCATCCTCTCATGTCCTTCACCCCAAGAAGCTCAAGAGCTGCATGGGTAATAGCAGACCACAAGCTTCTCCCATCTCAGGAAGGCACACTGGGGACATGCAGAGGCTAGGGGAGTCATGGGTGGGGGAAATGGCCTATCTAGACTCCCCTCTATTTATAGTAAGATAATATTCAGTAAACTCATCATGAGTTGGAAATATCATTAAGCTAAGAAAACATTTACTACAACTGATCTATTTTTTTTGATGAAGTCTAATTTATCACTTTTATTTAAGGAAAAAAAGAAAAAAGTAGAAAAAGGGTACAAGTTATACAGAATTTCAGAAAACATAAACAGTAGGAAATCACTAGTTAATAGATTACATATTGTTATCTTAGAAATAGTTGTTCAAGTTACAAAATTAAAGCATATAAAGTGGACTTTCAAACAGTGAGACTGGGAACAGTTTTGTTCAATGATCCAACAAAACTCAGTAATATGGTCATCTATCTTATACACTTAAATATATGTGCAGTTATATTCTTTTTTTTTTTTTTTATCGGTACCAGGGATCGAACTCACGACTGCCTGCTTGCAAGGCAGGTGCTTATGCTGCTGAGCTAAATCCCTAGCCCCATGTGCAGTTATATTCTTTAGAGCACTTTCTTTTCCTTTCTTTTGTACAGTGACAATTACACATTTTGGGTTTTATTACTCCCACAGTTATACTTTTTTTTTGAAGAGAGTAAAACCAAATGTGCCATACTAGAACAGAGTCAGTCAAATCAAAAGGATGGACATAATAGATAATGTAAAAACAAAATACTAGATGATCAACAATGGTTACCATACTGCCTCTTGCTATCTTAAAAAGAATTGCCTACATCATCAGTTATAATAAAATTGAACTAAACAGTAAAGAATAAAACCAAAACATTGGAGACATTACAGGACTTTAAAAGAAGATAATAGTCAACTGACCTATTAAACACCCAGCTTTACCCCTACCTATCTCAGAGGTGGCTTCAGTTGTGTTGTCATGGCTGCCTGTGTCTTGAATCTGTTCATAGTGTTTAACTTTCATGGCCATTTTGACTCTGGGAGAAATCACGTGGTGCCAGATCTGGTAAATACAGTGGATGAAGACACCCAAACCTTTTTGAGCCTGTCTTTCCTTTGCAGTGGCACCAGGTAGTTATGTTCATTGTATTTTTGGTCACACCTTATAAAGACACTCACAAAAGAGGAGCTCAGAACTGCTTCAGAAAGTGGAAAGAACAGTGGGAGAAGTGAATTCTAAATGAAGGGGCATCCTCTGAGGGGAGTCAACAGCAGTGTGTCTCTTACTATAATAAATATTTTCAAATTTAAGCCTTGACTCTATATTTGGATTACACCTTTTCCATTAACTTACAGTCCAACACTGTAAGAGAGTATTGTACCCACATACTGCTAGCCTGGGACAAGATCAAAACTTAAAATGTGAAGTATGGTTTCTACTGAATGCACGCCACTTTCACACCATGGTAAGGTTGAAAAGCCCTAACTCAAATCATTGTAAGTTGAGGGCCACCTGTATCATTTTCTGGGTTGTGTTTTCCTTCCCATCTTTTCTAAACCTTCAGGCAAGTGTCTCTAAAAGTTTGCAGCTCTTGTCTGCTGGTCTGAGGAATGATGAAGGAGACAAGAAGTCAGCAGAAGGAAGCAGAAAAGGGACAGGGACAGGGTTACGCTGGGGCTGTCACAGGCCCAGCCTGCTGCAGGGTTGCAGTGAACAGAGGAATCTGAGGGGCAGGTTTCCAGTTCTTTGGAGGTGGACCTTAAGGAAACACTCAGAAATGTCTGGAGAATTGACTTGGATGTGGTTAATTGGGTGATTCTCTGCATTCAGTCTTGCTTAAAATTCTATTATTCTAATTAAGAAAAATGCCACAGAGCAGTGATTAGCTGTCAAAGTCATGTGCTTCTGTCTTCAGGAGAGGAAAAGCTGTCTCTGGACCCTCAGGCTAGGCAGCTGTAGCCAGCAGAGGGCTGGCGTTCAGCAGGAGGAAAATACTGACAGCTGTTAGAAGTGACAGCTGGTGGCATACGGAAGAGGCACAATTTTCTTTTTGGAAACCCAGTCAGGGCTGGTAGCGGGGAGCAAGGTGACTGCCAGGATTCTCTCTAGCTGTAATTCCGTAATTCCAGGAGGTCAGAGAGACTGGTAAGTATCAAGTGAGCAATCTGGGACAATCAATTTTAGGACATACTGCCCAACACATCCCAAGATTGCAAAGCAGTACAAATAAAGCACAATACATTCGACTGAATCAGATTTTACAAATGGTTTCTGGCAATTTTTGGTATCTTTTGGTTTAAGCCATATCGCTCCTGTTTTCCTTATCTATGCATCCATGGGTCTTCAGATCTTTTTCTCCTCGTAAGAACATGAACTAGTGTGTTTAGGAGAGGATTTAATTCCGGCTTGACCTCTGAATTTGATTACATCTGCAAGCTCTTATTTCCAAATAAAGTTACATTCACCTGGGAGTTATGACTTCAACATATCCTCTGGGGGACCCAATTCAGTCTACTAGAAGTGACATTTAAGTTGAGACCTGAAGGAGGACTAGGGACAGCTGACCAAAGAAATAAGGGAAGAACACCCCAGGGAAAAATAAAACCTAGAACAGGACTGTAGTGGGAAGGAGCGTGAAAGGGTGAGTCTCTAGAGGAGCCCCACAACTGACAGTGAAATGAAGCAAAGGAGGGAGGGACCCCGTCTTCAATCTTGGGTGCTACCTTAAGGGGTGTAGAGCTTATTGCAAGAGGATGATGGGCCACTGACAGGAAGAGAAGCCAGGGTTGTGTGAGGCCAGTAACATGTCCACAACAATGGTGTTTGTGAAGCGTGGATTGAGTGGGATGATGGGGTTAGGGGGTGGGAAGCAGAGTGTCCATGCACCAAGATAGAGGTGACAGGCGAGACATAATGGTCATGGCCAAGGATACGGAGCCATCAGGAAGCTAGATCAACAGGCCTGCTTTGGATTGATTTATTTCTAATACAGTTTGGCGTTATCTTGGTAGTGTGCAAATAGGAGTGGAAATCTAAAGCCTTTTACTGGGTGTTGACAAGAGACAGCCCCCAGTTCCCCTTTGACTTGATGGGGACAGCTTTATTCTGCACAGTATTTTCCTAACAAGGAAAAAAAAATCACATAAAACTTAAGTTCTTCCCCGCTCTTACAAACCTGGAAAAGCTGGCAGTAGCAAAACTGCAATTCTTCCCGGCACCAATTAGCTGGAGCTGAGTGGCAGGTCTCTCCCTCCCTAAGACAGCACAGCGCCTGTGGATCACAGCCTGCACCCCTCCCTCTCACTCTGTGCCCGAGCACATCCTTCCTCTTCCTTAGCTGCCTGGTTCTCTGGGGGGCTGGGGGTGCTCCTCTGCCCCCTTAGGATAGGCAGAGTGGTTTTCCCTTGTGTAAATTCTTTGCAAGCTTGTGGCAATGGATGGGTCCTTGAGTATTTGAGATTCAGAGTCCACATCTATTTCTCCTGAGGCTTTATAAACCTGAGTCAGAGGAAGCATGACACCTGAAATGTGGTCTGTATGATCCTCACGGAGGGTCAAGCACTGGATATGCTAGGTCTCTTGTCTCCTTTAGTCTTCCCCTCTGGAACTATCTATGACAGTCTTGGCAGCCTTTCCAATAACCAAGAACACTGTTCTATACACGCTACAGCCTATTTAAGAAAGCACGCAAACATACAATACATTTCTGGGGGCTTCTCAACAAACATGACGACATCCAAAAAGTTGAATTTAATATTAAATTCCAGGGTTCAGAGAGTTTTAATCTTTGTAGGAAACTAGGTATTTTCTAGTATTGTTGGAAAGACAAAAGATTTCAGTAATTATAAGTCCCTTAAAAGTGGAACTTGAATATTTTCTCCACAAACTGATTTCTAAATTATGAAGCTATGAGGAGATGTAAACTGCAGAAAACTTCAGCTATGGGAATAAATATCTTCTCAGCAAGGCCTACCTGAAGAAGTCTAGGACTTATTGCATAGCTTTAGATGTACCAATAAGCAAAAGTAAAAAAAAAAAAAATCCCCTATCTAGTTTTCTAGAAGTCTACTGATGTCACATGTAAATCAAGTATTATTATTATTTTTTTTGTGAAGTATTATTTACTGGCAAAGCAGCTAAAAGGAAATTCTTTATTTCTGCTCATGAGGAAGCAACTACAATGCTCGCACAATCACCGCAAGGACATTGCTATTTCTACTTACACAGTCTCTGAGCAAAAATAAAATATTTATCAGCAGTAAAATAAAAGGAAAGATTATTGGTTAGACTCCCAGATCCGTATTGATCCGAATTATTCCCTGTGAACTTCGGCCTGTTGTTCAGTCACAAAACAGGTTAAAATGTCCCAACGTTTGTGGCAGGCGGTTCCTAATGAACTGAGCCCAAGATGGAGCTCTGCCCTCTGTTTTGTCCCCTTCTGTGGTGGTGACAGTGTCGGGTCCTCCCTCACTCTGTTGATGTTGGTTAGAGGGATGAATGAGTTTCATTTGAGGCAGAAATATACATTCATATAACACTCTTGGATCATCTGAACCCCCCCATCCCCCCGCCTGCACTTTCTTCTCCGTTTCCCATTTTTATGAGGGGGATTTCAATGCATATAATATATTTTCGGAAAAACAAGAAGGTAGTTTTATTAATGTATGTGTTTCGTTTTTCCTTTAAAATAGCACTTAATAATATTGGTGCTGAAAAATAGGATGTGCTTATTAGAGTCCCTTGTGTTTCTCTAGGAGTAATATGGAGAGAAGGTGGTGAGGATATGATTTATCCAATGGTTTATTCAAGTTTCTGACCTTCTGTGCACCTAACCAATTGCTGTCTGCTCTTTCAGCCTGGCTTTTGTCATCATGAAACTATTTTCCTTAATATAATGACCCAGTTTTATGATGTTAAATATATACATGTTTAAATTAATGAATATTAGCTCTCAGGAAAACTAGTGGCATCATAGAAATATGTCTTAAGCAATGTTTCACTCCATCTTCTGTGGCGATAACAGGGAATCACAGACTGGGTAATTTATAACAAATAAAGGATTATTTGGCTCCCCAGTTCACCTCATTGGTCTTCCCAATTTTTACCACTCCATTTGTGCTCTGGAGGACCCAAAGAGGTGATTTTTTGCAGCAAGATGCTTCCTTCTGCCAGAAAGCGGCTACCCGAAGTGAGTTGCTAGGTATGGTTGAAGGATGGATTTCCTGCTGTCTGCAGTTCTGCATTGCTATGAACTTAACCGAGCAGGCAATATCACTGATTTTCTCTTGGACCCTCCCTGCTGGTTCCAGAATCATGCTGGAAACCCCCTCCCCAGGCACTGGCGTAGTGTTGGAGCAGGAGCCTGAGGACGGAGGGGGGAAGTGAGGATGAGTGAAATGAGCATTTTTCTTTTTTGCAGCTGAAAATAAATAGCATTTACCTCCACGTGGCAATGTAGGTGTATAAATGTGCCGGATTGTTAAGTGATGTTTAGGGATGTTGGGAAAGCCTGCTAAATGAGCCTCTGGTTCATTTTCCTCTCCATTAATCAAAAATAGAAATGCTTGCCTGCTTGCTGGAAGGTATTGGCATTATTCCATTGCCCCACTGTTGAGAATTGCTCAAATACCACTATAAAACAATGGAAAATGTCTGCTCATCCCCATCTAAGGGTGCAAGATTGCTCAACAGTGTGTATTCTTTGTGGTCTTTTTTTTTTTCTTAATCTCCGACACTGACCAGCATTATGAGAGTGAGAAAGAATAAGAATCATTTCTTTCGGTAATATCAAAGATTGTTTCCCAATTTATTTGCTGTTTGTTAACATTCTGGAAAGAAATATCAAGTACCATGAGATAAGATGCAATTTACTAGTTCCCAGATACTATAGGTTAACTTAGGGAAATGTCTTGGGGAGACATTTTTCTGTAGAATTTGCCCTCTCTTTGCCACCTGCTAGGAAAGATGCTCATTCTCTGGCTTCCAGTGACATTTTGGGCACAACTCATGTCTTCACATTTTATTGTAACTGTAACTCATGGGACCAGGTGTCCTGGTTTACAACTGTTATCCCAGCATCATTACTGACATTTTCTCCTTATAACCTCAAAATGTCCCAGCAGACATGATAAATATAATTATAACATACACATAAATGGAGGACCACATGGTCCAGGTTTCCCATGTGGCCAAACTCAAATAAGTACAATTTAGTAACCAAAAGTAATCAAGACTATCATGTGGCTCAAGAAAAGCATTAAACATGACCTAATTTATGACCTCCAGTCATGGCCTCTAGAAGTTTATTGTTTTCCAAATACCCTTGAGAACCATGGCTATGCAGAGACTTGCAAGTGTAATCCCTTGACTTCCCTGACACTCACGCACATTTTCATGTTGTGCCATTTGCCTCTTGTAAGTCTTGCTTGTCCCCAAGGCTCCTCTTTCCTCTGTCTGTTCTCCTTCCTCTGCTGTACAAACAAGCCTGGGTTTGGAGAGCAGGGGGAGAAAAGAGTCTGCGGTGGCCAGATAAAGTTCTCCTGAAGGAGCTGGGAATGGGCTGAGGAAAGGCTGAAAACTCAACGGGGACTAACTCTTGTCTCTGTCACAAGTTACCTGCGAGGTGGGCTGGGAGTCTGCGTCTCAGTGGGTGGCCCAGCACTCAGCACCAAGAGGTACTCAGAAATGTGACTGAAAGGAAATGAATGAAGGAGGGTTTTGACCTCATTTTCAAGGAGTAAGATTTGAATGTTAGAAGGAGTTGCTGGGCATCAGGGGAGTAGATCAGAGCCCAAAGAGGAATGCATAGCGGAGAGCCAAGATAGATTTGTGAAGTAGAGGCTGGGGAAGTGATATTTTAGACAGATTAAACTGTATGAAATATTGTTTGGGTGTCATGGTTTATGTCTGTGTCCCCCAGGCCTCATGAGTTTGCATTGTTCATTTGTGATGGTTCATTGTATAATGCTTAGATTGATGGTGTCAGTGCTCCACCCACCTAGGGGTGGAGCTAGGATGTGATGTAATGGCAGGAAGAAGGTGTGTCTTGCTCTTTGCTGGTTCCCGTTTTGCTGCTGGCGGCCGCCATGAACTGCGGTCCCGCCATGCCCGCCTGCCTTGGAGCCAACTGAGTGTGGACTGAAACCTCCAAAAAATTGTAAGAAATAAACTTTTCCTTTCCCAACTTGGGCTTCAGGTACTTTGTCTCAGTGACGAGTAAAAAGTAACTAAGACATTGGGGTAGTTAGTAAACTTGATACATTGAGTAAGATGGTGATAGATAAAAAAAGCTCCTAACAAGTGGAAGGAACTCCATAAATGGTAACGAACCTATCACTGCTACAAAAGCACCACTGCTGTAGCCACCACCACCATCATGATCACCACCACCAGCACCATCATCATGACCAGCATTACTGTCATCGCTCCCGTCATTAACATCGCCACCAATATCATCCCCATCATTACTATTAGAACCACCAGCGACATTATCACCATCTCTGTCATCATCATCACCATGATTACCACCACTAGCATCTTAACTATCATCATTCTCACTATAATCATCATTTTTATCATTAAGTAAGCCCTGAGACAGACATAACACACAGGATTGCTTGGGGGGGGGGAATATGGGTGGAAACCAAGAAGCTTCTCTGGGAACCAGGTAAATATTAGAAGGATTTTGTGGTAAAAGAGAGAGGAGATGGCTTCCAGAGAGCTCCCTTGGGGAATCTGGATGAGATGGGGAATCACAATAGAGCTCGTTTGACCTCAGCATCAGTAAACTTTCTCATAATCAAAATTCCTAACCATTAAATACGTATTATCTCATGAAGAAGTGAGCTCTCCCATGTTGCATGATCACCTGCCAAGGGTGATACAGGTGCTTTAACAGACACATGGAAGTTAGCGTTGCTTTCTTTCAGATGCCTGCTAACTGAATGAATCAAGGATTTATGGGCATTCAGGGCATGGGCTAAATTGGTATGGTTGAAAAAATGTTCATGGTCTATTCCAGTTGTTCTTAACTGTGGGTGTTTTGGTATCCCAGGGAATGTCTGAACACATTTCGCACCTGGGGGAGGGTGCTATTGGTCTCCGGTGAGTAGGAGCAAAGGATGTTCTCAGAGTCTCACACACAAAGGAAGCCCCTCCACAGCAAAGAAATATATAGGCTGAAATGCTGACAGTAACAGGGCTAGAAAGCCCTTACCTGCACTCCACAAGGCTATTGTCTTCCTCTCATGAAGAGTGAGCAAAACTCCTGGGTTCGATGAATGTTGACTGGCAGCCATCAGGAAGTATTTTCCTAAGCAATGAGCTGCACATCCTGCCAATATGCCACTTATGAGGTAGTTTTTACATGCATCTTAAAGATTCTTCTTTCTTCAAAGTTTCTTTGAAGTCAGTAAACCTGGGGAAGAAATTCCATAAGTGGTAAGGACAAACGCACTTTTCAAGCTTGTTTGAAACCTAGTTCTGTTTGCCATCCAATAGGTATTGTAGTGTGGTTTTAGTCTCAGCTTACTTCTTATAGGGAAACAGACTTGTTGTTTTGGCTGAGGATGGAAAAAGAGGATTCATAGTTCATTAACTTTTCTTGGTAACCTGGTGATTTCCACAGCTTATGAACAGTGAGGGTGCCTGCATGTCTAGGTTTGCCTCAGACTGTCACAATTGGCTCCTGTGATTTAAGTGATTGATAATAGCACCTTTCAGAAAACATCAACAGTGTCCTGGTTTCAATTAGATGACCATTTGCTCTAAGTTGGACCATCATATCTTGGCGACATAGTCACCCCATTTTAAAAAATGTTTATGAGGTTAAGATGAGAGGATCACTTGAGCCTAAGAGTTCAAGATCAGCTTGGACAACATAGTGAGACACTGTTTAAAAAAAATCTGTAATCTATAATCTAACTGTTATCAGTCTATGAACAAATTTCTATTTAGTTGCTAATTTGTTTGATCTCTGTACCATAATCATAAAATCACATTAAATAGCATGTCCAAAATATAGAACGTCTGTCCTCTGAGACATGCATTGGCCCATACCTTTTTATTATTGCTGGACTTGTAAGGGTGTCATTTGTAACTTGCTTATGTAGATGCTGGTGACTGACCTGTAGCCACAGATAAAAATAAACGATCTGTTGATCTTATTCTGGTCCATCACCCAGCCCAATAATGATTTCTGCAAGGAATGTCTTACATGTAAATCTAATCTTTTCATGCAAATGCTTCCAAAATCATGACCAGTTCTACAGTAATTTTATAACACATTTGGTCTTTGCTCTCCACTTTTCAACTTCTTTTTCTAAACTTCTGCCCTTTATTCAACTTTGACTCCCCAAGAGATGATTTTGGGACACATTTTCATTCACTTTTCTGAGGGACATAAAAGTGATAGATATTATTAGGTGAATCCATATTTTACAAATACAGAGTGCAGTGTGTCATCATTGGATAGATTTAACTAAGAGTGATAGCTCTCCTATGAAACTCTCTGGTCATAAAGACTGCAAACCAGCTTATATTTGTCTAGATGATGTTTCCTGCCCTCATTGTACTGTTCTACATTGTACCTTTCTCAGCTCTTTGAGGGAGCTGTTTATTCAGCAGGTGCTATGTATAGTAAACTCCTGCATGCATTTGTGTTCCTATATAAATAATGAACAATCCTGTATTCACAGGCGCTTTGATAGTAGAGGGATAATATACAGCCCTTATTGTAGAGAAAAATGTACGTAAGAGTTTTACCTTGTTTCAGCAGATAAGACACATCAGGGTGGCACATGACCTTATTTTTCTTCTTTGAAACTGTGGTGTCGCAGCTCATGGGGCTGCTTGTGGAAATATGCCAGTTGTTTAGAATGCAAAGAAAAAACACTCAATATTCATGACACTCAATCCTAAAAATCATTCCAATTTCTTTTCACCAGTTAACACCCCAAATGTGGGATTTATAGATTGAATAATTAGGAGATTCTTTCCTATTTTTTTTCTCTGTTCTCCCAGCTTAACATGCAACAGCACAAGTGTAGACAAAAGCTTATGCCTGCATGTCAGTCGTAAGTTAGCAAATAGAACCAACCACTCAGCAGCTGAGTGACCATAGGCTAGTTAATGATCTCTCTGGACCTCATTTTGCCACATATGATTTGTGGGGGTAATAGAGTTTGTCTGATCAGATCATTGGAGGAATCAAATGAGATAGTGTCTACACGTTTCTAGCCCCTGAAACAGAGTGATCTGAAATAAGCCAATAATATGCCTTTACAGATGTCCCCATGTCTTTATCATTGCAATCCAGTAACTCAGTGGTCATCATCTGTGCTTGTTCTCATCACTAGATCATTGGCAACTTAATGGCAGACACAGACTTTTTTACCCAAGTAGCTCCAAAGTTGAGTTTGACAAATATCAGGCACCCAATTCATGTTTTCTGAATCCATAAACCAGTGGATAAACTTGACAGTTTCCAAGGGTGGCAATTTATTGTCGCTTCTTCTCCCTACATTCACACAGTGGCCTCTGAAAATTCTAAAATACGAAGTATCCAAGGTCTCCCAGTGGCTTGAGTATAAATGCTTAATTTGGCTTTGAGGATAACTGTCGTTTTCCCAGAGGTGATCTACAGCTGTGGGGAACACGTTGACCCCAGCTCACCATTATGGACTGGTGCCTCCAGCTGCTTGAGTGTTAAATAACTAGAAGCTCATAGTTTTGGGTCTCTGGAACCTCAGGCACCTCTTGTCTATAGGCATTGGAAGCTTATGCTACCCCCTGGGCCAAGTAATCCATCCATCACAGCCAATGATTGACTGATACACCAGGACCAAAGCCTAGCTCCAATGGGACCATAGTAACACATAAACCAAATCTGACTGATAGTAGTGCAGGCTTGGTCAGTTTATGAAGTTTTGATAATGGAACTATGTAACTCAGTCTCCAATCAATCCATATTTTGGCTACCATCAGGCTTTTCCACAGGACTTGTAGTGGCCTCGTTAAACTCTTTATAACCGGTGACGGTTCCCCCACTTTTTTTGTATTTTGTTCACACTTGGAAAATATAGGTCATATTTCAGTATTTGAGATTTGAAGGTTATAGGACTTATCTGGTCTTACTTAATACTTCATAGCCAAGGATCAAGATGAGTTTCTTATGAATGTTTCATAATTTTTGACATTTGACTAAGGAAGAGAATAGAAACAAAATATAATCTTAAATACATAAGGCCAGGTGTCAGGATGTTCTAACTGTATTACAGACAGAAATAGAGCTTAACTTATTTGTGGTGAATTGTTTTCCAGAATGGTTGGACCATAATGCTCCTATGAGATAGCAGAATGAATCTTCTGAAGACTTATCTTCAAACTGATAAAAACTAGGCTAAATGTGTTACACTCTTTGACAATGCAAAATTTTCAGGACTTCGAGTTGGAAATAATGAATATCAGAGATATGCAGCGAAACAATTTCTAGTATCAGAGATGTTGAGCTGTCACACAGTGTTATAACAAGGAGTTTGGACTGAATACATGCCCTGAGTTGAGCTGAGTTTCCCAAAATGCATCTTGTTGCCACACCCAGTGTCACCACCAATATCCTGTCTAAATGGTGCTGGGAATTGATAGCAAAGGATACTTGTCTAATTCTTTCATTTATTCCTCTGATGAGAAACTAAGGACTGGAAAACAGAATGGGCAAAGCTACACATTTAAACACACATGCAAGCATCTCCTTTCATTATGTCCTGAAGAAAGAAGAACTCCATAGGGTTCTTGCTGAAATTGTACTCCACTGGCCAGCACATGAAGGAGCCAGTGCCCAGTGTAGGTAGGAGGTATCTGAAAGGTGCTTTCTCTGAACTCTTGTTCAAGGAGGCAAATTGCTAAGTGTTCCTACGGCCCCAGAGATGAGAAAGAAGCCCATGGTGACCCAACTCACTAGATAACTGGTATCCTCACCTGCACCCCATAATGTGGGCTGGTTCAATGTGTTCTGGGATCACCTACACCAACACGGGTACTGATAGGAGTCCGTCCAGTCAGCCAAAGCGGAAAGTAGCATGGGATGGTAGTGTACTCTTGTGAACAATTGTGTAGTGGGGAGTGTTGTTGATACATTTTCTCCTCCTTTCAGACCCGGAGGAGGCTCAGTGTATTTTAGAGGTGAGAGAATTTGGAGATGATGCAGCATTTGGGTTTGCATTGGTCCATCCATGAGAAGTATGGATATATTAGTGTGATTCAGTATGGCTGCTTGAAGAGACTACTTGAAGATGTGGGTGAAGCTGGCTGGGATTCATAGGACCCTGGAGTGATCCTGGAGTGCAGTTGAGGGCTGGAGTTGTGCTACCAGGTTCCACTGTGGCCATGACTGAGTAGCCATGACTTCTCACTTCCAGCCCACATCATCAACCCCAGATATGGGCTGAGATGTTTAGAGTCCATTAGGACACAACTGATTCAGTCAAGGGAGTGAAAAATAAGGCAGATACAATTGAAGTCAGAGATGGTTCTAAATTTGAAGATCCCTCATTTGTTGGCTCTACTGATGATGGAGGTCCACGTAGCACCACAGAAGGACAATTCCAACACAAATCAAACTTGTCTATCAAAGGAGGGAGTCAAGGTAACCAATGCATAAATACCCCCCAAAGCCTCCTATCATCACCAATGAAATGGCCTCATTTCTTAAAAACCACAAACACAGAAATAAAACACAAAACAAAATATATTATCCCTGCACCCCATGTCATTCTTTTTCGAGAATTATAAACAGTTGGAGGAAGCAGAAAATAGATTGTACTGCTAACAAAACAATTGCCTCTGATGTTTTCAGGAGGAAAGGAATATTAGTGGGGCCATGATACAGCTGTGAGAAAACGTGATGTCTAACACTTCACATTTATCTCCTGAACTTATTTTTAGTATCAGCAGGCAGAGATTTTAAAAAATGACTGTGCTCATCCTAAACTCTAGAGTCACATTACTTAATGACTTATGGTAATTACCAATCAGGATGATCATTGTCATTACTATAGGGATACAGACAGGTGGTGAATGGCATCAGATTGGAGAATGACATTCATGGTATGTTTCTCACCATATCTGCAGGGAGCTGATTCTTCACCAGATTTCCAGACTAAGGTCAGGTCAAGGGCACAGTCCTCCCATTTCTCTATAGTCATATACTGCATCTTCTGTTTGAGGATCTTTGAAATAAGAGCTTTGACCTTACAGTTTTGGCATTAAAAACTGTATTCTGATGACTAGAGAGGACCTGGGGACTTTGGCTTTGCACAACTCAGCTAGGCACCGGGTACTAGGGCTGGGATGCCAGCTGTCTGGCTGTGGTTTCTAGTGTTAGACCAGCTAAAGTTCTTAACTTTTCTCTCTCCCGCTTCTGGCCACATGATGGTTGATGTTGATGTGCACCACAGCATATTGCCATGTATATTTCTGAAATTTTATGAACCCCTTCAACATTTTGCAGAGAAGTAAAGCAAATAACATTTCAACTTTTATGGTGTTCATAAAACACATTTTATAAGCATGTGAATAATGAATCAGTATTTCAGAGATCTCAAATCTTCTTTTACTAAGAAAAGATAGCTTATCCAATTTTGAAAAAATGATTAGACTTATAGAGGCTTGATGCTTCTCAACCATCACTCCTAAGTGACACTAATATAATAGAGAGAAGTGCTGTTAAGGAATAAACACAAATAAAGTGACTTCAGCCTAAAATTTCACCCTGTTGATTTATCTATTTTTTTAAACATGTTGTTTTTTTTGAATGCTATCACTAGTTTCACATGCGTGTCATTTTGTTTAGCTTTGGTTTGGTAAGAGCCCAGGAGAAGTGGCTTTTAATGGCAGGTGGAAGTCAGCGTGGTCCAGGAGCTGCTCTGCGGTGTGGTGGTCTTGGTCTTGAATTCTCCTGGAGAAGATGTAGGGAAAGCCTGCAGACAGGACTGAGCCCTCTCTGAGCAAACAGTTTTCAGCTAGTGTTTCTGGAGGACCAAGTCGCTTATTCTCTAATTAAAGTTTGCTCAGGGTAGAGGCCAGATATGGTGGCGCACACCTATAATCCCAGCATTTGGGGAGGCTGAGGGTGAGTATCACTGTGAGTTTGAGGTCAGGTGGGGTTACAGTGTGAGTTCAAGGTCAGCCTGAACTGCAGAGTGAGACCCTGTCTCAAAAACAAAGCAAAACAAACAGTCTTCAGGATCATACATTGGAAACATTTTAATTGGTCAGAGCCAGTCCAATTTTTTTGTACTGTATACACTGCCATGAAAATATTTTAATTTTTAAATAGTGTATTTCACTAATTTTCACAATGCATAATACACTCACACAATTAAAAACAAAAAACAAAGCAACAACAAAAAGCCCAAAAAAAGTCACGAAAATTTTTAGAGTGAAAAAATGTTCCTAGCCCTGCGATCACATTCCTTTAGTCCCTGTCACCATCCCCCAGCCCACCGTGATGGGTCCTGTGAGTGTTACTGCCTCACTGATGTAGTTTTCTGCAGTTTATTTTTGTGTAAAGAAGAAAATACAAATACATCGGCGTATTTTCTCTCCTTTCATGTGCAC
The DNA here is from genome assembly GCF_034190915.1 of Cavia porcellus. NCBI lineage: Eukaryota > Metazoa > Chordata > Mammalia > Rodentia > Caviidae > Cavia > Cavia porcellus. The sequence goes on from NW_026947496.1 coordinate 11,729,587, forward strand.
AAACTGCAAGAGATTGTGAGTGTGCTCTGCACCTTATTTTAAAACATTGAGTGGTGTGTTTTGGAATTCTTTTCATATGAGTGCTTGGTGAAATTTATTCCTCTCTGAAGCTCTAGAGGATCTTGACAAGAAAACCTTTCACATTTTAAAACAAAAATAATTTCTTATTTTTTGATATTTTAATGGCTTAACTTTTGCATTGCTATATTTAATCAGTATGGAAAGCATTTTCAGGAGCTTGAATCTAACATTTTTTCACGTGGCAAGCCAGTTGTCCCAGCTGTGTTTATTGAATAATCCATCTTTTTCCCATTTACTTGAAATGCCATGTTGCCCATTAATAAATTATTATAAACATCCATGTTTTAAAAAAATCCCCACTCTAGCTCCCTGATTGATTTGTCTGGACCAGAACAGTAATGTACTATTTTAATTTTCCCAGTATTGTATTTTGTCAGTTGAAGAGGAAAATCTCCTTTGTTTTTATTTTCAAAATGTCATCATTATTTTCTTATCTTTTATTTTACGGATTTATAACTACTTAGTTGAACTAAAAAGATCTCTTGCTAAAATGCTGCAGTTACATTAAATTCATCAGTGAACTTGGGAGTAGATGTTGGCCTTCCATTTGGAGCTCGTAATGTCTCTTCATTGATAAAACTCTGCTGGTCTTCTGTGCCTTATCAGTCAAATTTTATAGTTCCTTTATTTTCTTCACAGGTTTTTTGTCATTTCTTAAATTAATGTTTAAGAATGACATCTTCCTCCCCACCTTACTGTATTGCCTAACTGGTTTTTTGTAAAATAGTTTGCTACCAATTTTTAAAATAAATGTATCTATTTTGTTTTAACTTTTATTATGGAAAATTTAAATCATACCTAACTGAAGCAATCCTCCAGTGAAGCCTTGAATTATCACCCAGCCACACAGCCAATCTCACATCTTCCTCTTCAACTTGGCTTGTTTTGAAGCCATTTCAGACAACATATTTCAGTGTACATTTCTGAAAGATACGACACCTATCTTTAAAAGCATAATGACTACACCATTACTGCATTTATGTAATAGTTACAACAGGTCTTAAAATCATTCAACACACTCAACGTGCATATTTTTCCAGTGATCTCTTATTAGTTCTTTGAGTCAAGTTATAAGTACATTTCACGTATTATAATTTCTTGATGTTTCATAAATATCTTTTAATTGGCAAGTTAAGCTCTCTCTGTCTCTCTTTTTAAAATTTATTTTGAAGAATTGAGGGCTTTTTCCTCTCATGTCCCTCCCCTTCTGATTCTTTTTCTGTTTGAAGCCAGTGGTGTCCTTTCATATGCTCTTCTGTTTCCTGTGTCTCTTCCAATCCTGTCATCAACGTCTGCCCAGTCGCTGTTAGTCTCCGTAGCTCATCTCCCTCAGATGTCCAGGATGAGCCTCTGGGATGGTTCCCTGACTTCCTGCCTACCTCCGATGGCTTCTGTGCACCCACCGCCTTGCAGGTCAGTTTGGCAGACAGTGAGGATTTGGGCTCATGAGGCTTCTGCTCTTGGGCTAACAGACCCCTCTGGCATCCCTCTGGTTTCTGTGCATGGGTGCCAATTCCACAAGGATCTATCTCATGGTGTTTACGTCTGTCCCCACCTTCTACTGTCTAAGTTCCGCAAAAATATCATCTCGTCTCATTTTGTTATAGATCTTATCCATGTTTGTACAAATTTTATATTCTGTCTCTACAGGGAGATTCAGGAAGATTAAAAAAAAACACTTTTATTGTCCCTAGACACCTTACCAAAATATGTGATTTAAAATTGTATTTAGTTAATCCTTACTGGATTTCCTAGGTGGAAAGATCATACTTCCTGCTTTTAATTTTATGTGTTTTTGTTGTTGTTTCTAGGAGATTCTTCTTGTTCTCTTCTTGTCATTTTGTTGATCTTATCTCATTGACTTAAACTTCTTCAGTGTCACTGAGGATTCTACCTGGATTATTCCAGAAGTTCTTTTTGTTTGTTTGTTTGTTTGAATTCAGTTTTGGTGGGAACTAATCTTTTTTTTTTTTTTTGGTTCTCATTCAATTTGGTTTGTGACCAGAATCATGAAATGAATGAAGTTCCTGACCTGAAGTACTATTTTTTTTTTAGTTTAATTTCACTGGTACACTTTAGATCAAACATAATGATTACATTCATCATAGGGAATTTATATCTGTACATGATCTATCCTGATTCTTCTTTAGGCTGATTCCCTTGTCCTCCCTTCAACCTTTCTTCCCCTCCTCACCTACAAAAGCTTTGTTCCCATTCTTTCCTTCTATTCTTTTTTTCTTTTCCCTCCCTTCACTTCCTCCTCCACCCTCACTTGTCCCCTTCCCATTTAAACATTTTATTCCTACATCCCTTATCTACCATCCATTTTGATCCTTATTTACCCTTTATCACACAAGAGAAGCAATGTGTTATTTTAACATGTATCTGATTTATTTCACTTAAGAGTATGATAATGAAGTGTTTCTGTTCACCTAAAAATATCTCGAATTTATCTTTCTTTATGGCAGAGAAGTAGTCTATTGTGTATAATAGCAATATTTGCTTTATTCATTCATCCATTAATGGGCATCTGGGATGTTTCCAACATTTAATTATTGCAAATTGTGGTGCTATAAACATGGGTGTCCACATTTCACTGTGGTGTGATGCTTTCAACTCTTTGGGGAAGAGCCCAAGAATAATTAAACTCTAGTTTTGGTTTTTTGAGGAATCTCCATACTGATTTCCACAGTGGTTGCACTAATCTATGTTTGCACCAATGAGGGAGAAAGAAGATTCTTTTCTTCCCACAGCCCCGCCAGCATTTGTTATTTGTTGATTTTCTTGATGATAACCATTCTTTCTGGAAAGATGGAAATTCCAGTGCTGTTTTGACTTCTATTTCTCTAATGACCAGTGATATTGAACATTTTTTCATATGTTTATTTACTGTTTGTGCTTCTTCATCTGAGAAACATCTATTCCTTTCAGATATTTTATTTCATGTTTGCATTCATAAAATTAGTATCTAGGTCTGTCAGTTTTGGGAGATGGTGAATTTCTGCCAATAATTGTGAGGACCACCGGCTGGCTCACTGGCAGGCTCTTTTCCTTCCATCTGCTTAGCAATGGCAGTAATTTATGGAGACTGTGTGTGTCTTTTTCTCAGACGGATGGGCCAAGAACAGCTGGGCAACTGGCTTTGCATCGAGTCACACCAGCTAGAGAGGCAGGTGGTAGATCCCCTGGTGGATGGAATGGGAAATCATTGGAGTTCACTGAAACGTTGTTGAAGACATTTATGATGGTTGCTCATGTGCACTTTTGATTCAACAGTTATTTTTCCACTTTTACCTTCCTGCCCAAGAAATAACTTAAACAACGTGTGAGTGAGAGTAGCTGGTGTGTTAGGGATATCTTTGAATCTCCTCTAAAACATTGCATGCTAATATAAAAAGTAAATTGTTTTTTAAAAACCCATGTGCTTTAATAATTAGATATGACCATTAATGCATCATATAATGCACAGGTCAGATATCTCAAAATCACAGCACCTTGGATGAAAACAAATTTTCTTTTATATAATCCATTGCACATTACACATTTTATATTGTGGTTAATATGATCAGGAATGCTGTCAATTAAAGAAGTTTTGAGGTTCATCTGTTGAACCTGTGTTTGATGAACATTAAGTGTCTTGGTTACTTTTCTCTCATTGCTAGGACAAAATATCCAACACCCAAAACAAGGGAAGGGAAGGTTTATTTAGCTCAGTTTGTGGAGGTTTCAGTCCATCATCATCATCTGGCTCCAAGTCAGGGTGGGATGTCACTGAGGCAACACTTCAAGGCAAAAGCAGCCAGAGCAAAAGGGGCAAGAGCAGGCGTCTTCTCCTCCCTTATATTGTACACAGGCCACTCCACACCCTCCAGGTGAGGCTCTCACAAAACCTCCTTGCCCTCCTCTTGCACAGGACCGGATGTTTACAAAGTAAGAACCCTGGCTCCCTGCTGAGTCTCAGTTAAATTTTTAAACTTTTCAAGTTGACACAGTGTGTCAACCATGGCATTAAGTAAAAGTTTAAGTTACAGTGTCCTTGTTCACTTATTTAACAAAAATTGATTTACTTTGAGTGAATCATCACATTCTTTTCTCTAGCCATCCTATGCACAAAGCTGAAAACTATGAGAAAACATTTTCACTCACCTCATTTAATGACTCTTTTTGATGAGGGTAATTTCAGGATAGAGATGATTTAAATGACTATAACATCATTAATGATAATCAGTTTTGTTCATGAACTAGGTAAGGCTACTAGTTATCAAATGATTTTAGTTTTGGCTCATGATCCATAGCATTTAGTATATTTAGATACCTTGGCCAAAACGGCATCTAAAAATACCTTAGTGGATGTTCTCAAGGTAAAGTAGGAAATCATGCATGGGCAGAGACGGAGGGGAGGGGTGTACCGAGGACCCTCCCAGGTGACAGAGTGATGCTTGATGGAACAGAGAAAGATGTAACTTTGACCATTTTCCTTGCTCTCCAGTTTTTCCAAATCTCCTTGTCTAGAAAAGCTGACGAAATGAGGACATTTTATTTGCCTTTGAATCAGACAGCTCGCCAAGTGTCGTTAAGGATGGCTCTGCTCCTGAATCATTAAAGGCCAGCGAAGGAGCCGTAATGAAATATGCCGTTTTTTGTGACATTCCGTAGCATTGCCCTTCGCTGCAGCTGCCAAAAGTGAGCAGCTGCCTCCTCCGTTCCCCTGCCATTTCCTAGCTCTGCTGAAAGAGGTCAGCTCTGTTTTCTCATTACCGATCTTTCTACAGGCTGGGCATCTGGATTCGCTGTCCTCTTGTACTCTAATTCAATATTTTCTGCACCTCATAAGTGATACAGTGGACAGAATGGGCAACTGATGGCAACAAACACTATGGTGTGTGTTCCCCATGATTCAGTCCCAGAGGTTTCATCCCAGAAATCTGGCTAACATACGTGGTAGTTTTCTGCTAATATGACATAAAAGCACTCTCTCATTATTGGTATACATTTGTGATTCATAACAATTACCTTCTTCTTGGGGAACTGGTATACATGCATCCCACAGTTTGATCAGATTTACTCCCTCATTGTGATTCCCTCCCTTCGCCCCCCTCCCCAGGCTCTCTTCCCATCTCTGGCCAGACATTCCTCAGAAGAAGTACAAATGGCCAATAATTACATGAAAAGATGTCCAGCATCCTTGGTCATTAAAGAAATACAAATCAAAGTGACACTGAGATTTCATCTTGAGTAAGTATGGCTACCATCAAGGAATCTAAGAAACAACAAACGCTGGTGAAGTTGTGGAATAAAGGAGTCCTTCTGTGTGGTTGTTTGGGACAACACTATGGAGATCAATGTGAAGATTCCTCAGAAAAGTAAAAACAGGATCCCGTTTGACCCAGCTATACCTCTTCTGAGGGAAAGAATTAAAGTCATCATAGCACCATGCTATCTATGTACTCATGTTTGTGGCAGCAAAATTCACAATAGATAAATTATGGGAGAGGTCTCTTAAGGGTGCGGAGGGGAGAGAGTAAAGACAGAGGTCAGCATTTCTTCCTGCTTCCCCAGCTCTCCGACATTTACAAAGGAATACACTTGCCGATGAATAAATGGGGTTCTCTTGCCTTTGGTTATAGAAAAATCTGATGCTCTAGAATAGTTGAAGAGTTTTCTTAGAGGGGCTTTCTAGCACTGCCCATTGCCTCTGTAAACCTAGCTAAAAAACTTTGAGAAGTTCCCATTAAAAAACAGGATGGAATGCCCAACAGGGCATCAAATGCCTTCATAAAACTGGGCTGTGGTCTGCTTGGACTGTGGGGGCTTCAGGTCAGTTCCGAAACACCATGGGGGAAGAGGATTCTTCTGGAATAGACTTGAATGATCTATGGCTACCATGTGCAGAATAGGTCTGTACCATTTCTGGAAAGACCTCCAATCTCCCACTGCTTGGTATTTGGAAATCTACTACAGTCTTCCCTTCTGCTCACGCAAACACTTCACCACCCTGTGGTATTTTACAATCAAATGAAGGGGTCAAATTTTCCTCATGAAAGCATGTTTCCATGGGCAAAGGGAGTAGGCAGAGGCACCTGATTTGGGGGAAGATGGGCAATGGAGTTCAGGGAGGGGATGATGAAGAGAAGGAAGAAAGGGCAGCAAGTAATGGGGAAAATGCACAGAATATTTTCACGTACAACACTAAAGAGAAATCTCCTGTGTTACCAGTTTACTTCTGAGCAGCCCTGGTGAGGATGCATAAGATTTTGCCTACATGGTGACATAAGACATCGAGGTATTTTGTAGCCACATAGGTTCTGAAAGACACTGAATACAGAAAGAATCACAAATCACAGATATTCTGGACCAATCCAGCATCTTAATTTTTCTGGCTTAATGCTTCTGATGCCATTGCAATATTTCAGGACACCAGTGCTATAGTTTCTGAATGTGTTCTAGATCCTTGGGACTCATTGTGGACCTGCGATGTCAGGACTACCTGGACATTTGCTGGACATACAGCATCTCGGATCCCACACAGAGTTACTGAAGGCAAACAAAGCAATCTCCAGTTTGCAAACTGTGGTTCTAGATCACCTCTTATAATTGGCTGCACAAAGTGTCTGTCAGAGTGGAACAAAATGACTTTTATAGGGGAAATCCCATGGAGACAGCATTTTCTCATTACCAGAGCTGAACTCTGTGACATGGCCCTGAGAGGGACCAGGCTAATGTTCATTTAGTGTACATCTGGCCTCCCTGGTAAAAGGGATTAAGAGCTTTGAAAGAGAAGCAACATCACAATATGTCTGCTACTGAGACTCTTTAGTCCTTGGATAAAGATATTTCATTCTAAGCCCTGGAGCAATACCAAACACTTGTTTAATTTGTGGCTTTTTTTTTATTAGCAGAGAAGTGACAAAACTCATGTGGCAGCTGGAACTTCATATCCACTCTTCCAGCCCCAAGATGACGCACAGAACCCGTTGGCTTCAACCAGCCAGGAAATCAGACCCAGGGACTTACCCGTCCCTCTCACTGGCTCCTTATATTAATGTGAGCGTCAGGGTCTCAGGATGATAGTGATATTAGGCGAGTGCCATTAGAACTCCAAGATAATGTATAATGTAGAACTTTGATTTAATACAAAATGCTAGCACATTTCAGAAACATTCAAGGTATTATTTGTACTTAAGAATCACACATTGTGTGTCTGCAAGATCCTGTAGGGCCCAATCCTTCCTACTGTTTATCACTGAAGGATTCAGATGAAAAAGGATGGTTTAGTCAGTCACATGGTAGTCAGTACCATCAACTATACATTGAAAGATGCCATGCTTCTTTTTGAGAAATCAGTTATTTTTTAAGTAAAGAAAAATGACCAGGTCAGGAGCTATAGTTCAGTAGAAGAGTGGGTTCCTCTGGTGTGTGTGAGACTCCAGGCTCAGTCTTCTGCATTGCGAAACAAACAAGCAAACACCAGGAGAGCTCGAAACCATCATCATATGGCAACGTCCTTTTTCTGTTTCTGAGGACACAGGTGCAGAGCCCCAGGACATGACCTGAAACACTCTTGAGAGTTGGGACCAGCCAAAAGTTTCCCTAGTTGAATGACATGACAGAATATCCTAGAAGTAACTGTCACCAGTTGCAGGATGGACCAGAGGGACTGGAAATGCTCCAGTCACAAAGTTCCCTCAGGCCCCAGGTGCACAGAAAAGGTGCAGACCATTCCACCAAGGGTCCTGATAGCAACCAATCAGCTTCCTGCATCCCATTACCCAGAATCCTACATTCCTCCCAGCTGGAGTTTGCCTTCAGCCTTCCTGTTTGTGACTTGACAAAATCCAGTACCTGTATTGGCTCCTATGCACTTTGGAATGTGAGCTTGGTATCAACCTTTTCATAGAAAAGCAAAGACAACGCAGGGAAATATGTGACTTTTGTCATGAAATGCTTCCATCTAGGATGTTTAGCTATGAAAGCAGATGAAACATATAAGATGAATACATTTTCATCAGGGGAAGGAAGATGAGCTGAGGGGCTTCATTACCTAGTGTTGACATTCTATGGCTCAAAGGGTCATTTGAGTGCCCTAGATAGCCCAGGTTTGTGACTCCCATCTTGGAATAATTATTATTTTCCCTGCCTCTGCTCCATTTGATTTGGGCCTTAAATTATTCAATGTATAAAATTTCCAACTTTGAATGTTAAAAAAGATCATTAAATATAACCACTGCCGTGGTATACAAGACCTTGATCCAGGTGACCCCCTCTACCATGCCAGTGTAATATCCAATATTTTCTGGTGTACTCTGGTTCCATCTCCACTGAGCTACTGGGTTCCCAGAACACACTATGTTGTTTGATTTTTCTGTGAATTTGCTTGGAGTTGTTCTTTCTGCAGAAGGGAATTTATTTCCTCCAAAATCTGCCCAGTCAACTCTTCTCCTTTCCCACTTGTCTCCTCATATTGGCCTTTGGAGAAGCCTCAGGTAGAAACTCCCATTTTTTGGTCTTCATGTCCTTTGATACTCTGTTGAATATCTATGGTGTCAGTCATCAAACCCAGTGTGTGACACATGGTGGAAATTCAATACAAATTTATGCAAAAGAGGAGGGGTGAAGGAAAAAGAGAAGGAAAATAGAAGGAAGGAAACAGGAGAGAAAGAATAAACCAGCTGTTTTCACTGTGGAGTCAACAGCTGCTTAAAACTTGATTTGGGGAGCAACTTTGGTACGAGACTCTGAGATTGCTCTCCGGTTCTGTGTCCATATTTATTTTCCTCTTGTCTTGTTTTCATTGCTTGTAATACAGCCTCAAGGAAAAACTAAAATCTCTCATGCACTTTTGGAGACAGCACAGGTAGGTAAGAGCAATGAGGTTGTTTATTCTTCAGTGCTGCAGGGAGAAGATTCTGGTCAGAAAGAAAAGGGGAAGGCAATTTTAAGAAGGATGCAGCAGATTTGTTTCCTAGAGCTGATGGGTAAAATTTAAAAAAATATGGTAGGGGATCTGCCTGGGACCGTGAAATGTCCCAGGAGTGTCAGTACTGGTGGAAAGTCCTGCAAACCATCATCTGGCTGAATTTCAAAGTCACCGATACATTTATTTTAATACTATTTGCGTGAGGACAGAATCAGTACAAAGGAGTTTTTATTCCATGAGGATCTCATTAAAAGATAGATGCTTATAAAAAGAAGGCTTTAAGATGTCAGTGCATTTGGCTAAATATATGTTTCTTCACGTCCTCACACGGTGTTTCTTAGGTGTAGTCCAGAGGCAGGCTGCACCTGAGTCACCTGGGCAGCTTGTTAGGATGCAGAGTCTCGGGCCCTCCCTCAGACGCACTAGGGAGCTGATTTTCCACAACCACTGCAGTGTGAGGGCCACAGGCGAGGCAGGGCTCTGTGGCCCTTCCACACCGTTTTCTACCTGCACGGGAGTGAGCTTCGTAGCAAGGCAGCACCTTCACAGGATGGCTGAATTGTAGAGCCACGGTACCCCACAGACCTGGGCAACAGAGTGACTTTTACCCCAGCCATGCTTCTGCCAGGAATGAGCCCTGAGACTCCATGCTCCTGACTGGGATGACTGGGAGAGTCTAGAGACTCTAAAAAGTTGCAGCCGAGGTTGAGAAGGTGCAGTCACAGCCAGCCTGAAACCTTTTCTTTGAATTTCCTGCATCAAAGAGAACTGCATCTGATTTCCCAGCTGGCTTACTTGGCTGTGCAGGGAACTTCCACAGCAAGCTCTGTCCAGCCTGAGAATGTGTGAAGGCTGAATGGAGCTTTGCACCTAGTGGCCAAGAGGTGAAATGCAAGAGAAGAAAAAGGGAAGCGGAAGCGGGAAGCGGAAGTTTCTCAGGCACCGGAAGTGCTGACATTTTCAGGGTCGCAGATTCACCAAGCAGTGGGGGCCCTGTACTCTGCAGCTGACCAGCTGTCCCTTAGTATTGGATAGGCATTATGTTGTATGGAGTTTTGGGAAACTAGAAATATGTTGAAATGGACTTTTCTATCATATTAAAAATAATTTTGATACCACAGGGTACCTAAATCCATTACTATTTCAAAGTGTTAAGAATCCACATAAGAGTTTTTATTACCAGCTTATTTGGGGCAGATGTATATTTCCATAGGATCACTGCGGGAATTATTCAGGACAATGATTTCTGCATCGTGTAAATCCCCTAAAGTTGCTTTTGAAGTTGTCCAACTTCTTAAACATGGGTATTGTCTGGGTTTAAGAATCACAGCAGAGTAGCTCAAGTAGAAACTTATTAAAAGAAGTTTATTTTTTAAGTAGGAAATGCAGAGCCTGGGTTGTTGCTATTGTGGTTCAAGTAAATCAGTCTGTCAAATACCCCTTTTCTTTCTGTACTGAAGAGTCCTCTAAAAGATGGAGAGTAATACAAATGCATTGGGGAATAATCCTTTTGAACAGGAATGATTGGAAACAGGGCAAAGTGAACAAGCAACAGCAAGACAAATTATGTGCTCAGGAATGTTTTTCCTACTACTATTATGAACCACAGAAGAATCAGCTGTATGAAGCATCTTGTGGTATTAAGCCTCCTGATCCGGCCTTGAAGGGAAGTTAAATGAACTGTTTCAGCTAAGAGGTTAATTACCTTTGACGTGATCCAGCAGAGGGCGCTGTACATCTGTCCTTATGTGTATATTTAGTCGTATATTGCACACCATCAAATATGTCCTGTATTACACCTCGCTGTAATGCAGCATAGTACATTTGTATGTTTAGCATTCTTTTCCAAAGCAAATTTGATGAGCAACTGTTTCTGTGTGAAAACACAGCTTGCGAAAGAAAAACACGCGGCCATGCTTTCACCTGTGACTCAAGCAGGTATTTTTGAACCTGTCCTCATCCGTATCCACACACATGTGTAATAAGAAAAGTGAAGACTTAAAGAAAGAGAGCAACGTTCTTTTTTCCTGATTCGGATTTTTAACAGCAGGATTTCCTGCACTTTTATTTATTTATTTTTCTCCTCCCGGGAAAATAAACATTTCTTGGAAACGACTTTGACAGCCCACACCCCAGAAGAAAGGCTGCTGATCTGAAGTGGTTTGCCCTGTTCCAGGCTGCAGAGCCCGGAGCCGCCGGGGCGCACGGCTGCGCGGCTCCCCGGTCGGTCCCGCAGCGTTGCTCCAGAGGCGGCGCCCGGCGTGCGCACTGCGGCGAAGGCGCGGCTGCAGGCAGAGCTCCCTCCTGAGCGCCCCCGCCTGTCCCTTTTATTTCAGACCCCCAACCCTGGCCCAGAAAGCTTCCTGGTCTGCTACTGGGGTGGGAGGCAGCTTCCCGCCCTGGCCGCGGCGCGCACGGTCTTGGCGGGTGCTGGCGCTTGGTTCCTCCGCTCCAATCTTCCCACTCCGGGTGAGCTGGCCTCGGGGAGCCGGCGGAGCATTGAACACGGCAGAGCAGGCCCTTAGAGCTGGGGACTCGGCTTCTCAGCCCCGCGCAGAGCGACGCGCTTTGCAGGGCAGCACCACTTAGCTGCAGCGCTCGCGAAGGGAAGCGCCCTGGTCTCCAGGTGACCTGCGCAGCCCGCCGCCCTCGCGGTGACCGGGTTTCATTACGGCGGTCTGCAGAATTTCAGCCCTGCTGGAGGGCGAATGTGTCTTCCTCGGTCTTTAGGAGAGGGGAGCTTGCTTCTTAATTCCTCTGAAGAGCTTATTAGTTCCTGTTGGAGAATCCATTGCGGAACAGAGAGTTTTAAACTGTGACACTTTCTGAAACTCGCAAGATAAAAGATAACGTTGGTTGTCACTGTCACCCTGTAGTGGAAAATGTTAGTGATCACAACGTCTTGGGAAAGGCTTGAAGAAAGGGATAAACGCTGGCTGGCCCATGAGACTTCAGCTCTGCGGAAGATCTGCAGGACGATAACTTTCACATCTCTCAAACTGTTCTGTTAAAGATTCCTCTTCATTTCTTTCCCCTTTATCAGGAAAAAATGGTAGACTTCACTACTAGTGTGTGTAACAGTGAATACCGTAACTATTCAAATATACAGACTCTGGGCAAATTAACAGTTACTAAATGAGAACATTCTGGTATCACAGCCCAAGCAACCAGGGGCCGGGAGCGGCTTTCTCTCCAGCAAACCAAGCTAAGTGCTGCCTCCTCTGCCTGCACCAGCCTGATAAAAGGCCTTCGAAAAATGACAGCTCAGGGCGGTGAAAAGGGCACCCTGTCCGGGTTGGAACATGCCTGGCTTTTCTTTTCTGAAAAGCAGTCAATATGACTCAGAAATTACCTTCCAATGACCTTCTCATAATATGAAAAGCCAGTGAGGATTTAGGGACTCCATGTGCCTATTGAAACGCTCCTTTGTGATGGTCTTGATGGGGCTGGTCAGGCTGAGGAATGAAAGGAATTTAGGGTTGGGTGAGGGAACAAGCCCTGACTTGGCGTCCCTGGGAACTGCAATGCTTCTTGAAGCAGCGAGGAAAGGAGTTTAAAAAAATTAAAAGAAAACTTTCAAACACTCAAAACTTAGTGATAAAATAAGCCTTCTTGAGAATAGCATTCGGACTTATCACACTTTTCCAGTTTTTGTTTCTTTCTCTGATTTGCTTTGCTAAAATCTTACAGCAGATCTAATTCATTGTGCTGCACCTTCCCTGCGCGCTTCAGCTATGTCTCCAAAAATATTTATGCTTCCTTACCATTGAAAGAGTTTTGGCCCAGACAGGACACTGTAGCCAGTAAAGCCAAGGAGGTCCTATCTCCCCCACCCTTAGGAATTTACCTCTGGCGCCAAACAAAGACCAATGGGCTACCTGTGCATCCCTAATGCCCCCTTAGGTTCCACCCCAAACCTAGGCTACTTATGTGCCTCACTCCACGTGTTCCATGAGAGATTGGCGACGGGGGTGGGGTGGGGGCGATGCCACGCCCCAGGGGATTGGGGGTGTCTCTCCCCACATTCTCAAAATAAAGGTCTTTTATATTTCATACTTATGTTTCAGCTGCCGCCGCTCCCCTACAATTCTATCAACCATCACAATGCTGTTATGCACACCTTACAAAAGTAATGCCATCAGTATCATGTACTGTCCAATTTTTAATCAAAAGTTTAATTTTTTTGGGGGGGAAAGTTAGGATCCACACAAGGTCCACCCTTTCCATGTTATTGTTGATGGATGAAGTTTTAATAGCATTCTTAGTTGGGGTTCAAACATTGTCCAGACTTTTGAGCACAGTGGCTGGAGGGTAATAGAATTAGAGAGATGGTGGAGACACAGAGACAGAAAAGAGAATGCAGTGGTGTGTGTGAGCCAGGTGAGAGAGCTGGCCCTGAGATAGAAAACGCTTGCTTTTTTTTGAAGCTCTTTGGGGTTTAAGCAGCTCTCAGTAGGACATCCTCTTCTTCCCTACTGCTTGGTTTCTAGATTAGACACAAGGAAGGGTGATTTCTCGCTTAATTCCCAGGATGCTATTCAGATTGGGTACCAACAAGTCTACCATGTAGGTGGTGGAAGTTGGCAAAGAGCCTAGCGGAGTATCCAGGATGACAGTGGGCAGAACTCAGATAGGTCAAGCCTGGCGGATAAGTGAGGCCAGTGGGCTTAACTAGAAGATAGTCTTTATTTTGTATTTGTTTTTAAAAAGATACTCAATAACTATTTTACATGGAATGTTACAGGAGGCAAATTAACTTACCAAAAATAATGGAAAATGACCAAAGGATCCTACAATTAAATCCCTGTTCCATGTTGATTCATTACTTATTTTCATGTTTTTATTAACATGTAGGATTTAAAAAAAAATTATTTTGGGATAATTGTTGATTGTCATACTGTTTTTAAGAAACTAGCACAAAATTTCATTTAAAATTTACCTAGTTCCCACGATGGAACCAACTTGCAGAATAATGGCAATATCAAAATCAGGATACTTACTGTAATAAAATCATAGCATTGCTATCACTGTACAGGCTACTCATCTGGCCTTTTAAAAAATAACTCACATGATTTTCCTCCCTATATAAGTGCTGGAAACCATCAATTTTTCATTGTATAATTTTTCACTTTAAGAATGCCACATAAATGCAATCAAGTCTGTGATATTTGGAGATTGGCTTTTTCACTCACTAGTTGTTTGGCAATACATCCGAATTACTGGGCATATCAATGCATTGCTTCTTTCTATTACTTACTTTTGAAAGAGTTTCATCAGACACAAAACTGTTTGTTGGTGGTTTTCCCCTCAACACTGTGAAAAGTTTCCCTTCTCTTTCTTGTTTGCATGGTTTCTGAGCAGAAGTTTATTGTACCTCATATCCTTGACCCTTGCTGAAGTCCTCTATATTTACATATCTTTCTAATTGTGCCATGACCTCAAATTTTCTGATGAATCTAAGAAGCATTGTTTGTGTTGGCATGAACCTGTAATCCCAGTGTTAGACTGGTGTTGCAAGGAAGACTCCAAGGGCCTCGCTCTCATGTAACAACAAAGGGGTTTTTATTATTCCGTGTACACGGGGTCCTCCAAACAGGTGGAAACGGAGAACCCTGAGTTGGGGCAGGGCTGGTGTTTTTAAGGGGGAAAAACTGCAATGTAAGCATTTATTACAGAAGCCAATCATTACAGTTAGTGCAGAGCGGTGGGCATCTTATCTATCTGCTATTGGTCAGTTCATAAGGGGTGACCAGCAGGTCAGAGTTAATTAACTGTCTTTGTTCTGCACAACTTGTCTTTAAGACACCTGGTTTTTGTAGACTTGAGTCTGACATATTTTACAACCCTGATTAGCATAATGGCAGGCTCTATCTCTGAGTTCCCTGGCACAGCACATCCCCAGCATATCACAGCCACAGAGGTTGTTTTTATTTCTGCAGGGCTGAGTTAGGACTGAGTCCCGAGGCCCAGTGCTGTTTCTAGCTGAGAAACAGCATCTTGTTTTTAACCTTTAAATTTTTGGTTCTACACCAGTACCCTGGGAGGCTGAGACAGAAGAATCACAGGGTTCAGCTCAGTCTGGGCAACTCAACAAGACAAGACCTTATCTCAAAATAAGTAAGAAGGGAGGAGGAGGATGTTGCTCAGTGTGAAGGTCCTGGGTTCAATTCCCAGAATGGAAGCAGAAAATGAAGATGGAGGAGAAGGAGAAGGAAAAGAAGAGGAGAAGAAAGGTGAAAATGGGGAGGTAAACAGGAGGAGAAGAGGAGGAGGAAGAGGAAGGTGAAGAGCAGCTGTTGATTTTTCAGTTTGTTTAATGTTTTCCTGTTGTCAGCAGGGAAGAAATGACTTCCAAGCTCTTCCTGTGTTGAGTTAGCGAGGTCAGTGGGTTTGACAGGGAAGTTTCAGACAGGACACCCAGGGAACCAGGATATAAGATTTTTAGGTTACTTGTGGCTCTTTCCTGAATGAGGAAGGACTCGTTTTGAGCTTTGAGCAAGTTTGGGTGGCAAAAGATGGAAATTATCATGGTCTTCCTCGTCCCAACAAATATTTCTTAAATGCTAAATTGAGATCGAAAAGGTAACCAAAAATAAGCCTCGTATTTAGTGAGCTTAGAGTCTAGGTGGGGATAAAAAACTAATGAACAGGAAGAAAACTAACTGCATGAAGGATATATGAGGTGTGGTAAATTAAAAATTTATTACACTAAAAAGACAGGGCCATAAATCTCCCCACAATGCTCTCTCTCAATTCAGACACACCCACCCCATGGCTCTCGGCACTTTCTGAACCAATTCTGCAGGTCCTCTTTCATGAGTGTCTTCATAATGTGTGACAAAGCACACGGCATTGCTGAGCGTCATTTAATAGAAAGGCAGGCCTCTACCATCATTAGGCTGTCTCCTTGTTCCCCGGGTCTGGGACCATGTGACTTCTGGCTCTTCCTCCGATTAAAAATGATCATGAAAGGTAAACATCTGGAGCCAATTCAAGACGTGGAGGCAGCCACAAGAGTGCAACTGAAGACATTCAGGAAAGAGAATGTCCAGAACTGCTTCAGAAAGTTGCAATTGGGATAAGTGTGAGTCCTTGGAGGGGGATTAATGGAAACATGTCTTTTACTATACCATGGTTTTTAAAAAAGTGAGAAACAGAGAGAAAAGAGACGAGCTGAGAACAAGAAGGTAGTCCACCGTGATTCCCTCAGTGACCACCTGTTCCCACCATGTGTTAACAGTGCATTCAGCTGTGAACTCATCAATCCATAAACCCACCCATGAGTGTTACCCTTCGCCTTTCAGCCAGCTGAGAATCTTGGGGGACATTTGTGGTCTAAATCATAGCAGTTTTTCTAAGTTTTCACACTGAATTTTAGGTTAGCTCATTGAGGATAACATCTCCCTGTGATAATCATTCATCAGTTTATATATCTGTACGTAGCTGTCTTTTTCCTCTGGCTGTTTCCTTGTCTTTGTCTTTCATATTCTGCATCTCCACAGTCACGTTCTTAGGTGCTCATTTATTTATTCTCCTTCAGAGTCTTCATTCTGATGTGAAGCTCGCAGTCTTTCAACAATCCTGGAAAGTTTCCAGCCATAGTCTCTGTAAATATTGGTTTTCTAAGTAATGTCAATCTGTTTCCTAGGGTTTTAATTCAGTGTAGAATAGATTATTTTATTCTCAACTCTTACTCTATAGCATATTTTCTTCTTTTAGTCTTCAGTCCATACTAGATCCATTTCTAGTTTACTAGTTCAATTTTCACTATTTCCATTTTTCTCTGCTTCAATAATCCTTGAGTTTTATATTGCTAATGGTTCTATTGCATTCTTTTGCAAATCTTTTGGTTGCTTTTAGGATCTTAGGTTTTTTCTCATGCTTCTAGTCAGTGTCACTTCTTATTGCATAATAAACATAATTATTTTGTATTCAGAACTGCTCATGATTCCGAGCTTGCTGTTTATCTTTTTTTTTCCTTGCTGGCTCTCACTCACGACGCTTATTCTCCCTGTATACTTTTGATGAGTGGCTTTAAACTATAAACTAATTTCCCTGGAATTTAATTTTTGGGAATGCTTTGAGGCCTTTGTTATCATTACATTCTTTCTTCGAGGATTCACTGTTATTTCTGCTAGCTCCCGGGGGCATTCATTACCCAATGTTAAAGTAAATTAGATTATCCATTGGAGATATTTTTGGATTACATAGTTAGTATGAACTGGGGCCAAGTTGTATGTGAGGTCCAGTTGGTTGTTATACATTTTCAGGGTGATTTGTTTTGTCTTCTACTCAGCACAAGAGTCATGAGAAAAAAGTTTCCAACTGAAAGTTCTAGCACTTCTTCCCCGTGATGTTAAGCCTTTTTAGGCCATTAAAGGTATCAGTTGTATGTCTGAATTTTCTACATGATTCCTAATTTTGTTGAATCCAAGTTTTATTGCCTATTGTCTATGGTCCTTGTAATTCTAAAAATGAGATACATGATCATATATTTTGAGAGTCAGTGTCAGAGAAAAATACCAGTGTGGGTGAGTTTTTAATCTAAAGGTTTCACTTTCACAGTTTTCCTCTTTGGAGATGCTTCATTTTTGGAGACTTAGCATCAAACTGAATAAGATGCTTCTTGTATTTTACTGAATTTATGCAGTATTTCCCTTTATATGGCTTTATTCTGAATCACTTAACTCTATCAAAACCAAAATTCATGCATCATTTTAATTAGCAAGTCTACTTGTACAAGTAGACTTTGTAGCTTTGGCAGGAATACTTACACAGGTCCAGGATATAGATATATATATCTCCTTTTTTATTCACTGGAGAATTATGTGTCACAGTGAAAAGGTAAAAGTACTTATTAATGACAATTCAACCTCATGGAGTGACATGGGGCAGTCATGAAAAACAGGAATACGTGTGCCGGCATCTGGTGATTGCCAAGATTCATAGTTAGAAAAAACCAAAAAAGACAGAACTTAGCATTAGAGTGCATACCCCTATTTTTAAATTATATTTTTGGTGTCTCAAAACATTCCTGGTAGAAGTGGTAATAGCAACATCAGATGCAGAAAAAAATGATAATAAAATTTCCTCTGCTTCTTGCCTTTCATGTCTAGATTTCAAAGAGCATATATTATCATAACATTGAAGCATTAATAGACTACGCATTTATTATATGTCTGAAAGATAAGATTATTCAACAATTTCAAGGAGGATATTAATTTCATAAAGGGTTTTGAAGTAAAAGCAAGCTAATCTTTTAGAATTTTTTGAGGGACAGATAACTTTATCCATTATGCTATTTCCCCTTTCTAGTACCCAGTCACAATGTACCTCTTAGAAAGACTTTAATTCTGTCTAGCATCATGAATGACTTTTAAGTGACTAGAGCAGAATTATTTCTAATGATAGACATTTAGAGATTATTACCGTGAAGGACTGAAGCCATGTTCCACTTAGTAGGAGTAAATGATATTTGAATTAGACAAATGACACCGAAGCAGCAGACAAACAGTGTGTCCTCTAGGCAACTGTCACATAACTGAAGTAAGCAGTTACATAATGTGCAGGAAATTTTAGGAAGCAATTTGATTTTGAAAAGGGAAAGAAATGAAAAAAGACCGTAATTCTAACTAATCATGCTTGAATAGATTAAATATTTCAGCTAGCTACCCAGAACTTTTTCAAAGAGGAGAAAATAAGTTACTGGCTTTCTATAATAAGAGGAGAAATGTTACAGAAACTTTGTGATATAGAGATAGATTTGCATCAGTTTATCTTTCAGTCAGTGGAAGCCACGGTTCACAATCTTGATCTGCCTCAGTGTCCTGTGTGACCCGACAGCAGCCGATAGAGTGGAATCTTTTTGGAAGCCAATTTTTTTTCTTGCAAATTGCACGCTAAGCCTACCTTTTACCACTGAGCCACACGCCAGCACCGAGACAAGGTTTATGCATTTCTCTGTCCTCAAGAGAGAGAGCGCCAAGCTATTAGAAAGCTTAAAAACTCCCAACATACTGGACAACATAGAATCTTGAGAGAATTAAACTGTGACATCTTTAACAACACAGACACAGGGAATCAACATCTACAGTGAATGTTTAAATTTAAAAGTATTTACTACAGTGATGACACACTGCCACTGACGTCCCTCAGAATACTTTTTCTTGCATCAAATACACTTATCCTACCATTTTTCTCACTTTCTGAAGCAGTCCGGGAAGTTTTATCTGATGAATGTGTGAGGTGTGAACAAAAATACTGCGGCTAGGTGCCATCCAAAGAAAAGTCAGGCTCCTAGAAAGAGTATGGTGTGTCCCATGCATTTTATTCACCAGATCTGCCGCTGTGGGACTTCGTCTCTTCTCTAAAGTCAGTGGCACAGACGGTAAATAGTTTCCACTGACTTGAGGTGTCCAGGCAGCCACAGTCTGTAACGAAAGACACTGATGAAAGGACTTTTGGAACTGCTTCAGACAGCGGCGAGAATAATGCGACAGGTGCTTTAGAAGCAAAGTGGAATATTCTGAGGAGAATGACTGTGTCCTTCAGTGCAGCACAAGGTTTAAATGTAAGCATTCGCTGTATGTTTCAGTCGCATCTTGTACACAGAAGGGTAATAATGGAATAGTCTACTTTCAGTTTTATTCTTTAGTTTCTTGAGCCTCTTGCTTTGGAAGCCATTTGGTTTGACTTTTGTTTCCCTTTTTCAGGTTTTGAAACTGTTTTAGAGGCTGGAAATGGTGACTATTTCCTTGAAGTTTGAGGACTTTGCTTATAAAACATTTTATAGTCAGAGCCCTCTGGGGAGATGTATTTTTCCCCCTAAAGTTATTAATCTATGCTCCCTTTTACTCGGTAAGCAATTTTGGCAGCTTTTACTTTTGCATAAAATGATCTATGTTGTTGCCATTTTAAAAATTTTAAACTGATATTACATATTATGTTCTACTATAATTTTTACTTTTTCTCATATCTATATTTTGGCTTTCCTTATAATTTTGTGTAGTTTTGAAGGTATGACAACATCTTTATTTAATTATGAATAAGGGATGAAATATAAATCTGAAGAGAGAGAAACTTAAACATTTACAGCAAATTTCCCTGTATTTTAAAATTATAAATCATTTTATCTTGTTAATATTTTCAATGGATTTTAATGTGTTGATTTTTACTTAAAGAAAGCATAATTTTTTAGCATAATTAATACATCCTGGCGATAAAGCTTTTTCCAGGGGTACTTTAGTAGCACTTTGTTATCATGTCCTGATTAAAGGGAGACGTGATGCTGGGAGTCATTGCTGTGAAAGTGAATTCCAGGAAATAAAGTAAGCCAGGACATAAAATTTGCATACTTCATGTCCAAAAATGTACTTCTAAGCATTTTTTTCTAATGAAATAATCAACACTTTCACAAAAATATATTTGTAAAAAAATCTATGTCTACATAAGCTACTTAGAGCTGCTGTTTTAATGGTACCTGGGATTTGTTTTAATAAACTTTAAAAAGACATGCAGACAAGAACACGATTGCCATGAGGGCCAGCTATATATGGTACTTAACATTTAGTACGTCCAGACATTATGCAATGAGCGAGCAACATCCTGAGAAATGTGGCCGTAGAGGATCTTGTCACTGTGTAAACACCAGGGAGGATACTTACACAGACCTCGATATTCCAGACGAGGGACATGATCTGAACTCTTGACCCAATCAAGAGAGCTGGTAAATGGGAAATACTGTATATGAGACTGTAGCCAATCTAACACCATATACTTCTAAGCTGTAAAATAATGTTTGTGGTGTTAGTAGGTGATAGAAAGTTTTCAGCTTCATTATAGTCTTATGGATAACCCTGGTGTACGTGGCTTGTTGTTGACCCAAACAAATGTTCTTCAGTAAATGATTGTGCGCACTTAACAAAATAAAAAAGATACAGTCCCACTGGCTGTGCTGTAATATGGAAAGGTAAATGCCCATCTGTTCAATCACTTTTAACACCACTCTGTTAGAGCCATGTGCCATGTTTTCTCATTCTGTATCTATCAGTTACCAAAGCTATCACCATACAGCCTCCTAGATGTTTACCTCCGATTTCTTTCTGATATCCAGGACACTGTTGTTTTTTTCCTAACTGTTCTTATTCATTTTGCTTAGGAACATTGTTGGAAAGCTTGGCTGAGCTGATCGTTACTAACTGCAATCCTAAGGCTCTTGGTCAGTTTGGAATCAGTTTATCAGTGTGGAATGCATCTGCTGTGTCCCTCCAAAAGTCTGGGTGAGTTTACTGAAAATAGACAAGGATCCGTAGGGCAATCTGAGAGGAAAAGTTGACTAAGATAGCATTTCCCTGGGTTATTATCATTTAGAGACTTTAGAGATGGTTAAATCTAAGGTGATACAAGCATATGCACTTCTGTCTTTCTAAGTAGGGTGGTGCATTAGGGTGGCCTGAAGCCTTTCTGCCGGAAGTAGATAAAAAGTAGCAAAAAAGCCCCATTTTGTGAATATCTTTTAAAAAAGGAAGCAGAAAGCTTCAGGACAAAGGAGGAGGAGGAAGAGGAAAAGGAGAAGAAGAAACTGAAAACTCAAGAGTGTGTGATGTCCTGGGGAGGGACAGGGTACATTGGTTGTGTTAATTTGAGATCCTGAGGGTTGGTACCAACACAACTCGAATATCTGCGTCTGTGAGACATAAATTTGCAACTGAAAAGCCCTGGTATAGTGGCAGACTCTTTGAGGAGCTGTTGAAATAGCGAATGAGAACAAGAAAATAAAGTTTGAGTGTATCTAAGAGGTTCGGAGTGGGAAAGACAGGTCTCTCCTGAGGCTTCTAAAATCCAAACTTGAACATCACAGAAGTTTGGAATTCCACTTATTCCACAATTGCGCTCAAAACCTCAAGCCTAACTAAGAAATATTAATGTGACATTTGACCTGGCAGACTGATGCCCTTGTGGTCCTGTTAAAGTCAAACCAATCGTCACTTTGGAGAGTGCATCTGTAATTCAGACCACAGAGCGCTAACACAAAATGAAAATGAACTCGTGTAATAATTCCAAAATTGATAGGGAAATAATTCACCATAGATTAGAGTCAAGAGACCTGCGCAGAAGGGTTAGAAGCTTCCCCAATAATTTAAAAGTCTAGATCACCTGAGAGACAATACAAATTTTGTTGAAAACAGTAAAAACAATTTCTTCTCACTTCACAATGTCTATTATACATTTTTTACTTTATTTAATCTTTCAGCTTCATAGAACTAGGGTTGGGGAAAGGGAAAAGGAAGGAAGAGAAAAGGAAACAAAATACAAGGTAGTTATTCTATCAGTTTCTCTTAGTTCATTGAAAATAAAGATGTATGCTAATATCATTTAGAGTCTTTTTATGCTTAAATCTTGTCCTCTGAGTAACTAGTTTGAAGATAGCAATATACAATGCATTAACTATTGTTTTTCTCTTATTATTTTGTATTGAAATTTCATTTTTCCCCCATAAAATAAAAAAGTAAATTGTATTTTAAAATAATAAAAGACATGAGGGGCTGGGGATTTAGCTCAGTGGCATAAGCATCTGCCTTGCAAGCAGGTGGTCGTGAGTTCGATCCCCAGTACTGATAAAAATGAAAAAGACAAAAATAAATAAATAAATAAATAAAAGACATGAAAAACAACTGGTGCCTAAGAACAGGCAGATTTTAAAAGATACTAATTTAAGTTAATTTAATTAAAAGATTATTATTTAATGCAGAATTCTTTGTATATGTTCAGAAATGATATAAAGACACCATTAATGAACGGAGAGATATTGTTAAAAATGACTCAGGAAGCAACAAAAAGAAATGAAAAGTTGGAAGTTACGAAGACACAGTTAATAATACAGAGAATAAATACCATGGTATAGCATATCTGTTAAGAATTCTGAAAGGGTTTTGGCCCAGACAGGACACTGTAGCCAGGAAAACCTCAATCGGAAGCAGGAAACCCTATCTCCCCTGCCCCTAGGAAGTTACCTGTGATGCCATCTTCCCGCCCCTGGAAATTTACATATGGCGCCAAACCTAGGACCAATGGGCTACCTGTGTATCCCTAATGCCTGCCTTAGGTTCCACCCCAAACCGAGGCTATTTACAGGCCTCCACGCCACGTGTCCGCTGGAGAGATCTCCCGATGCCAGCAGTAAGGGGTGCCGGTCATCTCTCTCCATGTTCTCAGCATGAAGGCCGCTTTTTATTTTATACTTCTCATCTTTTGGAAATATTTTTCATCATTTGGAAATAATCCTAGCAAATTCTAGGAGAAAAGAAATACTACGTAAGCTATACACTATAACAGTGGCAGAAGATTTTTAACAGAATTCAGGGCCAGTGAGCCCCAGGTTGGAGAATTCAGATTGTCATATAGGCTAAGTAAAAAATGAATCCACTCAAAGCGGTGCTACAGTGAAATTATGTTGTAGCACTAAAATCAAAATGAAAATCTTAGAGCATTAGAGAAAGTTACCTACAAAGTACAACAGCAGATTCTCAACGAAATAACAGAAGCTTGAAGCCAATGGAATATAACGTTCAAAGGACCAAGGGAAAGCAAAGATTAACCCAGAGATCTACACACAGAAAACCAGCCACTAAAGTGTGTGAATAAAATGGAGGTATTTTCAGACTAAAACCGAGAGATGGACCCATCTCACCCTAGGTATGCTAGGGCGGGGGAACGGGCTGACACAAGACTGAAGAAAACCCTTGGTTTATTAAGACTTATTAGCAACTCTGAAAGCAAAGGTTTAACTGCAG
Source organism: Cavia porcellus (assembly GCF_034190915.1). Classification (NCBI taxonomy): domain Eukaryota; kingdom Metazoa; phylum Chordata; class Mammalia; order Rodentia; family Caviidae; genus Cavia; species Cavia porcellus. The sequence continues at coordinate 11,753,377 of NW_026947496.1, forward strand.
CTTTCTGGCCAGGAGGAACCGCCAGACGTGGTTAAGGGTCCCATGGCACTTCTTGGCAAGGCCACAGAGGGTTTGTACTCTTCAACAGCATCATCCACTGACTTCTGTGGAAAAGAGAGCAAATCCTGAGCAACAGAATAGGCTGGCAAAATCCATGCCCACGGGGTCACTCAGCAGGTCCAGTGGTGGAAGGTTACTCAGGCATCAGCTGACTGCAGGAAGGGGCTCTTATAGAGTAAACTAACCGCAGTGACAGCATTACCTTTCCTTGTCCTACTGCAGGACCAGACTTCCAAGGAACAGCTGATTTAGCCTCTGGACAGGAAGGCAGTGCGTAGGGATAACACTAGTTTGCCCAGTTTCCAGTGTCCTTGAGATAGCACTTCTCCAGACGTCCTGTTGCCTGCATCCTCACAGCATCCCCTTGGTTCAAGAAAAGTCATGGGAACATAAAAGGGGCATTTCAGGGACATGGTATTAAATGCCCAGTTTTATTGGGATGATTCAGAGATTTATAGCCATGGATCTTCACAAAATGAACTAATTCAGGGGGAAAATTTGAAGCCAGGAGTAAAGAAATTAGAAAATGTGTGGTTAAATATAAACCACCACGACACAATAGCAGTGTGATGATATCCCCAAAACCCAGTATATCAAAGGCACTGTTGGGAGGTTGTGGAACCCCGTGGTGATGGGAGCCAAGTAGAAAAACATTCAGTTACTGGGAGCATGCCTTGAAGCGAATATTGGGACTCTAAGCCATTCCCTTTGCTTCCCAGCCATAATGAAGGAGGAGATCTCCTCTATCATGTGCTCCACTGTGATTTATTCCCTTGCTACAGGCCCAAAGTGGTGGAGATAAATGCCCATGAACTGATACCTAGGAAACAAAGCCAAGAGAAACTTTTTATTTGTTAAGCTTATTCTCTCAGGTATTTTGTCACATTGATGGAAATCTAAAACAAGAAATAAGGAAGTGAAAATAAAAATATAAACAACTACAAGGAAGGTGAAAAGATACAAATAATCAGAGTTAAAATGGGACATGATTGATGAGGAGAGGAGAAATGTTATTCTTAGATGTCCCTGTTAAAACAATTACACAATTAAAATAAAACACCAATGTTATATAAATAGAATACATAACTCCCAGTTTGATAGTGAGAGAATGGGCAATTGCATTGCCCATGGGAACAATAACAAAATGTGAAGAATAACAAAAAAGAAGAATAGAAGAGGAAAAATAAGGTAAAAAGCATAATTAGAAAAAATAAAAGGAAGTAACAGAAATAAGTTAAAACTATGAAAAGAGAAACATTGAGATTGGTGAAACTCTTGAAGATTCAGACATAGGCCAGGACTTCTCGAATAGAACTCCAGTTGTACAAGACATAGTATCAGGAATCAACAAATGAAATCTTACCAAATTCAAAAGCTTGCACACAGCAAAAGAAACAGCCAACAGAGTGAAGGGTTCACCTACAGGATGGGAAAAGTTTTCACCAACTTCTCTTGAGAGGACTAATATTTAGAAAACTTAAAAAATTAAAATAAATTAGACTCCTCCCAAAGAAAACCTAAGAGAAATATGAACAATTAAGTGTTTAGACTCTTCTCAGAGATTACGAATGTCTCAAAATTAAAAACAATGAAAAGAAACAGTCATAGCTCAGTGTGAAGGCTGCAGGTTCAATCTCTGGTACAGAGAAGAAAAAAAGAAAAGAAAATGCACAATTTTGTAAAAATCGTGACACGGATGTGAACAAACGATGCAACAGAACAAATGATCAAGAAACCACTCACAGATGTCCAGGAATTTAAAGGTCAGAGGAGCAGTACAGATTTCGGAGCAAAACAATGTACCATTTAGCAAATGATGCTGCCGCAGCTAGTTATTTATATGAAAAAGAGGCAATTAGATCCCTATTTGCTATGAGCTATCAAAACGAATTTCTGGTGAGTTAAAGTTCTATTTATTAAAAAAGAACACAAAGAACTAGAAATACTGTAGGAGTAAATCTAAGATGTCTGTTAATTTTAATACTTTTCTGTACGTTTAAAATGTTTCATCGTTTCAGTTACCAGTACCTTCCACAAAAAGCATTCATGGTCAATTATTTAAGGAAAAGTAAGATATTTAGAGGGAGTTATACTATTTCAGGGGACAAGTCTCAGAAAATTGAAGCACCAAAATATTTATGATAAAATATTACAAATATGTGTAGGTATTTTTCACTTTCCTATGAGTTAAAATAACACGTAGGGTTGAAAATAATTTATCAGAGTGCTAAAGAATGTTAATTTGGTTTCACTGACTCACTATAAAACGAGGAGCCTGAAATCTACTTCTATGATTGTGTCTTTTATGTCTCTTATGGCGTAAGGAGCTGTTGAAGCTGGAGATGGATCACACATGTGGGGCTAAAGCAAGGCCAGCCCTGAGAACACATAGAGCCCACAGCAAGCCACACAGACAAGCTGTTCCAGCTCCAAGAAGGCAGGGGGCCCAGGCCAGCCAGGCAAACAAGTTGCTAGGCAGCGGTGTTGAAATTGACACCATCCTCCTGAGTGTACAAATAAAAGTGCTGCAGTGGCTGAGCAGTTCCTTCTCTGACAGCAGGAGGGTAAGGGCTGCACCTGACCCCAGCTTCGTCTCTCCTTTATTTTCTCATCCTCTGGCAGTCCTCCTCTACCCCACCCTCCACCCCAAACATGTAGAGCTGCAGATGGTTGCTACATTACAGGCTTTTATGTTTTTACGTCCAGGTCTTTATGGAAAGCAGACGGGACACCGTTTCTAGTTTGCTTACTAGAGACAGGATGTTCAGCTCTGTGCCTGGTAAGCTGAGGGGCAGTGGTAATCAACTTGTGTCCGGTGCCATGCACCAGGCTAAGCACTGTACCCCTACCCACCATTCTAGCCCTCACAACCACCCTGACAAGGTTGAGTTCTGTTATTTGCATCTTGCCAGTGAACAGACACACTGAGTAAACTGAGCCAGGCAACATGCCCCTCGTCAGCTGCATTAAGACCGTAACCCTTTCTAGCTGGCTCATGAGCCTGCACTCATGACCACTCTACGATTGTGCTGCCGTAGAGCCACATGGTCCTGTGAAACACATCAGGGAGCGGGTAAAAGCCTGGAAAATTGAGTGTTGGCTGGGCAAAGGGTCAGGCAGGGGGAAAAGCCACCCAGACCCTATGGCTTCATGGCCAAAAAAGGACTCAGGAGCCTGATGTCTGGTGTAGATCTCTACCGTGTGCAAAGTGAACTGGCCCATATCCCCTGTGGCATTCCCAAGGTCTGAGCTGCTCACCAACAAGTCACATGTTTTGTATTTTGGGTATATTTAAGGTTGGTCTCTATCCAGTTTGATGTGGGGCAAAAGAAACAACAGAATATGGAGGGAAAACTCAAGAAGAAAGGGCCAGTTGACTTCTAAGTTACAATAACCTGTTTGATACTTACCTTGTGAGATCTTACCTATGTAAGATTTTAAAATCCAGTGATAAGTACTGCTCCGGGCATGTCAATTGACATGAACTTAAGGTGAAAGGTGAATTATGTAGCACAGCAGGGAGGCTCCTCAAAAACTCAAAACAGAGCTGAGATCCAGATACTCCACTTCCGGGTATAAATCCAAAGGAAAGGAAAGCAGCGTGCCACAGTGATGCCCGCATGCCCATGTCTGCTGTGATACTTCTCACAACAGCTGACCTGTGGAATCAAACCAGGTGCCCACAACAGATGTGGAGGGGAGTGCATGTGATCTATGTGGATTCTATGCCTGTAAAGAGGAATGAAATCCTTTAATTTGCAGCAAAACTGATGGAACTGAAGGACAATATAATAAATATAAGCAACAAGAAGCATAAAGATAACTACTGTATGTTCTTTTTCATATGTGGAAGCCAAGGTTAGCTGACCCAGAATTAGAGTAATTACCAGGGGTTGGAAAATCTTATGATTGGGACCCAAAATGTCACCTGAAAGGCTCACTGTGTGGGTGGTGTGGTTGCCATCTGATGGGATTTTGGGAGGTGATTGGATCATGAGGGCTCTTCAGTCATCCAGGGAACTAACCCACTGGTGAGTTCCTGAGCTGGGTGGGGTTATTAGCAGGTGGGACCACATCCTTCTGAAAGGGCATCGAGCTTCTGGGTGAGGGGAGGAGGGAGTTAAAGGGCACAGCCTGTTAGGGCATGCAGCTTAATACCCTCACAAGCTTTCACAGAAGCAGAAAAGCAAAAACCAGCCACAAAGACAGTTGGCAGCCTTGATCACAGACACCTGTGTACTTTCCCCAGAACTCCAGTGCCCACAGAGATGGTCCTGGTTTTCACAACTCCACCCCAAAAAGTACTTACTGTGTCCACCTGGATGGCTGTTATGGCCTGTGTACCCATGTCCCCTGCTGTGGTTTTCAGGCTTGTAAGTCCATGACTCCCTCCCTTTGGGGTCACTCTCTGTCTGCAAAACAATGCCTCTCTTGTGCCAAATAAACTTCTTCATGGCAGAGTGTCTCCATCACCCTTGAGTGGGTCATGGCCTCTCTGACCTTTCACCTTCCAAATGGGTGTTTCTGCCTCACCATACACCTCAGGCAATGGAGTGGCCAGCCTTGACCTGAAACTTCTGAATCTGTGAGGGAAGTGAATCCTGTCTCATCTAGACTGATTTTCACAGGTGTTTGTTCACAAGAACAAGGCTCAAGGTAGAGTTGGGAAAAGGGAGGTTGGATTGATCGGTGCATGATGTATGACAGTACAGAAATACCACGCTGAACCCCAATTAGTTCATGTCAGGAAGAAAAAGGCAGGCAGAAACTGCCTGCTGCATAGTATAATGCTGGATAAAATTAGACCAGATTAGAAGAATAGGGTGTGGGCAGACAAAATGGGGAGCTGAGTGAGGGTGGTGTTATCACGGAGCGCCAACGGCATCTGCTGGCTGAACGGATGTTGGGGAAAGAGAGTCAGGAACGTTAAAGATATCCCTGAAATTACAGTCTGGGAGAGCAGGAGAATGACGTCATTAGGAAACAAAAAGGGGGAACATTATAATACATAGCGGGTTTAGGGAGAAAACAACTTGATTTTAGATCAGTTGAATTTGAGCTGATGGACAAGAAACTGTATCAGTTAGAATTCTTAATGGGAAGTAAACCAAACCGACTCTGATTTAAGAATCAAAGGGACTTTTGAAAGGAGATGGAGTCATTTGCAGACCTTTGGGTGGGAGGCTGGACTCACTCCCTTCTGGAAGCACAGCCCACACTGAGGTCACCTCGGTGCTGCCTCTGAGCCTGGACACTGTGCACTGCACTTCAGGCCTCCTGACACTCATGGTCATTTCTGCAGTCACCCCCAGTCCTCTGGCTCTGTGGTTCCTTAGATCCCGGTTGGTGGAACCTGCCCCAGGTGAGCACAGCTGGGAAGGGGAACTCCGCACCGGTCTTCTCTGAGATTTTCCTTTCTGCAATTTCAGTTACCCATGGGCAACCACAGACCAAAAATAACAAGGGGAGATTCAGAAATAAACAATTCATGCGTTCTTCAATTGCCACTCTGAGTAATACGATGAAATCCTGCGTCATCTAGCTCGGCCCTACCTGGGACGTCATGTGACATGATTCATCCTTTACTAAATCATGCCCATGCTGTATGTGCTCATCACCTGGTGGTGGTGGGAAGAAATATTTATTTTTACTTTAGTATGCTGCTGTAATTGCTCTATTTTTGGTTATTACTGTTAGTGTCTGATTGTAGCTAGCTTATCAGTTATACTTTACCATAGGTATGTATGCACAGGAAAAAATATAATAAGTCTTAGAAAACAGTGATGGTCTCAGGCATTGATTGAGGTCTTAGAGTAGGTCCTTGAGGATAAGGTAGGACTATTGTACTTGGCCTTTTCGTTCGTTCTTTCTTTCTTTCTTTCTTTCTTTCTTTCTTTCTTTCTTTTTTTTGGTACAGAGGATTTAACTCATGACCTCTCACTTTTCAGGTAGGCACTTAAGCTGTTGAACTAAATCCCCAGCCCATATCTGACTTTTTCAACTTACTCATAGTGGGGTACATTCTAATTGTTCACCAGTAGAACAATTAGATTTCAGAAGCCTCTCAAAATAGAAGAGGCAGCCAAACCAGCATCCAAGTACCTAACTGGGTTTAGTAAGTTTGAATGGGAACTCAGGTGAGAAGTGGGACAGGTGAGACAGCCTGAAGGAGAAGCTCCCCAAGCAGAGTCTACAAAAGACAGAGAAGAGCCTGAGAAAGAAAATTTGGAGAAAATGGTGTTTATGTGGCTGAAGGAGTGACAGAATGGGTATCAGACAAGTTGTCAAGAGGAAGGAGTTTCCACAGAGTGGAGACCATGAGTGAGGGACAGGGAGGGATTTAAGTCATGGAAAATGTTAATCTTTTTGGGACTAAGCAGTCAACACTGGCCCCCTGGCATTCCAAACAGTTACAAGACTGAAGCGAGTGGGTTGTGAGGAAGGAAATGCAAAACCTACAGTCAAGCCACTTATAGCATTATGAAGAATACACACTATACATTTGGAGGCAATTGTATTTGTGCTATAAAATTACTCACATACTCCATTTACTGGCCCCTCATGGAGAATCCAGCTCTAGAGTGCTGTTTAGCAATTAGTTTTATGCATTTCCCTGAATGTTTAATGTTTTCTGGCCAGAGCCTGGGCAGTGAGGGGCAAGCTTTATCAATATTTAAAGTCTCTGGTTAACGATAGAAGTTCTACGTATCAGTTTCTGCAGATATGTGCTGGGTGGCAGATCACAGAAGCATGGCACATTGGAGATGGGTTTACAGGTGACACACTTGTTGTGCAGAAGGACATATGAACATCATCAACACTAGAGAACCAGTTCTTAATCCTGGCTGAGTCAATGTTACTGTTATATTATTACCACTAGTATTTGGTACTGGAGTTATAATCAAGGACTTTTTCACTTAGCTATACCTCAAATTCACTTTTAATTTTTTGTTTTTATTTTGAGATAGGGTCTTGCTAAGTCACTAAATTATCCAGGTTGGGCTTGAACTTGCAATCTTCCTGCCTCAGCCTCCCAGAGTGCTAGAATTATTGCCATATGCCGCCATGCCTGGCTAACTCAGAAATTTTACTTGAACTGAATTTGAGGAGGCAATTAGCTGGGCTGTGTGAGATGGGATCCAGCAGAGGTGAGGTTTGGGAGGAGTTTTATAGTCCCTTGTGTCTTAGTCCATCAGTATTGGCATAATACAATCTACAGAGTGAAAAACTTATGCAGAATGGAACTTTTGTTTCTCACAGTTCTGGAATCTGGAAGATGGAAACACCGGGGCTGGGGATCAGCAGCATAAGCGCCTGCCTTGCAAGCAGGCAGTCATGAGTTCGAAAAAGACAAAAAAAAAAAAAAAAAAGATGAAAACACCGTGAGATTTGTGTCTGGTCTTTGTTTCCAAGAAAGATTTATTTTGGCTCATAGCTTTAGAAGTTTCAGCCATGGTTGCCTGGCTTCATTGTTTCTGGGCCTATGGTGGCTCAGCACATCAGCTGTAAAACCACGGTGGAAGAAAATTGTTCACCTGAGGAAGCCAGGAAGGCAGGTAGCTGGGAAGTGGAGAGCGGGAGAGAGAGCCAGAGAAGCCACAAGAGACAGGATCCAGTCTTCTAAGTCATGCCCCCAGCAACCTGCTTCATTCATCGAGGCTCTAGCCCCTAAGTTTCCATCATCTCCCAATAATGCCAGCAAATTGTGAATCCGCTGATGAAGTTAGAGGCATCGTGGTTCGATCCCCTAAAAGCCCATTACCGACAGCCACACTTCCAGCACATGGCCTCTGGGGAATCCAAATCACATTCTGCCCCCACCAATGGCTCGTGTCCTCTTTATAATGCAAAATGATTTCAATCCACTTCTAAAAATCACCAAAGACTTAACATTTCCAGCATTGCTCAAAAGCCCAAGTTCAAGGTTCTGTGAGACTCAAGGCAAACTCTTAAGCTATGAATATCTGCAAAATTTTAAAACTGAGCTATGTATTTCCAACATGCAATGGTAGAATAAGAGCTGGGTAAATATTTGCATTCTGAACAGCAGGAACAGGAAAATATCAAAAGAGAATTAGACCAAAGTAACACGGAAACCCATGAGGGCAACATTATGTAATTCTGTGTCCAACATCTGAGGCACAGGCAGGGAGATGTGAGCCTCAAAAGGCTTGGGCAGCCCCATCCCTAGACCTTTGCTAGCTGCAGTCCCCAGGGCCTCTTTCCTGGGGTGACTCTGCTCTCCGCCTACAACCTTCCTCAGAAGGTCTCATGTTCCTGGTGTCTCTAACTTCCCGGGTCTCCAGGGAAGTTTCAGCTTCACCCTGTCTGTGACTGCACGTGAGGACCCTGGCCCCATTACACATTGCCTGACCTCCCCGGCCTTTGTTTGAAGCATCTATGACCTCACAACTCTGCTGAAAACCCAGCCTGGTGAATGCCACGGTCTGTTGAAAGTGTGAGCAGGCTACTTGGACTACAACCCTGACAACTACATTTCTGTTGTTTAAGCTACTCTGTCTGTGATATTCTGTTAGAGCAGCTAACGGTGATTAAGATACCATATTTGTGGGTATAACCAAGATTTCTGAATGAGTTTTACCAGTTGCTATCTATCTTTCAGGATGGATAACAGAAGACCAAGTATTTAGGAAAGAAGGTTAGAAATTAGCAAGAGGACACTTTCAGAAAGTAGTTTGTTTCTGCAAGATGAAAGACTGGGAATGGTTTGAATGTCATTATTCCTCAGCCAACACATAACAACACCTGCTCCGTAACATTTACATTGTATTAGCTAAGTGATATTGAGATGACTTAGTATATGGGAGGTATGCACAAGTGGAGGTTATATACAAGTATCATGCCATTTTATATAGAGGACTGATTTGATTTGTGTATCCATGTGGGATCCAGGAACCTGTCTTCCATAGGTACCAAGGAATGACTACACATGCACATCCTTCTGGTTTTGTTTCTCTGAAGAACACTGCCTAACACGGAGGTCAAGACACAGACACACATGAAGACACCGATCGCATCAAATCCTCAGGTGGTTGTATAGTGAAGGGTAGTGCAAGGAGAATTGTTGAGAAAGATCATGAAGTGTGGGTAGAATATCTCCTCATGGCATAAGGAGAGGAGTTCAATCTGAACAGTGTAGACTCTCATCAGGGGATGCCACAGTCTAGCTGCCCGAAGGCATAGCAACGTCTACGGGCTGGCAAGAAGGTAGGAAAGGAAGAGGGACATCAAACTAGAACACATTGTGGAGGCTGTTAAGGAACACAGCTTTCATTCTGTATGCTAAAAGTGTGAAAAAAGAAAGCTACAGAGGACAGTTCTATTTAGTAAGAGGATTCCTATAGCATTCGGTGATATTTGTATCAAATGGTGGCAGGGGACAATTGGCAAGCAATTGGGAATGGTAGACATAATAGATACCTAAGAAAGCAGAAGAGTAGAAGGCTGACCCTCTAGACCCTGTACGACCATCTTCCTAAGAAGGAGGAGGGACCCAGGCATACGCAGAGGGGAATAACGAGTGACAGACACAGGCCGTGACAGGAGAAGCCAGCAGCATTCTGACGTCAGACTGGATTCCTCGTGCAGATCGTCTTGCTTTCAAGCTGCCTCCTCTCTCTGCATCCTGCCTGCCAGTGAGTAATTTTTATTAACTCTAAATACCTCTATTCCAAATCTTGTTCTTTCTAGGGAAAATGTCCCAACCTGGGGGATCAGAATGGGCAGATAGCCCTTTGTTCATGGATACTAAAGAGAGAACCACAAAAAAAATGAGGCCTATCTTGCCAGCTGAGAAACTTTTCTGGGGCTGAGGGCCCACCTTGTCCCTCCCATGTGGCATCCAGGGCCCAGGGCAGCACACACATGTTCATGTTTGCATATCCAGATGCAGGACTCACTGGTGAAGAGAGGAGAGAGGAAACTGTGGGGTGGGGGGTGGGGCACATTCCAGTGCTCCTGTCTGCAGCGCAGAGCTGAACAGGCAGTCAGCCTGCGGCTAGGAAACTCTGAGGATCACAGCTGGGAGAGACCAAAGAGCAAACCCTGCCTGTCTCCCATCCACAGGACACCTCCTTACTGGAAGAGACTGTGCTCATTTGGAGAGGCCCATTTCCATTTTTCCCCCCTCTTCCACTAAGCCCTATACGGTTTCATAATGGCATTTTAAGTTAGCTGTTAATGTGGGTAATGTAGTTTGGGAGAAAGCAAAAAGGTCCAATTATAACGATCAATATATTGTGTGAAGGGAGAACAAAGCCCCTATTAAATATGAAGCAGGACTTCCATTCCAACCAGAACTAGGTCACATGAGGAAACCAAAAGCATCACAGGAGGCTGATGGGAGTGTGAGCCAGGGGAGCTTTCTCTGCCTTGGTGACCCTTCCTTCCTGTTGAGAATTCGGAACATCCTTGGACAAATCATATTAGCTGAGCAAGCCCAGGTCGGATCAGCACAGGGTTTGTGAAGGTTCCTTAGCAAATATTTGCTGATTAATGAATGAACAAATGAATTAATAATTAGTTGGTATCCTGCATTGTCTATTTCAGTATGGGGATTAAAGTGAATCTGACATATTCCCTGCCCTCAAGGAGTCTTTTGCAACTGTTCCTTTGAACTAAAGCAATTACAAGGTATGGTCATTCTTTCTACACAGTTCTTTTAGTAATAGTACCAACCCAGGGCTAGGGTAGGGAATATCCCTGGACGAAATATCCTTGGGACTCACCATTTCCCCCAGATAACAGAAATAATGTGGTCCATTTTAGTTAGAGGAACAGTCTCTTTTCAGGAATTCAGATATCTGGCTGGGCACATCCTGTAACCTCAGCACTGGGAAGGCCAAGGTAGGAGGATCTTAGCAAGTTCAAGGCCAGCCTAAGCTTCAACATGAGCTCAAGGCCAGCCAGAATTTCATAGTGAAACCTTGTCTCAAAAAGAAGAAAGAATAAACAAAGGAATTCAGAGGTCTAATTGAGACTAAAAATCATGGAATGCTCAACTTATTTTCTTTCTCTCTGGCTATTTGCTTCAAAGAGGAAGCCAGCAGGGCACGGAAGGTGTAGCCATTTTTGTCTTTGTCTGCCAGTCAAATTCTAGTTCTCTTCATCTAATCACTGAGCTTTCTCTGGTTTGTCCAGGGTGAAATCCCAGGTGGAGAAAGCATCCCGTGGGGTTTGGGGGAGGAGAAGAAGACAGAGAGGTCTTACTGGACTGTGGTAGATATGGTGGACACCCTCGTGGGAATTTCTAAATTTGCCCCTATTCTATAGTCGAGGACTGGCAACTTGTGATTTTTCACTCTGGCTCTAGTACCTACTAGTATACCCTTCTTTGGGGGCCATGTCACCCCTGTGGGCAATTCCTTTTAATGGAATCACAGAACAACCCTTAGCCTGGTACCTGGCATCTTCTGTGAGTTACTGGAAACATCATGGACTTGGACCTTCCAGATCCTGTTCTTTTGGATGACAAGGGGGAATCAGGTTGCAGATGAATTAAGGTAGCTAATCTGCTGACCTTGTGTAAAGAGATTATTTGGATGACAAATGTGGATGGAGGCAGAGGAGGCAGTGCCACAGTGATGAGATGAGACCCTGTGCCATTGCTGGTTTTGCATAAGCTAAGGAATGTGTGGGCAGCTCGAGAGGTTGCATAAGGTAAGAAAATGGATTCTTCTGGATTTTCCAGAAAGGAACATAATTCACTAATGGTTAGCCCAGCAAGATCCGTTTCAGACTTTCTGACCTCCAGCTAATTCACTCGTCGTGTTTTAAGTTGCTACGGAAGTCATAAGAAACTAATCTGCTGACTTCACATTGAAATAGTAATAGTTAGATGGGCTCAAATGAGACATTAATAGAATGATTGTCACTGGTTTCTTCTTATGTGTATGCTTCGAACACACTAGGCTATATGAGTAGGGTTACAGCCTCTATAGGAATTTCTGGGCTAAGTGAAAGCAGTTGATATTCTTGGCCCCTTCTACCTTGCTGATAATAAGGGGAGAAATTGTGTCTCATACTTGACTGTCCAAAGAATAAATGGTCAGAGACTGCTCTGAGTGACAGCTTCCCAGATTTGTAGAAACTGTAACACTGGCCCAATCAAATCAATTGCTAGAGTCTTTGAGATCAGCAATGTCCATTCACCAGGGGAACATGATCCCCAGGGTCCCCTCAACAATGCAACTGTGACAGCCATTGCTGAAGGCCAGGGCCATCACTGATCTTGGTGCTAAGTTCTATTTTTATAACCAGTATCTTCTTTTGGTTACAAATAATAAATTTCGTGTTTGGACAGTGAGGATGATTACTTTTGCTTTCAATAAATCCATAAGATGAAAAGGCAGCCTATAGCTAATGCTCTGGCAAGGAGAAACCAGGAGTAAAATCAGAGCCTTAAATTCTTAGCACTGTATCCTGGGTGCTAAGTCAGGGGCTGTGTGTTTCCCTGTAATTGTCCTGAGGTCTCTGTCTGGAGAGTGGCTGTAAACTCTAGCTGCGCCCCGATGGGTTTGGGCATGGGGTTTACAATGAGCCTTTCATGGGACACTTCCTCATCCTGGCAGCTGGAGTCATTTCTCAGTGTTTGATCATGACCAGGTGTCCTTCCAGGAGACTTGTTTACAATGGCAGATGCTTTTGTGGCTCCTGTCTGACCAGTGTCTTGTTGATTCTTACCAAGGCAGCCACTTTCTAGGGAAGTCCTGCTGGGACAGAGGGTAGGTTAAGCTGTGTCTGTCACGTGACACATAGAAGAGGCAGCACAAAATGCTGAAGCAGTTTATTAATTATAGACCCAGAGAGAAGAAGGTGGCACAGGTGACCTGCTTCACAGGGGTAACCGGGAGGGGAGCCACCCTGGACATGTTCTTTCAACTAGCAGATGGAGAGGGAGATGGGGAGAGAGACAGAGACAGAGAGACAAAGACAGACAGAGGAAGGAGGAGGAAGAGAAAGAGCTGGGAGACACAGCGAGGGAGACAGCGCGAGGAGAGGTGCGCCAAAGCCTTTAATTACTCAAGCAGGCTTCCCAAGAGGAGCTCCCAGTGATAAATTTAGAGGACACAGGTATGAGTTCCCTGAGCTCCACGGAGTCACACGGTGACTGAGAGGTGGTCACTGAGGTGCACACCTCTCCATGTGGGGAGTGAGGGTCAGTGGTGTGATTCAGGTAGGTTGATGGCCACTCTCCCACAGTGAGGTGGACCCCAGGAGGTGGTCAGGCAGGTACTGTCATCAACCACCTTGCAGAGCTGAGAGGCAGAAAAGTGTCGAGGGTGACTGAGCCCGGTTCCTGGCATGAGAAAGTTGAACTTATATTCGAAATTGATGTCAAGGCTACATAAAAGTACAAAAATTCACTACGGGATAAGGAGATGTGTGTGTGTGTGTGTGTGTGTGTGTGTAATCCTTTTTTTGAGGAAACGGGTACTGAACTTTCACACTGAGCTACCTCCCCAGACCCATTTTTAGTTATTATTTTGCAATAGGGTCTCACTACATCCCTGAGCTTCCCAGGCTGGGCTTGAGCTTGCAATCCTCTTGACTCAGTCTTCCAGAGTCCTGGGGTTATAGGCACCATCACATCCAGAGATAGCTACTTCCTGAAAGGTCGTGCTGAATAGAGATTGCCAGTCTTTGCTGTACTAAGATATAGGTCATTTTTTGCCTTCAGACACATCAATGGCTATTTGAAAGAAAAATGGGAGAGAAAACCCATAGAGGAAAGACACTCAACGTATATGCACGTTTCTTTTCTTTTTGCCATGGAAGAATACTTTCTTCCAAAGAGACATACAGAGAATACTGCAGAGATACTTGTAATAAACATATAACCCTTAAAAATCAACATTAATGACTCTGGATTTGAAGTACTGGAACCATTTGGAGAGCCTGATAGCACCATTTGGAACCATCGTGTGAGTCAAAGGACCTTTGTTGTATGAGATAGTTCCCAACAGTATATAATGTCCATGGCACAAAATGATCGGAGAGCTCAGAAGGGCAGGCTCAATTTTGCTGGGTTCAGCTTTTGGGGATCACACTGACCACAGGCTCCTGCAGCTGGGTGGAGTCCGGGACAAGAGGAATTTGTTTGCTTCCAGTGTGAGCTTTCCCCTACTCCTATCCTCCTTGTTCTGGGAGAAGCAGTGAAGGGAAATGAAAATATTTCTGCATGTTTTTCATGGCCATCTGACAGAGTCTAATGGACTTAATGCTCTTTTATTTTTCTAGCCAGCGCTCATAAACTACTTACAATGGCTTTTTAACTGCTATTGTTGTAGGTGGCCTGCTGCAAGCACCAGTCCCCGCAGACATGCACCTCAAGGTAATAAAAGTAAGAAACCGAGCCTGGTGTGGTAATGCATGCCTGTCATCCCAGTATTCCAGAGGGTCACAAGTTCAAATCTAGCCTGGACCACATGGAGACATCTTGTCTCAAAATAAAATAACCACTGGTGATGTAGCCTTGTGTGAAGGCCCTGAGTTCACTCCTCAGTACTAAAGAAGAAAAAGCAAGAGTTATTAGAACTCCTACTGTAATGGTTGGGCTAACTTAAGAAGTTTAACTAAATGAGTCCGGAGGGGGCCAGTGTTCTCACTTTGTAAACGTCCTCACCTGTGCAAGAGGAGGACAGCAGGATGGTGTGAGTGCTACACCCACCCCAGGTGAGGGGAGGTTGCTTACAGCACAAGGCGGGGAAGAGGCTTGCTTTTCCCTTCTTTCTCTCTTTTCTGCTTTTGCTGTCTTCTGCCACCTTGAAGCGTTGCCCCTGTGCCCTGCCACCGTGCCTTGGAGCCAGCGGATTATGGACTGAAACCTCCACAAACTGTGAGCTAAATAAACCTTTCCTTCCTTCATTTGGGGTTTGAGTACTTTGTCTCAGCAACAAGAAAAAAGTAAATTAGCCTTGTTATTTTAATATTTAATATCAGCATTTATTTTTTGGTTTTTATTATTATATGCTTGTGATACATAGTACATGCCTTTTAAATGGAAATTGATACATATCTATATATCTTTTTTCCAATTTTATTTTTATTAGTACATGTTTGCATTGCATAGTGATTATACTCAATGTAGGGGAAGTCATTGTCTGGCAGAACAAGAGCAAGAATAAAAGGATCTTAGTCAGGACTTCCGGGAGAACATGGCAGATAGATAACAGCAACTACCGCAGGCTCTCTGAAAGGCTCGGCTCAGAAATCAGGAATGATGAGGACTAAGGAGACATGAGCCGGTAGAGATATGCTCTGCTGACTCAGGAACGAACTGGGCTGAGAGAAACCAACTTGGAATGCAGTCCTGGCGCTAAAATAGGAACAGAAAAGACTCGGTGTGGAGGCTGGACCCCGCGCCATTGGAAACCGTGATTTGGGTTTCCCGCCGCCTGGCGGCTGGCTGCCTCCACAGCAGCTCGGCAAGGAGAGACGCGCAGAAGCTCTGGGAATGGGAGTCTGCGAAAGGAGTCGAAAACAGGACGGACAAGGAGGCGTACACTGACTGGTGGCGAGGTGAGTGAGAGAAACTGACACTCCACCACAGTTTGACTCCAGTGGAGGACTTTCTGGGCTCGGGCAGTCCTGTAAGAGCAGGGCGCGCGCGGTGGCGACTCCAGCCACACGTTCCCCTCTCGGACGGGATTGGTGAAAAATGCCTGGCCTGCGTGACGCTGCGGGCGGACTTGGTAGGCTGGCCCAACCCAGATCCCAGAGCCTGACGGTGGCCCGGAGGAGCGACTGACTCCCGCGTAGGCTGCCTCCTCCGCAACTCCCTGGTGCGCAGCGGTGGGCGGGAACACCTAGCCAGCGCAATTTAATCAGGCTGTGGCTGACAGGCAGGGAAGCTGGGCCTCCTATGTAAGCTTGCATTTTATAAGGAACGGAGAAAATGGGGAAGGGAAGCAACAAGAAAGGCTCCTCGGCCCCCAATTCTGAGAAACAGGCAATAGTGGACACCGCACCAATAGACATTAAGCACCATATAGAGAGCCTCATAGACCAATTCAGGAATGAAGTTATCAACGACCTGAAGCTAGAAGTATGCAGAATAGTTAGAGAAATGCTAAGCACCACCCAGGAAAAAACAGATGGTGGAATGGAAGAACAGAAAAAGACGGGAGAATTGTTTGATGGAGAAAACAGAGAAAGCATAGAGTACGTGAAGCAGGTTCAAAGGGACTATCAAGAATTAAGAAGTCTATCCAAGACTGGCATAACAGCTTGAAAGAAACTAAGGACAGACTATCTGAGCTGGAGGGCAGACTTGTAATATGGGAGAATGAAATGAAAAACTTCTTAAAAATAACAAAGAAACAAACAGCAATAGTACAAAGACAAGAAGATGATAAGAGGAGCCATAACTTAAGGATTAAGAACATAAAAGAAGAAGTAGGGACACAAACAAGTGAACTACAAAAGCTACTCACAGAAATAATCCAGGAGAATTTTCCTAATTTAGCAAAAGGTAAAGATACTCAGATGTATGAGGCATACAGGACCCCAGCTACCTACAACCCTAACAGAGCAACACCCAGGCATATAATAATAAAAATTCCAGAAATTCAATACAAGAACAGAATATTAAAAGCTGTCAGAGACAAGAAACAGACCACTTACAAGGGAACACCCATCAGAATTACAGCAGATTTCTCTGCACAAACCATCAAATCACGAAGAGCATGGGGGGAAATAATTCAAGCTTTGAAAGATAATAATCTCCAGCCGAGATTGAGATATCCTGCACAACTGTCCCTGGAAATTGATGGAAAAACAAGGTGCTTTCAGGATAAAGAGGAACTAGGGGAATATGCAACCACCAATTCAACTCTACAGAAAGTATTGCAGGATATTCTAAAAAAAGAAAAATACAAAGAACCCAGAAATGGTGGTGGGGAGGCCACAACGAATGGAGCAGAGAACAAAATGAAGAAGACAAACTGACAGCTACTGACAGAAAAAGAGCTCAACAGAAATGAGACAGAGAAGATTGGATGATAGGAACAGCTATTTTAGAGAAAATGACATCTTAATAGGTAATACTGATTTAGTATCATCTTGTTTTGAAGTCTCATCTAGCTTTTGTTCTTCTGTCTCCAATGGTCTAAACAGGTTGTATCTTATTGGATTTTATTATGTACAATAGTATAAGCAAAAACCTTTTAAAGACAAGGAGATTATACAGAAACCATTGTTCATTTTCTGTTAGTCGATTCTAAATACTCTGTAATGCTGTCATTCTCTTGAATGGTTTTACATTGTTTTGATATACTTAATGCTACAGTATACGAAGTTGTACTCAAGGACTTCAAGGAAAGAGTCAATATGGTAACTACTTTTAGGTTGGAATTATCTGGTGGTGAAACACTATTCTGCTTAAATGGTTATGTTTTGATCTGCGCTGTTTTGCTGTTATGCCCTCTTTTTTCTCAATCTCCACTCCATTATTTACTTTTTTATTTTTATCCGTTTAATTAAAGGGAAAAAAATAGCAGGATATAATATAGTAACCCACTTTGACTTTCTATTATCTCGATTTGAAGCCCTGTATTACTCTCACCATCTTGTTTTTGACTGATGTTCCCCTATTCTGTTTTGATGGATAGTATCAGGTTCGAAAGTTTAGGCATCAGCTGAGAAGATAATGAGATTCATTATAACGCCCATTCTCGTTGACTTTTATCTACTTTTGAAGACCTACAATGTCTCCAATGTTTTGGTTTTGTCGGTTTTGTTCTTTACTATTTTGTTCAATTGTATTATAACTAATGATATAGGCAATTCTATTAGAGATAGCGGGAGGCATTATGGTAACCATTGATGATCACCTTGTATTATGTTTTTATATTATCTATTATGTCCACCCTTTTGACTTGACCGATTCTGTCCTGTTATGTCTCATTTGGTTTTATTCTCTTCCAAAAAAGCATTAAGAACCGTGGGAGCAATGAAACCCAAAATGTGTAATAGTCATTGTACAAAAGAGAGGAAAAGAAAGTGCTCTAAACTATATAACTGCATGTATATTTAAGTGTATAAGATAGAAAATGATATCACAGAGTTTTATTGGATCATTGAACAGAACTGTTTGCAGTATCATTGTTGGAATGACCACTCTACAAGCTTTAATTTTGTGACTTGAACAGTTATTTTTAAGATGGCAATATGTAATCCATTAACTAGTGATTTCCTACTGTTCATTTTTTTCTTCTGTAAATCTGTATAACTTGTACCCTTTCACTTTTTTTTTCTTTTCTCCTTAAATTAACAAAAAAAAAAAAACAAACAAAAAAAAAAAAGGGTCTTAGTCAGGAGTAATACGGAAGTACCTCACTGACTCAGAGGAAATAAAAGCGTTGGAATCCCAGCATTGACATCTCTGTGCTGAAACCCACTGTCTTTGAGAAGTTTTCAGTCTGTATATATTTTACATGTTTCCATTTTATGCATGATTGCTATGGTTGATATACTTAAGAATTTTTAGAATATAGCTATGATGTCAACTTAAGAATTTTAGAAGTTTAAGAGACTCAGCAGGGAGCCAGGGTTTGTTCTTTGTAAATATTCTTGTCCTGTGCAAGAGGAGGACAAGAAAATTTTATGAGTGCTGCACTGGCCCTGGAGACGGGGTCGCTTGTGAATAAAGGAGGAAAAGAGGCCTGCTCTTCCCCTTCTTTTTCTTCTGGCTACTTTTGCTGGCTGCTGCCTTGAAGAGCTGCCCCTGTGCCAGGTCACCCTGCCTTGGAGCCAGCTGATTATGGACTGACACCTCCATAAACAGTGATTCCTTTCCTTTGTTGATGTTGGGTGTTGGGTATTTTATCTCAGCAACGAGAGAAAAGTAACCAACACAATGATCAAGGCCTACTAATTGTCATCATAGATACTTTCACCTCGTCCACTTGGTTCAGAGGAAAATCCTGCACTAACACCAGGCTTTGTTTGTCATATAATGTTTCCCTCTCTCCTCTCAACAAGGACGGTGTAAGTGTGTTTAATATGAGAGGCCCGTTTGTTTTTAAGAGGTCAGCCATGCAGCCTGGTCCTGGCCCTGGGTATCAGTAGAAAAGTGACTCCAATTGAGAACCTTGCATCTGTGTAACCCCCAGTCCCTTAATGAAACAGACTTCTTTAAGTTCCCTTTTGAAGTTGACTCTTGCCTGTATCTATCTGGATAAGAAGAAGCCATTTAATGATTTGTATCAACACAGACTGACTTTGCCTCTTCTTAAATTTCACTTAAAAGGAATCACGTTGTGTGCCCGGATGTTTTTGCTCAGCGGTGTGATGTTATGATTCATTCATGTTATTGCGTATGTATATGCTTTGCTCCTTTGCATTGCTGAGGAATGCTCTTTGCATGAATGTAGACTCGATTTATCTTTTACCCTGTTGGGAATATTTTTTCCCCTAGGTTTTTGGCTTTTATGAAGAAAGCAGCTATTGGCATTCATGTGTATCTCTTTTTATGTACATATATTTTCATATCTCATGGGCATATCCTTAAAAGAGAAGTTGCTGGTTCTTAAGATATGTATGTGCTGAATGCTGAACATTAGCAGACATTTCCAAATATTATTTTTCCTAGAAAAATGTTTTTGTTTTTGGGTTTACATTTTAATCCCTGATTCATTCCAAATGGATTTTTATAAATGTTATTAGGTATGAAACAAATTAAATTTTGTTTCTCTACATGAATACCCAATTTTTTCAGTACTATTTGTTGAAAAGACTTTTTTTTCCTCTATTGAACTGCTTTAGTATTTAGGTCAAAATTCAATTTATCATACAAGTGTGGGTCTATTTCTGGACTCAATTATTTTATCCCACTGAGCTAGAGGGCCACTTGTAAACTAATAGCTTGATTACTATAGCTGTATAGTAAGACTTAAAATCAGATTATTTGGTTATGTCTCACCTTTAGGTACTATATATTATTTTTAAAATTTATTCTCTAAAACTTTATAGTACTCAGGATGTGGGTTGTTTAGTATTTTATTAAATTTATATTTAATTATGTTTAAAAATGATTATGAATAGAACTTTAGACTATTCTTTCAAATTTTTATGCTTGTACATGGAAATATATTTATTTTTTGTATAATGGTCCTGTACTCCACGATCTCAATAAATTATTTATTGGATCTAAATTAAATCTTTTTTTCTGAATTTTCTTTGGAATTTTATAAGCAGAAGTCATGTTATCTCTGAATAAAGATTTTTTACTTGTTTTCTAATTTCTGTGTCTGTATTATTTATTGCCTCAATGAAGATGTTGATTTTCAATGTTGATTAAAAGCAGTGAAAGAGGATATGTTTCTTTGTTTTCAATTATGGTAAGGGAAAGTCCAGCCATTCGCTACAAATTATCTGTTTAATGTATGCTTCAGGACGCCAAGGAAGCTCCAGTCTTACTTGGTAAAGTTTTTTTTTTTAAATCATTAATAGGTGCTTAGTTTTGTTAGGTGACTTTTCTGTCTTTATTGAGATACGGTAATGTATTTTTGTTTTTTATGCAAACCTACACATTGATTGGTTTTTTCAGTGTCAAATAACTTTGCATTATTGGATAAAACCCACTTGGTTATGATACATTAAGCTCTTTGTGTATTTCTGAGTTTGACTTACTAATATTTCATTAAGAATTTTATATGTACAGTTACGAGAGGCATTAGTCTACAATTTTATTTTCTTACAATTTGTTATTAGGATATTGCTGGCACTGTAAAATAAGTGGAGAAGTCATTTTTTCCCTTGTATTTTCTAAAAAAGCTTGCATATAGTTTTCATTGAAATCTCCAAATATAATTGTTACTTTGTCTATTTATCCTTTCATTTCTATTTGCTTTTGCTTCATGTATTTGAATTAATGAATTAAATGCATACATGGTAAAGATTATTTCATTGACAAACTCTTCCCTTTACAAATTCTCTTAAACTCTGATACAACTGGTTGCCCTTCTATTTACTTTGCCTTATATTAATACCACCACCCCAGCTTTCTTATGATTATGGTCTCTCTGTTTATATTTTTGAATCATTTTTACTTTTATTGTATCTGCATCTTTATATTAATGTGTTAATGTGTATGTCTTATAAATAACATTTTTTTTTCAGTACTAGGGTATTAAACCCAGAGCCCTTGCACTGAGTTACATCCCAGCACTTTAAAAATTTCTTGCATTTTGAAACAGGGTCTTGGTAAGTTTCTAAGTTGCCTGGGTTGGGCTCAGGCTTGTGATTCTCCTGTCTTAGCTTCCTATATGTGGGGGCTGAAGTTACTCGCTGCCATGCCTGTGGGGTCTTATTTATTCACTCTGAAAATGTCTTTTAATTGGAGTGTTTAGCCCACATACACTTTATACAGTTGGATATAAGATTACCATTTGGCTAATTCTTCTTTTTTTTTTTTTTGTCTTTCTCGTTTTTATCGGTACCGGGGATCGAACTCACAACTGCCTGCTTACAAGGAAGGTGCTTATGCCACTGAGCTAAATCCCCAGCCCCCTAATTCTTCTTTTTAATTAAGGCCTTAATAAACTAGGGCTACCCACTGACACCCAGTGATGACCTGTCATTGTATTTTGTTTTGTTGCTGGATTATGCAGGGTGTGGTCAGCTGTTGTCCTGTCCACCTGGCTTCTGTGCCCCTTTCTCATGTCCTTTGGCTGCTTATTCACTTTCTGCAGTAAAATCATCTAAGCTTACCTTGTATTTTCACCAGTCTCACCTGGAATTAACCTATCTCTAGAGTCCCAGCTTTTCCCTGCAAGAAACAGTATGGAGAAACCACAGCACACATCAACATTGTGCCTCCAGCTGCTGAGTGTCAGTCAGCACGCAGGTAGGTGTGCACATGCACAAGCACACCTGTGTGTCCTTACCTGACTTCCCCTATTCGTGAGAATCTGTGCATTTATGGTGATACTTCCTGTTCCAGCTCAGTATGGCAGAGATCGTTTATTTTTACTTGTAACTCTCTGGTCTGTTTCCCTGCTGATCTCCTGTCACCAGTATTAACCCCTTCTGCCTTTCCTTACCATGCTTTTCCAGAGGTGGTCACCACCACCGTCCCCTGTGTGGTTACCTTTCCCGTTTGTGGCTTTCACAGCCACATGATGCTACCTTCCACCTGGCATAGCTCCCTGGCTGTGCCCATGGTGCTGCTGCCATGCCACCTGTTCTGCTCCAGCAAAGTATGTTGGGCTGGCGCCACTGCCCTGTGAGGGGCACCTTCATTCTGTGCGGGCTCTGACATCACGTCCAGAGCTGTGGCCATCGCCCTGCTCCCTGGGGCTCCTTCTTCACCCGCTCAGACTGCCAGTCCATGCTGCGTTGTCTGGCCCTCACCTGGGCACTGTGTCCTGTCTGGGCCCCACTCTGCACTGCTGTCCCCCCAGTGCCCACTCTGCCCGCACCACTTCTTGGTATTTTGCCTGAATTTCTACAGAATAAAAATCAATTTGTACTAAAAGAGAAACAGCAAGACAGGATGAAATGCTTGCAGGAGGTGATACATTTTGAAACTTGTATGATTCTTTCTTTGAGATTAAATTTTTTCCTCTGTAGAGATTCTTTCTTGGAGTCACATTTAAATCTTAGTATGATCTAGAATTTTGAACATCTCTGAAAATTTACCTGCTATTAAAGCATGGGCAAGAGCAATTCAAATTTTGAAGCATTTGAAATTCCTGCTACATTATAGTTAATTGTCTAGTCGTGTAATCAAATGGCTACATGGCATGCATTTGGCTTATTCACTTGGCAGCTGAATTCTTAACTTTTTAGCCCGTTTCACTCTGCCAGTGGGAATTTTCATAATACTTCATTTGGAACTCCTGGCCTTATCAGGATTAAGGGGATCAAACTGCTCACATGTGACCCTGATAGAGGAATGAGCCAGGCTCACTCCATCTTAGGCCTCAGTCAAGATTTTAGCTATAAAAATGCTAAAGATCTCACAATTGTTCCCTGCAAAAATAGCCTTGCAGGCCACACCATGAAACCTCACCTTTGCTTCCCCTTGAGCTGTTGTAAGATGCTTGGTTACACCCTACCTACCACCCCTGATGGAAAATCTGGTACTCTCTGCCTCTGTGGGTGATTGCTTGTGTGTCTCTCTGCTGCAACTGTCCAGTGTTTTGGGGTGTATAAATCACAGGAATTCATGGGTAGGTGCAATCATTTGTGTGCTTAAACTCAAGAGCTTTCATAACTGTAATTCATATGACTTCCATAAATCAGCCAATGGTATGCTTAGAACCGTGTGTGCTATCTCAGTATATGTTTGACAGAAGAAATCTTTCATCTTGAGGGTTCATCAGAACTGAATCCTCAGCTTTGCAAGATTACAGACGAGCTCCCAACTATTTTAAAACTCATCTCTCCCATGTACTTCCTATGGAGGGCGTCATAGGTCACACCTACGCCATGGTGGGGTTTGATTTTACATGGAGCAGGTAGTGTTCCTGAAAAGTCATTTTGGATTGGGGGCTAGCAGTAACTTCACTGTATACGGAGGGACCATGAACCGCACCCATACATCCAACTAAACACAAATAAATCTGTTCTCAATTCTTCTTCCTCATGTCCAGATCCCCCAAATGCCTGTGCAAAGTCTAGTGCCACCCAGCACAAAGGAAAGGGGGCAGGGGACTGATTGGTTAATTAATTGTGGTTAAAAACCATTCTCTTACAAATTTGACAAATAGTTACCACCAAGAGAACAATGCCAGAGTCGCTTTAGTGCTTCAAAAGGAGCCTGTGGAGTGTGTGGGCCTGCAGCGTTAACTTAGGAGTTTCATAGATTCCCCTTTCAGCAGTGGCCTTAGCAGGGTTCCGGTCGCTACCCATGTCACTGGGACCCAGGGGTGCCTTTGACTCTGACAGCGGATTTCCTGGCCCTGCTCTTCTATGACTCTATGAAAATCAGACCTTATATATTTTCCATTCTCAGTGAGTTCATGGCCTTTGAGAAACATGCAAAGAAATGGGAGGCATGGCATTACTTTAGTCTAAGGGAGGAGAGTGCAAGTGTGGATTATACATGTAAATGCCCAATAAATGAAGATGATGTTAAATTCAACTTATTTTCAATTGAGAACTCATCCTACATAAAGCATGTGCAGTGTGGAAAACCTGTCTAGACAAAGCTGTGGACTCACTAGCTTGGAATGACACAGGGTAGCCCTGAATGATCGGGTAAACCTGCCTCAGTGAACCAATAGGAAATAGTGTATTATGCAAATAATGTATTATGCTAATGCGGAATTTGCAAATGTGAGTATCTAGTGGTTGTCTATACTCTTGCAGTGGTCAAAGAGTAGATGGCAGACTGGTGTTTTGGTACGGAAAAGATATTTTACCGCAAGAGCACAAAGACAGATAGAAGAGTTTTTCACTCACCTTTTCTGTGTCCTTCCATTTTCTTCCTATGCGAAGAGTAGAATTAAATATAATAGAATTAAAAGGAAATTATTGTAGAAGTAAATAAAACAAGGTCCCGCTAAGAATGACTACATCTTCAGAGGGAAGGTCATCCTCTTTGTCTCAAACTTCCTTCATATACAAACCTAGAATCCTTTTGATGAACTTGGTGGCTGGCAATCACTTTTGTGTCCAGCACTGTCCAGACTTTAACCTGGGCCCATTTAAAACTTGGCTGCTCTCAGAGAATGTGTCTGTTTTCACTGTCCTTGTCTTGAGTTCCAACATCTAACAAGTTTTACCTGCACGTGCAAATGCACCGAAAGCCCCCAGGACCAGGAGAAGCAGGCAGGAGAGGGAGCTGCTGCCCATGCAGGGCGGAATCCAGGGGCCACAGTGGGCAGCGTCCCCTCAGAAGTCCTTTCTCTCCTCTGTCCCAAGTGCCCCAGCCTCTCCCGTGCTCAGGGCTCAGGGCCAGCGCATTTCATCACAAGTGACACGGTGTCCGTCCTTGTCTTTTGAGACATAAAATATCTCCTTTTAATCATGGCATTATTTCTCTTAAATTTAGATCTCTCGGAGATCAGAGTTCTCACACATTTCAAATCCCAGGATTTTGGAAAGAATAGGAATCTCTATTTCATTCTAAATGAGACATCTGCACAGGCTGTCTCTTTCCTGAAAACTGTTTATTATGTCACCACCCCAACGGTCTCTTTCTCTTTTATTTTATTTTTTTTTAACAGAGCAACAGTCCAATTTCTAGATCTGTAAACTAGGCTGAAGCAGGACGGCCCCGCCCGTTGGAAGCCCCCAGGACCAGGAAAAATATGTTCCTTAAGAACCAAGGACAAAGAACAAGCAAGTTGGTTCAAGGATTCTTCCAGGGAGGAGAGAAACCTTGGACTAAGATTAACTGGATGGTGAGCTGTAGAGGACAGTTTGGTCCCTCCCTGTTTCAAAGGCTCTGTTTCTATTTTACAGCGCCCCCTGTTGGGCCTAGGCATTTCACTGCTGTCTGCCCTTTCTACCCAACTACCCCATGGTCCCCAGCACATTCCACGCTGAAAGGAGGAGTTGGTCTCAGCTACCTCAGTGGACATCTGCTGCCAGCCCTTGCTTTTTATTCCTGCCTCTCTCAATGCTCAATCATCTTCTGGATGATGGTTGCCGAGAGATGGGTCTATGTGATCCAGAATGCCCCATTTCCAGTGAATTTGTACCTGTCATATCTATGCAGAAAATGAAACCTCCTCTGACCGGCTAATGTAATTAACAGTCATATTTGGAGGCTGGATTATTAATAGTCACCTTCTTTCCAACATCTCTTTCCTTCCAGGCCTTCGTTTCCCCTTTTACCAATGTCTCATGGTTGCTAATTGGAAGGCAATTGTCATTAAAAATTAGGCTCCAGGTGCTGTGGAAAAGCCAGGGAATCCGGATAATAAACGGGAAGGTCTGTCTCCCTGTGTTACTGTTCCATCTTTCATTTCTGGTGCTCTGAGAGCATATTTATGTGATAAAAACAGTTGGCTAGGAAGGCATACTGATGAGGCTCAAGTTGTGCATTAAATTCTCACCTGGGTGAGGTAGAAGTTCTTATTTATAGATGCACACCGAAGACACTATCCATGATAGACAGTTTGGTCATTGGAAAGGCTGAATGGTAGGTGAATATTTCAACTCAGTGCTAACGGTGAAAGATGAGATATTATATCACATGTGGAATCTTAGGATAAAGTCTTGGACTTAGAAGTGATTTCAGAAATAACCTTTTCCATTATTTTGCCTAACTTAGTAACATGGCTAAACCATTTCAGACAGATGTTTGGGCATGCCCAGAGTCGAAGAGCTTAATACTTGATTGGTACTGTAATCTCAGAACTGTGGTAAGAAGATAGCAAGTTCAAACCCAGCTTGGGCAACTTCGTGAAACTGTGTCTCAAAATAGATTAATAATAATAACTAAAAGGTATACGGATGTAGCACAGTGTGAAGACTCTGGGTTCAGTCCCAAGCACTGAAGGACATCCCTGGGCCCTGGAATGTGACAACAGTGATGGCAGCTCACTGCTGAAATTAGGTCGTGCAAAGATTTTGGCCTCTGTTTTGCTTCTCTGACCTTGCTGTCCAGCTTCCTCATTATGCTGAAAGATAGATGTGGCGCGCTGTGTGTGAGCTGTCTTGTGGACAGGTCCTCGTGATAAGCAACCGAAGAGGTCCCCAGCTCATGGCGTAGTAGGACTTCAGGAACCACCAGTCCGCGAGGAGCTGGGTGTGAGGTTCAGGTGGTGCTGACGGGAGGCCACCTCCTAGCTGAGCTTGCAGATGAGAAGCCAGCCCTGGGTAGCTTCAATGGCAGCCTCGTCAGAAACCTTGCACTAGAGGACCTTGCTGAACTTCCTGTGCACTCCTGACCACAACCACGCACATGGAAAGGACCATCGATGTGCATTTCGATGAAGTTTGTGACACCCTGATCCAAAACCAGTGCCAGCATCCTAGGAGTGCCCCTGTGTAGATACTAGCCCTCCCCCAGCTGTAACCAGCATCCTGACTTCGGACTGCGTAAGTCGGTTTTGTCTGTTTTTGATCTCTGAATAAATAGAATCATGTTACATCAGGTACTTTTTAATGTCTGCCTGCTTTTTTCTATATTAGGTGGCAGTTTTTTGGTAGGGTAATATTTTCTACCATATGTATCTTATATATTTATTCTGTTAGGCATATTTATTTTAGTTACCACATGACATTTAATTGCACAAATATGTCACATTTTATTTGTTCATTCCGTTATGGTGTATTTTAAAACATATTCCTAGGAGCGGAATGACTCGCTTATTCTGTGTGCTCACACCTAGTAGATAATATCAAATAGTTTTCCACAGGGAGTTTTGCTTTCCTAGGAGTGCCCGAGGTCAATCTTTTATCTTGTTATTTCAACAAGATTCTTCATGAATTCTCACTTCAGCCCAGGACCAAGGATGCCACGGTATTTTAATGGCAGACTTTACTGATAATGTTACAACTAGTAAGAAGGAGAAGGTAATCCTTTGAATTCTTCATTGTCTGGAGTACTAATTTTCAAATCACAAGACAGAGTCAATACTTCACTGGGTTTTTGTTTTATGTTGACTGAGAATTAACAGGATGAAACATCAGGAACTAATTAGAATACCCAGATACAATACTGTCCTTACATTAGACTTTTTAAAAGATAGCTAGGATTAAGGAAAAAAATCAAAGTATGATGCTTCTATGTTATGTTTCCAATCTGTAGGTTATCTAAGTCAGCTTGGAGTTTTTAAGTATAAATTTCAAGGCTAATGACCTTTATTTTCTGGATGACACTGCTAGCAAACTGAAGCCTACTGTTTTTCACAATAGAGAGGTTTTATTGTATTATACCAATTATTCAAATC
This sequence comes from Cavia porcellus, assembly GCF_034190915.1. Taxonomy (NCBI): domain Eukaryota; kingdom Metazoa; phylum Chordata; class Mammalia; order Rodentia; family Caviidae; genus Cavia; species Cavia porcellus. The sequence continues at coordinate 11,781,309 of NW_026947496.1, forward strand.
CATGTCATAATAATATTTTGTTGATCTATATGGGTTTTTAGTGTTGTGCACTCGATAAAGTTAATTGGACTATTACTGTAGATATCCAGCATTTCTTTGTAATGATCAGCATAAAAGGCAAATTCCTTTATTACAGCTATAATTTTTGAATTCATGGTTATAGCTAAAATGAAAGAACAATTTTCATGAGCTCAGCCTGTGTCTATAATAAAAGTAATGTAGCAAGAAGCAAGTTTGGCAGTAACAGGCCACCACCCTGGGCACTTCTGCCTCAGTGGGTTCCACAGGGATGGAAAAATGGTTGGTGGGATGTGTCTTTGTCATCCGAAATCCCTGCGAGGTACAGTGTCCCAATATGGATTCTATCAGTCACGAGGCGTACCAGAAACAGCAAAAATATGTGAATGATAAAGTGTCCCTAAAAGTAAGACAATAAAGGTGCCACTGTGATCCAGAAAATACTCAGAATCCTCTTACGTGCACTGGTTCATCATGTACCTGTCCTCTACTAAGTTTAAGAATCTCTCGTCTGAGGTCAGGGCCCCGCGAGGTGGGTTGGAGTCTTAATCTTGCAGGTATTGATCAGTGCAGGAAAGAATGTTGCACTCCAGAGACAAACCATCAGGTATCTTCAGGGACCTCGGGAACAGCACTGGCGAGAGGCCTTCCTAGGCCTGGGACACCCCTCTGAGGTGGATGTGCAGACACACAGGTGCCTGCTGTGACATGACAACCTGGTGGGTGGAGGCTGGGCAAGAGAGCAGATGGCTCGTGTGGCCAGCCACGAGTCCTGGACACGTTGCAAGCATGCATGACAGCCCTGGTGTCTCTGGCATCGCGTGGTGGAAGCGTGACTGCTTCTGACACCATGGCCAATATCTGGGTTATCGTCACCAACAACTGCTCTCTGGTCACTGTGGGTTTTCTTCTTCCAGGGGCTGTGAACAGGCCAAGCATCCCAAATCCAAATATCCAAACTCAAAATGCTGCAAAAGTCAGAAGCAGTGTTTTCCCGCTCACACCCCAAGTGGAAGCCTGTCCACCATGAGACTGCTCTGTGGGGCTGAGGCTGTGACTCAGTGGTAACCTGCACTTGGCATGTGCAAGGGCCTGGGTTTGATCTCTAACACTAAAAACAAAACAGAACAGACACATCCCCCCAAATTCCATTTTATGCACCAAACTATTTAAAATACTGTAAAAAATTATTTTCAGATTGTGCACATAAGGTGTATGTGAAACATAAACAAATTTTGTGTTTAGACTTGGGTTCCATCCCTGGAATATCTTATGTAAATATAAAATACTTCTAAATTTGAAAAAAATCTGACATCTGAAATGCTTCCGCTGAAGTTCCAAGCATTTCAGATAAATGATGCTCAACTTGTGTGGCCGGTTTGGGGTCCTCATTGGGAAGGTCTCATTTCCTAAGCTTTGGGGAGGAAGCACCTACATTTCTCAGCACTGTGCCTTTCTCTCCTCTTCAAGTTGCCTCTCCTGGCTCCAAATCTTTCTGGAGCTGAGTGTGGTAAAAAGGCCAGAAAAATCTTAGTTTAGTAGGAAGAGTTACAAGGAACTGGCCATGTTAAATGATTACCCTTGGAAGAACATGTGAGGTCTCTGGAGGCTACCAAGGAGCAATGACATACGTATCTATCAATATATTTTCTTCGGAAAGAAGAGGCAAACTTCTAAAACACAGAGCATTTGCTTAAAGCAAATAAAAAATAGCATCATCTCCTTTCTTGAGATTGTGAGGGTTAAGTGCTGTGAGGATGTCTTACTGCACAGCAGATTGTCTCAAATCCGGTGGCTTAAAATAAGTATTTTGTTATTTTTCATCATTTGGTGGAACAGGAATCTGCCCATGGCTTGCCAGGACAGTTCTTCTGCCCAAGGTGGCACTGAGTGAGGTGGCCAAGTGGTTAGCGCTGGTGGGCACATTGGTCGGGAGGGTGCTAGGTGGCTTCACTGTTGGGTCTGGTGCTTGGGCAGAGGTGGCTGCAGGGTTGAGCTTAGTAGGTAATGTGGCTGGTGTGTCCACGTAGGCTGCTGCAGTGCAGCCGTCTCAGGCTAGTTATGCTTTTATTCTTGGGGCTTCTATAAAGTGGATTTCTAGAGACAAGAAGCAGAAGCGACCTCCTTGGAACTGGCAGCACTGCTTAGATCACATTCCATAGGTTAAAACAGCCACACAGCTGTCTAGAATCAAGAGGAGGAAAGGGAACAAGGGTCCTTCTCTCAGGAAAGAGTAGCAATCTTATGATCCTTTAAAATCTGCCTCTTTATCATAACACTCTCGTTGTATGCACTTTTATTATAATGTTTTCATCTTATTTTTTGCCATTGCCTAAATTTGCTCAAATCAGAGAGAAAAGAATTCTCTTTGACTTACAGGGACATTCAGTTTCCTAATAGAAAATACTCCTCAGGACTTCTTGTGTTGGTTTCAGGGCTTCTGAAACACACGTAGACAAGCATTTAAGTCTTAGAACAGTGGTGAGCCCACAAGGCTCTGGGCATGTCCTTACTATTTTGCCTCCCACGATGCACTTTACCTGCTTCCACGTCTTGAGTCCCTGCTGCCTCTGAGAAGGGACCATGGGCTTCTCACTACTGAATCTGTAGGCTCGAGAATGATGTTTGATGCATGCGTGAATGGACAGTTGGATAAAAGGGTGGATAGATGATTGGAACGCTGGATGTTTGGCTGAAGAGTAAGGCGGTGGATGAATGACAGAAAAATGGAAGGATGCCTAGTTTATAATAACATTGAAATGACTAAAACGACCTTCTGCCTGGGATTGTGGTCGCTGATTGCCAGTGAGTCTACCACGAAGACTATTTCCCCACACCCTTTTTTAAACTGGTGCATATTTTATTTGTTGTTATTCTGCAGATCTTTGAGTCTTAAGTTGGTCTGAAGTCAGCATTCCTAAAACTCCAAGGAGACAGGAGATTAAAGAGAGTGTGACAAATGTTATTCTAAAACAAGAGTTTGTTTTTATTGAATACTCCAATCCCAGCTTGATTTCCAGGGATAAATGGCTCCTTAGCCCTTATTAGGTTCCTCATTAAGCACTTATAGGTACTACTTTCACGAGGTTGGTGAGTGAGCTTATTTGAAAAAGTATAATGTGTCTTTATCTATGTATCTATCCATTTTGTGTGTTTTTTTTTGTTTCTTACTTTTATAATATTTTTATTTTTTAAGACAAAAATAAAAAATAATAATGGCAATAAAAGTTTCAAAATATGCTAATGAGACAGTAACAATAATTAATACATTGTATATTGTTGTCTTCAGAGTAGTTACTCAGAGTACAAGACATAGGCATGAAATATGGTCCAAACAATGCGCTGTTTTTAAGGTTGGTTTGCTACAATCCCTGGAAGGCTCTTGTGAGAACATAAGTATCATTATCTTTCTTTTGTCTGGAAGCTCCAAACACAAATAAAGATGTGTTCAAAAAGCACTGAGGATCAGCAGAGGCAGACACTGGAACTCTCAGTCTCTGCTCCCAGCTGGGACACATTTCTTATCACCATCCCTAACATGGTTTTTAAAGCTACAGCATTTGAGCTGGTCAGCTTTCTGTTACTGGAGCAAATACCTGAGATGATCATGTTATAAAGTGAAAAGGTTTATTTTGGCTTATGTTGTGGAGGTCTCAGGCCATGGTGGACTGAACTTATTACTTCTGAGCCTGTGGCAGCACAGTGCATGGTGTGGGGCACATGACAGAGGAAAGCCACTCTCCTGGTGGTCAGCAAGTGAGAGATAGCATGAGGATGGGCTGGGAGGGGGGTCCCATTGTCTTCTTCAAGGGCATGCTCCAGTGACATGATGACCTGCCACCAGGCCCCACTGCCTAAAGACTCTACCACTTCCCCAGCAGGGCCATGCTTGGGGCCTTTGGGGGACACTCCCCCTAAGACAGAACTGCAGCAGCAGCATCAGACAGTGCAGAAGCACAACTGCCTGAGGGCAATGGCTGGGTCTAAGGTAGACAAGACAGATTGGTTTCATCTCGTGTGCCTAGTCAGTTAGCAGCGTTCCCTGGCTGCTACATCATACATGGTATGATCAGAGTAACCTTAAGCATCTATTAGACCATCATAATAGCAATGTGCCTGTTTTCAGTTAAGTGCCTGATGAACTCCAGATCAGTTGATAGTTGCTATCTGGAGTCAGGAAGGATTCTGAGGCACTGTCTGAGTTGTAATTATTCAGTGACATTCACCATGGATTTCAGGTCTTCTGCGCACCTGTGCCACACTTTTTCAATCTCTGCATAAGTTCATACCAGGTGGTCACTGTCATCGGTCCCTGTGCCAGTTATCTACCGACTCACCAGCAGGCACAGGATCATCCATGGGAGATGTTTATGGAGGTTTTTCAGTTTCTGGAAGCTGGTACCTTCAGTCTTCCTTCAGTAAATGTGGTTAATAAGCATCTTCCTTCAGTAAATGTGGTTAATAAAATGCAGACGAGAAGTGAGGAAAACTAACTGGGCCATTAATACTTTTTAGTGTTACATTCTGTAAAGGACAAATGCCTGTCCTCCTGTCCATGGTGGCTTCTTCACCACTGAGGGCGGACAGTTTCTCAGACACCGTGAGTGGCTGTGTGATGCTCTGAAATTTCACAGCATTCACTTCCGCGCAGATGCAAATGTAATCAGGGTAACTTTATTTTAAGCATCTATTACATTCTCATTAATAACATACGAAGGTAAGCCAGTTAACAATCTAGCAAAATCCATTTTGTTTTAGGATTTGGTATTGAAAAGCTCGCAATGCTGGGGGATGCATGTGACTGGGATGCACTGGTAGAGGGGACTCACTGCCTGAAGGGTTAGTGCTGGAGGCTCAGGAAATATCTCAGAGGCTTAGAAATGTAGTTATGCAGGCTGCAGCATTGCATTCTGACTCCCCCACCCTCTTTCCCACTGTGTTTTTGTCAGTCATAATCTACCAACCTAAATCACACCAAAGCATTTCAATGGGAAATTAAGACCATCTATCCACCTTACAAATACATGCCAGTAGCTTTGACTGTTGGGCTCTTGGAGCATAACACAAAGGCTCCTGGCATCATTTGTCACTGGGTCAGCACTAGCACTGGCTATTGGTAAGACTGGGGCCATGGTACCTTTTGGCACCTGGAGGCTGAGCTGAAGTCTCAATGTACGCACTATGAAGGTGAAGAGGGCATCAGTACCTCAGTACCTGCCTGCCTGTGTAGAGTCTCATTGCTAAATCTGCCAGCTTTTCCGACCTGTTGGGTTTTTCCAGCTCTAAAAATGACCTGTGCCTGTGTCACTGCACAAAGGAGATGATTCTAGAGACACAGGAGAAGGGTACCCACTAATTAAGGAGAATAATTCCTCCTTCCTGCCGTCCCAAGTAAGCCTTATGATTTTCTACATCTGCATTTCAGAAAGGGTTAAATTAAGGGATGCTGATTCCCGCTGGTCAGGCTGCCTATCCCATGCACCGTAAAGCTACATTATTTAATAGACCCGAAGACCGCACCTGCTTTCTTCACACCTCCTAGGTGATTAAGTTTCCCACAAATGCAATTTGTTAATATGGGGCTGCATCTTCTTGCAAGGCGAAGCTGTGAAATTTGGCAGGAAGCTGCCTGGCTGCAGGTGCAAGATGAACAACCTTTCCCGGCTTTGCCAGGAGGAAAAATGATGTGTTCATTCCTGGGACCAAGATTCTAACACGGAGGGTGGAACCTGATTCCAAGAAATGAGGATAGAATTCTAAGGACCAAATCATATGCTCCTTTCCCTTGGCAGGAGGCATGTGTTAACCCCAAAAGCCTAAGTGGGGGATCAGAAATTTTAAATGAGGCCAGGTATTGAGCAGATCCTCCTGCTAAGGGAAGCTCTCTGATATTTGGAGTCACAGCCATGTGCAATGATAAATGATGATTTTTACTCATATGAGAGCTTAATTAGAGCTTAAAGTTAATTCTCAGAATCCTTGGAAGGGGTGATTCAAAACCTAACTTCCACACTGGATAGTCTGGATTTGGGAAAGTGTTTCTGAAATGCATGACATCCTTGCTCTGGGCCCTCCCAGTCCGTGTGGGTCTTCATGTCTGCTAAAGCAAGAGCTAACTATTTTTGCATTAGAATTTCCTTAGCCAATAATGAAAGGGGCCAAGTACCCGGGTCCATCTCAGCCCCCTGCACATTTAGGTGGAAGGTCGTCTTTGAATCTGCAAGTTCAGCTCGCCATACACGTGTCTCAGGGAATCACTGGTCATGCTGGCTATCAACTTCCGGGGACCAGAGACCCATGGCCGACATATTTCTTCCCATTCCACGGTGGCGTTGGGCTGGATTTCACTGAAAAGATGGGAAAGAGAGAGATTGGCAGATTCTGTTTTACTGTAGATTCCATTCTTCCTGCATCAGGAAGCAGGGAGGACCCCTGCCTGGCCACTTTTTACCTTGGTGGACAGTGGTTAGAGGACTAAAGGGCATCCTGGACTGATTCAGCAATTAGAAACGAGGGCCCTGTAGGAGGTGCTGCAGAGCTGGTCACTAACAGTATTACTGGGTCCTGGTTATTTCTGCCTGGGAGCACCTAGTGGTCTCCCAGTAGAAGTGACGACCTGGGCAGAGTCCCACCCAGCTACGAGGCAACCACACTCTAGTTTGACCTTAAAACCTCCACAGTAGCCTCATCTGTATGAATGATCTACCTCTAGCTCCCTCCTGGCATTTGAGTCTGGCTGGAATCTTCAGCTGCTTCTGCTATGGCCCTGACTTTCTAAGTAGCTGTTACCAGCTCCCACCAACCTTGTTTCCAGCTCCAACACCTGGACCATGACCCTGCCTGCTGCCATCTGAGTTTCTGAATCTTCATGCTTTGTAGTTCACAGCCCTATCTGACCACCACACTGGCTTCTCTCTATTAATGCATCTTTCTGCTACTTTTTATTGCCAAGGTCCTGATCTGCCTTGGCAATGGAGAGACCTTCTGTGGTTCTTGACTCTCCTCTTCCTCCTCAGAGCATTCTTGTATCTTCCCAAGTCTCATGGATAAGCCTTCTCCAGTGGATGACTGGGGAGGGCTGGGGAGATTTAGGCTTCCCTGGGGCACCTCTCACTGTTTCTCTCATATAATCCTGTGAAGAGACAATATGCAGGACTTGTACATGGGATAGTGCCTTGAGTAGGTATTCTGTGACACCTAGAGACTTATAACATGAAGTCATTTTTCCAGTATCATATAGCTGGGAAATGGGCTGAGATGGGCATCAATCCCAGGTTTATCTGGGTTACAAATTCCTGCCTTTTTTCTAACTCTACATTGCCTGTATACTGTACTATAGCCTGTAGACTGTAGCCTACAAAAAGATGCCTGTTCTGATCCCGTGATTACTTTCTCACAGTCTTTTGTTCCAGTATTGAGAGCTTTCTGAAGTGGCTGTGCCTGGAAGATTCTTGCTGTCCTCTCTGTGGTCTTTGGTAGTCTTTATGGGGTAGCCTGGCATGGAACCCTGAGATGGCCTTTAGGGAGAATTGTGAATATACACTACCATGAGGGTCTTGGAAAGGAAAAGGAGACCTGGCTGTTTTCATTGGGTTACTGAAGCATAGCCTGTCAGAATCAGAAAGGGCTTTAGAAGTGCCTTAGTCCAACAGTCACATTTTATAGGAGAGGGGCCAAGATCCAAGCTAACAGAATCTCCAAGGTCACAGAGGCAAATGGCCTGGACAGTAGAAGAACAGGAGTTGGAGCCAGATGCAGAATATTTCTAGATTCCTGTTAATAGAATGCAGTTTGTATTATTTGAAGTTCATAAAGTCCTGAATATTGGAAAGCAAAAATAAATGGTGGTAAGAAAGACTTGCACCATAGCAGAAGAACTGACTGCTCCCACCTTGAAACGATACAGGTGAATTTGCTCCATGGACCTTTGGACCATGCAGAGCTGGCTCCCAACACGGCTCTTTCAAATGTAACCTCTGCTTTTTTTTTTGTCTTTTTCCTTTTTATCGGTACCGGGGATCAAACTTATGACTGCCTGCTTGCAAGGCAGGTGCTTATGCCGCTGAGCTAAATCCCCAGCCGCCCCCCCCCCCCTTTTTGTCTAACCTCTGCATTTTCACAGTTCCTTCATGGTCACTGAAATTGGTACCTACTGGATTTGAATTCCAGTGAGCTTGGAGACGTAAAGCTTCACTAAATAGTTTCAGGTACTTAAAAGTTATGAAGATGAAGACACAATGAAGACTATCAAGTGGAAAAAGTTTTTGTTAATAGCATGGCCCCCTAAAGAACACTGTTACATAGAGGGTTTACTTAATGATTATGGCTGCCTGTCTGATGGAGCTATAGGAAAAAAAAAAAGGAAAATTGAGTGAATGTTTATCCCTTTTAAAAATCTGACACTGTTATCTAAACAGTGGGAAATGACGGGTGCTCATGTAATGAAATACTGTGTGGTGCTTACAAGCCCCGGGGTCTCGTGTCAGACACTCAGACTCAAAGTCTGGCTTTCCCACTTATTGGCTGTGCAGTCTCAGGCATTGGTGGTCTTTCTCCAAGCCTCAATTTTCTCATCTGCAAAATGAGGAGGGTGCAATGCTCAGCACAGCACCGATGTGAAAATGAAATCAAATGATTCCAGAAGGAGCACAGGGCAGGGCTGATATCCCTGAAGTTTCAGAAAGTACCAGCTGCTGGCATTACAGTCACACAGCTTCTTTGTTTACAAGAGGGCAACAGAGTGGTCCGGCTGCTTCTTCATCGATAACCTTTGCCAGATGAATTTGTTCTGTGACAACATTTTACCAAACTGTCATGTTACGGTGAGACTGAGGGAAGGTCAGTCCTTGGGCTCTGTGTTCCTCACCTAGGATTGGGTGGAAGGAGCCTGGTTTGCCTTGGTTCTTTATAAACATGGCTCTGAATTTTAACCAGTCAAATAAAAATCACATTCTGTGAAAAATGCACACATATTTAACATGTGTGCATATTTTTTCAAACCAAGTAAATTCACTTTATGACTCAGAGTTGGGAAAAGACGTTAACCTTGCCATTGTGTTTCTCACCTGTACAAAGTGGGCACTATTGGACAGGGTGAGGAGAAGGTGGGTGAGTTTATATTCACTTACAGTCTGGTAAGAGCCGAGCAATGTGGAAATTCTATTAGTGTTGTTATTATTATCACAATCCCTTCCGCCTTACAGTTATCAATGTAACTATTGGTTGCTCTGCCTAAACTTTCAGAAAGATAATTTAGTGAATTTTCTCCTGCCTGTATGTTGAAAGATAATTCTTCGTCTTTAATTTACAGTGATCAATTCAATATAAATATTGGTTTAAGATGCTAATTTCTCAAGAAACGTGCTATTTCCACTCAGGTGCATTCATTCTCTCCCCTCCTGATCAATCAGATGTACTTTTAATTTTATTTTATTTTAGTTTTTGGTACCAGGGATTGGACTCATGACCTCATGCTTGCCAGGCAGGCACTGGACTACTGAGCTGTATCCCCGGCCCCAATCAGAGGTACTCTGTGAAGCAGCCTTCCTGCATAGGGATCTGACCTCGGACCACATAATGTAGGTGACACCTCAAACACAAATGAAATCTGAAGCTGTACCTCATCTTTTGTTCTCGCTCATAAAACCAGCTGCATCGCGGTGCGTGGATAAGAAAATATGCCCACACGAAGATACACATGCATTTGCCTACAGATAAATGTGTACTAGGAAAAGAGGAAAAAATTATTTTCTCATTTTGGTAAGTGGAGTAATGTGTGAACAATTCTATTTCCTGGGGATGGATGCTGTGATAAATGATCCTCAGTAATGTGCTGAGCCATCAGGATACAGTGGCCATTTATCATCTTGAATGCATGCAGGCAAATGGGATTATTATTACAATAAACTGCAACTACCTATGGCTTGTCCAGCTCTTAGCTTCTGCCCTGCTTGAGAAACTTAAAGTTCAAAACCCAAATCACAAAATTGGGGAACTTTTTTTTTCCTTGAAATAACTCACTGAACCTGATCATTTTTTAAAAAAGAAAAATGAATCCGGAAGATGAATTATTTGATGTTCTGGAAGTACCAAGTGCAGAATGGTAAAAGCCAAGAAGAGTCTGGGGGACGGAATCTCCGAGCATCTGAGATAGGTGGGTGGCTGTGGGGCAAGAACGGGGAGTGAACCATCCCGGGGTGGCGCTGGTTTGCACCCTGAGTGAGGACAGAGACACAGCATTTCCTTCTTTGTTCCCATTTCTAATTCCCTGCTCACCAGTCCCTGCCCTCCAGGGTCTTTACTTTAGGACTGATGCCCCTTACCTTCTACATTCCACTCTGGTGAAAGGCATGGGTGGAACGATGGGGCTGGAAATTCCTTGACTATTTAAAAAAAAATCTGTGTCCTGCAGTCTTATAAAGGATTTTGGTTCTATGCAACTACACTTTTGAGAGGTCTAAGTTGTTACGTAGATCTGGCTCTCTTGGACCAGATCTCAGCACCACAGTGTGTGGTGAAATGCTTCCAATTATCTGACCAGACGGAAGTGGGATCTGGCTGGCTCAGGTCTTGGTTGTAGAGGTGTGTGCCAGAGTCAGGGGGAAGCAGAGAACACAGTGCTTACTTCAAAGCCCCACGCCTGTCCACCCCACCACACTATTGATCTCTGACTATACCTGAGAAATAGTTTTCTTTGCTTGGGGGATATTCCACCCTGGACCTGAACTCCCATAAGAGATTGGGGATGATTCTGCATTGAATGTTTATGCCTTCCCCAAATTCCTGTGTTGAATCCCTACCCCTCAATGTGACGGAGTCTAGAGATGAAGTTTCAAGAGACCATTAAATTAGATGATGTCATGAGAGTGGGGTCCTCACGAAGGGATTAGTGCCCTAGGAAGAAGAGACACAAGAAAGCTGGCTCTCCATCTCACGAAGACATGGAGAGGAGACAACACTCTGTAAACCATGAAGGGAGTCCTCTCGAGGAACCAATTGGTTGGACCCTCGACTTGGGGTTTCCCAGGCTCTAGAACTGTAATAAAGGTCTGTTGTTTAAGCTATCTTATCTATGATATTTCTACAGTAGCAGCCCAGAGTGCTGAAGACAGAGCACCTAGCTTCCTGTCTGTGCACCCCATCTGCCCTTACTCTGTGTGTTGGCGGTAAGTACTAGCCGCAGCCTATGTCAGCATGTGGGGCGCACAGCTTCTCTGTGCCTCCTCTGTGCTTTCCCTGCTTCAGCATCAGCCCGTCTGAGGGGACATCCACAGTGCACAGCATCTCCCAGTATCGCCAAGCTTTTACACATAGCCCTGTGGGAACACTCACCCAAACCTCAGCAGCTGTGTCGGTCTTGATCAGGGTAGATTCTGGGGTCAGCAATGTGGAAAGGCAGAGTGAGGCGGGGGAATGCTCACATGAAGCTTGTGGGGTTACTGTTGCAGTGGGATCAATTGGACACGGCAGGGGCTGTTTGCAAGAGGAAACCTGTTTCACCTTGCCTCAGAATTCTTTGCATCTGATTTGAGTGGGAGGCTGTGAGATGGGTGCGTGACACTGTCATTTCTGACAAAAGTGGGTTATTATTGCTGACCTCTTCCTCTAGCTGGGGTTGATTTCTAATGCAATTCTTTTTTCCCCTTGCAATTCGTTTTTTTCCTATTAGCACAGGAAAGTTGTTATGTCCTGTGCCTGAATTCTAAGAAAAACACTCAAATGATTTTCTCTGCTATATATTTCATCTGCAATAAGGCAACTCCTAAATGACAGGACTCGGACATTGTGAGCCTTATAGTTTGAAAGAAATAGAGTCCTCTGTGGGGAATAAAGCTGGTCTAGAAAGGGTAAGGTATTGTATTTATGCTGTAGCTTACAGAGTAGGCTCATTTCCATAAGGGGAAATTGGGGAAATTCCTAACATGTCTGGCATAGTTTCCAAAGTCCTTTTCTGTGCCATAGAAGGTCATCCACAGGAAATGAGCTGGATTGATTGATGCTGACAGGGACTTATTTGTGGTAGAAATGAAAGCAATAAGCCTCAGAGATTGGGATCCATTCCGGGTGTCACACTTTAAGGGGAGCTCTGACAAACTGGAGTCTGAGGGAGGGGGAGACAGTGGCACTGCGTTCCAGGTGAGAAAGATGAAGCGGGGCCAGGTATTTGGTCCCAAGTAGAGAGGGATCAAGGAAGATGAGACAGCTGTTTGCAGACATTTGAAAGCCATCAGCCACAAGACAGATGGGCTTTATTTTGTGTCAGTACAGATAACAGAATTAGCATCCCTGGTAAGACAAAATGTAAAAAAGATCTGTTTTCCTACAATTACAGCTACCTGACAATGGAATTGGCCCTCCTGTTGGATGAGAGTCTTTGTCAACAAGAAGCCACAAAAAAAGACCTGGAGGGCACAATCTGATGGTGCTGGGTTTGGGAGAGGCTGCATTGCATTCCTAATATTACTAATATTAGCTCTAGAGGAAGCAAGTCCTAAAACTCCTCAGGCTCTACCAAAAGAATTGCAAATAAAAGCAACTGTTATACATAGTGATTAGATGGCGACGTCAAACAGGTAGAGCTGGAGAGAGAAAGCTTATTAAAGGGGTATCTTTCAGCATCATATTCTATGCACTGTACATACATACTGATACTGAGGACTTTGGAGAGTTGATACACGACAAGGTGGTGTGTGACAGTGGTTGAAACTTGGGGCGAGGAATCAGCAACCTTGCATCTGAATTTCAGTTCTACCTTTATGAACTGTGTAAATGGAGAGCAAACCAATTGCTTTCTGAAGTCCTAAATTCCTCAGCTATAGAAAAGCAATGCTAACTGTATCTGTCTCATTGGGATGGGTTTAAGGTTTCAAGTGCTGGGCAAACTAATCCTATTTTTACCCTCCGCCCCACATACATGGTCCATTAGAAATTGCAGCTTCTCAGATATTCTACTGGGGATGTCACTTCACTTACCGGAACATTTTCCTTTTGGGTTTTAACACGCCAGGACCATCTAGGTATATCCAGATGTTTTGTAGAGTTTCCTTTAAAGGGTTGGTGAACTCAACGGTGACAACCATGTCAGAGCCAACCATTGCAGCACCTCGAGTCTAAAGAAGGGTCAAGGGAGCAAAGAAAACAGCACATCAGTGGCAAGAAAACCTGTTCTGCTTCCCTGACTCCTTCACTATTTTCATTTTTGCTAAAGGTCTATATTGCCTTTATGTTTTGGCAATGTGACCAGTGCGAGTGGGAGAGCATTTTGCTTTGATTGGGGAATACCTACTGCGAAAAAGATGGAAAATTACTAATTAGCAGCACAGTCTCTTCCTCATTATAAAACCACCCTAATTAGAGCTCAGGTTAACGGCTGTGGCCACTGGTGGCTCTCCATCTGCAGGAGGTGGATTTGGTATAGCAACAGATTTGCTTAGTGAAAGTGGCCAAGTGAACTCTGCTTCAGGAGAGGATGCAAATTTCTACCAGCACATGAGGGATTCCTGAGTTCAAGGGGTAGCAGACCCTCAGAGCGGGTGCTGTCTTACTTCTGGACACCTGAGAAGGAGCTCTAAGGAAGCAGAGCATCCTAGTGTTGACCTTGAGGATAAGGACAAGGGATTTTTCATCTCCAGCCATGACACAGTTCAGGAGGGTGGGAGGCCAGGAGGACAGATGGCTGTTGTGGATGAGCTGACCCATCACAACTCTCAAAAGTATCCAGAATTTACAAAGCGTCACGTAAGACAATCAAGTTGGTATCAGCTTTGACAATGGCACTGGAGCCTGGGGTGACTCGCTTGAACTTTCTGAGACTCAGTTTTTTTTTTTCTAAAGTGAGGCTGCCATTCAGTGGAGTAACCTTGTAAAATGCTATTGTCATTATTATCATTATCATTATTATTATTACTACCCTTTGTTGCAGGCTTTCTCTGCGCCACACTCTTGGAGCTGTGTGCTTTCCCAACACAAACTCAATGTGTTAGAAGATGGCCGGGTGGCTGCTGGACTTGTTTGTTTATTGGTCTATTAATGTAAAATGGGAGGATGTGTATAGGTCAATTGAGAACAAGATAACAGTAATGATGAGGATATTTTTTCCCTCCTAAGAAAAGGTGAAATAAAAATGCATATACAGTAGCCTGCAGGTGTAACTCAAAGGCTCAGTACATTATAGCACATGATATGCTTTTAGAGTAGCGATGCTCAGGGCAGTTTTGGCTTATTTACCTGATATTTCAGTCCACTTTTAACTCCAATAGCAACCTAGTGCCCAATAAATACTTCAGTTAGGTGAACTGTTTAAAATGGAATTTACTGGTTGCTTGAGTTTTCTGTGTAACAACACAGCCATTATCGTATCTTATTTTATTATCTAGTGTGTAATAGAGGAGGTTCCACAAGAAAATAAGAGTTTCTTAGGAATGGAGGAAAAGAAGATTTCCCAGAGAAGTGGACTCTTTCTTACTGGCCCTATAATCAAGAACAAAATATTATGACTTTACTCTTCAAGTCAGTTTGTGACTAAATTTATGTCTATGGGGAAAATGAAGATTTCCATGAATTCTCTATGTTTATTCCATTCTTGTCCTGTCTCCTGGAGGCAGGGAGCAGGTGGAGTGCTGAGTTCAGGGACAATGCCAATGGGGCAGACAACGATTGTGCTGGTGGCAACAGCAGGGACATCTGGACAGCATGTGCTGGACATGAAAGTTAGGGAGGGCCTCAGGTAGTGGGAACTTTAAAATTACAGAAGTCGCCAACCGTTGCAGATTATGAGATTAGAGTACTGGGGTATGGGGTCTATAATTTGTGTACTTTAATAGGAGACCATGGCATATGTGAGCCTATAAACTGTGTTCTTAAGTATAGTTACCTACGTTAGGTGCATAGATTCAACACATATTGGTAATGAATACCTCTCTTGGATACATACTTCTGCTGTCACATTCTAGTCTGATATCTTCCTTAAGCACCCTGTGGATCACTAAGGACCAGTTGAGAGTGTATGGTCCACACGTGTTCTCATACAACACGCAGGCAGGGTCTGCGCCAGATATTAGGGACTTGGGACCACGATGATAACACAACAGTAGTTATTCCCTTAATTAGGCAAAGGATTTGGAGGCAAGATCATAGCGTTGGCATCTTGCTTTATGAAAAAGAAAAAACTGTGATTCAGAGCAGTGAATATCTCACCTGAGAATCTGCGGCTACTGATCAGGAAGGGACTCAAATTCAGGTCTGTCTAACTAGGGAGCCTGGACTTGGAGCCCAGGATTCCAAGGCCAGAGGAGCTGGAAAAGCCAACAACTCAACAAGATCAACCCAAACCATTTTGCTGTGAGACCCCGAATGCCAGGTGAAAGTGTGGGAGCTTTCCAAAAAGGTGGGGGCAGTGGTGGGTTTGGAGCCACCATGATGAGGTAGGAATAAACAGAGTTCACTGCAGGAGGAGGCAAACTAACAAATGTGCTGGGCACGAACCAGGAGTTACTTTCTTGCTGCTGGGGACACTGACTGTGGATGGATCAGCCTGGTTTGAAGGCTATCAGTGCTGGTAGTTAAGGTCTAGACAAGGGTTTCTCAGTCTCAGCATGACTGACATGCGGGGCTGGGTACACTTTTGCAGTGAAAGTGTGTCATGTGCAATGTTTAGCAGCGTCCTTGACCAATATCACCCCCCATACTAAACACGACAGCCAAAAATACATCCAACAATTACCAAATAGCCCACAGGCAGCAAAACTGCTCTCAACCTAGAGATCCTGACTGTGTTTATTTAAATGTTGGAGGTATAAACGTGCTTTGGGGTACCATGTGTCTTTGGTTTAATTTTTCAGTGTGTGCATTACACTTTCACATATTAATTTTTTCAAAGGCTTTTGAATGAAAAAAATACAAAATGAAAATAACACTTACAAAAGCTCTCTAGATTGGAAAAACCGAGGTTGCTCCAGAGATGCTATGGGCAAAAGTGCTCCCTATGAGGACTTTGATTCTTTTTGGAGAAAGTACCATTTTGGAAGTGCCTACCTTCTCCCTGGCACTCTACAACAAGTATGGGCACAAACTCCTTAAAAATACAGCTTATTACCTCCAACCACCCTTTCTCCATGCAGACATGCATAGCAACACACACAAGATGGATACAGCAAGGGTACGGACAGTTAGGGAATTCACTGTAGTGATTAACTTCACTATGAAGTTCATCCAAGGTGCTCTCATCCAAGGTGCTCCACAAACCCCAGCAGACCTGCTCCCCAGGCAGATTCCTATGCATGGAAGGCAGAGTGTACCCTTTCAGGCCACTGATGACTAACTATGACAGGGAATTTTAGTGCAGGTGGTGTATCCTGCATCTGAAATGCTTGGGACCAGAAATTTCAGTTTTGGAATTTTTCAGATTTTAGGATATTTCCATAGATTTGACCAGGTAATCATCTCTAGTGTGAAATACTCCAACATCCAAGACTTTTTCAGCAACTCAGAAAGTTTGGCTTTTGTATTTTTGGTTTAGGGATGCTCAAACTATATTTGAAAGGTTGGGCCATGCAGTTGGGCCTTCATGGTAGGCACCTAAGATCAGCTCACGCCTTCTGGAACAATTCGGCTTGCCTTCACGTATAACTGGCTGCAGGCTTAGGTGTCAGCACCGCTCAGACTTCCTAGCCCTAGACTGGGTGGAGGGGTGGAGGCTGGGGAGAGATGCAGAGAGGGGAGGAAGGTCTTCTCAGTTGTACTGTGTTTCTTCAGCACTGAACAAATCTGGAGGTCCCTTTTCTGACCTTTATCTCCTGTACCCACCATACTGAATCTTAGAAACACCAAGCAACTCAAGCATACAAGCCTGCCCTAAAGCACCATTCCTCCTGGGGATTTCTTTTGGCACTGTGGTTATAAACCCATAGCCTTCATGCTGAGTTACAACCCCAGTACTACTTTCCATGTTTTATTTTGATAAATAATAATGAGGGTCTTGCTAAGTTGCTAAGTTACCCAAGCTGGGCTTAAACTTGCAGTCTTCTGCTTGAGAGTGCTGATACTGCAGGTGTGAGCCGTCACACCTGGCTTTGCTTGAGAAATGTAAATGGAGGTATTTCTCCTAGTTCCTCTGAGGAAAATGGAGCTTTCAAGGCTTATTTTCATTTCCTGGGCGGCTGTAGGTGATGTGCTGCACTAAAACACTGGCTATTGTGGGAGACAAGGTCTGTTTTTCTTGAATTCTCCCAGGAATCTACACAGCTCCCTTTCCTTTAGTGCCATGAAAAACAATTGCCTATCAGTAGAGCTGTGTTTCTGATTTTCTTGCTCTCATAAAACCTTAAATAAAGAGAGACTCTAGGCAATCCAGAGAAGCTAAGATCAAGAAGAAACTTTCATGTGTATTGACTTTACAGAAGCAGGTCTATTACGTGAACTGGAGAAAAGAACAAAGCACATGTCATGGTTGGTGATATCGAATGCTCTTCCGTAGGTTCGATGGTCTTGAAGTTTTAAAAATACCATTTAAAATATACCTTTAAAAATCAACCAGGAATATGATGTTTTTACAAGGTCAAGGCCACTCACCAATATTGACATGCAGAGTTCTTGTCCTTTGTGCTATTTTAGAATGATGAACCATGACTCTGATTCTTGGATTAATAAGAAAATCACACACACACACACACACACACACACACACACACACACACACCAGAAATGCATTCACTTTTTTGGGAATTACAAGCTATCTTCACTGAGTATATGCCTTGCAAAAAGCATTAAGTGTACTTAAAACTCAAACTGAAGTGAAGGATAAAATTTGAGAAACAGTAAGAATGAATTAAGTTGGCAATTTGAGACACACACTTTATTAGATTCACCTACCAGCCCTTATTTCAAGAACTCTCAATCATGTCTTCCAAGTGTAACTGGAAATTGAATTCCTTCCCTCCTACTCGCTCTGTGGTCACTGCTGATAATAAGCCATCGCTCATCTGTAGACACTGCCTCCCAGCGCCAGGGCCCCTGCTGCTTCTCGCTGACGCTTAGGCCAGCCTTTCTGAATGATGCTAGGTTTTACCGAAGTTGGAAACTGGTTAAGTCTTTGTTGGCCAATGTGTCAGCCACTAGTCACATGTGGTTATTTAAATCCGGAATTAAAATTAAATAAAACTTGGCAATTCAGTGCTTCAGTGTCACTAGTTGCATCTGAAGGGCTCAAGAGACTCCTGTGGCTGGTGGCTAAAGTGTTGGATAGTACAGATTTAGAATATCCCCATGATTGTCTTAGGAATATCTATGAACTCATTTAACCCTCACAACCCTGTAACATAAATACAATGGGCCTTCATTTTGCAGATGAAGAAACTGAGGCTCAGAGAGGCTAAGTAACTTGCTCGAGTTCACAGCATTACGGTTTAGATCTAAAATCCGCACCACCCGCCTCCCCTTAGTCTCATGTGTTCGGAAGTGCGGCTCTTGGAAGGCGCCTGGATCACGGGTAAATCCACGGATTCAGTCAACGCTCCTTTGCTGTAAGGAGAGGGGATCAGGTTAAAGAGGCGGCTCTTTGACCTGCAGCTGTGACCTGAGTTTATACTAGTCTTCCGGGTCCTTCCTTTTCTGTCTGCTTCCTGGGTCCTGTGCAGTGAACAGCTTTTCTCTGCTGTGCTGTTTCTGCATCGGAGCCAGAAGACCATGGATTGAAACATGAACCAAAGTAAATCCTTCTTTAAATTGCAGGTGTTGGCGATTTTATCCCAGTACAAGGACACACGGTAAGTAGAGTGGATGAGATTAACAGACAGTTCAGCATCAGGTCACTGTATAAGCACACCCTGTACGGATCTGCTTAATAGCAGTAACTTAGCTTTAGTTAGTGTTTACTTAGCATCACTGTACTTACATTATCTTATTTATCCACACAACTTTGTGGGTCTTACAGGGGACATTATTAACCCCCCATTCCGTTGGAATGAAAGTGAAACTTAGAAGCTAAATAATACACTTTTAGAGGCAGAAATTGGCAGAACCTACCTGGTTATAAATCTAGGTCTTTCTGACTCTAAAACATTTATCTTTAAACTTTACCTACACTGTGATCTCTGACAGATGAGAGATAAAAATAGTAACTTCCTCTTTTTTTGGGGAATAGCTTCTGTATTTTGTGAAATCCACTGAAGGATCATTTGCAGTGTTATCTTTTTTATGTTATTGCTAAACCATCCATTGAGGACAATGATTATAAGTTGACCCTGAACTAAATTTGAAAACACACCACCCACTTCTTTCTTTTTGACTTTATGGGGAAAGAATTAGATTTCTTTGCCACAGTGAAATGTGACAAGGTGGCCTTGGGGCCTTGATATATATTACTTGATGATAATAGGATTTTCTATTTAGGGTAGAGATAGAGATTTCATTTTTAAAAGCTATCTGGTGGCCCAAACATATGGAATTACATGAGACATTTATGGGATTGGTTGTTCTAGATGTTTTCTTTGTGTATATGCTTTTTAAGATATATGAAAAAATAATAAACTAGAAGTTCATAGGGCAAATTATGCTTTAGGTAGCCAGTTACCACTGAGGGCATTTCCTTCTCAAGTACATGTGGTTGCGGGGCTGTGCAGAGGGGCTGAATGGAAATGTGTGTCTCGGAGCAGCAGGGGTGCTGCGCACAGATGGGCCTGAGGTTGTGCTTTCCTGGCTGACTGAGCTGGTTTCACAGCTGAGAATCCCTGTGAGCAACAGCCACAGATGGTGGGGGTCAGCTCCCTGAGCACCTGAACCTGGGCTGGAGGCACCTCACCTCCTGCATGAACAGGCGTCACCTGCTCAGTGTCCTGTGTGGCAGGACCTCACAGTCAGACCTCTTTTATTTCCTCTGCAGATTGCCTGGCAACATCAGGGACACAGTTCAAATATCTAGGACACACACACACACACACACACACACACACACACACACACACTGCAGCATTCTTCCAGATGAGGTCAATGAGAAGTTCAGCTGGACTCAGGGTTTGAACAGGGGCAAGCTGTAAATCAGTGCAAAGGGCCTGGGCTCAATACCCAGTATCACCCCCTACTGGAAACAAGCAAGAAAGGTAGGTAGGAAGGAAGGAAGGAAGGAAGGAAGGAAGGCAGGATGGAAGAAATTGACAGGGGCAAAGCAGCCTGATTTCTTTGGGCCTCAGGTTCTTGTGCAGTTATTGGGATGATTTAATGTATATTAAGATGGCAGAGTACCCAAAAGTTATTAGTGACTTTGAATCTGAAGTTTGAAAGGAGAAAATATTGCTTGGATGACCACAAGACCCTCCTCACTCCCCAATTCCCCTGTGGAATTGATGAGCATTGGTTTTTTTCCCCCCAGGCATGGAGAAGAGAATCACAGAGGCGAGGAGAAGCTGACCTCTCCCCAGTAACAGCCTGCTGTGGCTTTTGCTGAAGGGCAGGGCAGGGCAGGACCTGGCTACTGAGGCAAAGTTACTGAGAGCACTTGGAGGCTGGAGAGAGATGCGCTTGTCTGCAAACATGGACAGTGTTGTGGTTCGGATCTTAAACATCCCTCAAAGCCGTGCTGCTGAAGGCGTGGTATACAGCCCGTGGCGGGATGGGCCCTGGTGGGGGGACATGAGTCCACTGAGTGTGTGGCCTTGAAGGGGCTACTGGAACCTGGCTTCTGGTCTTCTGTCTTTGCATCCCTGCTCCGTGAGGAGAGCAGCTTCCTCTGCCAAGTGTTCCTGCCATGAGACACTGCACTGCCACAGGCCCAAAGCAACAAGGCCAAGGAGAGATGGGCTGCAGCCTCTGAAAGCACAGCCAAAATAAACCTTTTTTCTTTAAGTTGATCGTATTAGGTATTTGTTACAGCAATGGGAAGCTGACTAAGATAGAGAAAACGGTCAGGGGTTAGGGATGATTAGAATGCTATTTTACATTGATGTAAAGGTTGGGATATTTAGGCTCTTATAGAGCAAAACAAAATTACCGTGAAGTTTCACAATTTATCTCATTTCTGTCCAGTACTATAGGACACTGACTGCATCCCAGATGGTCCCCCACTTTTACATTGCCCTCTGGGTGAAGGTGTGTGAATTGGGATGCTGGAGGAGCAGGGCATCAGCCCCTGACTCAGCAACGCTCCCCCCACCTTGCTCTGGGGACACACATGATTGGGAACCTAGGATGGTTCCATGCTCAACCTTAATAAAAGTCATGGGCATCAGGCCAAGAGTGTAGCTCGATGGCACACGCGCCTGCCTGGCAAATGTAAGGTCATGAGTTTGATCCCGAGTACAAAAAAAAAAAAAAAAAAAATCATAGGAATCTAGTGAAAGGCTCCGGCTGGAACATGAGGACATTAGGATGGACGCTTGCTGTGACAAACTGCTGGTGTCCACAGTCAGAAGAGATCAGGGTGTTGGGTTGAGCCATGGTTACTTGGGCCAGGTAGAAAAGGGACCTCCTTTACACTGGGGATGCGGCTCCCTACCAGGCTACAGGACTCGGGGAGTGGTCCCCCAGCTTCCTCCTAGCCCAGATGAACACAATCTGGCCAGGTATGAGTGGTGGCCCTGAGGGGAGCCCATCTAGGAAAAGTTCTGTGCTCTCTTGGGGATGGTGGTGGTGGAGAGTGACACCTTCTGTGTAGCCTATTATTATGGGCTGCTTGTTGCATATGAAGTGGGTAAGCTGTTGGCCCAAAGCTGGGCCACTAGGACTGTGACTAGAGGGCCTGGCATTTGCCTGTCCCTCAGCCGCTGTGGCTTTCTGCTTCCTTACAGCCAGGGCTGTGGAAAGCACCCCGTGTCTCCCACTGTAGTTGACTTACATGAGGACACGGAAGTTACATCTGGGAATCTTCACCACTCCCCAGGAATGGGAGAAACCTATCAGATTGTCATTCCCACGTTATGGGTCACAGGCTCCAGGCAAAGCAGTCTACAGTCTGTATTTCCTCTGTGTCCCTGCTTCCTCTCCACAAAGCAATTGTTCATTAAACTTAAAACGGCGATGAGCCTTGTCCTGACTTGAAGCAATCAACACATAGGAAAGCAGAGAAAACTTCCATGTCTGCTTTTAATAAATACATTTGTCTCATCAAAATATTTTGATAGCACAGGAAAAGAGATGTGTGCTCATTAAATTTTAATGAATGTCTATCCCTGCCATTTTCCATATGAGGATCACACACCATGACTCATGCACGGTAGGTGCTAGGAATAGTTAACTGGGAACAAATCTAATCCAAACACGATCTTCATTGCCATAGGGCTGAGTGGAAGCCAGGATGGAGCCCGCTAGGATGTATGAACATGGAGCCCCAGGTCCAGGGTCTTTGGTTTATATGACATGGATTCAGATGGATGGGCCGATATTGTTTTAGTTTGGCCTATAATTGCTTGAGAACAAAGGGACTTAGATAAGAAAGGTTGGATTCCAACTTCCAGGCAACTCCAGTTCTAAGACTGAGCTGGAGATTCCAAAAGACAAAACTTTGGGTAAGGACTTTGAAAAGGAAGGGAGGAATTGGGAGGGCAGCGTTGACGATCTTCACGGAAGCCCACCAAGTCAGGGACACAGCAGATCTTAGACTCACTTCAAAGCTACCCTTCTGGGATTATGACTCACTCATGCAGCTACCAACCTCTGCTCCCACTGAGGCGGACTCCCTGGTGCTCCCTACATCTGCTGTCTACTTTGTGTCGTGTTTTTGCTAACCTGTGGCATGGTTCCTCAGTCAGTCTCTACTGGTTCAATGTTTTCCACTCCCTGAGCATCATTTCTCCTTCTGTTTCCTTAATTCTTGATGCCCTGCTCCTTTGAGCTCATATAGTCTCTCCACCCTTGCGACACTCAAGCTCTTTTTTGTTACTGGTCCCCACCTCTGCTTTCAGTAGGGGTGCCAGTGTGACAGCAGTGTGGCCTTGTAGCACATTCTTCTGAGTGACAGTAACCTGCTCTGGAAGCTTCTTCCCTCCCCTTAAGAGGCACATGATGGTGGGCCAGTCCCTTAGGAGCAGAACTAATTGCAGTGATAACATCAGCAAACATACATGGGTGTTTACTGTGACTCAGGCACTTGACATCCGTGGGCTCACTGAATACCACAAGAGCTCCACAAAGCCAGCATTTCCATCCCCTGTGTTGCACCACGGGAGGACAGAGTTGGAGGGAGGTGCAGTGATTTGGGCAGGTCCCACAGTTGTCATATGGAGATAGCAGGCCTTGAATTTGCATAGTTAGGGTCCAGGACCCATGTTCTGACCACTGTGCCACATGGCACTACATTTTCGGGGCCTCTGTAGGACAATGATTACCTCATAGGGAGTTGATGAATTTTCAATAAGATCATGGAACAGTGGTGCTCCATTCTACTGTGCTTAATGAATCATGGTTGCTGTCACTGCATGCTGGCCCTGACCCCCTCTTGCCTCTAAGCTAAGGGGGAAGGTCACCCCCCTTTAACTTGTTCCTCTCACGTGGTTTCACCTGTGCCTGGCTCATTCATCCAAAGCAACACCGAGAGGCTCAGTCAGAGATGGAGAAATAAATCTAGCATTTCCCTGCAGTCTGGCAACATGTATTCTAGACAACTGGGGAGCTGCTGCGGGTTTTGGATTTTCAGAGCACTAATTCCCCTCTCCAACTCCTACTGTGCACCGTTTTCTGAGTATTTTCCCCCAGGTCTCCTGTGTAACGTTTAACTTGATGTTTTCCTGACAGCTCTCTCCTCCTCTCCTCTCCCCCACACAACTTAACCTTCTTTTCCCTTCCCTTGCTTTTCTCAGGTCTTCTGTGCCTCCCTCAGTCACTTTACGGTGAGGACCACTGTCTGCAGACCATGGCTCCCTACTTCAGATCCCTGGTAGGTCACATGGTATCTCAGCACCCCCATCTCTCATCCAGGGTGTCCTGTGAATCCGGGCCTCTGACAGCTCAGGACCACCTGCATGTTTCTAGGGTGTGAGGCACTTCCCCAGGAACCCCTTGTTCTCTCCTTGAACTTAATTTATGTGTGGGGTTAATGAGGTTAATGTTAGAGGTTTATGTGATGATGACTTGTGAATAAACTCGGCACTGGACAGAATCCAAAGTCCCTTCTCTCCCAGGCATCAGTCTTTGCAAATGGTCCTGGCTGTCAACAAGCTTCCTCCATTACCTACATCCCCGATTCCTTCATGGAAACCAAACCAAACTGAACAGAACCGAACAGAACCAAACTAAGCCATTCCAACTTTTTTTTTTTTAACAGCACATCCTCCTTGCCCAGGTTTACTGATTTACGGGATAATACATTTCTGATTCCGCTCCTAGGGAATTCAACTGCTCTTCAGGTAAACCCAGAAGATCACAAACAAATAATCCTTCAAATTAATAATTCCTAAAAGATCAAAGCTATCAGTTTCCCCAGTTGATTATCAGTGGTGCAATTAAATTCTAGTGCATGCTGTGGCTGGGCACATTGCAGCTTGGAAGGCTTCTCCTGAGATCTTTGCAGGGAAAAGCCAGTGCTCGGAGAGCATTTGGGCTGGTTCCTGCAGGGATGGGTGGATGCAGCGGTGAGCACACCCCACTGAGCCTCACCTTGGGGCTCAGTGACAGCAGGCTCAGGCCCAGGTGCCATCCACATAGCCAGACCATGAGAAGCAGTGGGGTGAGCCAGTCCCACATTGCCAGGGTTGGAGGCCAGCTCTACCACTTGCTGGCTGTGTGATGGGTTAAACAACCCCTCTGGTCTTTAGTTTTCTTATTGGTAAAGAGAAGATATTAGCACTTCCTATCCTGAGGGGTAACTCAATGTTTAAAATGTAGTGGTGACAACATAATATTTATAAATGTGAGCTTGATTTATTTCACTTATGAGTATGGTCTCCAGTTGCTCCCATTTACCTATAAAAGCCTCCAGATTATCCTTTTATATAGCTGAGTAATATTCCATTGTATACAAATACCACATCTTTTTTATCCATTCTGCAGTTGAAGGGCATTTTGGTTGTTTCCAAGATTTAGCTATTACAAATCATGCAGCTATAAACATGGGTGCACACATATCACTGCGGCATGACATTTTCAATTTTTCTGGGAAAATACATAGCAGAGAAATAGCTAGATTAAATGGGGCTTCCTATCCTAATTTTTTGAGGAATCTCCACACTGATTTCCACAGTGGATGCACCAGCCTACACTCCCACCAGCAGTAGAGAAGGGTTCCTTTTACCCCAAAACCCCTCCAGCATTTGGTATCAATTGACAGTAGCCACTGTGGGGTGAGATGGAATCTCAATGCTGTTTTAGTTTGCATTTCTCTAATGACCAGTGATGGTGAGCATGTCTTCATGTATTTATTTATAATAAAAAGTAAAAATCTGAAAGAGTAATAGAATTCAACATATACAACAGATATTTAGTAATAATGAAAGGGAAAAAAGTGCTCAAAAGGACAGAACAACTGGGATAGGGGAAAGGAAAAAAGGAAGAAAGGAAAAGATTGCATGTATGTTGGTAAACAAACATAAATGTATGTATGTATATGTGCGTGTGCTAGATAGATAACTACCCTGCTCATCTCTGTTGGTTCATTAAAAAGAACAGTTGGTGCTATCATTGTTTGAGTGATCACTTTTGTGCCCAGATTTTATAACCTGAACTACTTCTAAAATAACAATATGCAATAAGTTAACTAGTATTAATTCCTTATCTTTTTTTGAAATTCTGTACCATTTCTATCCTTATTTTTTTGTTTTGTTTTTTAAAATTAAAACAATTGCAGTGGTGCATGCAATTGTACTGTAGCGTCTGGGACCCAGGCAGGCTGCCATCTTGGATACCATGTCACAGAAATTGGTTTTATAAATGATTCACACCAAACAGGTTATAAGAGACAAGGCCCACCTTTTGCTGCTCCCAATTTCTCCCTGTGTCTAGGGCCACTTATAAAACTCTGATTTATTTATCACTTTAGTGGAATGCAGCTTAACATGATCTATGCTAATTACTCTTAATCACTTAAAAAATATTCTCCGGGCACTAGGAAGGTCTCTAGGCCCTGGGAAAGAGGGCCCGAGCCGCCACTTCCCAGTGGCCCTGCTGGATGTCTGGGTTCCTACTTCTCAGGGTTGTGGCTGGCAACAGATGCGCCAGACTGGCCTGAGAAGTCGGAGAAACAGGCTTCCCTATTTCCTTCCACTTTACCCTCAGGCCTCTCCTTTGAGCTATCTGAGCAGAAACTCCTGGGCGTACTTCAGACACCATTACAAATTTTGAACAACTGGGGAAAACAAACTATGGCGGCAGAAATTAGAAGAGTGGCTATTACAGTGATGGAGGGGGTATTTTAACAGGAAAAAGCACGATGGAACTTTCCAGGGTGTTGGAAAGCCTCTGTCTCTTCACCTAGCTGGTGGATGCCGGGAGGTGTATGAAAAGTCACTGTCATCAGCTGTACCCTTCCGCTTGTGCATCCTGCTGTATGCAAGGAAGCCCCTGGGAACAGTGTCACTGCCCAGAGTGCCACCGAGGCGCTGCAGGCAGCTCACATGTCATCTGGCTGCCTGACCCACTTTCTTCTGGAGACAGGGAAAGTTCTAAGCCTCTGTATCCATTACACATCTTTATCTTCCTCCACAAGTGTGTTTATATCCACAGGTTTTATTTATATCTACAGTCACATCTATATATTTAAATCTGGAGAGAAGAGGAGTGTTATATGTGCATGACTAAATATAGGGTGATTTACTTCTTTCAAAGAACAAGAGGATCTTAGACTATGTTTCTGGAGCAGGACACACACACACACACACACACACACACACACACACACACACACACACGCATGCACGCACGCACGCACGCACGCACGCACGCAAGCATACGCAAGGCTTGGGTTCCATTCCAAAGCCTCACCCCACCTTGTCTGAGACGAGATGATAAAACTGACCTTGATGACGACTTTGGGGATGATCAGCATGGTGGACTTCTGCTTAGCCAGGACGTTCTTGGTCTCATTGATGCGAGCCGTGACGAAGAAGTGCAGGAAGGCCTGCTCCAGCAGCTGGCCCATGTACTCCCCCGCTCTGACCAGCACTTCCTTTTGCTTGACTGGCAGGAGAAGAAAAACAGCCTGGCATCAGGACTCGAGGCAGGATTATTTGCTTTATTTTTCTCCTAGTCCTCCACCCTCCCCATGTGAACCCATAAGTCTAGACTTTCCAGATTTTTCTGCACCAATATGATACCATGGTTTTTCTAGCTAAGAGAAATAAACTGTTGAAACCAGTGTCTGTTCGACTAGCCCCTATCCTATTTGTCATTTAGAAGACTTCTGCTCGAAATGTTTGCTTTCTCAAGTCACTGTTGTTAGTTGTTAAGTCCTGGAGACAGGTCACGCAGGATGATGTCTGAGGACAATGGTCCCAGCTCCCTTCCAATCCCTGTCTAGGCTGAGGATGTTTAATTCTTTCCTGTGGCTCTGGCCCACTTTCCCCGTCACTCCCATTTTCTAAGCCTGGGATTCTAGAAAGCAAAGTGCAGGCGGTTCTGTAGGCTGAGCCTAGGCGTGGTACCTGCCCTACCTCGTCAGAGCCGGTGTCTGTACTGTACCATCAGCTGGTGGCCCAGCAGGTGGAATGACTCATACCTCCATCTTCACCTGCAGGGCTTAGACTCAAGCTTGGACATCTCACCATCAACATCCTCAAGCTTGGACATCTCCACCACCCTCTTCCCAGTGTCTGGCATTTGCCGGATTCTGCCTTTGTGCAGAAGCTGTTGAAGGAAATGGGTCCCAAGGCTAGCAGCTTAAGTGCAGGAGGAGTGTATGTTAGTCCACCATATGGAGCTGCAGTTGCGTAGGACAGAAGGCTGTCTGTTGGGTTGAGTATGCCTTTGGCCATGCTCATCACCCCAGGGTGAACTCAGACATGCAGATCAGCAGCACCATCATGGGAGCTGGTTAGAGATGCAGGTTCTCTGACACTACTGCACCTCTGAATCAGGGTCTGCATTTCAACCAGATCTCAGGTGATGTCTGCTTAAGTGTGAGAACCTCTGGGAGACAGCAGGCTCAGACAAGAGTGCAGTTAGGGCAGACTCAGAATGAGCCTAAATTCCACATCCCAAGGACTTCAATAAGTCTTGGCCAACTAGAAAGACTGGCCATTCTAGATAGGCAGTTGTTAATAGAAAAAGGTCTTCTCTACTGGGGATACTAGGAAATGTCTAGAAAATTTTCCACTTGTCATTGCTGGGCTTGGGAGTAGCTTGCTGCTGGGACCTCATAGATAGAGGCTAAGGATGCTGTTAAACACCCTATAGTGCTCAGGACAGCCCCACAACAAAGAAGTATCCAGCCCCAGACCCACCATGCCGAAGTCTGCTGCCACTGCCCTAGACTACGCAGACTATTTGGATGTATTTGTCTATCCAAGACAAGTACTCAACAACTGGCTTGGTTGGCTTGATTCCCGGGACAGTACTGCTCCAGTTAGAGCCCATTCGTGGAAGCCATGACCATGCCTTAACCTTAGCTCCTGAATTCTGCCTTTTGGAATGGCCCTCATCCTGGACCTTGCTTCTTCCATGGCTCTCCTGGCAGTGAGCCGTCCAGCTGAGCAAGGTGCCAGTCTTCTGTATTGGACATGAATGCTGATGAGCACATGTGGCCTCTTTGGCACAGCCCAGATCTGGACTGGTGCAGGCCTTGAAGAAATGTGTTTCACCCCTACCTACCTCCAATTATAGTAACAAAACCGGACATCGTCTCACTACTTCTCGAGGACTGTGTTTGATCCTTAGTTTCTTCAGGCTTGTGGGATACACCTGCCTTCCTTCTACCTGTGGTACAGAGGCTCTGGCTACCCTGCTAATCCCAGGATCGGGATGCCTTTCTTCTTGGAGGCAGAATATTCCCTGAATCACAGCACTAAGGAAACTGGGCTGTGCCTGCAAGCCCCAGAGAACAGAGCTCCTGAAATAGCCTGTTATGTAAGAGCTGTGTTTTGTCACTGCACAAGAAATTGTTCTAGATAAAGTTTATTAAACGTGGCAAGAGAAGGAGGAATAGATTTTCACTCCATGAGCGGCAGAGCTGGGCTGCTGCCAATATCATTTACAGTGTCTGGGGAAATCCAAGGGAGACACAGACTGGAGCTGCCTCATCGTTTTCCAAAAAGCAAAGAAAGCTAAATATAGCCAAGTGGAAATGACAGCACCTTTGAAGGTATTGGGAGGTTTAAGTTATTCAAAACTCCCAAACTGATTCTAACCCACACAGCCCCTTTAATCATCATTCTGGAAAACTTTTCATCCCATTCTACTTGGAAAACTTCCTTTGCAACAGAGGATGGCTTGATCAAGGTCTAGAACTGTGTGGCTTTTTTTTTTTTTTTTTTTTTTTTGGAGACTTACCGCAGCTCGGTTTGGACAGTGGCATGCAATTTATTGCATGTAATTAATGCCACCTACCTGCGAAGTTAAAGCAGAAAGCATTTCAAACTCCTTTCAAGTAATTCAGGACACGCACTGAGGTGGCTGAGTGGGTGGGAAGTTCGTTACTGTTGACTCAGGCCCGTGTTTGGTCAGCTGTCCCCAGATCAGTGACTAAGGGGGAAATATACTATGCTAGCCCACTAGCTCTGTGAGCTCATTCTTTAACTGGGTTACAGAGAGAAGAAGGAGATTGACACACAGGGCATTGCTGAGGTAGGGAAAAGGCCAGTGTTTAATTCACCACTAGACAACAGGTCATGGAGCCGTAAGCAAGGAAACCAAGCCACTTGGGGCCCGGGTTTACATCTAACTGACTCACTATCACTGCCTGAATGGGACCTGAGTTCTGTCACCTGCTTTGTAACTAATTACTGGGTGTAACCTGCTTTGTACCTAGTTACTGGGTGTAACCTTGACTACATTGACTCATCTCTCTAGCCTCAGTTTCCCCAAATGTTGTGAGTTTCCACGCGTAAAGCATTTGGAGTGTCTTTTCTCATTTCACTGCTTGCACATTTTCCCTTTCTTGCATGCATACTGGAGCCATCAGCTCATCAGGTGGACGCTACCCTCTGAACCTCGCTCCAGCTGCCTGGTCCCCACTGCTCCTGCCGCTGAATCCTTATCCCTCAGCAGGATGATGCAGTAGCGTCCTAACGGTCTCTGAGCTTGGGCCTTGCTTCCTCTACAGTGTCTTGTCAATACAGTGGTGAAAGCAAGCTTTCAAAGCCTAAGTTAGATCATGCTCAGATGCTTAGAGGCTTCTCAGCTCACTGAAAAATAAAAGCCCAAGTTCTTACAGGGCACAAAGCTCTTTATGTGATCTGTACCCATTTTGTCTCCTCTTCTCACTTTTGTGCCCATTTTAGCCTGTTTTCTATTATTATAACAAATGAGTACCAAGGGATACTTTATAAAGCAAAGAGGTTCTGGTGGCTGAAGGGTCCAAGCAGCATGGTGCTGGCATCCTGGTGCATTATCCTGTGCTGGAGGAAAATGAGCAGCTGGCCCTGTGCAGAGTAGCCAAACTCACGGCTACTCAGTCACCACCACTCTGCCAGGAGCTCATTCACTCCGTGAGAACAGGACCAGTCTCTTCAGAGGGCAATGCTCCCACGCTTAATTATCTTCTACCATGTTCCAACGCTTCAAAGTTTCACTACCTCCCAATATCAACACCCCACAGACCAAGCTTCCAGACCACAACTCAGTCCTAGAAGCTCTCTGTTCGATGTCACCCTACCAGGTAGGTTTGCTTTGGCCACTCGATCCATCACCCCGGAACAATACTCCCTGTGCCGCTTAGCCTGCTTCATATTTCCCTATTCAATATATAATCACACCATGCACTCACTTGTTTAATGGCTTATTGTATGTTTTCCCCACAAGACCAGAAACTCCGTAAGAGTGGGCATCACTATGGCTCCGGTGCGAAACGGAACCTATCTATGCACGCACTGCGTCCACGGTCAGAGAGGAAAGGAACCGATCTGTGGAGCGGGCAGAGTTGTCCCCATAGAGAGAGAAGGAACGATGCTCAGACTGCTACGACATGTATCCAGGGCCACGCAGCTCATCTGTGACAAACACAGACCTCAGATCCGGAACTAATTTCAAGTCTCAGGCTCTCTAAAAACAAGTGTGTCTGCCTGTTCTAAAAATTAGACAATCGTCCCCCTCTTCCGTCCTTTAGGCTGACTATTCTTTCCTGCAGGGATCTATTCCTCCCACTTGAGAGTTTAAAAAGTGTTAAATCTTCTAGTTCCAAAGAAAATACCATGGTGATTTCTTCACTGCGAACTGAATAACCGAAGCTCCGGATACTCATTTCCTTTTTCTTGGAATGAGAATTCTGGAGACCAGCTTCCTGCCTTTCTGAGAATGTCCTCAGGAAGGATGGCCTGCCTGGGGACAGCCAAACTTGAGAAAAGCTGAGACACATGATTTCGTCCTCCGAGAGGGGCACATTGTCTTCCTTGCATCTACTCTGGAAAAATTATTATTCCTATACTACTTTTCCCTTTTTGTTACAGAACTGTGTGGGAGATGAACAGAAACCCAGTGTCCTTACTAGTCGTGTCCTTTCCAGTCTCTGACTTGACACACCACCTGGACACTGGTTTTTTCTGGTTGGCACATTCTGCTGGCTCTGTAATAGACTATTGTGCCCACTGAATACCAACACCCCAGGAAAAACAAGATAGGTCAAACTTGTGACCCCCAGTGCCAGCCACAGTGTATCAGTTCTACCCTGCTTAGGGCATTCTGAGTTTTTACAGTGTTCAAGATGCTTGGATACGTGCACAAGGGAGTATGGAAGGGAAGAAGGATGTGAAAGACCCTCTGCAGGCTTCCAGACGGCACAGTCTATGTCTGCATCCCCCTCTCCCCAGATACCCAGCAGATCAACCTTAAGGAGCAGCCTGTGGGCAGAACTGAGATTCTTCTGCCTTCTTTATGGTAAAACAAAACACACTATCCCTAATGGCAACCTATGAAAGGCTTTCCTAAGTTGGGACAGATACCACCCAGGGGTCTGTTTTCTGAGGTTATGCTTTACAAACTTTCCTGGATGTCCCCATTCTTTGGAATCTTGCAAAGATGCAAATTCTGATTCAGAAGGGCTGGGGGATGCTGCGGGCCCATGGACTATACACTTGTAGTCAGAAGTGAGGTTGCATTTAATTCTGATGACTCTCAAGGCTCTAAGCTTTGGAAATGTTGGTGTTCACAACTGCATGAAATATATATAAAGGTGGAAGCTGAGGGTCTTTGAGAAGAGGTAATGTCTCACTAAGTGGTGCATACACCACAGCTCTAGGGAGAATTTGAACTTGAGAGCTATGAGCAGGTCTCACTGGAACGGAAAGCCAGATAACAAATGGGTGGGGTTCACCCTGGTGAGCTTACAGGAAAAAGGCTCCAGCACCACATCAAACGTCTCGTTCTTGAATTCCGCCTTGGAGACGCCGGTATAAAATGTTATGTTGCCAGAGAGATAGGATGCGATGCTGTAACGTTGAGGGCCATTGTTCTGGAAAGTGATGGTGACCTTGAAGTCCTTCCCCAGCACGACAGTTTCCACTTGGAAGTCCATGTCCACATCTGACCTGGATCTGACTACATCTTCTGTCTTCATGCCCTTTTTTGCTCCGTACATGAGGGCAGTTTCTAGGGCCAGTCTCTCTTCTTCCTGACCTAGGAGAGACCCAGAGATAATGACAGGAAAAAAGAAATGCAACACCAAAGAGAACAGTGTCTTCCTAAATTAAACACTGCGTGTGCTGTCCTTGCTGGACAGCCTCTGTGAGCCCCACACATCCCTCAGAGTCAGTGACTTGTGCTGGCTCCTGTTAAGTCGGTGGCTGTGCCACAGTCTCGGGGAAGAGGATAAGAAGGGGTGTCTCTGCGGGTTGTGGCTCCAGGGTGATTATTCCAGGGCAGGTAAATTGGAATCCCTAACTCTTCAACAACTGTGTTGTCAACCTACTTTTCCTTTCCAAATCTAAGCAGCTGGGATATGAGGTCCGCTGAGCACACATCTTGGAGGCAGCTGTGTCCCCTCCTTCCTTCTGCCGTGTTTGTTTTCTCTGACCCGTGAGTCCTTTCCTCCACCCCCAGACAAGGCCTGCCCTTCTCCTTCCTCCTGCCTGGGTGCTGTCTGCTTGTTTCTTCCAGTGCCAACCCTAGAGAGCTTCTGCCCTTACCCACCTTCACTGGGTCCTGGGAGATGCAGAGAATGCTTTTTCCCAGATTGTCTGCAGTCCCAGGACTCTTGGCTCTCGTGAGATGTTAACCAGCCTCCCTAGCCAAAGGCTCCCCGCATTGCCTAGAACCTACTGTGTGTTTGCAGCCTTGTTTAGTGTAGCAGCAGTCCTGAGACAAAATGCTCCACAAACAGGGCTCACAAGATGTATTCAACAGTGAACACTTTTTATTTTATGTTTTTCTTTTGGTGGTACTGGCAATTGGACCCAGGACCTTCACACTAAGCTACAGCCCTGGCCCAGTTTCTATGTGGAGGCAGGGTCTTATTAAGTTGCTAAGATGCCCAGGCTGGGCCCGAGTTTGTGATCCTCCTATCGGCCTTTCAGGGTGTTGGGATTGCACGCATGTGTCATCACGCTGGCCCTGAAGAGTTTTTGAGGGGTCCCTGTGGGTATGTGGTGGTGCACTGTTCTAATGCAGATTGAGGTATGGGTGATTTTTGAAGAAAGTGTCTGGTAGAAAGATTCTAAGGTTGTGGATGAGATACAAGGAAGAAGAGATGAAGAAAATTTTGCTGTGGAAGAAGAAAATGATAGCTTCACATAGGTGTGGAAGCAAGAGATACAGATTTTGGTTGGGGTTTGGAGGGTGCTTATCCCTCAGATAGTGACACGCCAGGCTAACAGTTCTCAGGGCTTTGGATGCAACTGCCTGGCTTTATGGGGGGCCCTGTGGAGGTGCAGAGGGATGGCTGCCATTCTAATTCCTACACAAACATCTCTGGGTACAGCCTCACGGATTGTGGAGAGTGCGGATGAAAAGATGAAAGCAAGTTCCTAGGCTTGTAAAATTACCAATCAGAAAGGCTAGTGGAAAAAAGTCAGTTCAAAATAAGAATGCTGGCTTTGATAATTATGTTAAAGATATTATGTTCTACTTTGCCTAGTTCATAATTGAATGCAGTGATGGTGAAAAGGCCAATTAATCATAATAACTACCATTTAGCCTAATTATGTGCCAGTCATCGGGATCAATGCTGGTGCATTATTTCATCTAATCCTTATAGCAACCCAGCAGTGAAAGACTGCTAATACCACCTCGAAAATAAGGGAAGCAACTTCATGGAGTCCGTAGGGGGGCTGGAGGGAGTACATGCATGTTAACTCGGAACCACTCAGGAAGGTCAAAGAAAATGCCAGCTGGCGTTGCCTGCAAACGTGAATGTGTGTATTAACAATTTCCCTGGTTGTCAAGACTACAAGGAGGTGCCAGAAACTATTGGTCCAGGGCAAGCATTGGCTAGAGAGCATGTTTACAGATCAATAGGAGGGAAATGGGATAAAGGGAAGAAGGGGGAAGGAACCTGAAAATGTGGAAGGTATTTTAGCAGAAATCATAGGGCAGACACATCCAGGAGAAAGAAGGCATTAACGATTATCACTTTGGATGGGGGCCAAATGTGCAATTAGGCAAAATGCAGGAGGCAAATTCAAGCAGCAGGACCTTGACCAGAGAGGTGCTGCCTGAGGGAGAGGATTTGAGCTGGCCCAGAAGGAAAGGGGCTGGGAAAGACTTGTGCAGAGTTGTGAGCCACCTGGTATTGACTGGGATGGCCGATGGTGGAGGTTTGAACTTCCTTCTGGGGTGGCATCTGCCTCAGGCCCAGGCACTGCCAGGCTGAAGTGGCTGGGGCTATTTCAGGAAGCACAGGCCCAGTTAAGAGAAAATTGCAACAGTTCCTGGAGCCCGGCGGAATCATTCCTGTGTCTCTGCACTTAGGCTCTGGGCTGTGGTGTCTTACATAATTCAGAGTTATGAGCAACACTGAGATTCCTCAGTAGCCTCCAAGAGCAAGGCTGCAAACATCTTCCTGTTAGCTAGGATGTAAAGGGAAGGGAAACTCTAATCACAGTCCTAGTCTATGCCCCAAGGTCTCCTCCTGATCCCCCACCCCTGTGCTCTCCATAACACATCCTCAAACTCCAGCTCTCTCGTCTCTCATCCCGCCTACTTGGTTTTCTTTCCCTTCCTTGTCACAGTGTGACATTATCTCCCCAGCTGGAACATGCCCATGAGAGCAGGGATGGGGGCTTCCTTCTCTACCTATATGGCTCTAGGACCTGGGACTTGGCTACCCAGCTGGTTCTGAGGGATCAAGATTTGCAAGACCATTCTGCCTTCAACTTGTAACCAACTTTCATCTTTACCATAGGTGTTATGTACTTCAGCT
The DNA here is from genome assembly GCF_034190915.1 of Cavia porcellus. Taxonomy (NCBI): domain Eukaryota; kingdom Metazoa; phylum Chordata; class Mammalia; order Rodentia; family Caviidae; genus Cavia; species Cavia porcellus. The sequence goes on from NW_026947496.1 coordinate 11,816,746, forward strand.
CAAATCATTTTATATCCAGGTCAGACCAGCTGTGAAAGCGCCACCTCATTGAGTCATTTCATGCTATGGAAGCCCCTAATGCTCCAGGCACTGCATTAGGCATGGATAAGAAACACAACACTTCCTTGTGGGTGCAGAGGGGCAGGTGAAGAAGTCACAGTACAGAGGTTTGCATCACAGATGCTGGGATAGATGCTAGCATCCAGTGCGATACCTGGGTGCAGGAGAGAAGGATTGTTGGCCCCCCCTGGGGGACAGGGAAGCCTTCTCAGAGGGGTTCTTTTCTGCACAGTGAGTAACACAGGGAGGCCAGGTCTCAGTTTACCTGCCTGCTCTATGAGGCAGCTGTAGTGGTGATGGTGGGGGTCAATCAGAGGGTTTTGGGGTTGCAATTTGAATGCTCTGGAGGCCATGGTTAGAGCAAGGCTTTAAGTCTTTCTGTCCTAGACTCCGGCTTCCATGTGAGGTAGCATCAGGTGCACGGCACGGCAGGGGTCAGGTTGGGAAGGAGGATGGGTCGGTCAGAGGAGCCAGGCTGTTTCTTTCCCAGGAAACACAATGATAGCCTAAACCAACAGCATGCCAAGTAGCAGGATCACTAACAGAAGAGGAAACTCACTTAGGTGGACCCTTATCGTGTACATTGAGGATTTTACACACCTGATCTAATTTAATTCTCTGAGTGAGGCCATGCAGCCTGAGGGGAAGGAGGCCAGTTTCAGGGGGGCTGTGTGGAGGATCTGCTGCCTCCCTGATTCCCAGGTGGCTGGGTTTGGGTGGGGTGGCTGTCTTCACTAGGACAGGGCCTGCAGGAGGAACTGTATCTGGGATGGAGGGGGCAGAGAAAGTGGGCTGTGGGAGGATTCGATTTTAGGCTTCCATGGGACCCTTAGGTCAACCTGGGTTGGCACGGATTTGGGAGTGATCTGCACGTTTGTATTGTAGCCAGCCTTAGCTGCAGCAATGGAGGAGGTCATATAGTAGGGTAAGTAAGCCCAAGAAATGAAGGGTGGGGTGGAGCAGAATTCAGAAAGGAGCAAGGGAAGCGTGCTGACAGTTTCAAAAGGAGATGGGACAAGCGGGAGGAGTGGAGGGGGTTGTGGCTCCAGGAGAAATCATGGTACAGAAACAGAGAATTTCAAGAAAGGGGCATGAATGGCATAATTAGAGAGTACAAGGGCCAAGCAGGACAGAGCCTGCAAAACGTTGATTAGTGGCTTCAGGGATGCGCTGGGTGCCATGGGCAGAGGATGGTCAGGGAAGGGACAGGCAGATGCTAGTCCAGGCAGCTCTTTGGGGAGGGACACAGAGTGGGGCACTGTGGTCAGGAATACAGTGCTGAAGGTTACTATAAAAAAAAATTTGAATGCAGGAGGCACCAAAGAACTGAAAACAGAAAACAGCAAGGTGAGATGAAAGCACGGAGGGAAAAATTGATGGAGCAGAGAAGGAATGGGATGGGGACCCCATCATAAACAGAGATCTACTACCATAGTAAAGGTTTTGGGGTTCTGGTTTTCAAAGCTTCATGGTTTCTTCATCTTATAATTTGAAAAATGTTATATAAAATTGATACAAAGCTTTAGTTAAAGTGAAAAATTATCCTTCCACAATTGAATTAATTAACATAATTAACTCCTCAAACTGCTCATAATTCCTTCTCTGTGTTCTTACTCAATTCCATGCTTGGGAGTCTACACTCAGCACTTGGAGATTCAGGGAAATTATATGCGAGGGTCATGGCAAGAATAAGGGTGGCACACACAGCCCCAGATGCTGCCAGCCTCTGCCTGGCAGGCATCTCACTGGCTGCCCTATTGAGATGGAGCATCCACCCTTTCTCAAAGTGGTACACCTGCTGGGTATCTCCAGCGTTAGAATCTGAGATGCATACATCTCCTTGATTAAAAAGCTATTCACCTGGGATCAATGTCAAGTGCAGGTCAGGGAGCCTCTTAACTGTGTGAATCCAGGAGTTCTAGTTGGGTCTCCCCAAGCCTGGTCTTCTCATCCTAATTCTGGAGGATTAGACCTCAGAAGTCTTCCTCGTGGGAGCTGGAGTGTTTTGTTTATTTTAATCTTTGTCTATTCGTGGTCAAGCCCCTGACTCCTCTTTTTGCAGACAGGTTTCTGATCTTTCCTCTCTTGGCATCTGACCCTGTCCAGTTTCTGATTTAGCTTCCACCATCACCTCTGAAGGTGGCAGTTAGTGGCAGCTGTGTTCTGCTGAGTGATTTTTCAGGATGTCCGCTGCCTGGCTCCCTGACTACTGCTTCTGGCTGCCTCTTCTGTGTCCCTGTCTGATCAGGCCTGATGTCTCCCCCGGAAGGAGAGTCCACACTGCAGTCCCTGCCTGGGTCCTTTTCCTCTTCCTCAGCTCCTCCTGCTAATTCTGATTTCAGTGCTCTTCAGACTCGTGCTCTGACCACTGTTCTGTGGGTGATGCCCATTTGGTGTTAAGCAAGTGGACAAATCATATGACTTCATCTGAGGATGAAGAAAACCATGAGATAGGAACAAATAAGCCGGCCCTTCTGTTCTACTCTGGCAGAGTAGACACCCTGCATACGTACTATGGTACTTCGGGAACCAGAAGACCCTCTCTGACCCAAGTCTGGGTTAGGAATCCTTCCATGTGCCCTGTAGCATCTGCCTACCCCGTGTCAAAGGGATCCTCAGTCAGGAGGACCATGGCTTGGGTCTGATTCTCTCCATAGCTACATGGGAAGGCTGGGCTGTCTGTGTCTCCACCACCACAGCAGGTGGCTAAGAGCAAGCTGCTGAACGTAGGAATGTGTAAATGGAGGGCAGTTGCAGCTAGTTTCTTTCACATTTTTCCTTTCTTTCTTCTTTTTTGGGGCCTGGGGATTTAGCTCAGCTGCATTACTGGGGATCAAACTCACAACCTCCCACTTTCCAGGCAGCCTCTTAGGCTGCTGAGCTAAATCCCCAGCCTCTCTTTCACATTTGCTATGGAGTTTCCTCTTTCCCTTTCCGAAACTTTTTGCTTGAAACTCCATGGTAAGAGGGCATTGCCTATTTGTTTTGTTTTTACTGTGCTTTATTTTAGTCTTTAAATTCCCTTTTAGGAAAATGCCAAAAAGAAAGAAAAGAAAAGGAAAAAAAAACCCTTTTATTGTGCAGTGGATAATGAAGAATAGAATAAACCTTTCAAAGATACAATAAAAATTCACTGGTTCAGATGACAAAAATCTGAATTTCTAGAATATGCACAGGCATTCTCTATTCAGCAAGCTTTTTTCTTTATAGTGCAAATTGCTTTTGTAAATAAGAGCAGTGAGACTGTTTAAAATGTTTAAAACAAATCCTGTACTTAGCATTTTAGGAATACTGATGAATATTTAGGTATATGCTAATTACTCATCATTTTTATTCATTCACTAAAATAAATATAGTTCCTAAGAACTTCTAGAGGCAAGTGATTTGTAAAATAGATTCTATGTTACCCATCAAGACACACAATAGCCTCACTTCCTGGCTGGTGTTGACCTTGGGAAGCTCTAATTCCAGCCACCAGGCGTTCTGGTGCCTTGTTAAGTCCTGAAGGACTCTGACCTAAATACAAGAGGTGATTGTTTCACATCTCTTATCCACTGATAGCTATAACAGAAACTCCTATCCAGCTTTCTTTAACTGAGGTCTGTAACTTTTCCTTTCTGGGCTTTGATTTTTCTGAATCTCTTGGTTGGATTGAATACCTCTTTTCTTTGTTCTCAAGGTCCCTTGATTTATTTATACTATCAGCCACTACCTGCTCACTACTGGAAACCTCTGAACCAAACCAATTGCATGCACAGGGTGGACACTTAATATAGATTGAAATGCAGCTGAACTCAAGCCATTGCATTTGAAACCTTCTGTATAATAAAAGTTAACAACAAGCCACCATAACATAACTTCATAATTGAAATTGGCCTCCCACCTAACTGGTCTGAATTAGTGAGTCACACTCTCTTATTAATCTTGCATTATCAATGTCACAAAGTTTCCATGACAATTCAGTGGAACAATGTATTAGATATAATTTGCAAGGCACTAAATATGTGAGTTATTTAAATTTGCATTTTTAAACTAAAATCATATTAGTTGTACAGTGTTTTCTAATAGAATTACTTAAAATTTAGTTTCTTGAGAGCAAGAACATAGTTTACATTTTGTTTAAATAGATTAGACTTTAAATCAACCAACTTTGGGAACCATAAAAAAGGAAATTATGCTCAAAACACATGCAAAAAAAAAAAAACTATATGGAAACTTGTGAATGCAATGTTTGTTTCACTTATGGGGTTTGTGCTTCTGCCCTGACTAACTAGGTGGGGCAGAATGCTAGAAATGTTATACATTCTTGGAACTCACTCCAAGGTGACAGTGAATAAATACCAAAGAGACTCGGGTTAAGAAAAAAGTTCATTCATTCATAGTAAATTACCTTCTTGGAATTTGTAATTATCAGTAATATCTTGTATTCCATCTCCTCCAATTTGTTTGGTCACAATTAACTTCCCGATGTGGGTGGTGTCTATGCTTTCTACCACATGAGTGCCATCTTTCTTAGCTGTAATGTAAATAACATCACCGTTGACCTGCAAACAAGAAGGCAGAGCCTTAGCCATCATCAGATGCCCCAAATGTCATGGCTGCCACAGGAGTTAAAAGATGGAATCAACCCAAGTGGCCATCAATGGATGAATGGGTAGAGGAAATAGGATATATAAACAGATATAGGTTTATGAATATTGTTTGGTCATAAAAGGTAATCTTGTCCTTTGACACAATGTATACGGAACTGGAGTTCACCGTGTCAAGTGAAATAGTCCAGATACAAAAAGACAGATACAACCAATTGCCATTCACTGATGAAAACTAAAAGGAAAACAATGGAATAGTGACCACCAGGAAAGGCATGGAAAGATGTTTAGTAAAGAGAATCAGAACATAGATAGCAGGAATCGAGCTGGTTTCATGTAGCACAGCAGATATCGACTAAAATAACCTGTAATATATATCAATAGGACCATAAAAGAAAGCTACAAAATTCCCAATGTACAAAAATAGCTAACGTTTGATGAGATAAAAGGGCTTGTTAATATGATTTAATTATCACAGATTGTATGCACATATCAAAGTACCTTCATGTACCCATCAAATGCAAACATATCTCAAAAAATGAAAAAGATTCCTTGTTACAACAACCTTTGACTTTCCAGGAGGTGGACATGTAGAATCAACAGTGTGGGATTCATAAGGCAAGGCTTATTTTAAAAATGCAGACATCTAAATATTGTAGAGTTTCTTTTCCTTGAGAAATCGCAAATATAGAGTGAAATAAACAAGAAATTGTAGGAAACAGAGTCACAGACTTTAGAGATGAAGAAGGAGATCGGGGGTGGAGAAGGTGGGTCGGGGGCAAGGGAACCACATGTGATTGTGAAATCTATCATTTATATCTATATCATCTAAACTATATTTTCCAATTCCTCAAAGTGAATGCATACTTTATGTATGGCAGACACGCACGAATAAAAACACATAAGGTAGAATTCACAAACATTTTCAAAGGGAGACTCCCCTTTAGATTTATCATGAGGATTTTAAGTGGAGAAAATCCAGGACCAGGGCTGCTGGTTGTCTAAGCTGTGACCATTTTTTCCTCTATTTTTCTTCTTGGTAATTCTACCCCTGGAAGCACATGCCCATTTCTTACCTTCCTGGATCTGTTTTAAGCTAGCAGAGGCTGTGAGACCCACTTCCATGGAGTAGAGGAAGGCTGCCCAGTGGCTTTACAGAAGTTTTTCTCCTTTACAGAAGGAGAGAGGTGCACAGGACACTCTGCCCTTTCCTTTTGGCTTGCAGATGTTGGCATGGGAGGTGAAGTGACACTTGGAACTGCTGTGACCTCCTGGGAGGGGGAAGAGCAGCTCTGCCAGCCTTCGATGCTGGCAGAGTGGCAAGAGGAGAACACGTGCGGGCTGGACAAGGTGGGTTCATGCTAAGCCAGCCTTAGGACCACCTGATTTAATATTTCTTCTTTATGAAAATAAGCCCTCAGTGGTTTCAGTCATATTAATTCTATTACTTACAGCCAAAAAGCATTTAATTGAAAAATAAGATTAGGTAATCCAGGAGGAATTCAGGCAATTTTCTGGTGGCTCAGCAACTAAAAAGTGCTATTTGTAAGACTTGGAAATAGCATCTTGGGACCATAGTGGCTGATCCCCGAGCTCCTCCAAGGTTTATATTTCCCACTTTACTTCATAGACATAATGTCTAAATTTGTTCATGGATGTGAATTTCCCAAGATTCTCCAGAGTGTCAGATTTGCACAAGGTTTGGGAATGCTGAGCAGGGCTCTGCCGCTAAACAGCCCCTCTACTGTATTCTTTAAGATCACTTTTTGGGGTGTTCCATGTATTAACGTTGTAGCAGATAGGAAATGTGATTAGCAATGATAGCTCTTCCTCGCAGGATGACTGAAACAAATGCATGTAAACTACTTATCATGGTGCCTGGCAGAGAGCTAACACTCAGTAAATGTTATCAATAATTATGTATTATTTAACAGTATTCTCAGATATTGTTCAAGAGGCTGGAGCCCTGATGATGAACAAAATAGATTTAGTCCCTCCATAAAGAGTTTACATGGTAGTAAGGGAGATTCTGTCCATCAGAATTACCTGGGGGACTTTAAGGAGGTCTTGGGTGGTACTCAAACCTATTTAAAGAGATCTCAGACAATTCTAATGAGTACCAAGGCCTTGGAATCCCTGATGTGCAAGGCAGTGAGAGGATAAATCTCAGATGCTTTGGGAGAATGCAGGGTGGGTTTGGGAATCTGGCTAGATAGTAATAGCTAAGTTAAAAGTGCAAGATGTACAGGAGTTGTGATCTAAAGAACAGAAAGAAGGAATAATCAGTAATCAAGACAGGCGAGAACAGAGCCACCAACCTGAAATATTTATCACTTTGGGGGAGAGAAGTGAAGGAAACTTTAGATGCACTCCCTGAGAATTTCAGCATCCCCCAAGAGGAGACTGTGCAAGCACAAACAGCTACCTTCTCCTCTGCAAATTGCAGCAACGACAATGACAAATATCCTCTTAATAACAGCTCTCACAATAGCTTGCAATTTTCCAGGGAGATCTGGCTAAGTAGGAAAGTAGCTAAACCTTGAGCTTCCCGTGAATATGGTTTAAGAAATTTATAGAAGATAAGACTGTAGGCCAGCCCAACGGCACTGTCACGGATGAAGAGAAGACAGGGTAAACACAAGGGCGAGATGCTTTTTGCATACAAATGTTGGGATGGAGTTAGATAGAAAGGCTTCTTTCCAAGTGACCTCCAAAACTTTCTTTTTCATTTTCAGCTCTGCTGTAGTTGTTCTCCATACAGCTACACAGAAGAAAAACCGAAAGAGCCAGAAGTGCTAGGGATAGGGCCCACACAAGACCAACTGGCCAGTGGCCCAGGGCAGGGTACACTGCAAGGAATGTTGGACTTTTGCTATGTGACTCTTGGTGAGTTACTGAATCTCTCTGAACCTTTCTGCAAAGAGCTGGTGGGTAGATCATCAGAGCTAGTGAAGACTCTACATTTAAGGATAGCTTCCTTTTCTTCTTTTGATTGGAGAGTATTCTCAGTAACCATCTAGTGCTACTCCTACACTTGAGGGGTGATGGTCATGTCCTGGGTGTCCTGCTATGAAATCTGGTGCTGTTTTGAAGATCACCCTTGCTTCATCATCAGACACAGGCATTTCATCTGCAGCTTCTGCCACTGATCAGGGCCTGGGGGGCTCAGCAAAGGTGGGCCACACCCTTAACAGGCTAGAATGTTCTTTCTGTAAACTTCCAGGTGAATACATGGAATGCAAATGCATATCAGGGCTGGCAGAAGCTTTATATTTTTACTGGGGCTGGAAAGGGGCTCTTATTTTCAGCACCATGGACAGAGACCCCTTTGCCATATGAGGTCCATTCTCCTGGCTCTGCTGCGCACCTCCCCAGCACCTCCCCACTCCCTGAAGAGTTGTTTTCTCCAGTGCGTACTGAAGCAGTGCATGGTTGCCTGGGCTGCCTGAGCCAGGCATTGCGGGCACGGCCTGTCAAGCAACCACCCTGTACTTGCCATTCTCAGCTTGCAAGTCCTAGGGACTGTGCCAGCCTTGTGTCTGCCTCCAGCTGCTCCATGCATGTATCTTGTCTCCCACCAGGACTGCCAGGGCTAGAAAGTGCAGCTTTGTCTCTATTTCCAGGACACTCTGCATCACCTCTTTCTTGCTAGATTAATTCACTCAACTAATATTTGTTGCCAGCTACTCTGTACCAGACCTTGGTCTTAGTAGTGAGGCTACAACAGACCCTAGTTCCATGGTGCTACTATCCCAGAAGGGAGAGAACAAACTCTGAGGCAGAGCAGGAGGATAAAAACAGGGCAGATGGAAATAGTTTATGTAGGCTGTGTGGCCTTCTGAGCAGGTTACCAACTGAGGGCTGAACACAGGGAGGGAACAGAGCATGAGCATTATTTTTGCACAACAGAAAGACAGGGTGCTGGGGGAGTTGGGGGCATTGCCAGCAAAAGGTAAAACTGACACAAAAGCATGCTTGGTTGTTTGCAGAAAAGCAAGGAGGGTTGGAGAAAAATGAGCTAAATAAAAAGGGAAGACAGGCCAGAATATGTAGAATTTTATGAAGATTCACATTCAATCTAATAGTAAGCATGAGAGAAAAATCATAGGAAGTTTTAGGGCAGCAGTGTACTATGTTTTAATTTACAATTTGAAGGTTAATTCTGGCTGATATGTGGAGAATAAACTGAAGACCAGGAGACACAGAAGAGTCAGGAGGCAACTTTGAGGAGCTCAGCATGGTGTTGAGCTCAGAAGGTAACAATGGAGATCACAGAAGTGGCTGGACTCAGAAGTTTTGAAGGTATTTGTGTCAAGATGCATGAAGAAGGTCAAGAAGGGAAACCAGAATATAACTTCAATATTATATATTATTTTAAGGAATGGGCGAATTATTTTAGATCTGAGAGAGGTGCTTAAAAATGAACAAGGGAAGCAAAATAAACAAGTTACAATGAAGAACAAAGAAACTACAGAGGATCAGTGCACAGATTAGACACAGAGAACTGCTGGCTGAGACGTGCAGCTTCAGGGGCAAGGGGTGGGCAGTGTGGCCCTGAGGACCCAGTCACAGCTGCTGCAAAAGCCATCTCAGTGCCTTTCAGGCATGTAGGCATGTGATCATGCATGTGTGTGCACATACACATGCATGCGTGTGATGTAGGTGCTTGTGTGTGTCAGTTTGGAATGCGGTGGTATAAAGAAGGCAGTGAAACCAACTGGAAGAAGTTAAGATGGAAGAGAACTGTCTTTAACAAGAGGAGACTTCACTGGGAATGCCAGAGCTCTTGGTGACCACGAGAACTCAGAGGACCCCAGACAGTACCACGCTATTCTCTGCTGTCTCTTAAGAACTCTGGAGGCCAGTGTGCCTGGAGGCCAGAGGGCAGAGAAGAGATATAGCCCTTTAGGATTGGAGGACTTCACCATTGCAAAGAGGCATGAGGAGAGAGGAGGTTAGCGAGTTGGAGGATGATCAGGAAGCATCTTCTCTTCTGTCACTTTGTGTGCACAAGGGATGGACATAAAGGACCAGAATGGAGGGTGCCATCCATGTGTAACTCTTTTCTTTCAGGTTCTGTTTTCACTCAAAAAGACCAAGGCTGTAGGAAACAAACAAACAAAAAAATTCCATACCCATGGTGCTTGACCTAGTCAGAAATGAGTAAGGAGTGGCCAAGGAAGTCTGCGTGCTGAGAAGCAAGAACAGGCAAGTGGGGAAGAAAAAGGCAGGATAACTGGGGGAGGAGGGGAGGGAAAGAGCTGCAGCCTCAAACCTGAGTCACACAGAGACTCACTGGCTCCTCATGGAGTGCCCCACAGTGTCCTCCCCAGGCACCCTTGAGAAAAGACACCTCATACACTTAAGGCAGCTCAAGCCTCTCTTGTATCCGGCTCAGCCCTGGAGCTGAGCCCGAGCCAAAGCAGCACACTGCACCCTCCACAGACAAGCCTCTGCAGTGCGCTGCAGAAGGGTAATTATAACCTGCAAATGCCGAGACTCTCCTAACACCCCGATCTATATTTAATAACAGCAAAGAGCACCAGCATTAACAGCTATTAGGCTGCTCATTTGTGCGGGGAGGCCTTGCCTCTTTCTTTACAGCAATAAAACAATAAAAATATGAAAAGAAGGCTTTATGGATTTTAGAGTGATTTCCCACTAAGAGGTTCTTCGAGCATCTAAACTATCAGGTGACAGCTGGGGAGGTTTGTACAAATCTTCAAATCCCAAAGTGAAATCAAACAGATAAAACTCCAAGTACAGTAAGCCTGGTCGCCTGAGGTTTCTAAAAACAGAAAAGGCAGGTACTGTGGAAGAAACACAGTACCTTTTATGGATCCAGAATCTCTGGTTCTGCTGCCTGAATATCAACACTCTATTTTCTACTTAGTCCTCAATCCTGACACCTCCTTTTCCCCACGGCTGCCACTTGTCTCCTTCAGACCCTTCCCATCTCTGTCCTGGAGGGTGGCCCAATCCTCTTCCTGGTCCTCATCTCCTTCTAATTCCATCTGATCTGTGTTCCTTGAGGCCACCAGTGCCCTGGTTCACTCTTTGCCCCTGCTGGTGTTAAATCTCGCTGGTTTACAAAATGAAGGACCAGTTGCTCAGGATATGGGGCTCCATGTGGGCTCCCTTAAGCCTTCAAATCTCAACTCCCCAATGCCCCACCGTACGCTAGAGTCTGCAGAGCTTTGAACTGCCCACACGTCATGGGTGTCAGGTCATCCTTCTTGCCTAAAATCCCTTCCCTCCCCTGGCTTCTCTCAAGTTCCTTTGTCTGAACAAATGTTGATCATCTCTCCCTCCCATGTGACCACACATCACTCTGCTCCTAGGATGTAGCCCTACTGATATCCTTTGGCTCATAATGTGGTTACAACCTGAAGAGTGATTATTAAAGCTGGAGATACTGCAAGTTGATAGGGGGGAAAAACTCAAAGCACAGAGTGAAGAAAAATGCTAATTAAGAATCTCATTTGACACAAAGAGATTGGGGTTGGAAGGAGTCTAGTTGACTTTGCAAATACTAATCACATGCCATATATCTGGGATACAAAGAAGTAACAACCTCACACCTTGATCTCTCGGGTGTTAAGGGTTTGGGGAGTAACAGCACTCTCCTCTAGTTCCCACTTACCTCTGCGAAAACAAAGGGTGCATCAAACTGGAAACACACATGGCCATGCTTGACGGCTTGGACAGAGGCGGGGCCGCACCGGTACATGCCTGTGTCGTACAGAAGAAGAGCTGTGAGTCTGTTGCCTCCACTTCTGACCAGAAAGTGGATGGTTCATAGCACTGAGTGTGGCTTCAGAGACCAGTTTTCCTTCACTTCCTTGCTGGTTTTGCCCACATACTTTCTACAGCTAGGCAGGGCAGATGGTCCACATGTAGAGTCAAATGGCTGTATCAGAAATGGTTGCTTTAACCAAAATTGAAGTCAAGGAAGAATATGGGAGCACACTGTTTCTGCACCTACTCTCCCATCTTCCAAACATCCCCAAATGTTTCTGTGCCGGGTTGCTGGCTTGCACAAGCTCTCTTGCTGGTCCCTGAGATGTAGTATATGTTGATGCATTCACATTTTTGTTGTTTGTTTTGATTTTTGTTTTTGCATGTCATGGGCATATATCCAGTCTAGAATTTGGACAGTGACCACAGACAAATTGGCCAATGCCCAACATTCAGGAAGTCACCAGGATCATGCTGACTTTTCTAATTCTTTAAACCTTAACCAGGTTTCTATACCTCACAAAAGATTAGGTGCCATTATTGCCTTTGAGATTGCTGCAGATATTCAGTCTAGAACACTAGAAAGTGTTAAAATTTCTTCCTTTAAGTCTAGTTTTGTAATGTTCCATTATGAACATATATTGAATATTTATGCACATATGTATAGGTATACACATGCTATTTCATATCAACATGTGAAGAAATAGATAAAAATAATCATGACTTTCTATATAATTCCACTAATGATATAGACTTCTATAATTTCTATATCATCATGATTTTCTATATCATCATGTTGGAGAGAAATAGAGGTTTAGGATATGATTCTTTAAAAATGACCCAGTGGGTCATAGCTGCCACTGCTTAGTGGAGTTGGCAAGTTAGAAGACAAACACATCTTTAAGCTTTGAAAGTAGTTAAACATAAAAGGCTATCAGGTTCTGGAAGAAGAACAATTTAAAGAATGATCTATAATTATGTTTTAAATTCTATATTTTCTCTCTTGCCTTATATCTTATCACTGTGGGCCGGAAGGACTGGTTGTATTTTATAGCCTAATAAAAATGCTTACACTGATATTTTTTCCCTTGTCTTCAAAACTGCTTATCAAAGCAAGAGTAGATGAATTATATATGTGAAGTTTATATTCTTTTCCTAAAAGTTGTAAAATCGTCAGGGTAATGCTGACTATGAAAATGAAATTAAACCTGATTGACAGGTGGTAAATCTATACATGCACCCAGAAAGGAGCCCGATGGGAGTGTTGCTGCGTAGCATATGCAAACACGAAAGCAAACTGTGGAACAGTTTTCCCAAGGGATGACTCAGTTTACCGTCGCTGTTTTCCTGGGGGGTGCTGTCCACAGCTTGCCAGCCTCCAAATCCAACAGGAAGGTCCGGCCTTGTCATCCAGGCTTCATTCCAGCAGTGGTAGTTCCTTGGCAAACACAGCCCCACACAGGTTAAGCTTCCCATACATTCAGTGCTCCAGGACATAGAAAAGGCACCCTGAAGCCTATGCTAGTTGGCTTCCGATTACTGGAATGGATTAAGCTAGATCTGGGGCCTCCTGGGGACAACCTGGGACCCCAGACTTGAGTGTGTTGGGCTGGCTCACTCCCACTGGCACCCGCTGGGGCTTGAATGCTTCTCTCTCTCTGCCAAGATCACCGTCAAGGTCACCCAGACATATTTTAGTCAGTGTGTCAAACAGTTTGGAGTTTAACCAATCTCTGCTACCTAATCAAATAGAATTTACTATATACTCAAGGAGTAGAGAAGAAAAATTGTTTGAAACCAAGGTAGTTACCTCTGAATTTCTTTTACATAGTTCTGAATTATAAAATCATATCCCATTGGAACAATTAAGCAGCACATTCTTGTGTTTATGGTCTTAGGTCATTGCCATAGAAACTATAACATCCACTCCTGATTATAATTCTGTGTAATTTGTGACAATTTCCATCTGGTGCTCAACAAGAAGAAAAGGTCATCAGGGTGTGTATCTCTTTACCCTTCATCAAAGTTGGGTAATCCATGAGGTAAGGGCCATGTAAAACATCCCAGAACTTTGTGTATGACCCTTGAATCAAGAGCATAGAATAAAATGTCATTGTGAATTGCATTATTATCTCCTTGGAAAGACCTGAAATTATGTGGCAGTACAAAATCAAATGAGAACGCATTAACCCCTCCACACTATAGAAAGTGTTCATACAGTAATAACCACTTAACGATGGGGTGAGGTAGTTACAGCAGTCTTTGTTTATAGCACCGATGAATTTCAGTTCCAACTGCTATCCATCCTTCCTCTAAATGTCCCTCAGTGTCAGTAATTTGTGCATGTTCCCATCTCTCTCTGAAAGTAGCCCATTTCTCATTGGCACACTTAAGAGGTATTAATTTAGCTATGTACCCACTATGCACCGGGCATCTCACTTGGTACTGGAGATTCAAAGTCAACCAGGATATAAGTTTTACCCTAAAAATCCTGATAACCTAGAAGGAATGACAGACATGCTCACCACTGGTTAATGCAGGTGGAGGGCCAGCTGGGAGAGTCACATGTAATGATTAATTAGAACAGGATTGGCACGTGGTAAATATTCACAAAAGGTCACTCTGAGATTTAGAAAAATAGCTAACTGAAGCAATGCATGCTAAAATGACATCCAGGGGTGCTGCAGAGCCTCAGTGGGGGACCATCTCAGGGTCTCAAGGAAGAATCCAGAAGAATAATGGTTGTGATGATTTCTGGGAAATGCAGAAGAGTTAAACAGGCTGATAAAGGAAGCAAACCTGTGCTTCCTGTTATGAACACCGTGCAGCCTGTTATGAACACCGTGGTGCGTCTGGGAAATGCATGCTGTTGGCTGTGCTGTAGGTAGCACGTTCACATATTTGCATGCATGAGAGGAAAACAGCGACCACAGGTGAGGTGGGCTTGCAATGTGCACAGCTAACAAACGCATTTAACAGTCTCAGGTGCCAGGCACTGTCCCAGAACATGTCCGATGTTCCCTGCACCCTGTGCATTCTTAAAATTATCCCCAGTGCACAGGGGAGAAAGCTGAGGCTCAGGGAGGGCAAGAACCTTGCCTTGGGCCACACAGGGCTTCATGTGGTCTACGCTCTTCAGTACTGAGCTAGCACAAAAGTGAGGCTAGGACTGTGAGATGCTTTCATGTCATGTTAATCTTTGTGCTTTATTCTCAGGCAACCAGGAACTGTTGACAAAGTTCAAGAAGGAGAATTAGGTCTGCAAATTTGGGTTTGTGGAAAATGTGTGGAGAGAATGGACCGGAGATGAGCTGAGTCCTTCCCCCAAGTCCTTCCACCCCATCCTGCTCTGAAACACCACATTAATACAAAAAGACATCCAAAGGAGGTGACTGACACCATGGACAGGAGCAGAGCTGTCAGAGGGAAAACCCCGAGGGCCTACGGGGTCTGAAGACTCTGGATGAGCCGAAGAAGGCTTTTATGTCTGCTGCAATGTGCATGGTGGTTTTGTCATTGAGGCTCTGGACAACGGAGAGGAGAGTTTGTCCTGAGTGCAGTGGAGATGAGTGTGTGACCAGCTCAATTTTGGACACGATGGATCTTTGTGTCTGTGGGAAACCCAGGAGGTGAGACCCAAGGGTCATTTTTATAAATATACAAAATGTCTGGATTTTATAAGGAGGCCCTTGAATCCTTTACAGGTGGTGGAGGATGCGGCCAAACCTGTTGTGTTGGGAAAGGCAGTGAGATGGTACGGGTTTTTCTGCAAGAGAGATCTAAGCTGTGAAAGGGAGAGGAAAGATGGGCTGGAGGTTAGCACATCATGAAATGCAGGGAAGACTGTTTGGACTCTGCTGGGTTAGGAGAAGTTGAGGGGAGGAAGCAAGAATAAAAGGTGCTTATGTAGAAAAGGATGCAAGAGGACGAAGTCAGAAGTAGCCTCCTGGTAAGTGTGGGAAGTGAGGTATGGTTTGCAGGGAGAGGAGCAGGGTGTCCAGGTGCTCAGTGTGGTCAGGGTCAGGTGTGGAGGCCTCTGAGCAGGAGCAGGAGATGAGTTTCTACCTGAGAACTGCCTCTGTCTCTGCTCAGAAGCTGAGGGAAAGTCTTGTGGGTGTCCACCCCTTTCCTAGCCCCCTTCAGAACAGCAAAGGTGACCCATCACACAGGTGGATCCAGAGGAGGACAGAAACCAGACACGTGCAGTCCTGATGGACACCATCCTCTTCCCGAACAACCCAACGCTTAATGACACTGGCTTTCTCTGCTACGCCATCACCTTAGATTAATAGGCGCCAGAGAGTCCTTATTTAAATCCAAATCTCCTTGGCAAGGTTAAACTGCAACAAGAGAAATATGCTTTGCACTTCAGATACCAGTAAGGACTTTTCTTTGAAGATAATATTTCTTTTCAAATGGCCGGGAGCTATGGGAAATTTCTTTGCTCTCTGAGACTTAATTAGTTTAGCAAGATCTTTCTCGCAGTTACACACAAGACTGAGAGATCCCTATGTGTTGAAGACAGGAGGGTCAGGCACTTGCAGGCAGTCCCAGTGTGGCTGAGTTCCTCAGTGGGTGGGAGCCAGTGGCTTTCAGGAAGGCCAGGGAAATACCATGAGGGCTTAGAATTTCAGTGGATGTAACTCTGTGCATACAGATTTGTCCATTATACCCAAAGCTCCCCATGGAAGGAGCTATTGTTATGGATATTTGGTTTTGGTTAAAACATTTACATGGTTTACAGAGATTGTTGGTGGAAAGGGAAGAATATCTTTGGCCAATATCAAATATTTAACATTTTTGATACAATTCACACACATTTCAGAGCATCTGCATTGTCATACAAGTATGATTTCCCTTTGACTTAAGAAACATTTCATCCAAAACATTTTAAATTAGGGCCTGGGATGTAGCTCAGCAGGATAAGTGCCTGCCTGGCAAGTGCAAGGTCCTAAGTTCAAGTCTTGGTACCAAAAATTTTAAATTGGCAACTAATAATAAAAATGTAATATATATAAAGTTTTGGAATGTGGTGACCTATTTTGATATATGTAACCATAATGGGAGGATTACAACAAGCCAATTAATGTATTACCTCACTTGTCATTTTTTGTGGTGAATACATTTGAAGTTTAGTGTGACAGCAATTAACAGTAGTCATCATTCTGTGCATTAGATCTGAAATACTTAATCTTCTTGTACAAATATTTCTTAGTCTTTTACTAACTCTCCAGGTTAGGAAGTATACACTGGCCCCTGAAATGCTGCTTCTTTTTCTGAACCTTCTTTACCTGAAGCTGTAACACTCCTTGTTTTAATCTTGTGGGTTTTTTTTCATGCATTTGTGGAGGGCATGAAACTACTTCTGAGCCTTTGTCCTATTCACTTCCATATTTTCCGCACTGAAACTAACCTTACCCTGACGCAGTGCTAAGTACAAAACGCCCCTGTACCCACAGGGGGCACACTCCAAGGCCACAGGATTTGCATGAAGCCACAGATAGTGGAAAACCCTCTAGTCACTACACTTATTACTATTCACACTTACCTATGATAAGGTTTAATTTATAGATTGGGCAAAGTAGAAGTTTAACAATAATGAATATCAAGAACAATTCTAACAATGTACTGCAGTAGAATTTGTGTGAATGTGGTCCTTCTCCTTCCCCAACCCAGGTTACTTGTATACAAGGATTGTAATGCTAACACCACAGTCATTGTTTTAACAAGCCAGTTACTAACAGGCAGGTAGCGTATATAGAGTGGATACACTGGATAAAAGGATGATTCAATTCCAGGCAAGATGGAGCAGGATAGTGAGTGTTAAAGGAATATGCAATTTAAAAAATTATGACTTCATTTATAGAATTTCCCATTTACCATTTTCTTATCTTGATAACTGAAAACATGAGAAGTGAAACTTCAGATAAGGAAGAGTACTGCATTGGAACAGCTAGAAGGCTTCTCTTAACGAAGCAAGTGTTATTAAATATTGGTTTGTTTTCTCGTTCATTAAGAGTCAGAGCTTACTATTTGCTCAGCACCTTCACTGGAACGTGGGTCCCTACTACAATACTAAAATGTTCACTGTTCCTCTAGCATTAGGAAGTTGTAAACCTCTAATATGAATTAGCTTTCTCTTTGCCTCTGTGTAAAGCAGTGCAGGAATTAAAATAAGAATCTCATCAAGTGTTGCTTAAACAGTCTGAAAAAATTGGGGAAGTGTAGAAAATGATAGAGTTGACAGATTAAGATCACATGTCTGCTTTATGATATTTCTGAATGTTTCAGCAGTGGCAGTGATTTTTAGGAGTCTTTTTAAAGATACTGGTAAATCAGCAGTATTGCTACAAAGGCCCAGGGAACTTTTCACTAGAGGCAAGCACTTCACTAGGAAAACAGCACATGAACTCCTGGGGGCTCCTACACGAGCTATCACCGCATTACTTTTAGGTTGTCTTTTCTTTCAGTAAACCAATTTGCTTCCCATTTGCACACAGAAAATTATCACACAAACTAAAAACAAGTGGCTAAGAATGTTCATTTAAGATAATTTATAGGAAGGAAATACTGGAAACAACTTAACTGTCCAGTATGTGATTAAGTATTTTGAAACACAAAATAGAATACCATCCTTCCATGAAAATACTGATTTGTATTTACTAGTCAGGAAAGATTCCAGGGCACATTCATTGAGAAAATCACCCTGCAGAGCACAACGTACAGCGTGTATGTTAGTGTTTATGTACGGCAAGCAGAATTTTAATAAACCCTGTTACTCTGGCCCTTTAAGTGCGAGCAAAATCCATAAATAGAAGGATGTCATATATCTCTTGTGATTATGCCATTTTACACACCATGGAGTATTTTGTAATTAAGGTTACCAATCCGCTGACTTCGAGTTAATTATCAGGGTGAGCCTTGCCTAATCAGATGATCTCTCTAATCTGGTTCTAGAATAAAAGACAGCAAATCAAGGGATGAAAGAAGAAGAGACACCCCCTTGCTGTCTTGAGGAAGATGAGGCTTTCATGCTGCAGAGAACTCCCTCCCTCCTGAAACCTGAAGCGTCAGAAGGTACAGCAATGCCAAGCACACTTTGCACCATCTGAGAATCTCAGCAAAAGGCCAGCTAGCCTGAGCCTGGATTCCTGACCCACAAAAACTGCCTGATAACAAGTTTGTGTTGACTCAGGCTGCTAAGTGCATGGTACTCTGCCACATGGCAATGCAAACACACAATACGCAGAGATGTAGGCAAGAATGACTTACAATGTTTGAAACTGCTAAATAATAAACATGCAGTAGCCTCCAAACATTAGGAGTTATTATTATTATTATTTTTTTAATTAGAAGAAGGTAAAGTACTGTTTGAGGTTAACACTGGGCCTCACAGCTGGGTCCCCTCCAGAGGTGCAGAAGCCCGTGGGGTGGGGGAGAAATGGACAGAAAATGCATCTGAAACCAACAAGTTGAGCCTTTGATCTCTGTGTGCTCTGTGCTCAGTGAAAATAAAGTAGTTAATTTAAGCAAGGAGTCCTGAACAGCTTTTAACTTGACTAATGCTTAATCACGCCACACGGTCATCTCATTTACAACCTGCCCAGAAAGGTTTCAGAGAAAAAGAGTCCTTAAAAGCGAAGAAAGGCATAGCCTTGTAATTCGGTTTGTACAGCTTCTTATGGGCCCAGGGGAAAGCGCAAATAGGATGGAGAGAAGGCCCTGCAGGAGAAATTTTGAACCAACTTCAAATGTAAACCAAATGTTTGAATTCTTTCATTTGCAACCATGGCAGGGGCTGGGAGACAGACTATCTTTCAGGTTATTTGTGTGCTGGAGGCAGACTGCCACAGCTCTGACTCTGGGGTTCTGCTGATAAGCTCCTGATCCGGACAGTGTTAGTGGTGACACAGATGCCAGCACACCTTTGGATTTTTTAACTCTTGCCACTGTAAGGACAGTGAGCTTGGAGGAGGGTGGGAGTTGACAGAAACAAGTGGAGATAATTTGGTGGATTCTGAAGCTTGTCTAACAAGACATTTGAATGTGGCAACGAAAGCTGAGATTGAGAAAACATTTGTCAGGGCGTACAACAAAGCAAGCAGGCAGGAAGGAACATTCAGTGACGGGCTGGAGGGAGGCCGTGCGAAGCTGTGGGCAGGACACCACACTGCTGGTGGTTGTTGGGGGCTAACCCAATGCTGAAGCCAGGAAGGATGCACCTTGGGCCGTTTCAGCCAAAAGCCAGAGACCCAATCAGGTGGGGACCAGGCTAGTGCTGCTCTCCCTGGGGCTCAGCTCTATAGTTCCCTCCAGTTGGAAGCCACCTGAGGAAGCCCTGGATAACCAATCCTGATAGAAGATGCCATAGAATGGAACGTTCCATCTCAGCAAAGATTGCTGTGGTAGGAACCACTTCCCACCAGGCCAAAAGAGAAGTAATAAAGATGTCCATTATTGATTATCTTATGAACATAAGGGAATCCATGGTGCTTATTCAGAAGTTACAGTTTAAGCACCATCTCCTGCAGAGCAAGAGAGACTAAGGGAGTTGCAGATGGATGTAGACCTGGAGCAGGGCCCTGCAACTCCCAGCACAGACCTGTCAGTGTGTTTACAGCTGGTGTGACAGTCAAAATCATTAATACCTGCTCAGACACAGGCTTGGACCACCAACTGGATGCTGGAGTCAATGAGAAAGGACAATAGCCCTAAATGCTGCCATGCTCCTACCGGGATCAGTGCCTAAAGCCACCCTAATGCATTCAGCTGCAGGAGCAGCAAAGCCGTACTAACAGTCTCCCATTTATGAAGGTTACTGTGGCTTCACAAAGTCTGTCCTAGTGACAGTGTGGTCTTTTTTTGCTCCTGGAGTACAGAGGTTCTAGTCTCAGACTGCCAGGAGCAGGTGACAAATATTTATTAAGAGAACTTTACCACAGCTTTCATGAAAGCATTTTCTTTGAAAATTAGGGATAATAGTACAGGGGTTTTCTCCTCCTTCTTTGACTTTTTGGGTATTTTGTTTTAACGTAATGTGAGTAAATGGATGAAACTAAATTCGGCAGAAACAAGATACAAAGAAACGTAAAACTCATAAGCAAAGAAAAGCAAAGCAAAACCAAAATCCCAGCCATAACCCAAACCAAAAACACTCCAGGGAAAGATGGCACACATTCATACGAAGCACACTGTCCATCACTAGTGAGCAGAAGGCCCCCGCTGAGCCCAGATGGCCCCTTCCCACTTCACGGGGGGATTGGGACCCATGTACCTTACCACTTCCCACAGCGCAAAAGTCAGGAATTGATATTCTAACTGAAAATGAAGAAAAGATCAGATTTTGAAGGTATTTTTTGTACAATTCTAATAACTTTTCTGTTATAAAGTTTGAGCAAGTTCCTCCAAAAATACTTAAGACTTTTAAACAAACCATCCAAAAGGCTCGCTAGGCACCCAATCAATATTTAGCATTACTTTTAAAATTAGCATTATAAAGCTACTTATGGACATGATATTCTAAAGTTGATAGCTCTTATTTTTATAAAGTTTTAAAAAATGTCTTATTAAATCATGAAAATAAGTTGGCATAGATGACGCATGTTTTATTAGCCTCTAACTTTTTTTCTAGCAACTTCTGAATGGTGTCTACGATGACTATCCTAGGTGGATTTTGTGATTAAGTAGAGTATGATATTTTGTTAGAATGAAAAACACCTTAGTTTTTTCTATATGACTTATTTCCAGTTCCTTTCACAACCTCTCTAATTTCCTGAGAACAGTAAATCTGACTGAAGAGTTGACACACTGTTTTACTAAAAGTATCTGATTTTAAACAAAAGTTATAAGGTACACATGTACGTGGGAACATACACTTATACATACATGGATGCACACACACACATATGCAACTAGAAATTATGGTCCATACATAAAAAATAAACAGAAGTCAAGAAAAACTGGAAAAAAGGAAGCCATGATTTTGGACTTACTAGGAAAAGATTGTAAATCAAATTTTACAAATGTGTTCAAAAACTAAGGGAAGACATTAGAATGCTGTCTCACCGAGTTCAGACTATCAGTAAAGATAGAAATTTGAAAAAGAGTGAAATAGAAATTATATAGTTAAAAACAATAAAAATACAATAGAGTGCTTCAGAAATAAATTTGAAGCGATACACAGAAAGAAGTAATTAGTGAATTTGAAGCTAAGTCATTTGAAAAGATTAAGCTTGAACATGAGAAGAAAACAAGGGAAGGAAAATGAGCAAACCTCCAAAATATATGAAATATATTAATATACTCGTGGGAGTCCTGGAGAGAAAAATGGTAGACATAATATTTTAAGAAATAGTCAGAGGCCAGGATTTAGCTCAGCGGCATAAGCACCTGCCTGGAAAGCATGAGGTCATGAGTTCAATGCCTGGTCCCCCCAGCCATACATCTTTCAAATTAAATTCAATGTATTGTTACATACACTGAGGAAGTTCAGAACTCCAAATAAGATTCACATGACCTGTACCTACAGACATCATAGCCGACGTGATGAAAGCTGAAGACACGGAGTGTTTAAAACAGCAAGAGAAAAATAGTTCATTCCTTTCAGGGATCATTGGTGAGGCGATTTTGGTCTTTCTTAGTTTCTTCTTTCTTTCCCTCTTAGCATATATAAAAGTTAACTCAAAATGGATCCTAGACCCAGACAAAAGATCTAAACCTGGGCAAAGTGCAGACAAAAGCAGAAGAACAAACATTGTGATCTTGGATTATGTCATGGTTTCTTATATATGAGCTAAAAAATAAGACTCCAATGCAAAAAATAAAAAATTGGATCTTGTAAATGCAAAAATCTTTAGTAGTTTAAAGGACATCATCAAGAAAGTAAAAGAACTGTCCATATTCAGAGAAAATATTTACAGATCACACATCGATCTGTATCCTGAATGTGTATGCAACAGTAAAAAAAAAAACAGTAACCCAATGTAAAATGGAACAAGAAGCTGGGCATGGTGGCCCATGCTGTAGTCCTAGTGCTCTGGGAATGCGGGGAGGGGAACTGTGAGTTTAAACCTTAGCAAGTTAGTGCAACCCAGTCTTTATATTATTCTTAAAATGCTGAGAACATAGCTCAGTGCAAAGGTTCTGGGTCCCTAAAAAAATAGAGAGAGAGAGAGAGAGAGAGAGAGAGAGAGAGAGAGAGAGAGAGTGTCGTGATGGGGGGGAGGAAGGTACAAGGATCTGAATGGCTATTTTGTCCAAGATCATACACAAATGTCCCAAAGACTTGTGAAAAGTGTTTGATATCAGAGAAATGTAGATTAAACTCTCAATGAAAGACGATATCACATGCACTAAAATGATTAGAATTTTAAAAGAGGAAAATAACTGCCAGTAAAAATATAGAGAAGCTGAAACTCTCATGTCATTGGTGAGAATGTAAAATAGCTGTCTTGGAAAACAGCTTGGCAGTTCCTTAAAAAGCTACCAAATGATTGAGTAATTTTACTTTTGTGTGTATCCCAAGAGAACCAAAAGCATATGGTCACATAAAAACTTTTACATGACTCTTCATAGCATTGTTATTCTTAATAGGTAAGAAATAAAAATGACATGAATGTACAACTGTTGAATGGGTAAATAACATGAGTTTGATCCATGCAACAAATTTTATTCATTAATAAAAGGGAGCAAAATGCCAACACACGGTATAACCTGGCCAGTGATTATTATGCTAAGAGAGGAAGCCAGACACAAAAGGTCACATGGCACAGAGTTCCACTCACAGGAAATACCCATGAAAGGTGATGGAGGGTGGGTAGTGGTGGTGGTCAGGGGATGGAGGAGTGGTGAGTCCTCTAATAGGGAATGAAATGTTCCAGAATTAATGATGGTTGCACAACCCTGTGAACATACTGAACGCTCCTGAATTACCTATTTAAAAACTGAATTTTATGGTTTGAGAGTTATCTTTCAATAAAAATCTTGTATGGGCTTTGGGATCGGTCCCCTGGTTTCATAATTCAGCATCTATCGCTTAGTATCTGGAACCCTGGTGAAGTTCTCTGCCTTGGCTTCCTCATCTGTAAGTAAGGACAGTAACAGTAATTATCTGAGTAGACTGTCACAAGGGTTAAGTGTGTCAGAATGGGCCTGATGGGAAGAAGATGGTACTCCAAAAAGGAGTGAGCTTTATTTTTGGAGGTGGCAAATAACTTTAAACTCCCCTCCAACAGGCTGATGTGCATCTCGTGTGTATACACTCCTAGTCTTCAGATAGTAGAGCTCATGGTCTACACCTGATGATTTCCATAAAACCGATTTGGCCAGAAATGTGGCTAACAGGGTAGCATTTGAAAATAAATAACTCGGGTAACACTTTAGAATTCATAACTTGGATGCGCTGTGGGATAATTTTACAAATCTCCAGACACCTTTGAGTAATTTGGTCTATTCTCAGAAATCTTCTTCTGTACTATCTTTAAATTAGTTTTCAGAACATCCTGATTTTTACAGATAATGACTAAAACTATTGGTAATTTGACAATATAAAAGTTCAACTTTCAACACGCATACAAAGTATTTATACTACCGAAAAGATGGAGCATTCTAAATTTCTAAATGGATTTAAATGTGTGAACTTTAGTGTACTTTCCTAGCCTTTGAGAGGTCTTGGGTTCCGAACATTCTTCCTGCTTACTTCCCTTTGCTTCGGTCTCCCTCCTTTCTTTGCTTTTCCTTCCATCCATATAAAGTCTGTCTCCCCCGTTTCCTGTTCCCTTGTATTTAGAAACAGATGCACTGATTTGGTTAAACAATTACCGCACTGTATTGTGCTCTCTTTGCCTCCTGCCTCAGTGCTTCTCAGGGAGGCAATGGGAAGCCAGCGTGCAAAGCTCAAGCTGCATGATGGCCAGGGGCTCCCAGCCCAGCCCTGCACAGGTGAGCGGGCCTCAGACACAGCAAGGATCGGGAGCTGTTGAGTGCTGGAGGAAAGGTCGGGCTGGAAGGACGGGGTAATTTATTTAAAAAGATTATTTTTGAGCTGGGAAGGGACTGAATCCACAGAGACCAAACTCTTGAATGTGCATAGAAGACTATTAAGACTCGTAGAAGTTGAGTGACTTGCCCAAGGTTACCTCGCTAATTAGTGGCAGAGCTAATCACGCTGCCTTGCTCAATGGAGAAAAAGAGAAGAAAAAAGAAAAATTAAAAGAATTGTGTGACTTTGCTTGGTAGCTTTCCAGGCAGAGTACCCGGAGGAAAAAACCAAACCAAACTTGTGATTCCTTTCTACTTGGATCACTGATTAACTTCTAAATGTTAACTTCAACTTTGAGTTGAAAATGAGGAATACAGGGGCTGGGGATTTAGCTCAGTGGCATAAGCTCCTGCCTTGCAAGCAGGCAGTCGTGAGTTCAATCCCTGGTACCGATAAAAACAAAAAAGACCAAAAAAAAAAAATATATGAGAAATACAAATTAACTAGTTCACAATTATTTTTAAAAAATTAAATTGAAAAGGCTGTTTTATCTGAATCAATTTCATTTTAAATAAAAGGATAATACCGGAAATGAAAATTCTTTTTAATTCATTTGCACTCACAGTTCTTACAATCATCTTTAATATCATATGTGATGTATGTTAGGATATTTTCTCTGTTTGCTACTAGACCAATTACTTGGATTTTGAGGAGCAGGTGTCATCTTAGGGACCCAGAGTATGCACAGCCTCTTTCTTTTCATGTCTACCCACTTGATTTGGAACTCTGTTTTCCTGAGTGGAAAATATATGCTTCTTGACTCACCATGGGATAGATAAATTCATCATAGTGAGGTAGGAAAAAAGAAATACTAAGTAGAAAAGAGACAAGAAATCATAGCTAAAACTTCTTAAACTATGTTTAAGAAACTGCAACGTGTGGGTCTCAGCTGATGTTGCCCTGGGTGACCCATGTCAACAGCACCTTCTTGGTTAGAGTTAAGTTTCTTCCCTACTACACCCATCAAACCCAGAATTCCTAGGAAATAGTAAAAGTCCAAACTTGGCTTAACTGAGGAAGTAAAGAACAGGGACCTGATCCTAAGATAAAGGACCAGGTCGAAAGAACCCAAAGAATATTTAAATTACCTATTCCAAAAACCAAAACAATGAAACAACAACCACCCACATCTGTAGAATGGGCCACTACCCTTATGGGCAGTGGGTACCTATTCCAGGACTTTCCATCCCTTCAAGAGAAGAGCAAATGTTCCCAGTTCCAAGCTGTGAAGAGTCTCATTTCTGTGCTCCTGAGTGCATCTTAAATCTCCAGTAAACCCTTCTTAACCTCTTACTGACGTGTCCTGAAATTTGGTTTTCCTAGATAGGAGTCAGTAAACCTGCTGCAAATAGGTGGGTTAAATGTCTTGTCTGCTCTGGGAATCTCACAGACCCAGCCTTGTGGCAAAAGGCTGGCAGCATCCGAAGTAGGAACTACCTTGCCCGCCTCTCCTCCCAGCTGGGCAGCCCAGCACGTGGCACCGTGTTGGTGGATCCCCCTGTGACGGCAGCTCACTGCCTGGTACCGAGCACCACAACACCATCACCAGCATCTCAAAACGGAACTTTAGAAGTTAGACGTTATGCTACTATTGGAAATAAGTAACTCTTCCAAACTTCCTCCTGCGGAGCACATCATAACCAATGCCACTCTCCTCTCCTCAGCCAAAATGCAGGACAGGAAATGTGGATGCCGATCTTAGGTCGCCGAGGCCCAGTTTTCTTTCCACAGGAGTGGGAGAAAGAGCTGAAGGCATTTGGAAGCTATACAGCAAGTGTGTGGACCTGCAGGTCTCTCCGGCTCCGCTCTCCACTGTTCCTTTCCTCCTTACCCAGATAAATTGCCTCATTTGATTGGTCAGCAGTAAGCAAAGAAACCCAGAATATAAACCAAGTGGTCACAGCAACACTGGCCTAGCCTCAGAAGAAGCCTGTAAAATTTAAAGTGCATGCATATGGCTCTTGTCCTCCTGAGAAGTGAAAGGTTGTTAGTGGAACCACCCCACACCAGGGAGAGACTGGACTTCCTTTAGTAATGTTCATGGGGGAAAACAGAGCTTACAGGTGGGCATGGAAGAGCCACCGGGCCAGTGGGTTATGAGGCCATCCGTCCAAGAAGCCCTGTGGAAGGCTGTGGACAGTTGTGACCACTGAAACTGAGAGATCAGGTGGGTTTGCTATGGAAGCTGGAATGGGACAGTACCTGAGGGCAGGAGGGCATGTGCTGATGTTCCTGTGACACCAACCCCCTCAAGTGTTACAGCACCATCTGCTCCTTGTGGGTGTAAAGCCTGGGCAACTGGCCTTTCCAGGGCAGCTGCACAAAGAGCAAAGCATTCTTGGTGTTGCACATCAAGGGATTGCAAAGGCCATGAGAGTGAGAGTGAGTGTCAGGACAGGCCACTGTTGTCACAATAATGTGTGACAACTCTGTACACAATCACACGTGCCTGCCAGCTCCATGAAACAGATGGATGTCTGTTTCACGTTAGCCCTTGGACCTTCCTTGACACACCCCTGGGTTTCATCTGGGGCCAAGGACATTTCTTGGACCTTCCGTCTTTGAACAGCACAGCCAGAAGACTGCAGAGGATAACAGCTTTGACTCCAGGCCACTTCCCATGGAGATGTCTTGTTCCCCTGGGTGGAGGACGGGACCCCTTCCTCTGCTGTCTCTGATTCCAGCTCACACTGTCAGCCTGCTTAGACTTTAGAGAGTGTTCTGTATGCGGTGTCTCCCCATGAACACTGGATGGAGCTCCTCAAGGGCACAACCCTGCTGAATTTCTCTCTGAATCCTTAGCATCTGGTGTTCAGATGTGGTGTGGTGCAATCAGGGCTGGTTGCATAATGAAACGATATTTATTAAATTTAGTGCGATTTTAAAAATTCCCCCGACTGAAACCATTAATTTCATGCTTGTCCTGCGCCTTGTGTGCTATTCCATGCTGGCAAAACAAACAAATGATCTAATACTGTTCTCTGGTGGGGGTCGCATTCCGGAGGGGACAAATCAAGAGATGGGCAATTTTCAAACCAGGCAACGCTTGCACTGCCAAAGGACACAGGGTGGCATTTACCCAGAGCAGGAGCGAAGCCTCTCCTGACCCTAGTAAGTGCCACTATGTCTTCTTAAATTGTTTCCATCTCCACCTTGACCTTCTAAATAAGGTGGTCAAACAGCTCTTCTCAGGTCGGGCGACACCCACTGGCCCTGACTCTCCTCCGAGCAGCCTTCCCGCCCCCGTGTGCTGTGCAGACTGCAGCCATGCACTGTGTAGCCTTCATTAAACTGTCCGCCGTGATTCATAGATGGCTCCCCCAGAGGCTGCACATAATTCAGAAGCCATCAGCACGCTGGGGACAGGAGGCTTAGATTGCACCTTCCGGGACATGTTACCTTGGGTTGGCCCACAATGAAATTCACTGGCCTCATTGAAGTTTAAGTGCTCCACCCAGCTGTGCCCTTTGCAGATTCCTGGGCCTCCAACCTGCTGCTGACCAGCAAAGGAGCCCCCGACTGTAGTCCCTGGAGGTGGTGACTGACGTGTATGCACTGCTGCAGAACCGCAGCCCCATGAGAAGAGGCGATTGTGGGGGGCAGAAACTGAAGATGGCAAGCCAGCAGGGGGGACAGTGTCTGGGATCATAAGAGACATCAATCTGGACTGTGTCACTCGGTCCTGGAGTGTCCAGAGCTCACTCTGCTCTCTCCTATTCCAGAGCTCCCTCTCCGAAGCTCCCTCTGGCTTGCTCTGTTTGGGGCACAGTAAGACCTGGCTGAGGCCTACAGCAGAGAATGCCCTGGACCACTGAGAGTTAACTGGACAAATGTACATGTCACAAGGTGGGGACCTAAGCATTGAAGAGATGCTATAGCACGAGAGAAAGCCATAGAGGGAGACCACTCTCCTGTGGGTGTCTTCAGCGTCCTAAACTGAGGGAGGAGAGGGCTGAGCACCACAGCACACACTGCCTGGCTAGGTGGCTTTGTCTGACTGGAGGAGGTAGATTCAGGGGATGTGGTGTTGGGCCAGTGGATCCTGTGGGTCCTGCCGGGAAACTGCCAGGCTGAATGGTGCCACTTTTCAATGCACTCATCTCCAAGCGATCACCTGACGTCCAGCAAGCCAGGTCCACCCCTGCCTTAGCCTCAGTGTCTGTCCTGGTCTCTGGGTGCTGGCCCTGCGCTCTGGCTGATAGGATGAGTATGGCCCGTCACTGTGATCCAGGAGCGTCAGGCACAGATGACATTTTTAATGCTCCTGTTTTGACCCATGTCCTCAGTTGTTCAATTTTCCACTTACAGTATCGTATTGTGCTCACAAAGTTTTAGATTTTAGGTCTTAGGTTTTTGATCAAATTACCCATGTGTTTTACCTCAATAACTTCATGGTGTCCCCCATCAGGAAAAAATATTTGTTGAGATTTCTCTCATTTTACTTATGACAGGACTGAAGCTGAGAGAAGTGAAGTCATTTTCCCAAAGCCACACAGCCAATCGCAGCTTACCAAGGCATTGGTTGCAACACCATGGACTGGTGGGTGTGTCCAGGAGACCCCTAGCAGCCCCCCCCCCCCCCGACAGAGCAGTCCTTGGCAGGTCCTTGGCTTCCTGGAGTACTTTGGCTTTGGAAGTGCACTTGAGTTTGCACTGGGGACGACGAGCTTCTCCTTTGTCTTTTTTAACAGTACCCCCACATGACAGAAGAAACAGTCATCTTAGGGCACCGGCCACCTCTCTTTTGACTGCTTCAAGGTGCTTAGATTGATGGCAACATATTGCCTCCAAGAAATCCCAGCTGTGGGGCCCATAACTGAGACGATCACAGCCACTAACATTCATTAGACACCTGTTAGGCTCAGCTCTGCGCTGAGCGAAGTAGGCAATTTTGTCATCTCCGCTTTGGAGGAGGAAAAAGGCACAGAGGGGCTGTGTCTTTGCCCACGGTCACATAGCTGGTCAAAGGCAGAGCCACGCCATGGACTGAGCCCTTTAATTCATGCATCCTGTGGTCCCCTTCATCAGTGCGAAGTGTGTTGGATCAGCCTAAGCCTCTGAGCCAGAGGGTCCACCCTGATGTACTGAAAGCCTACCAAGAGACCCCCCTGCCCCCAGGGGATGGAGCAGGGGCTCAGGGCCGGTGGTGGGCAGGGTGAAGGAGCATAGTGCCCTGGTACTGGTACTGGGTATTGGAGGAAGGCACTGAAGAAGAGAAAGGGATTTTGAGCAGGGAGTGGAAAGAGAAAAGGATGACCAAGAACAAGCTCGTTCAGTCTCGTAACTTTGTATGAATCTGTTTAGAGACAAGTTGGGTTATTTGGTGGTGCATCCTAGGGGGATTCTGGGAAGTATTCAGATCAGATCAGGGAGAAAATAACCGAAGTACGGTTGCTTACAAAGTCACTGTGTGTTTGTGCGTAAGAAAAGGTACAGAGTGAAAAATGCCTAATAATTCTTATTTGGCTAGTTTTGGCTGTCACCGTAGGCTTTGGGGATGGCTGTTTTGGTCTGATTTTGTCATTGCATGGACTCCCAGGGCTGTTCTACTGTGATTCTTCTGGCTTAAATGTTTCTTTCAATTGCTGCTCCACTTGTCGAGGGGGCCCTTCATCTGGCCCTCATCCCCCGGCTTACTGAGCTCAGCACCTTCCCTTCAAATGAACCGCACTATTTTTTATTTATAATGCCGCATTGCTACCGCTTCAGCGATTTCCTCCTTTTGACATTCTCATGAGCCTGAGCCTCCACTGCTCCTGCATCCATGCTCTGTGCCTGCAAGAGGGGCTGGAGCTCTGAGACTTCCGGCTTCTTGCACTGCCATTTGGGTGCTTTTATAACAGACAGTGCATGTTTCAGTTTTATTACTTATGAAGAACAACTAGATGAGGTGCATTTGTTTGGCTTGGAAATTCCACCTGGTTCAATGCCTGGTGTCAGCTGAAATTACATCTCAGTTTCCTCCTCTACAGACCTTCCTAAAAATATCCTTTTCATTTGGATGCAGGATTTCCTCCCTATCTTCAGGGCACTGGTTTGGTTTGAGGGGATCCTAAGGAAAAGTGAAATTTCTTTTAAAATTTGAGATCTTAGCCTTCCTGTGGGATAATCAGGTTGCAATATTGCTGTTCAAGGCCATGAGAAAAGTGCGTTGTTGGTTTTTGAGCCAATTTCAGCTGTTCTCTTATTTCTATACTTATGTAAACGTGAGGGTACAGTCAGGGTGAAGCTTTACAATCAAACAGTTGCCCTATTTTGCAGAGGTAAGAACGTTGGGGTTCAGGGTCTGAGTCACTTGGAGCTTCTTGCCAGCTTCCTAGATGTATGACCAGTCTGGGACTCAGTTTCCTCATCTATAAATGGGAATATTATTAACACTTTGTTGATAAAACTGTTAAAAACATTAGATAAGACAACACACAGATTTGTACACAGAAGTGCTCAGTAAAAGTTAGCTATACTAGTTTTAGACACTACCTAGAGAATGCTCAGCTCCAAAATCTCTGCTATGAGTCATGGTATCAACACACAAAGGTAAAGGTGAATCAGTACAGGCACACAGAGTAGCTGAAACCATGGTCTTTTTGATGGTGACTGTCAAATGGATGATCGATTTTTATTACTAGGAACCCACACTGCCTGCTCAATAACATTTCTAATTCATTAGCTAAGAAAATCTTTGACAATCAGACATTCTGCCTAAGTATCGAGTGGCCCCTAAAATAGAAGAGAGAGAAGCATCAGACAGAACCTGCGTGCGCTCTCCCTCTCACTTGCTGCTGGCCAGTGCCCCTGTAAACCACACTCACCACACGGAGTCCTTGGTGAGCTTGGAACTCACATTCCCGTCCTCTTCCAGGAAGATGTCCATTTGCAAATTGGCATTATTATCATGGGCTGAGAAGTAATTGGTAACAACCCTTGCTGGAATTCCGAGACATCGCAGAACTGCAAGAAAGAGCCATCACTAGACACAGCACCACAATTTAAGAAATGCACAGCGAAAAATCCCGTTATAGATGAGATTTTCTTCTTTTCCAACATGCTAAGATCAATGGACAGGTCTTCAAATGTCCCTTACAGAAAAAGCATGACTTGTTCAACACCTGGGAGCATGAGAGAGACATCTTGGTGTGTGACTTTAGTTGATGCCAAATAAAGGCTACTATAGTAGAATCCAAACTAACAGTGTTCTAATGCCTTAGTTTCTTATCATAGGGTCATCAAAGTAGTATTGCATTAGTTTACTTAATGAGCTCATGGTCCTGAAAACAAATTTAAAAACATCTAGTAGGAAGTTAGAAATTTATAGAGCAGGACCTCAGTGAGGTTTGCTCTTCCTGGCTGGAATTTACTCTTGTGACACGCAGTGCAGGGTGACACCACAGATTCATTTTAATTGTTAGATAATAAATTACCTGGGTGCATCGCTTGCCATATGTACCTATCGATTAAACTTAATCTAAATGCCCTCTCTGGTTCCCGGGATGCCAGACATCAGGATTCATTGAAAATAATTCACCTGACAATTTTAAGATTAATGACTTGGCTTGCTGGTTTTTTTTCACCCTCAGAATAGTTTAGCATTTTTTTAAACAAAGACTCTCCACCCACTTCAATAGAACAACCTTGGAAGTCCAACCTCGAGTCTTGCAGAGGCTCAAGTGTTCCCTTCCTTAAGGACTCGATCTGACACCCCCAAAATCATCAGTGGCAGCCAGCACTGGCTTCCCACTCCCATCTTCCCATTGGCCCGCTCTTCCTGTTGCCCCGCAGTGTCATCCAGAAGAGGACTGGCTCTCTTCTATTTCCGATGGGTTTCAGCTCTAGTCTGGTTGTGTGGGGGGTTGAACCCAGGGTCTCCAGCATGCTGAGCTCATGCTCTTGCATGAGTTCCTTGCTCCGGACCCCTAGTGTGACTTTCTGAACACTGATGCACATGATCCCAGATGAGAGCTTGTTCTGGAGTCCACTTACTTATAATTTTAAGGAGGTGAAGCTCACCTTTGGGGCGCTTTTCCTCTTTCTTTCCAGTTTCCTCCTTCGTGTTTATTGTTACCTTGAGTTCCCCACAATTATCATCAAAGCCCATTTGTGAGTGCAGACCTGATGGCTCTTTTATACATCACGGGCACAAATGGATGGAAAGTGCTCCCCATGTTTTGTGTTTCCAACCCTACAGGAGCTGAGGGAAGTCACAGGCACAGGGAGGACTTTCTCTCTTCCCGGATTCCTTTCCTGAGAGTGGCTGCCTCTGCTGGGCAGCCTCTCATCATGTGGGCTCCAGGGAGGGAAATCTCTTCAGTATGCAGCCCATTGTGAGGCTCAGCTTTTTAGGGCTTCAGGGACTGCCCTTCCGGGAGACTGATCCTGCCGGCCTTCACAGCATCCAGGAAGTATATATTCCTTTAGCTCTTGCGTATATTGAAAATGCCCAGAATTTTTTTTTAGCTGATGCCAGAGGGAAATGAAACAAACAAAACAAAATCTACAGTTTTTTTTTTCCCCCAGCTTGGATCACTGACTAAATCCTAAACTATCACAACTCAGAGCAAACACTGGTGGGTTTCATAATCATTTTTCAAACTGGCCTTGCTCCAGTCTTTACCTGTTTTTTTCTTTTTATTTAAAATATGCTAAGTAGGTAAAACATTCTTTATTAATGAGCAGGCAGGAAGGACACTCTGACTTGAGTTGATTGTTTCTCCAAGGCTGTAGAAGTGGGGTATGAATAAAAATAATCACCAGTGTATAGCTTAATAAATGTATTTTTAAAAATATTCACTGAATTAATATTGTAACATGATCTGGGACTAGAGAGGCAAAAGCCATTTCAAAAAATGATGCACAGAGCTGAAGAGAATAATTCTGTTCCTGTCTGTTGTGTTCTGCAGATTGGCTGCTGGGTAGATTAAACGTCAGAGGGGCAACTGGGAGGGAAGGATTGCTCATCGCATTCCGATATCTAATTGCTCGGGGCATTGCAACTCACACATGAAAATGGAGACGAGACTCCTGCTACAATCCCTTTCATACCTGGGATAATAATTAAGTGGATATATTTACAAAACTTTCCACTAATAAATATGCATATTTATGTAACATCTCAGTAATATGTAAGCAGTGTAACTTTCTTTATTCCTTTTTAGTTATTCTTCATGTTTAAAAAAATGAGCTTACAGAGAAGAAAATGGTTCATCTTTTCCCCCTGCATCCTTACTTGGCCCCGTGACCTTCCATTGCTCTGGGTGTTAAATGATGAATTAAGAAGGAAACAGTACATCATTCTTTTCATAAAGATTCTGCAGTCAGAGAGACTATGAGCATATTTGGCCCAGTAAAATTTAATTATGCATTGACTACATTCCAGAATACTCACCCATAAATTCTATAGAGCCAACAAGGACTGCTGAGTCTCTTTGCCAGGTTGCAGATAAAATGTCCTGAAGTGAAACTTCCTTTATGTTAAAAAAAGTTACTCAATTGGTTACTTACATGTATTAAAGACTCCAGCAAAAACCCAGCATTGGCCGTACTGGACTGGATTCTGAGAGCTTTTGTATTCCAATAGGATGTCAACACTTCCAGTCCAGGCCGAGGGGGGCACGCCATAGGCATAAATATTGTCCCAGGATCCCACAATGACACCTTGGTCATCTTTGGCATTAATCTAAATGAGGCCACAAGAGGTGAGAAAGAAGAAAGGTCACTCAGATGAGTCTTCTCCAGACTATGACACTGAGCGAGGTGAGGCTTCAGTGCCTCCCCTACGTCCTGCAGGAGAAAACAGCTCCAGTGGGCTCCAATCGCCATTAATTTGCCAGGAGAAATGCTTCAAAACTAAGTGAGCAAAGGGGAAACCAAATAACCACGGCTGCCTGTTAAATTGTGTTTTGTTGTAGTCGAGTGAGCTGACTGCAGATAGGAGCATCTCTTGCACACAGGGCACTTGGATTGGGTTGCAATGGTGTTAGGGTATGGAGTGAGTGGGGGAGGCGAGGAGACCTGCAGAAGAACAAGATCAAGAGGCCTGTACTGATGGGAGGGAAACGCACAGCTGGCAAACGAGGGGAAAAAGGATCCAATGGAGTTTCACTTCTATGATGAGTAGTGGGCACAATGAATCCGAAAAGCTAACACGTTGCCACAGGAACCACAATAGGCAAATAGAAAATAACTTTACATACATAATTCACAAACTTTATTCCTTAAAATGTTGCTAAGGGAATATTTGCTTTATAATTGTTTAAAGTGATTCAAGTTTTATAGTTTTGTTAAAGTGAATCTCTGTTTCCACAAAGGGCCCTGAATGTTACAGTTTCACTATGGAAAAGACTTAAGCAGCAAAAGGCCATCTCAAATCCTTAGGAAAAACTTGCTACACATTCAGACTGTGGTCATCTAGTAACAACAGACGGGGGGAGTTCAGGAACAAAGGCTTTGCATGTTTAGACAGTAACACCAAACCCGAGAAGTTTCAGGGCAGCCTGCCAGTTTTTTTTCTGTGTACCACAGAGTCTACCTCTTCCGATGTGAACTTTATCACACTGAATTATAGTCAGAAGGGACTATTGGTGGGGAGCACTGGGCGCTTTTCCAAAACTGAGTGCCACATCAACAAATCTATCATTGACGTGACCACTGTTTAGAGCCTTGTGACCCAAAGTGTGGTCAGCCAGTTTGACCTTTTCAAGGAGCTTACTGGAAACGCAGAATCTTCCTCCTCGGACTGATAGATGAAGCATGCATTGTAACCAGATCCACAGGTGTTCTGCATGCAAATCACAGAAGCAAAACATTTGGACTACACAGAAAAGATACCATCAAGCAATTTAAGATATGATCTGAAGCACGTGCACTGGGATTATGAAAACCATAAGAGACATTTTGAAATATGGTGAGTTTTAATGTGTTGCTGCCTCGCCAATCAATAAATAGCATAGCCTCAGCCCCTGCCTGCCCAGAGCTCTCTCTGTGGCTGCTGCGTGTAGCTGTAGAGGAGTCCATCTTTCTCCCTGGCTGAGAAGTTCTAGAACAGAGATAAAAGTCTATATCTTTCTGATTTCCAGTAAATATGAACAATAGTCACTGAGTGACTTTTTCCAAAGAGAATCACATAGCGTGCTGTCTAGCCAATCACTCTTCCATTTGATTTTCTTAATTTCCCACTTTGACTGTCTACAGTCAGGTTAAAGTGGAGAGTTTTAGTAACTTCAAAAATTAGTGTGTTTGATGTAGAAGAAAATAATTCTTCGAAGGTTCTGAGTGATTTTGACCAGCTAGTTATAAATTCATGCCTCTGGTACGAACTTCAATTGTAGACTAGAGACCACGAAGTGCTTAGGTTTCGGTAGGCTTTAGTCAACTATCCTACTTTGTTCATGATCAGTGCTTCTCATTATTGATTTGATTATTTAAAAATCTGTACTGATTGTGGAGCTGGGGAAGTGTCTTGGTACAGTGTGATGTGGGGTGGTCCCCATGTGCAGACTCCACGTTGAACTCACGTTACCATTCCTTTAACTGAGTAGTAGAACAGGATCTCTGAATCCCACAGGTGAAAGTCCCTAAACTGTGGTCTCATGACTGATTCTCAGATAAAGAGCCATTAATTAAAAGAACTATTTTTAGCATAAAGCTGAACCCAAGAAACTACAGGAAAGAGCAAGGGGAAAAAAATCTCTCTTCCTTATAGACCCTCTAATTGTTAATGCTGAGCTGTTGCTAGATAAATCACAACTCTCATTCATTAGCATTTGAGCAGATGAGCTACTGTTTTCTAATTAGAACATTGATTTCTATGGCTTTCAGACACTGAGAGGTAAGACTTGGGTGACAGGTATAAAGAGTCAAAGTATTATCTCCCTCCCCAGACAAGATGTCTTGGAGGGCAGAGGCACACTTCAAGGACACACTGGTCCTTTTGTGTGCTACCATTGGTTGTCATAACCCACTGTTGTGAAGTTAGAATTTGACCAGTGGCAGCCTAACCTGGGCTAGTCATGGGTTACTGGGGATCACGGAGAAAATAGGAGGTCAGGACTACAGGTAGGACATGTCATGTAATTCCTTTTTTCTTTCTTTCTTTCTTTTTTTTGTCTTTTTCTTTTTTATCAGTACCGGGGATTCAACTCACGACCACAAACTTGCAAGGCAGGTGCTTATGCTGCTGAGCTGAATCCCCAGCCCCTGTAATTTCAATATGGCTACAATAAAATACTCTCCCTAAGTGCCTACGGGATTGAAAAATGAAGGACAAAAGCAGCATTCCCAGCAGTCTCAGTGGTGTAACATAAAGCAAGGAACCACAGGTCGTAACAACAGAGAAGATAAGGGCACGGGAGTGGAGGAGCAAGTGAAGCAGACAGGGGCAGGTGCCGGCCCTGATCGTAACCACCCCGTTCTTCAGGCGCCTTGTTGTTGAATTAACAAAGTCCTGAGTTTTAAAAATTTATCTTTGAAAATCAGGAAAGCAACAAATCAAACTAAAATGCAAAGTTTTCTCTTGTGCTGACCAAAATCTGAAAGTGACTTTTGTGGAGAAACGGGTGATAAAGGACCTGCACGTCAAAAGAGACACTCTCTGGTACTCAGTGGGAGACATGACACAAAGCTCAGGAGTATGCCATGGGATGAAACCTATTTCCCTTTGGGGGGAGGGGTCCCGGAAGCACAAATTCAGCTCACTCTTAAAAGGAAACAGAGTCCAAACATTCTGGCAAAGACTGTCCCTCTCCTCAGCTAATGTACTCTCTTTGCTCCAATTTTTCTGTGGGTATTGACGAGTAGGTAGGAGTTGCGTACTAGCCTCATACTGTAGTTCGAAGCAGAAATGAAATGCATCTTACACTGAGAAGAGAGTTAAAATTTCATCCATTAGAGCAAACAGACCACCTGGGGAAGAACTATGCAAGCACGAGTGGAAACAAAAGAAGATGTTAGGCAGGACTGACAGGTAGAGAGATAGCACGAAAAACTCATACGAAAAAGGAAACACAATTAAGAAATACAAAGAATCTTCTTACAATTCCTTAAAATGTCATTGACCCAAGAGAACAAATTGAGAGCCAAATCATATTACAGAACTAATAATTGCCAGGCGTAGTGGTGCACACCTGTAACCACAGCACAGGGGAGGCTGAGGCAGGAGGGTCACTGCGAGTTCAAGAGCAGCCTGGACTACACAGCCAGGCACTGTATCAGGAAAACAAAAGAACTGATAATAATTATTAACTACAGGAAACAGAACAAACTAATGACATAGAAGACAAGTTTGAAATAAAGATATGCTAATAAAAAAGACAAGAAGGGCATGGTATAGAGAGAAACTAACAGTTATTAAAGAGAAACTATAGAGAAGCTAACAGTTATTAAAGATGATATAACGTCAGGATAATTAGAGTCCTTGGAGAAGAAAAGCCAATGACTGAATTAAAAGCTATAGTCATCACAAAATAAGATTTTCTTAAATGAGGTAAAATTGAATCTGTAAAGATTCTGAAAGAGCGGTCTGTACTCTGTGACTTGATGTAATCTTTAGTCAATTTGAACTTTAGGAATAAAAGGTAATTGGTCATTTAGACCAAAAAAAAAGTGCAAATTAGTAATAAGTGAGGGAATCAGCTGCCTTCAAAGTTCCTCACAGTACCATTTCAGGAGAACACTGACAATGTCTAGGAAAGAATGGCCTGAGAACATCATGCCCTGCCTGGGGCCAGAGAGGGGTGAAGGCAGCCAGCACACCCTCTCGAACACTGAGTGAGGATGGCAGGGAATTAGATAGCTATCACAGACTCCTCAGAAAGAAAGTCAAGATACTTAAGGGCTTACTCAGAGACTCTGCGATAAAAGACTCAGCTCTGAGAGAAATCCACAGAAGTTAAGTATCTTTGGGAACCATAGTTACAGGATAAATTTGAAAACTTAATATTGTAAAAACAATAATCACTGTAGGAAAAATTAGGCATGGAGGAGGAGAAAGTATGAAACTGTTAATGTGTTTTCCTTTCATAGTTAATTGACGGCTCTAAAATTAAAATGTAATTTTAAAGTACATAATTACTTTATTCTTTTAATGATTTTCATAATTTTTAAATAACTTGAGAGGGATCTGCTAAGAATTCATGTCCTTATTAGAGAAGAAACTTTAAGATAAAAATTTTCTTTTGTGGTTACTCAGTTTTTTCTTTCTATTAAAGTAAAATTTAATAAAGCAAAGTTTTACAAATCATATATGTGGTAAGGGGGTAATAACCAAAATATATAAGGAACTCACATATTAATACAACTATTAATACAGGGGCAAAATATCGGACCAGACTTTTCTCAAAAGAAGGCATAAGAATGGTCAATAGATACATGAAAAAATATTCAATAGGATGCAATAGGTTTATAATAGAGAAAAGTCACTTCATCAGAGCCATAGAAAGTGTGCGTGCAACTAAATCTCAGTGAAGTGCAAATTTAAATCGCAATGAGATATAATCTTACTCATTTGCATGACTATTGTGTAAAGGATGAATGAGAAATCTTGGTGAGGGGATGGAGAAAAAGGAAACATCGCACGTTATTAGTGGAGAAGTAAATTATTTTAGAAAATAATACATAGTTCTACAAAAAATTTAAAATAGAATTACCATATAGTATAGCACCCCAATTCTGGGCATGTGAATACAGGAGCTGAAGTCAGCATGGCACAGAGGTCTTTACCCTCCATGTCCACTGCAGTATTACTCAGGAGGGCCGAGACATAGAAGCTACATAATGGTCTGTGGCTGGATAAGTGGATAAAGACAGTGTGGCATGTATACCCAAGGGGCTACTATACAGTCTAAAGCCTTACTGTATAAGAAAATTAGGGGGTCATTTAAAAACTTTAATCTTTAAATTTTTCTGGATTGCTTAAATTCTCTTTAGAAAGAACTTTTTTCAGGAAAAAGGATAATTCACAAAAGATCGCAGCAGCAGATATGCCAAGATGACCATCATGTTTGATTTTTGCAATAAGAGAAAAGTCACTTGTTAGAGGCTTTGTACTTTTTTGAGTGGTTAACACTTTTCCTAAACATTTACTGCAAGGGAGTGTCTTGGTGTGTCCGATAAGATACCCAGTGGGCTATTGCTGAGTTCGAGGGTTATACTCACAGACAGTATGTGTTTAAACTGGGGAGGAGGACCAGAGGTAGTGACTTGTGGGTGAAAGGTGGTCCTCCAGGCCTAGAGCAGCGAGGGACAGGGACGCGTTTAGGGAGTGCAGGGCTTTCTGCTAGGAGGCCTTTGTGAATGTGCTCCTGCAGGAGCTCTGGCCATTGGCTCTGAGAGAGCCCTCACCTTCAGAGTAGTCTGTGCTCACCTTGGATCAGCCCCAGGGTCCCATAAGGGAGCCCCCCACCCCAGAAAAGGAGAAGCTCCGAGTTTCTGCACAGTGCAAAGGCTCAGAAGAACCCGCAAACACGATTCACACTGCGCTTCATTCCCATTTTGGTCACGAGGGCTTGAGCAGGATTTAACTGGACACTGACAAATACAGAAATGTGACATTTCTTGATTTTGCTTGCTTCCTGTTGCACAAATGTTTACATTTTGCATAATTTCAGTGCATTTCCTGCTTCTTTTTAAACATGTAAAGGTATTTTTCTTCTTTTGTATGCACACTTTATGTAGCTCTGATAAAGTGACTTTTCTCTATTACAAACTTATTGTATCCTGTTAAATCTCACTGTTAAAAGTTATGTTCTCATAAAGCTTAAAGTTTCTGTAATTCTTTTAGAAAACAGTTACATACTTCATCCTGTCTATACTAGTTTCTCGAAGACTCTAGGAGATAAATTTTGAGTAACATGAATTAGTGTCAAAGACATATAATTAAATTTAGGAAGAAGAATTATTCCTTGTAAAAATGCTTCCCCGGCTTGTTGAATCACAAATCTCCAGCCATGGTCCAGCGCTGACCACCCTGAATCATAGTGCAGGTGGCAGGTGGCTGTCTGACTATGGCCCATGACACCCGGAGGGTGCAGGAAATGAACCTCAGTAGCTACTGCATCGAGCAGGGGTGACCCTGAAGGGGACTGAGTACCAACGGTGAGAGCTGTGGAACTCACCTCCTCTCCTCCATAACTGCTACTCCACTTTTAATCTTTTTGAGTTTAACTTACATTTTAAAAAGCGGTCCTCAAAAATAAATTTGGGAAACCCTTTGGGGGAGAGAGACCAGTTCCTTGGGCTGTTCTGCCCTTTACCAAGTTGTCTGGGAAGAGCAGGAGGAGAAATGTGCCACTGATGAAGTGCTCTTTGGAAGGTCACACATTCGATCCAGAGGAAAAGGAAGGTATGCATGGTCTCTTTGGCTTTTCATAGTGGTGGCTTTAACAGGCTGCTTGGTGCTGCTGGCCTTGCCACTCTGTGTTCCTGTGATGCTCATCCAGACCCCAGTCTCTTCTTTACTTGGTGAGTGTCCTATTGATGATTTAACCTCAGCTGTTTTCACTCTGGAATCATTTTTAGCCCATTACTGTGATGTCTTTAGTCTCTGCTCACCGACATCCTTTGCTTACTAATACTATCCTCCTGTTTGTCACACTATGTTTTGTCACTGGGTTCACTATCTGGCCTCTCATGACAAGATTGGGTGTTCCTGGAAGGAAAGAAGTAAGTGAGTGTGGTGGATTAACTAATGGTGAACTTGTAACACCCAGAGGAACTGTATCAGATGGTGCTGGGTGTGGAAGGCCCACCTGAGGATTGTTGCTAACATCACAGAAGGAGAACCATAGGGAAGATGGTGTGTGGTTGGTTCTCCTGGAGAAGCTTGTCATGGTGGCTTTCCTGATATGAATTCAGCTGTCCTCATCATTAGAGGAGCATGGGTCCCCCCTGTCAGTTCTTTTTGAGGCGGTTCTGGTTGTTATCGTGAGCATTGCTTCCTGGCTCCAGCACAGAACCCTCAGCCTGCTGGCACAGATCCTTCATCCTGCTAGTGCAGACTTCATAGCTTCCACTACTGATCTTTGGGCTTTCCTAGGGAAGATTCTTGATACAGACTTGCCTGACACATTGGGCTCTAGGACTCCAGCTGGATTCGTGGAGGGCATTGCCAGGGCTTTAGGTCTTTGGCTGAACTTGTGCAGGACATTGCCATGGGATTCTTTGGGTCTCTAGTAGTGCATGGACAGATCTCCTGTACTTTTCTGCATTTGACTTTTTGGGTGAAGAGTATAAAATAAATCTCTACATTATGTGTCCTATATTAAATCTATCCCCCTTGTAAATCCTAACCACATTAGTAAGTAAGTAAGTAAGTTGCTCTTTTGACTTTGTATTTCCAGGGATAGCACAGTGGGTGCTCAGTGAGTTGTGCTGAGTGAATATCACGGAAGAGTAGGTAGATACTCCCTTTTAATATCTTTTACTATGTCAAAGCAGTGTGTTAGCATGCCAACAGATGTTTTTGAAATTGATGTTTCTAAAACTCCTTAGAGAAATGTAAGGGGTGGAGAAAAACCAAAAAATACTAAAAAAAAAAAAAAAAAAAAAAGACAAAGTTAGAAGACTGAAGATTCACGGTATCAACACAGTAATCAATACTGTTTTTATGGCTTTTATCAGGATGTGCCCCCCAAAGCCTCACATGCTCACAGGTGTGGTTCTGGGGAGCTGTCTAGATCATGGGTGAGTGATGTAAGATTAGGGTGTGCAATGACAAAGCTGATTTAGCCTAGTTATGGTTGTAGACAATGTAAGTTCACCCTGGGTGTGGGTGGCACCATTCAATCAGCTTGTAGCCTGGACAGAATATTATGGGACAGACAGAAGGTGGCCTGCTGCTGCTTCCTGCTTGCTGCCTGCCTTGCCATGGACTCTTTCTCCTCTGGGATGCCCCTCTGCCATCGAGGGCAGCAGCTGTGCCTGAGAACCACCCACTATGCACTTAAGCCTCTACAAACTGTGAGTCAAAGTTAAGGTCAAAATTAACCTTTCCTCCTTTAAATTGTAGGTGCTGGGTATTTTGTGTCAACAATGAGGAAAGTAATTAAGACAATGGTATTTTCACGAACTCTCAAGGAAGGCAAAATGCAAAGACTCCTGGTTACTTGGAGTGTTATAACCAATAAGCAAGGCTATCCTTTCAGTATTCTGTTAGTTGGGGTTGGGATCTATTGGTTAATTCATAAC
This sequence comes from Cavia porcellus, assembly GCF_034190915.1. Lineage (NCBI taxonomy): Eukaryota > Metazoa > Chordata > Mammalia > Rodentia > Caviidae > Cavia > Cavia porcellus. Next base: position 11,859,346 of record NW_026947496.1, read on the forward strand.
ACTTAGTTAGTTTACCATATGACTTAGCTGGTTATGTGTTGATGAATGGATCTAAACCTTAGGGTCACTTAGGGGCCACTTGCTTTTGTTCAACATACAAGCTAAATATAGGTTTTCTTGAAAAAAACAATAGTACTCCTGGACATATTAAAGTTGTATGAGATTTAAAGGAGTCTGCAAATAAAGTTTAACTGAAGCACAATAAATGTTGAATTTTACTGGTAATAGGACACACAGATGAACCAGCAAAACAGAACAGAGTCCAGAAGTAGACTCATACTTGTCATTTGATGTTCAACAAAACTACAAAAGCAATTCAATGGGGTAAATGAAAGGTTTTTTCCAACAAATAAAAGCCTTTTGAACAATGTCTTCAACAAATAGTACAGGAACAAATAGATAAACTAGGAAAAAACAAACTTTAACCCTATACCTCAAACTATACAGAAAGATAATTTAAGGTAGGTCACAGACCAAAATATAAAAGCCCAAATTATAAAACCTTGAAGGGAAAAAGGTAAGGTGATGACATTGTTTCCTATGGAGTCTATTTTTAAAATGCAGTTTACGGCTGGAAGGGGGAAGGTGTGTGGGAGAACACTTGCCTAGCATGTATGACGCCCTGGGTTTGATCCCTACCACCACAAAAACACAAACAAGCAAACATAAAAATGTAATAGAAACAATTTGGAAATTCAGTTTCATAAAACTTTAAAACTATTGTTTGTAACATGTGCCATTTAGAAAATATAATTGCAAACCATAATCTGACAGACATATCATCCATACATACCTGACCAAGGGCATGTATTCAGACCATACACAGAGCAATTACAACTCAATAATAAAAATACAAACAGTCCAATAACCAAATGAGCCAAGACTTAAAAAGACACATACTAGAAAATATAGGAATGAATAATAAACATATGAAAAAATGTTCTACATCTTTACTGACCAGAAGAAAAAAATCAAAATGACAACTGAATATCACTATGCAATACTAGATTGGTTAAAATAATGAAGACTAAAACCAGAGAATAGTTAATGCTATGGAAAAATTGGAACACTCAGACCTTGCTGGCAGGAACGTAAAACCATCAAACTTTTTGAAAACTAGTAGATAATTACAAGAATTAACATGTATTAATATAGAGTATATCATACTATCTACATATGCCATCTTTAGGTATTTACTCCAGATATATGAAAATATGTACACAAAAATTTTGTCCAAGAATGTTCCTAGTGGTTTTATTTGCAATGTCTCCAAAGTGGAAACATCTCATATGTCCATACACAAACCGTGATATTTAACATAAGGAAATGCAGCTCAGTAATAGTAAGAAAAAATATTGAATAGACATGTAGCAATTGAGTAAAAGAAGTCAGATCCATCTATACGTTCATTCAGTCCATTCAGGTGACATTTCAAAATAGGTAAATCTTGATAATAGGTAGTGAGCTAGGTGCTTCTTAAGCTGGAAGGGAATCAAGAGATGGAGGGAGGGTAGGAGAAGAGGAGGAAAAAAGAATTAAGACGTGTCATGTACATGCACCAAGTTCACACAAGAGATATAATCATTATTGTGCTGCAAACATGTCCTAATAAAAACATAAATAAAATATAAACAACAAAAACAGAATCAGTAAATATAATGTTTTACAAGAAGTTACAATACAGTGTTTTCTGGGGGTGTGCAGGTTGACTGGAAGGAACACAAAGGAAATTTCTGAGCACATGAAAATTCTCATTGGGGTGGCAATTGTGCCCATCAAAAGCCATTGAACTGTGCATTTTATTGTCCTGCTTTTCACTGTATGTTTTACTTCAACTTTAAAAAACATGAACAAGTACTAATTTATATTTTGAAGCGTATAACTACAGTGATGCAATTATCCTCTAAGACAGCCGCATTACCAAACTGACAGGGCTGGTAATTAGGTTCATTTATGATGAGGACTATTACAAGAAATTATTGACTGTGCCGCTTCAGTAACGGAGGATTCCTATTTGGCCACAACATAGTTGACTAATTGGCTATCAAAAGAGAAACATCCAGTGTGGGCCAAGGAGAAGAGAAACTGAGTTCCAACTTTGCACTGCTGTCTTTTCTCATTGTGTTACCATTGGGTGCACGGTGTTGGGCTTGTTGGTACAGAACAGGATTCCAGAAATATGGGATGAAAAGAGTGGATGGGTGGGAGAAACACAGAGCAGGAGGCAGAAAGACCGAGGAGGTCAAGGGAAGACGGAGAGGAAGAAAACAGGATGAGGAAGAAACTTGAAGGTGCAAAGGTCAGGTCCCTAAGGGTCTCGCTGGCTTGCTCTCTTCTGTCATTTATTATGGGGATGTTAGTCCCAGGAGACGTGGCCAGGCTGAGTGCACAGCTTGTGGGAGCCCTGGCAGCACGCACCCCTGTGGTTCAGAAATAGCTTGCGTGATTACAAAATAGATGCTGCATTGAAACCTCATTCCAGGAAGCAATTCGGGGAAAGCGGACATTTAGATTGTCTATGATTATCAAATTCGAGAGAGAGAGCCTATAATAAATGTCTGTTTTTTTCCAAAAATATGGGAAGAACGGGAATAAGCAATGTAACCTTAATAATTGAGAAACCAAGCTGTTTGCCCACAAATGGAAACTTCATTACTTTGCTGGCTTTTACCATAAGAGAAGAAAAATGATGTCTGAAAAGTTCACTGTCCTCACTTTCCAGAGAGAAGCACTGAATCACACAGAGTTCGAAAAAGATACTATATTTGCACCCAAGGTGTTTATGTGATATGGAGAGAGACAAATCCAGTGGAAATTAACATTTTGTGTGGAGCAATAGGGTCAGGCAACTGGAGATTTATCTCCAGTACTACAGGTAACCTTAGGGAAAGTTACTCAACTTTCTGATACCTCTGTCTCTCCATCTGCACATTGGCTATTTATGAACGGGTATTATTCTACAAAAGTGGGAATGAAGATACTTTCCGTTAGTTAAATTCTGTTTTCCAACTGGTTTTCTATAGAGTTGTGAATTGTTAAAACATCTTAAATAAGCAGGAATGAAAATCCCTGGTTAATAAGGTAACTTCATGGTGTTATGTTTGCTTGGAAATTAATTACAGAGCTTTCTTGAACCTTTTCCTTATCACTGAATTCCCGGAATCACAGAAATATCTATTATCCTTAGCAATACTTTGACTTCAATTTTAAGGGCTTAAAAGCCCTTTTAGAATTGAAAATGCATTATTTTACCATGTTGGACTATCATAAAAGTTTTCATTAATACTAATTAGTAAAGTATCCAAAAGTTGCCCTCTGGGAGCGGCTTCCCTGGAAAGGTTACAAAGACCATCAACGGCTTCTTACCTTTTCCTGTCATTGCAAACTGAGAGATACCTTTCCTGAAATTCACGTGACTAATTCTAGAGCTAGACAATAATCATCTAGCGCAAAAGGTGATAGATTTGAAGACACAGAAGCCCTGTAAGAGACATCCGCTCTACCAGGGAACCTATAGCTGGCAGTGATAATCACCATCACCCCCACCACCATCAGAGTCAGAGTTCAGATGCACAAAACCAGATACAAGAATTGGGAAATAAATTATTACTACACAATCATGGTTTTTGGAAAAATGAAGCTTTGCAAAAACTAATAACCATATGGTGAAGTGTGAAAATGTTCCTTGGTGGTGGAAAGTTGGGGAAAATGCTCACGAGTACCTGGGTCCCCAGATTCCTTTACGATGCTCCACTCTAAGAAAGGGGCTTTGGGCTGCCTTAGGGACCAGTGGAACAGTCAGATTCCGCTTTGCACATTTTAAAACCTTTTAAAACTAAAACGATGCAGCGCATTGAGTTGGCTGTGAGATCTGTGGATGGACTTTATGTATTTATTTCTCACTTTGTAGTTCATGTGGGGTGACTCAGGTGTGGAGTTTCTAACTTAAGAAAACTTGTAAATGCAATTCCAATATTTGTAATTAAAGTTGTTACACGAAGAGGTTTGGTGAATGTGTAGCCTCTTGTTCAAAATGAGCAAGTAAACAACTGTAGGAAAAAATTAAGAATATGGTTTTACAGTAAATCCCCTGTGCAGTTGTTGAACCACATATTAAAGCAGGAGTGTCATGGCTGTTTTTTTCCTGCATAGAAACAAAAAGAAACATTGTAAAGGAGGAGGAAAAATGTAAAATAGCTTTATTTTTACTTTATGAGATCACAGATTCTTGAGATTGGGGAACTCTGAAGCCCATTTTGTCTCAAAGGTCATTGGTCTTGTGCTGGACTCCACAAGAATCCAGGACCTACTTTCAGTTGTGGTCAGTTAGATTTACTAGTTGAAATTCAAGAGTGTTTTTTTTTTAAACAACACCAAAGAGCACATAGAACATCGATCGGTTTTAAATGTTTATTCACTAGTTAATTCCCAAGGGCATCAGTCAGAGCACGGTATTAATGGGGATTAATGGTGGCATCACGGCTCAATAATAAGACGAGGGTTAAAAATAAATGTGTACTCCTCTAAGGACACTGGACAGTTCAGGATGGTGCCAGGATACAGCACTAGAATTTTAAGGCATGTAATTATATTTACAACTTTCTCCTCTCTTATTTTCCAAAAATTTTCCTAATATTATTCTTTTATAACATTTGAATCAACATACAGTAGTATAAGATTAAGTAACTCTTAGCTTCTGGGATTCATGGGACAAATTTTAGCTATGACAGCCTTACGTTTTCTGAATTGTGAAATAAACAAGCTCCTGAAGAGTAAATCGTGATACCTCCTCCTCCATTTTTCTCCACTACTTCTGATAACCGCTATTTGGAGACAATTTTCACCATAGAAAGAGGGGCTCTGTGACTCACAGCCTGGCTTATTATTGCTGGGAACCCCTGTTCATGGCAAGAAGAAGCCATTTTTCCCTTTTAACTCAATATTGCGATGCTTATTGAGCCAGCGTTTACTCCTAAGGAAACTTTAAGCTGAATTTTAGAGATTTGCTTTCCTGTACAATTCTATGCTGATTTCTATCAAATGATTTTCCATACTGAAACTTTCTGTTTACTTGTCTGTCTTCTCTAAGCTCTGTGCAGGCAGAAACTATATTCTATTCACATTTGTACGCCGATGCCTTGACTGGTAGATTCTGAATAAATACTTGTTGACTGAATAAAGGGAAGTTGAATGCTACACTGCCATCACTATGATCCCACCCTCGCCACCACCACTAACAACAGCAACATCATCACCATCTTCTGCACCACCACAACCACCGGTATCACCAACATCCTCACCACCACCGCCACCATCATCACCATGATCACTACCACTGCATCACCATTATCACCGTCACTTCCACCACAGCATCATCTCCATCACCATCACCGGGCAGACAATGGTCACCCTCACAGTCACCACCACCCCTGTCCCCACCCCACCATCAAACCGTTGCTGTCATACTGCATTTGGTTCCTAATCCTCGTGGAACCTCTTTCCCGGGAGACAGTGCTTCTGGTTGTTGCGAATTCTGTGACTCACATCTGTCTTCCACTTATCTCTCCTCCCCAGAATTCATCTCTTCTGGGCCCTGTTTCTTGAAGCCCTATTTTCTAGGAGACAGCTATTCCATTTAACATAGTAGTTGTGTTACTAGCAGTAATGTTTTGGCAAGAGTCCTCTAAAGCAGGATGGTCTATCCTAGCTACTTACTTGCTATGTGACCTTGAGCAAATGACATCACCCAGAAGAACTCTGGAGAAACTTCCAGATCACATGCGCTAGTTACAATACAGGCTCCCAGTGATAAAATCTTAACCCACAAGAGCAAATCTACATTAGGGTGAGACATCCAGGGGTTTCAAAGCCACTAAGCAAGCAGTTACCTGCCATAACAGAGGACAGGGCTGCAGCAGCTGTGCATCCCTGGGGAAGTGCTGTTCCCATCATCACTGCCAGGGCCAATCAGTCACAGCAGAAGCAGATACGCACAGATAACCACCCAGCAGTAATGACAGGCTATTATCACTGCCATCCCCTCTCCCCAGGACCATGCTGTTCTTGTCACAAAATGTCATGGCACAACTGTTCTGATAGTCAGGACTGGGAGTTCAGAGTCCATTCTGGCTGCTTCATAGCAATTTAGGAGGTGGAAACGGAATGCTTTATTAATGCCACGTGACTGAAGTAAGTTTTCAGATGACACAAAGCATCCTTCTTAACTTTTTCTGGCACATTTCCTGGCAATTTTCTTGGTAGGGACTGTCACATTAGAAATGAGATAGAAAAAAAAATCTGCAGTTGAGGGATATTATTTAAGGGATGAAGTACAACTTTGGGTAAGTTTTTCTTTTTTCTAATTTCCTCTTTCTTTTTGCTCTTAAAAAGTCTCAGAACCTGCTGGTTTTCATTCCTGTAGGGAGATAAAGTGGAGGCACCATCCCACGGGAAGGGACAGGTCAGAAGTGTAGCGTAGCAAAGTGCCCCACTCAGTACTCAGAAAAACCAAGTTAGCTTAGGTGAGGTTGTAACATTTCAAACCCACCCCTCAGCCAATGAGTTAACAGGATTTTGCATTTTTTCTTTTGGGACAATCCAGTAATCCAAGGCTGCCCAGATTGTCAACAATTTCCCCTACTTTCACATCAAACAGCAAAATAACAGCAACCCAAAATACAAAGAGGATATTTAATTTATAAAAGAAAAAATAGGAGCAAAGAGAGCATTGAGATGGTTGCTACCTATGGGAATTGCAAACGCGGTTGGAGTACAGAGACAGAACCTCATTCTGAAGATGGAAAGCGAGTGCTGGAGGAGAAGGCTTTGCCCTGGGTTGCACAGAACACGTCTGGCAGAAGGAGAGGAGCCAAGGCCTGGTCTTCTGACCTGGGCCCAGTCCCTTCCCATGGGATGGTGCCTCCACTTTGTCTCCCTACAAGAATGAAAACCAGCAGATTCTGAGCAAATTAAGGCTGATTTTCCAGGTAGACAAAAAGACAGTGTTATTTTTATTCCATAGGCAGGAAAACCATGTCATAGAGGAGTTTGATTTTGTCATCATCATAGGGGGTTATTTTTGCTCCCCAAAGGGATTTTTAGATGTCACAACTGTTAGGGAAGGCTCGAGCAGAGATGCCACAGACATCTCCTATGTAGAATCCAGGGATGCTGTTAAGCATTCTTCCCTGACCAAGACAGCTCTCTGCACCGACACTCATCCCAGGCTGGAGAACTATGCACAATGATTTTATGCAGGCACCGCACACTTTGAACCCAAGTTCATACTGTGATCACCTCTAGAAAGTTTGCATAATTTGGGCCATGGTCTGTGCTCTTTCAGTGGTATTCACAGCCTCTTTCCTCCAACTCCTTGCCAATGTCTGTTTCTAGACTTGGTCATGACTACAGGAAGCAAGTTTGTCCATGAGTCCCCAGTCACACGCTCCTGTACCTGGTGCTCACTGAACTCCATTTTTCTCGAAGGACATAACAAGGGACCAACTGCTCATCCTCATGCTTGTCTGGCACCAGCTGCTCTCAGAAGCATTCTGTCTACCATCTTTCTTATCCCGGCCTCAGGCAAAGTTGATGTGCTAGTCCCTCAGGAGGATTTGTGTATCACCTGTGTCTTTCTCTTCTGGCATTCATGCTCTGTGAGAGGAGTGCCCAGCCTTGGTGACCAGGCTGAGGCATTTCAGAGGGACTCAGGACCTATCTGTGCAGCTGACTCAGTTTCTCCTAGGCCTGAACCTGCCCCCGAGATGCAAACACAGACCCGTGCGCTTGGCAATTTCGATTCCGGCCTGACTCTCCCAACTTCAACATTTTCTTGCATCTAAATACATTTCTTAATATTTTAAATTACTCTCTAATTACATGATTTGAAGGATTTTCTTTTTTCTTTGTGCTTTACTGGATTTGGAAATTTCATGATAGATTTCCGGGGTTTGTAAACAGGAAGACAACTGCCTGAGTGTTCAGAAAACAGTCGGTATTTTTTTCTAAGTGCCATCTTTTCATTGATTTCTTGGAGGCGGCTTCTTTCAGTTTTAAAAATCACTGTAAGTGAATAGATTTTGGAAAGACTCACAGAGCTATTGTAAGAATGCAAGGAGATAATAGATGTGAAAGGGTCTGGTAAACTTTTTATATGCATAAGGAATAACGTGGCATAAATGGGGACATTGCTTAAAATTGTCCAAGGCCAGACCTTGCCATCTTAATGCCCAAGGAGTCCTCTTCCCAAAAATAAATCAAACCAGAACCAAATTATTCCCCAAAGAAATTCTTCTTCTCAACTTACAAACTTTGCAATTTGGACATACATTTTAAAAATTCCAACTTCATAAGATTTTTATCATTAATAAAATTGTAAGGCAATTGACTGGTATTGCATGCTTAATTCAGCGTTTATCAGCTCCCACTTGGCCAGGGGATACTATACACAAGATTCAGTTACATGCTCCTGTTTTGATTCCTTTTTACACTAGTTTGGGTCAGACACTGATTTCTGGTTCATAAAAATACATCTGAGTAACAGGCTAAGAAGCAAGCCATTTTAGAATGTTAAGAAGGAACTAATTAATATTTAAGCATCCCTAGCTAATTCTTCCTTTCTTGTGGTGAATTAATCATGGTAACATCCAAGAGGAGAAAAGGAGACGGGAGGCTTGTGTTCAAAGTAGGAAAACAGTGACTGCATGATTGACTGCAGATCTATGTTGTTATACGTGGTGGTTCTTACCAAGAGCTAACGTCTCTAAACCTACTGCCTTTTCATCATGCAATACAAATGAACAATGGAAAACCGCACTGCTGATTATTCAGTGTGGTGCAGTGATTGAGCTCAGGGTCTCACTCACGTCAAGTGTGTGTTTTAACCACTTAGCTGCACCCCACCCCCCAAATGCTTTTAGATGCTAGTCTGCTTTCACATTTAAAGCTCTTTTATGACTTAAAATCACACTTAGCTTAGTTCTTAATAAAAATCACCATTCTTAATAGCCCACCAAAAATCATGCTCAGATTAATATTGGTATGTTAACATATTTGTATTTTTAGCCCAAAAAAATATATACAAACAAACTCAAAGGTCAATTTTTCCAAGAAGAATTTTTAGAAAACTTAAGAAAATGTTCAGCATTTTTGTATAAAATATAGCTTAATTTAACATTTTTCTATGAGTGCTCTGTTCCTGAAACAGGTATGACACATGTTTATGTACCAAAGGCTGACTCTGGGGGCTGGGTATATCAACACAGCCCAGGACTACCTACCCTAGTACTGTATTTAATTTGCTTCTGCCTCTCACCACTTACAGAGTTCTGGCTCCACAATTAACTGTTTCCATTCAGGATTGCAGCATTCTTGAATTTGTCTCAAGATTTCCCACAGACAGCAGTGTGAAAAGTAGAACAGGTCTAGATCTGGAATCAGTAGCATTGGATTCTAGAAGAAACTATCACCCACAAACCACCATCACCCCATTTCCTTTCTTATAAAATGGTATGAATAATGCCCACACTACTTATCTCCTAGGATTTCTTGAAGAATCAATATCACTTCATAAGTGATAAAGTCCTTTTATGAGATGCCAGGAATATATGTAGCTTATATAATCTTACTCTTATTAGATACAGATGTACTGCATCTTACATATATTCTTCCTCCTTGATGCTTGATAGACTGACCATTGGATTATAGTCATTGACATTTTTGTTAGGATCACTTTTCAATCCCCAGGCAAGAGGTTCTTAAGAATAACTGTCCACCAGTATCATAATATCTGTCATCATTTGTCTAAAGCTGAAGAAATGCTGTGTTAAGATTTTAAAACACTGTTTTATAGTGCAAGCCAAGCTCAGAGAATTCAAGAGTTGTACTGGGTGCCATAACTTGCATTCTTACAAATAAAAGTTTATCTAGTGTAAGTCACTACTTCAACACGTCTTAGTGAACTGGCAGCTACACTGAGGCATGTGGTGTGTGTAATGGATTTTAGTCATCAGTAGCTACCACTTACCATTGCAGATCCAACACGACTGACTTTGATGGGATTTCCTCTGCCGGAAAGATCCATTTGTGCTTTGTCCATCACATATAAGCAAGCGTCGAGGATGTCATTTTCAAACTGGGGAATAATGAGAAACTACTTAATGACTAGTTGCAAATAGGACAGCTTCTGTAGGAAAACAAAATGAAGATACAACCTGGTGAATAAAAGTATGTATTTGCTTTTTAATGATCTCTTACAACCTTTACTATGAAATGAAAGTGGAAGGAAGAGGATATCCTCTTTATTTTTCAGGAAAGTGAAGGAGAGCATAACAGAATGCCAGAAATATAAACAGCACTATTAGTGAGCTGATGCACTCAAGGATCACAAGAGAATTTAAAAATGACTCAGAAAAGCGAGCGAGTTCGTTTGTAAGGTCTCTCCAGTCTATTGGCTCCAGTGGTCAGGTCAAGCGATGAATGGCTTATTAAAGTCAGTGCAAAGGCTTGCAACCTCAAAAGTGACACAAGTCCTTGAGTGCCTTAAAAATAAACAGCTCTAAACAGCAGAGGAGATCTCACACAATGAATGACCTCTATGGTTTCCAGTTCTCTGAGAGAAGGTGGACCCTTAGCTAAGGACAGGAAGGCTTGGAAAACAGATTGCCCTATCATGGGAAAGCCTGGTAGCCAGTTCAGTTTTCTTAGAAAAAAGCACTGGTCACAGGCAATGCCAGAATTTTCTTAAAAATATATAAAGACCAAAATGTAATAGACAACAAGATAGGGTGATTTTACCTATATTGCATTTCACAGCAATAGGAGATTAAGTTTAAATACAGAAGCCACACACATTGTCCACCTAAATGTTTTCTAGAGATCACAACCTTAATAGCTAATTGACATGTAATTACCTATTAAATCTGGCTACAACACCAACTCTGGGTGTATGCCAAACTGATGGGATAGCCAAATAATCTGTAATCTCACTGAAAACAGATATATAAACTATTAAATGTTCTGCTTCTCATTAGGCAGTACATCTCAGCCATGTCTGTGGAACATTATAGCCACTAACCATAGAGTCAAACAGTTCCAGAATTCATTATTTTCCTGCATCAATGCAAACAACTGGCTTTTATTTTGGCAGAAGGACCCAAATCAACGATGTCTTTGAATGACAGTGGGAATGGCTCGTATACAAGCATCTTTTGCAAAGCCTTGCTGGCCTGGAGTCCCGGGACACCTTCCTAATTCTTCTGAGTATCTACTTGGATGTTTTCCCTCTTAAAAGCAAGCCATCTGTAAAGTGGTATACTGCAGCCGTAACAGAACCACACCTGCAAGGCTTGGCATGGATTGAATGTGTCTCTCAAGAGTTTTTTGTGCTGTACTTGTGATCATCAGAGTGATGGCACTGAGATGGTGGCAACTTGAAGAAGTAGAGCCCTTTCTAAGGTTGTTAGGTCATAAAGACATGGCCCTCAGAAAGGATTAATGCTGGTCTCCAGTAGAAAGTTAGTTCTCATGAGAGCAGGGTGTTATAAAGTGAGGCTACTCCCACTCACTCGGCCTTTTCCGTTACAGTTCCCCATCTGAATTTGTTTTTGTACTGTGCCATAACGTAGGCAGGTCTTCATCAGAGTGGATCAGATAGGCTTCTTGATCCGAGGCATTTAGAATTTCAGCTTCTAAAACTGTCAGCTAAATAAATATGGTTCCTTTATAAAATATCCAGCCTCAGGGATTTTGTTATAGCAAAAGAAAAGAGGTTAAGACACCACCCAAAGGCTAGGAAATACAGACCCAATGCAAGGATACCAGGCGACAGGCAGTGGTCACTGAGGAAAGGAAGGCTTCCTCTGGAATTCAGGCAGGAATATTAAAATGGGGCACATAAGCGTTGATCACATCCTGTCAGGACGTCAAAAATGCAGGTGGGCAAGTGTAAATATCAAGTATGAAATTCTCAAGAGTCAGGGGAAGCTGGTCACAAAACTGAGGAGATGTGTGGAGAGACAAGAGTTCCTGACCCAAGCAGACCCTGTGTGGAAGTCAAAGGAAGGTGCTTGGAGCCAAGGAAGTCCCATGTGACCTCATATGGCCAGATTCCACCAAACCCTTCCCCCACGTACCCAGAACAGTGAAATGCATTCCTGTTATCTCAGCTCGAATATTCTGAGAAATGCCACACTTACCCTCCCTTACATCAATAATAAAAATTTATTTTTGAATCATGGGACATGCATTCATTTATGGAAATAAGGAAAAATATTGTTCATTTGCACCATTGTTAAAGACTATAAATTGAAGTAGTTTGAATTATGTAGTATCACAAAGAAAAAACAGTTGCTATTTTAAAGTTATCCAGTAACTTGAGGTTGAAATTGATAAAATGTGTCTACATCAAAAGCCCAGTGGATGCTCTTTGAAAAAAATAATAACACTCTTCTAATTAATAGTCTCCTAGACTCACTGTTTTTTCAAAAAAGCTATTTTTTAAGAAAAATTTTGACACACTCTGCATCATTATTAAACTCTTTTATAAGAAAAAATTTTGATCTACCGTCAGTTGAACCAGTGAGATTGCACTGTACCGTGATACCAACATATTTCTGTTTACTTATAGATGCTCTGATCTCTTCAACACAGTAGTAAGTGGGAGATATGTGATTTCATGCGTGCGTGCCTTGGCTCCAGGCACCTTCCTTTGACTGATAAATTATGCAGCTGTCTTTATAAGTCTATCCCTCTGCTCTCCATCTTGGAGTTCTAGATTCTAATGAGCAGGAAATTGTGCTCATCTAATATCAATATATAGCATCCTGCAGTAATATATGTGACAAAAAATGCTAAGTAAAAATGTCCTTGACAATGACAAATTTTAAATGGCTCACCTGACCATAGCTCCAGCTTCTACTCTTGATGTCATTATATTCTCCATAAAAAATCACCCCAATATCATTCAGGACGTACTCTTCTCTTTCTTTCTCATCATCCAGATACACAGCGTCCTCTGCATCAGGATTTGAATATAATGATCATTACCAACCAGATTGTTTTCAAATCTTACAAGTTTATTTGTGACTAAACTGCAATTTCATCTACCAAATGAGGAGAAAAGCAGGTTATTTCTCAGTATTTTTAGCCACAGTAAACATAATAAGTACCAAAGATCAGACTATAAATGATGACAACTGTCAGCAAAATGCTGACAAACCCGGGTTCTAGAAGTTCCAAGCAGCATAATTAAATTGGCATGTCTCATTAGACATTTTATGATTTGAAGCATCGGTAGTTTCAGAATCAAAATTCTGTGATGCTTATGCAAATCTGCATGACAGATCAAAAATAATTTGCAATGTACTAATGTTAATAAGAAAGCAGCTGAATTGAAAATGATTTTTCAAAATAAATCTGGGACACATCAGGAAACAACAGCATCGTTTGTCATGCCTGGTTTGTGGTCCCTCAGGATGGTAGAGGGAGGCTGTGGGTTGTCTCCTTCTAATGAAAAATCCTTGTGGATGTGTCGGTAAATGTGTGGGTGCAACCACCTGCTTGGTCAGCTTGGTCCTCTGCCAGGCCTTTTCTTTGCGGGGGCTACAATCCCAAGGGAAGTCTGCCCCCCTGTCTAGCTACTTAGTCACCAGTTTGGCACTTAATCCCAAGCCTAGTGTGGGTTCAGCAAAGCATCCTAACACAGGTATAAGTCACACCCAGATAAACTCGCATATTTGGAACAAGGTCAGTCTTGGCTGACTGGGGCATGGTGTATTTTATTATATGTAGCTGGCCTCAGTCAACTGCCACTCCTATTCCCTTTTTTGGGAGGAGGGGTTGGTCCTTCCCATTTTTGGATATGATTTTTTTTATCACTCTTGAGTAGTGGGTCTCCATATTGATTACACATGAGAACCCAACAGGAGATTTGCAAATTCCCAATTCCTAGTGTTATGGTTTGGATCTTAATGACCCCCAAAGACCTATGTGTGAAAGACTTGGTTCCCAGCTTATGGTGCCATCAGGAGGAAGTTAAGTTAGCTGCCCTTGAAGGGGACATTGGGATTAGATCTCTCTCGGTCTATCTCTCTCTCTCAATCCCCAGCTTCCATCAGGTGAACGTGTTTCTTCTGCCACGTGTTTCTTTCTCAGCTACTTTTTCACCACTGGCCCCAATGTAATGTGGACAAGAGTCCATGAATTGAAACCACAGAAGCTACAAGCTCAAAAAAGCTTTTCCCCCTTAACTTTATTTATATTTTGTATTTTGTCTCTGCCACGGAAAATTAACTAACACACTGAGCTGAACTCCAGATCAGTGAAGTCAGCATCTGGCAAGTGGGGTGAGACTCGGGCATCAGGGATTTGTTTTGTTTGGCTTCGAGCTCCCCCATGATGCACACAACCAGCAGAGGAGGCTGACAACAGTGCTCTACCCTCTCACTCCTCAGAGAAAACTGAAAGACCAGCAAGCAGTAAGAGAATCACCTCAGAACTTCTAACAAATGCAGACTCTCAGGCCTCAGAGTCACTAGTCAGAGTCCATGTGCTAAGGAGAAACACAGGGATCTACGTACACAGTTCTTTGAAGCTCTGCTTAGACCTCCACTTTGGGCTGTACTTTGGCCACAGAATGCTTTAGTAACTACTTAATCTCATTTAGTCTGACACACTTTGCTGTACTATCTTCTTAATTTTGTTCTCTGCCTCTTTCCTACCATTTGCCTGGTTTCATGCAACTCTATGAACACACGTGCACACGGCAGATCCTTCATGACCTCCAGTTCTGAAACTGCAGATGGAATCACTTGCAGATTTTAAAAACTTGAAAAAAATACAGTGTTGAAACTGTAGATATGGCATTAATGTAGAATAAGTCATCCAGAGATAATTTATATAGGAGTGATGCACATAGGTTCTGTGTAAATACCGCACTGTTTAATAAAAGGTATCTGAGCATCCATGGATGCTTCATTCTCAGGAAGGCCTGGAACCAACCCCCTGTGGGAATCAAAGGATGGCTATACATTTCAATATTCAATAAATTGAACACCACTGAAATATACAATTTCAGTAATCAGAATAATAAGCAAGTCCATCACCCCAAACATTTCCTTTGTCCCTCTCTCTCTGTTCTGTACCCTATACCAAAAGTAAGGTACCATTATTCATTTTTCTGTCACTGTAGGTTATCTAGAATTTTATATGGAAGTCATACAGTGTGTGCTTTTTCTTTTTTTCCTTTTTCCCCTAGTCTGGATTCTTTCACTCTAGTTCCATTATTTTGCATATTGTTGCTGTAACAGTTGCTCAGTCTTCCCGGAGCCACTTTGTCCTTCCAGAAGATTCCAGAGTTCCATAACCAGCGTTCCTCCAACTCCTCTCAGCCCTTAAAGTATGAGCTAAGTTGATAGGTTCCTGGCTGAGTTCTGGGGCTGAAAGCTGTTAGTACCAAACTCTGTAAAGAGCAGGGGCCTCCAAACTAAAACCTCAGCTTCCTTTCCAAAGGGACTGTCCAGAGATGATTAAGAAGAAGTGATAACTGAGTTTGAAAATTTGAGACTAATATTTCCAAGAAAATGTATGAAAAAATACTTTTATTTTAAAGATAAATAACATATAAGAGTATTTTTGAAGGGGGATCAAACATTTATAG